>NC_090436.1:532958728-533572061 GCF_031143425.1 Pleurodeles waltl
TCCCACGCAGAAAGACCGCAAACAAGCCTTGCTAGCTGCAAGGGTCGCGGTTAGGGTTTTTGGATGCTGCTGTGGCCCAGGAGGGACCAGGATGTCGCCACTTGGATGAGGAGACAGAGGGGGCGCCCAGCAAGTCAGGGAGCCCTCACAGAAGCAGGCAGCACCTGCAGAAGTACCGGAACAGGCACTTAGAAGAGGAGTGAACTGGAGCTCACCGAAGACACAAAAGGGAGTCCCACGACGCCGGAGGACAACTCAGGAAGTTGTGCACTGCAGGTTAGAGTGTCGGGGACCCAGGCTTGGCTGTGCACAAAGGAAATCCTGGAAGAGTGCACAGGAGCCAGAGCAGCTGCAAATCACGCGGTACTTAGCAATGCAGTCTAGCGTGGGGAGGCAAGGACTTACCTCTACCAAACTTGGACTGAAGAGTCACTGGACTGTGGGAGTCACTTGGACAGAGTTGCTGAGTTCCAGGGACCACGATCGTTGTGCTGAGAGGGGACCCAGAGGACCGGTGATGCAGTCTTTTGTTGCCTGCGGTTGCAGGGGGAGGATTCCGTCGTCCCAAAGGGGCACCTTGGCTAGTGCCAGGGTGCCCACACACTAAGTAACTTAGCACCCAACCTTTACCAGGTAAAGGTTAGACATATAGGTGACTTATAAGTTACTTAAGTGCAGTGGTAAATGGCTGTGAAATAACGTGGACGTTATTTCGCTCAGGCTGCAGTGGCAGGCCTGTGTAAGAATTTTCAGAGCTCCCTATGGGTGGCAAAAGAAATGCTGCAGCCCATAGGGATCTCCTGGAACCCCAATACCCTGGGTACCTCAGTACCATTTACTATGGAATTATAAGGGTGTTCCAGTATGCCAATGTGAATTGGTGAAATTGGTCACTAGCCTGTTAGTGACAATTTGGAAAGCAGAGAGAGCATAACCACTGAGGTTTTGGTTAGCATAGCCTCAGTGAGACAGTTAGTCATCACACAGGGAACACATACAGGGCACACTTATGATCACTGGGGCCCTGGCTGGCAAGGTCCCAGTGACAAATACACTAAAACAACATATATACAGTGAAATATGGGGGTAACATGCCAGGCAAGATGGTACTTTCCTACAATGATATACTACCACCCACCTTTGGAGGTACCTAGAGACTCTTGTTTGCCTCAAACTGTCCCTGTGTTTGCACAGACTGCCTCTGGTTGCGGACATTGATGATGTTTCTTCAGATTCTTCACATGCTTCTTTGCATGGTGCCTGTGTGGTATGGTTTTGTTTGAAAAAGACTTACTTGATTCCGCCATGATACTTTCTTTGGATTTTTCTCTCATTGTTTTATCCCTTCATCTGGATTGGATTTATTACAGTCTTTTCCTGCTAATGAATGGACATTATCTCCCAGAGTGTTCTTCTCCAGAACTGGTAGCTGAATTACTTAAGCCCCGCTCTTTCTCAACTAAGGTCCGAAGAGACTTGTCCTCTTTGAACATTACTGCATTTCCTGTCCATGATGGTATTTTTGGGAATAAGATCCCACATGACATTTTTGGTCCCACAGAAACTTTACAAATTCCATATGTTTTTAAGATTGGTATGAATGATTTTATCACCCCAGGCTCTGTATTTGATGATTGGGATGTTGCTACTGTTTCTAAATTGTTGTTTGAACTAGAAACTTATACAGTATTAGAAAATGAGGATTTATATTTGAATTCTGCAAGCTATGGTGAAATGTTTTGCTACCATGATTATGCTCATCATTATTTACATAGAGCAAGTACACCCCATGCTGTTTTCAACTATACACAGTAGGAATGCTGCCTAACACCACCTTCATGGAGTATCCAACAATATTTGAAAAAGTTCCCTTACTTTTGTGGTCATGTCCCCACAGACTCAGTTTTGTTGTATTATAAGTTGATACCTTCCTCAGCAAAGAATATGCTGACACAAATGAAATACATTTATTCTGATTCATATATTTCCAGACTGATCAACCTGGGTTTTGAATACTGGAAAAATAATATTGATTTGAAATTCATTCGGGGTACATGACACTGTCAGCCCCAGGGTATTGATGCTTTATTCAGGGCTTGTTTGATCCCTTGGCAAATAATATTTTTAAACAAAACTGTAAAACAGACTACATGTCTAGGTTTGGCTAATGTTAAACTTCTAAATAAATTAAGCAGTCCCTCTGTTGCACAATTTAATAAATGGCAACAGTACATTAATCTCACAGAAGTACAGCTTAATAAAATAGTGCATTATGGTACTCATGATTCTTAACTTTACAGTTGGCCCATTGACACTATTGGCTGCAATTCATGGTTTAAAAACTTTTATGGCTAGCAGGCCAGACCCCAGGTATGTTCAGTCACAACTTTCAGGTGCAATGACTACCTACAGTGTGGGTGGGTTATGCCAGCAATGCTTCAAACATTCCACTCTGTCCGCTGTTAAGCATGCTTATCCTTCCTTTTTGACAACATGGATTTACAAAATGTTCTATTAGATGCCAGATCTCAATGTTCAAAACACTTTTTGTATGCTATTTATAATGAAGTTTGGAATGTTTCACAACAGGAAGCTGCTGAAAAGATTGGGCCAAGATTGGGCCAAGCTGATAAAGAAATTTTAGAAAAGGCATTAGCTGTTGTTTGTAATGGAATGGCACCATTGCCTTTTCATATGTGGCATGTTTGAGGTTGGCAACAACATCTTTACCCTGGTCAGTTTAGGGGTTGGATGTGGTACTGTGAGCAAGCCAAAACACTGCAACACTTACTGGTGATGATAGATAGACTAAGGGCCTTATTTAGAGTTTGACGGAGTGGTTACTCTGTCACAACAATGATGGATATCCTGCCCGCTGAAATATAAATCCCTTAGGATATAATGGGATTTATATTTCAGCAGACGGGATATCCGTCACTGTTGTGAATGATTAATCCCTCTGCAAAACTATAAATCAGGCCCTAAGTCTCCATACTGTGAAGTTTGCCATCGTCTAATATACAGTCCTGCTGTATTTGTAGGAACCGTATAACACTGCTTGAAGGAATATCTTGCTCTCTGGGAAGGAACTCTAGACATGCTTGCCTTCATCCCTGGCTAAATACAGTGACTTCAAGTGCCAGTTGGCTGACTTTCTGTATGAGCCACAGAGACATAACAAGCTTAAGAGGCCTCTCTGCAACTGTCCAGCCCGCCTGCTGCACTGGACCTGCTTGGACCTGCAACTGGACCTGCCTGAGCCTTGTTACTGGCCTCTGACTGGAGTGAGTCCTGATCTCCAGGAGGTGCCCTTCCATGTCTTGCATCCTTGGCTCGCATTAGAGTGTACTCCTCCCAGCCTAACTATGGATCCCATCAAATCTGATGTGGTGCAACGCAGTGTGATACAGCTTGAAGCAGGACGTACATCACAGTCCCTAACAGCTCCTGATTTGTGCTCTCATTGGAACGGAAGCAGCACCACACAACTCAACACAGGACCTGACATTGTAGCATTTGTAGCTCTTCTTCAGGACCAATGCAGCGTGACACAACTTAATGCAGGACCTTGCATCGCAGCTCTTGTCGGAGCTGACACAAGACTTCACATTGAATCACTGAGTAGCTCCTGATTGGAACTGATGCTGGGTGATGCAAAGCCTTGCATAAAGGACATGAGGTGCAACTCTCAGCAGGACTAAGCTGGTCCCCATATCCAGCCCACATTTCAATGCAGTTGGCCTGAACTTGTTACCTTGCCCCAGTCTGAATTGACCTGATAACCACAGTTGGCTCTTTATGCTTTTAGATGCTGTATTCCCTTAAAACTTTGAAATTGAATATTTCCAATTCCACTGAATTGATTTTTATCATTGTGATATAATTTTACTTATGAAGATTTAGTCTATTTTTCTAAATTGGTTTGTGATTTCTCTTGTGTTGTATTTTCACTTTATTATTGTTTGTATGCTGCATAAATACTTTACACATTGCCTCCTAAGTTAAGCCTGACTGGTTTGTGCCAGACTACCAGAGGGTTCAGCACAAGCTAATTTAGAGACTTTTTGTGGTCCACCCTGATAAGCATTTTTTTTGTTATCTGAGTGGAGCTTCCACCCTTCTCAACCAATAACACAGTTTCTTACACATAGAGTGCCTAAATAAAGTGGACGGCAAAATACATGACACCTGCCCAACTAGAAAACAGTGAATAGTGCATTGCAGTGTACATAGCACCTACCCAACAGGAAATCAGTGAAAAGTGCATTGCAGTGTACAAGGCACTAGCCCAACTAGAAAACAGTCACAACAATAGGGGAAAATGGCACAGGCAGACTAGGGTATGACACATGCATGGCCCTCCTCTACATCTCCTTAACCAACATTAAACCTTGTCTTACTCATCCTTAAACCACTCCTATTTAGTAGTAAATATGCCACTTTTAAGCCACTCCCCCTGGTCTCTCCCACATTTACTACTAAGCAGGAAATGTACAAGTGTGAGGAGCACCCCATAGAAAAGATAAAACAGGTGGATGAGGACATTTACACTTATAGATTTGTGAATAGCACATTACATTTAGTATTTTGGTTGAAGTACTGCCAAATGCACAACAACATGTAGTTCGTAAATAGGCTTCCTTATTTCTTCAGGAAAGATAATTTCCTGGAGTACTGCAGTGCCAATGTAGGTAAGAATTGAGGGACACAGAATCTTTTTGTCTTATTACACATACTGAAGGAGGTGACCATATTAATAAAGAAAGGTGTACATTACAAACATATCCGTATGGTACTGAATCGTCCAGTGAGTCATCTCATTGTTCAAGGCGTGTTGCTGATGTTGGATGTAACACTCATGAATACATATAGACCCAACTATGATGACCTGGAGTTTAATGATATGATATGGAGTGGTGACCCTAACTTAACAATGCATGCTGCAATCAGCTGCACCAGCATTAGGGATCAGCGTCAAACCACAGCAAGAGAGACATTGCCCAGTACACTGCAACAACAAATGGTGGATATATGGTGGTCTAGACATGGCTCCACTACGCAAGTAACATATTATTCTACAGGGCAAGGATCTGCCTCCAGGTTTGATTTGTGGATAGGTGCAAGAGATGTCACGAGCTGGAATACAGATAGAACAGACTTCCCTCAAACATATTCTGATCACTCACCAGTGGTACTGGTATTGTCTGTTCCTGACCCGATATGTGTGCAAAGACTAAGGTGGTTCCAGTCCACTATGTTACTAGGTAGCATATTTAAGAAGGAAATTAAGCAAGCTATCTTTTATATATTTCAATATAAATAATGGCTTGGTCAAAACGTATGCAAAGTTCTGAAAAGCACTTACGGTTGAGATGAGGGGGAAACGCATAGCTAAGGGCCATGGTATATGAAGATATAGCCATAACATGTTAAATGCATTGCAGATTGAGATCAAAGCACTAGAAGGTCCATATAGTGCCTTCAACAAACCACAGTTGCTGCTAAAAATGCATGCAAAACTACAGGAGTTCATAGAAGCCGACAGGGAAATTAACTTCTTAGGTAAGTTCACCTCAGACAGGACATACAGGCAGGGGGAACACCCAGGTCATATCCAAGCTAAATGAATCTTTCCACAATAGTTTAAATTGATTCATCCAAAGGAATCCTGTACTGTCACCCCAAGATATTCTGGCAGGTTTCTTCAATCTGACTTCTATGACTTGAATGCCTCCCATATTGCCAGCACCATACATAAATATCTAAATAGAGCTACTCTGGTGTGGTGGGGGTGACAGAGTGGAATGCATTGTGCTCCTCAGTCAATTGCCTTAAGAGGTTGGAAGAATAGACAAACCCATATAGCAATGGGCTTATGGGCACGTTTTATAAAAAAATATGTGGAAGAACTAGACCTCTTTCTACTTCAAATGTCCGAAGAAGTGCAAACCAGAGGAATACTGCCCCATCACTGCAAGAGTTGATTGTGATTACATTACTAAAACAGGGAAAACCTCCACATTAGTGTAATCTGGACAGACCACTGAGAGTTCATAAACTGTCTGTGCCATTATGTTTCTTACAATATAAAATGAAGGGGTGGTTATTTTCTTGCATAATGTGAAAGTGCACAGATGAATATAATGTTTCATATATACCATATTTAATTATCAGTGAAAAATGTTTATGTTATAGTATTTAAAACACTATTATTCTGTAAAATCATTTTGTATTCATCAATACAAGACATACCGAAACCATTTAATTTGAAAGTGTACTTGTGCATATTTAGCTTGGTCGGGGTGAAAGCCCACATTTTTCCTGTGTTTTAATTTTCAATGTGAAGTTTGCTTTTTACATGTTTTTTTAAAGCTGCAGGTGCTGAAATTAATAATGAGAGATGGGAGACAGTCTTAGAGAAAGTTTTAGTATTGAAGGAGTATTTTGAATTGGCAGTTATCCTTTTGAAATGGTTGAGCATGAGGCTGCACCAAGACCATGTAGAAAATACTTAAAGGAGATACTGTTACCAATCATTTGTTTGATTTATGATTTTGTTTTTTAGAGAAAGAGTTTGGCAGTGATGTAATTTTTGGAAGGATTGAGATTTAGGCGTGGTTTATTTAGTGAAAGGTTCGGGCCCCTTAATTTCTTTGAGCAGAGCAGACCTATTTGAGGTAAAGACTTCAAATTCTTAAAGGTTTAGCAGCTTTCTGCTGCACACACCTCTCTTAACGGAATCAGTCTTCTAAAGAAGTTCTGTTAAGCTGACTTTTTCTGTGAACTCCTTCTAAATATTAGAATATTTAGGAATCTATGTTCAGTGATAAGGCAGGAGAATTTGATTTTGGATTTTAAACACCAAACACTTTAGTTGATTTTCTGCATTGTCGCCATTGAGATATTGGTATTGTATATGTTAATTCAATTCAATATTGTGAAACGTTTTAGCTTTCCTTTAGTGATTTTGTATACCTACACTATGGTTTTGAGACTGATTTATGGAAGTTTGACTTTGAGTCTGTAATAAAGCCTGTTGAACCTTTAAGTTGCATTCTGGGATTGAATGTGTAGTAATTTGTTGCACTGTAATTAATTGACATCATTTAATGTGAGTCTCCTTACCCCTCGGGACAGAGAAGACAAGATTCATCTAATTCAACAACTGGCGATATAGTCCAAGTTGGATTGGATGGTAGCGACGAGGACAGTTCTCCTTCAAAGTGAGGAGAACTAGAACCATCCTCTAGAGTAGTTAGTCCCAAGTGATCATTTGAATGGTACTTATGGGCGGAAAACTGGGGAGCAGTGTGTTGTATTTATACACCTTAGTGCACCTTAGTCGATTTACCTGAGTTTGCCTCTTTGGATCGCAGCTCCCAGCCCAGCGTATTGCAGGCACCGTTTAGTGAGGACACACGCTGATTTGGTCAGGGCATTTGCAGGGACTGAAATGTTTATTGCTCCCATACTTTCTTGAGAACATTTCAAGTTCAATATTTATTACTGAAATTGGAAGCAACGTTGATGAGCGTGAGCCTGAAAGCAGGGCACCTGGTTGACATACTGCACTTTCCATCATTCTAACAGATTAAGATGGGGACTTTGAGAACAATGACTTAGTTGTTGTGCAATAGCTGGGGTACTCATCTCCCTCAGTCTTTTCACAGAGGAATATTTAAGATACTAAGGCCCTCATTACGACCATGGCAGATGGTGCAAAAAGGTCGGTAAGACCTCAAACAGGCCGGCGGCCATTAGCGCTCCATTATGACATTGGCGGTTTGGCAAATGCCAAACCGCCAATGTCCTGCACCGTCTGCCACGGCGGTAACAACCACCAGGCTGGAGACAACAGTCTCCAGCCCGGCGGCCGTCACTAGTCCGCCGGCGGTATCAGGACCCCGCATACCACCATGGATTTCGGGGTTTTTAACCACCACAAAATCCATGGCGGTATGCACTATCAGTGCCAGGGAATTCGTTCCCTGACACTGATTGGGGTCTCCCCCTACCCCTACCCCTCCCCTGAGTCCACCCCCAAGACCTATGACACCCCAGAACTCCCCAAAGGTAGTAGGACCCCCTTCTCGCCCCCGATCCCCATAGACCCCTCCAAACATACCCCCCATACCCACTTCACGCATGCTCACACCACTCACACACATACACACACACATACATGCACACATGCACACATACATACACGTAACATTTCCCCTACACACATTACACCCCTGCATACATACTCACACTCACACACCCCCTCTACACACTCACAGGCACACCCCCATGCACGCACACACCACACAACACCCCGCACCCCTTCCCCTAACGGACGATCACCTTACCTGTTCGGTGATCCTCCAGGAGGGAACGGGATCCCTGGGGGCTGCTCAACCACCAGCACCCCGTCAGCAGAACACCGCCACACCGAATACTGAGTCGGATTTCGGATGACGTGCCAGTGACGGTGGAGCAGCCTCCACTACACCGCCGACCGCCAGTATGGCTGCTGGCTGCTCTCCATCCAAAAAAGGGCAGAGGGTCGCCAGCAGTCATGATATGGTTGGTGGAAGACCCTGTGGAACCTCTGTGGTCTTTGGAAAAGACTGCCAAGGTTGAAATGAGGGCCTAAGGCCAATAATAATACTCTGCTTGCACCGGATTTGCATCATTTTTTTATGCAAATCCGGCGCAAACTTAACTCCATATTTATATTTTGACGCTAAACCCGTCTAGCATCAAAATATTGGAGTTAATGTCATTTTTTGCCTGCAGAAAATTACCTTGCGTCAATGAGATGCAAGGTAGGTGTTCCCGGGCAAAAAATGACTCTAGGGCCCATGCGCCTTATTTATTCTCCCTTGCAAAAATCACGCACGGGAGGAGGAGGGCCTTAAATAATGGCGCTAAGCCTGCTTAGCCCCATTATGTAACGCCTGGGTCAGGGAAGGCGTAAGGGGACCTGGAGGCAGATTTCAATGGTCGGAGACCATGGAAATTGCTCACTGGTGTCTTTCCATATCCCCAGGGATGCCCCCACCCACCCCTACCCACAACAGGAGGTCACCCACGGATGGTGGACCCATCCGAAGGTAAGTCCAGGTAGGTATTTTTTTTTTTATATTCAACACTGCTCGGGGACTCTGACTTGGGGCCCCCTGCACGGCGTTTGCTCCAATGGCCATGCCCAGGGTACATTTGCCCCCTGGGCATGGCCATTGGGCTGGTGGGTAGGGCCCTTGTCTTAACTAAGCCAGGAGCCCTGTCCATGGGGCTTGTGCACCAGAAAGTGGCGCTACACTGTCACGCAGGCTCTCATTATTCTAATGAGACTACTGGATTTCGAGCAGCAAGATCGTCCACAGTGTGGGAGACTGAGTCTGACTCAAGGTGGATGACACTTGTCACTCCAAATCCGGGCTTTGCTCCGGCTAACTAGCAGTGCCTCATCTCTCCCAAATGGTAGAGACGACTGGGCAGCTGAGCGCATGACATATGGGTACTTCTCAGGGAAGTCGTGGTCACTCAGGTCACAACCGGTTCTCTCATACACAGTGCGGTCTCATATATAAATGACAATCGTAGCAGTATAAGTTTTAAAGATTGGTTTAATAAAACAACTGCATTTTAGATAGCAAAGCGTGAACTGCAATAACCAGAACTACACAACACAGCAATATTAAAATAGTGACGATGAGAGTGAAGCATAGGAATAATGCTATCATAGTGCCACAAGGTTCAATTCTCTATCTAAATCATATTGCGAGCACAGCATGTTAAGCTCTAATCCTGCCTTTCAGGTTCCCCAGGAGGACATCAACCCTCATACCTGAGCAAAGGCCTGTAATCTGCGTAGGCATCTGCAACGGAGCATTCAGCATGCAGTTGTGACCAGAAAGTGTTTTTATAACTAACACAACAGATGTTCTAAGAAAATGTCCCTACGTAAGGATGTGTATTTTCTATGAATGTGGGAGACTAAACTTCTACCATGTTTACCAGCAATGTACCAGACTGTTGCCTTGACTGAAGCACAGGGTGATCAAGAATGCATTGTTTGAGAACACAGTGCTGAACTAAGCTAAACACTTTGATAGAAGAAATTAAAACAAGACCGTAAAACTGGTTATTGTAAAAATAACAGTGCAAAGCTGAATAAAATATATCTAGGTCAAGGTGCACATCGGCCTAGTGTATTAAACTAACGTGCATGAAGCTATTCTTAAAATGGCTACACAACAACACTGCTTGAAGGCAATTTTTTGCCTCTAAGCAGTGTAGCGCCATAATTTGGTGCACAAGCCCCGGTTATCCCTACGCCTCCCAGGCCCTGTTTGCATCCTTTCAGAGGACGCTAACAGGGCCTTTGTGCCGGCTCCTATACAGCCACCCCCACCCAGATAACATCAATTTTTCTGACGTTAGCCCACCCTTTTTGCCGAATTATGCCGTTTTATTAATATGGCACCCTGCTGGCATCCTGGAATGGCGCAAGCCGGCGCTATACTTTTTGACGGAAACCTGCATTAGCGCAGGTTTGCATAAAAAAATATAAATCAGGGCCTAAATTTAAAGTTTGGAAGGGATGCTGATGGTAGTGTTGCCTGGCTTCGATGATGTTGTGACTACTTCTGTTTAAATTAATCACTACTGGCAAACACATATATACTGACACATGGGTAGAACCAAGGACTCCTTATTTGTGATGCCGCATTTAGAGAATCGCAAATTGAGATTCACTAAATGGGGTTGCAATTTTAAGGAATTGCTATTTTAGCGATTCCTTTAAATTGCACTGCGAATGCCTTTCTTACATTCAGAAAGGTGATTTTGCATTCGCAAACGGCCGAATTTTGCAATTCGCACAGTTTGCGAATGCAAAATTCTTTGATACATCTGGCCCCAAATCTTTAATGTATAAAAAATTAAGATCTGCCTAATGACAAAAAATCTTACATACACAGAGATGGAAATAAAATGGAAGAAGGTCACATTTTAAAACCTCACACTCTGGTTACTGGAATTTTTAATCTATTTTTCATTCTTAGACAACTATAAGAAAATATCCCTTCAGTAGTTCTGGTAGTTCTAATAAAAGGTATAAAGAAAACCCAACATCACTTACAAAATCACCACCTATATTGATTTGGAGGATATAATAGAAGAAATTCGGAGCTGGAAACCATTTGTTATTAATACCAATTCACTACAAAGAATAGAGAATAAATGCTGGAATCCAAAATCAAGAATCTCTGAGGTGGAGAAAAAGACTTAGGCCCTCATTACGAGTAGTGGCCGGACCATCAGATTGTCATGTTGGTGGTCCTTAAAAGACTGCCATGCCGGTGGTCTTCCAGACTGCCCACTACAAGTCATACACACAGGAACGGCGACTGACTGACCGCCAGTGGCGCAGCTGCCTGGATATAGGCAGTCGGACCTCCAGTGCTGTCAGCACTGCAGCCACCCACCAAGCATATTACAAGCACACAGCCACCGTGATGGTCCCTTCGTGGCGGTCAAGACCATGGCAGTTTGTGGTCAGCAAAGTAACACACAACTGCATGTTGGATAAATTAAAAAACAACACACCTTAAACACATTGCCAAGTGGAAATACCTCCATAGGACACTATCAAACACACTCCTTCACAGGCCTCACTCCTTTTCATTTAGACAGCAAGACAAAGAAGCCTTAGCAGCTAAAATCCATAGAGTATATCAATTAGGCATCCCTTATTTTCACAATTCCATTGAATACCCTGCCCACAGTTTTTTCCATTCACACCCTATTGCACTTCCCCTGTTAAGTTAGTCCCCGTCACATTCATAAAGTGTTTCTTAACACCATGTCACATTCCAAAAAATCCCAATTTTTCTGAAGATGAGTTACGGGTCATGGTAAATGAATTCATAGGAGTAGAGCCACAATTGTTTGGAACACAGGTCCAGCACACTCCTCTCAGTGGGAAAAAGGAAATGTGGGACAGGATAGTGACAGAGTGAATGCTGTAGGCACCACTCTGTGTACAAGGGAGGACATTAGGAAGAGGTGGACCAACCCCAGGGGCAATGTCCATTCCCTGGTCTCCAAGCACCAGCTGCAGGCCAAAAAGACTGGTGGTGGCCCTCTCAGTACCCCTTTGATACCTTTACCATGGGAGGAGAAGGTCTTGGCCATTCTGCATCCTGATGGCTTGACAGGATTACCTGAGGGTGTGCAGTCCGGTAAGTCACAACACCTGAAAATGTCACAATAATGCAATGTCATGCATGCTTACAGCTCAGCTTTGCCCACAGTCCTATTCATGTACCTCACCAACATTCAATACCCAGAGTTCAACCATTCTTAATGGACCCAACTTCACAGTTACCGAGGCCAATCACATGCCATATGTTCAAATGGGGCCTGGAAATCTCACAATATCAGAAACACATTCCAGGATCCGTGGCATGTCCCAAAATGACAATGTATGCACAAACATAAATACTGCCTGCATACCGATGTGTAAAACAAAACAGTTCTCACAATATCAGAAACACATTCCAGGATCCATGGCATGTCCTAAGATGACAATGTATGCACAAACATAAATACTGCCTGCATACCGATATGTAAAACAAAACAGTTGTCAAGTATTGGGGAGGAGTGAAAGTGACCTGATTGCAACTCCCAGGAGGCACTTTTCAGCAACTCCAACCACCCGCCCAGAGTCTTCTTGTCCAAAGACCCCTGTTTGTTAACTCTCAAATGAAGTGTACTCACCTTGGGGCTATCATAGGTCATGTGTGCGTAGTGCATGGAGTGACCCGACTGCAACTCCCAGCAGGCCGTGTTTCTGTTACTCCAATCACCAGCACAGTGGTCACAGGCCCCAATACATCTGTTTGTCAACTCTCAAATGAGGTTTACTCACATGGGGGAAAACATTGGTCAAGTGGGTGGAGTACAGGGAGTGACCTGACTGCAGTTCCTAGCAGACCCTGTTTCTGTTACTCCAACCACCAGCACAGTAGTCACATGCCTCAATACATCTGTTTGTCAACTCTCAAATGACATTTACTCACCTGGGGGGATAACATTGGTCTAGCATGTGTAGTAGAGAGAGTGACGTGACCACAACTCCCAGAAGGCACTCGTTCAGCAACTCCAACCACTAGCCCAGTGTTCTCTAGTCCAAAGACCCCTGTTTGACAACTCACAAATGAAGTGTACTCACCTGGGAGTGAGCAAGCACAGGTCATGTTCAAATCGGAGACATGTCCGTCTACCTAGCTCCATCTTGATTTGAGGACCCAAGATGAAACTATTGACAGCTTACCATCAGGTGCAACAAGTATTCCTTTATTGTCAGCAGCAGATACAATGAAAAAGAACTGTGCACATGATGACTCCAGACACATATGCAACCAAGTCCTGGGTCTGCCTGCATCCCACTCAACTAGGCCTCCATACGATCGAAGCCATATCTTACCCATCCAACGTGTTGGCTGCACTTGTGGCATGATGTCATTTTACAGGCCATCCTCCGAAGTGCAACTGATCTGCACATCTCAGCAGCTGCTTGAGTCTAAATGAGTTGGCATGCTTCATACACCATGTCAAATCACCCAATACAATGGTTACTTGCCACAGTTGAATTAACTACAACTTAACTTTGTACAAGCTCTCTGTTTACTATAACTCTAAAATATTGATGGTAAATGCCACAAAACAACCAGTAACAATGTGCATTTTGCATCAACTAGTGAATCCGCTGCTGGCCACACAGAGGCCATGAAACAGACTGCAACTATCCGCCTGGATGAAGCCTTCAGTGACAACAACACTCCTGAATGTCTGGACTACCTTGTCAGAGAGCATCAGTGAGTCTCACTGTGCCTACAATGTCACCTCCCAGCCCTGTTGCTTCAATATCACAGGCAAACATTCACCCCCAACCTGTGTGTTTGCATAGTGTCTACTATCTCGTGGCCCCCAGTCCTGGATCCTGATTTGCAGTGCAACACTTCAGACAATGAGGGTCTAGGAACAAGGGGGCACCCTGTGGTAAGGGCACAGGCACATGGGGGTAGGGTGTGTGGGAAGGATGCTGTGGGCCAGCAGGTTGAGGCCCCTGGAGCTGCTGTCAGACAGGACACCATCAGCCACATCTTGGGGGACTATCAGGAGTCCCAAGGCGTGAGGGGCCAGGTGTTTACCAAACTCTGGGAAATCAAGCATCTACAGGGGGACATGCATCAGGACATGCAGGAACAGATAGAGGCTCGGAATAACAACATGGCCTCCCTAACAGGGGTGTTTAGGGACATATATACCACCATGAGCAGGGCTTTTCAACACCAGTCTACCCCTTTGTTTGGCCAATCAGCAGCAGGTCCAGCAACATCAGTGCCAGCCACTGGAAGGCATGCAGTTAGCATGGGCAGTGCAGGGGCCCCCATGGGCAGCCCCTTTGCGCTTTCTACTGCCCTAAATACAGGCAATGGAAAGCATGCCAGGTGTTATTGCACCCACTGCATGGCCACATTTCTGTCGGCTCGATTATGAGCTGGAGTCAATGTTAAGGCCCTGTTTCACGCTGGGCAGAAATGCATATAATAAGGCCGGTAGTGTTCTGGCCACACTGGCAGCCAGATAGTGGTAACAAGTTTGGTGGGCGGCCTCCGCCAAACTCGTAATGAGGGCCTATATGTTGTGTTCATGAAGATTGTGTTGTGTGATCTTTTCTGTGGTCTTAGATCCTCCTTGTTTTGGATGCACATAACTAGGCAAGGAGACTTTATTGCCATCCAATGATATCTCTTTCATCATGATGGTTGTAAATATTGGACAACATGTATGTGCGTGCGTGACAGCATAAGCTGTGTATGCATAGTGTCTGAGTCATTTGTGGATTGTGCCAGCAATGTGTATAGTACCACAAATCTTTCACCCCACATCTGGCCTTGTAAAAATGTTGTCTTGAAGGCATATCCTGACTCACTGTGCCCTTCAGGTTGCCACACAAACCACATGCCACATTGCTGATGGCCACATGAGATACCATCATGCATGGAAGTGATAGAAATGTGAGTGTCATGTGGGTTCTGTGCGATCAGCCTGCAGAGCCCAGGCCCTGTCACCTGTATCTCCCAGTATGGGACGTAGTCCAGGCTGTGGGAATGTCAGTGTGGCTATGCAACTGTGGCATTGTGCCCACTCCCTGTACACCAGCAGATCCTGTCATGTGGACAATATAATGCTCTAGTGGCAAAACATGCCATGAATGCTTCAGTCCATTGCCTAGATTAGGAGTGGGTACAGAGGTACATCCCAGAAGTAGCCCATATGTACATTTTGCATCACTGCCAATGTGGGTTTTTGACTCATGACAGGTCCCTTACTCTCACAGCTCTGCTGTCACCTTCACACAAGTCATAATTGTACAGTACAAGCTTATTGCACGCATGGCAGTCCCACAGTGCAGACAGTGTTTTGATTTCTGGGAGGCCATGATATGTGGGTCAGTAGCTTGGTCACATAGCAGTAATTATACAATGCATACCTTTGTATGTTGGATACCATCTCTGTAGTTTAGACACATATGTCCAAAGGAGTGTTCTTTGGGACATGTGCATACTGCAGAACACCCTCCCCCGAAGTGGCATGAGTCTGCATTTGGTAGGCCACAGGTCCACGCATGCATAGGGAAGACACTTTCTGTACACACCATGCCAGCCCCTTCATGGTTACTCAAGTGTAATGGTGAAGTCTGTACTATGGAAGTTGCCTGTAGGGACTCTATGCAGTGAGTCAATCTTCCAGAGTGTGAATGTGTTGGTTCATTCAGGCCTAAGGTGTCTACCCTTCAGAAGTCACATATGTGTATAGAGTTTCATTGTGATCACATCACAGTACATGTTGCGGAAGCATGGGCTACCCGATGTCAGTAGGCTTGCTTAGTCATTGTAGGCCCTGAGTTGGGTAGTGGGTCAGTCTGCAGATGGATACAAACGTCTGTAGTCCTGTCCCAGTATTATTGACTTGTGTGCTTTACACTTGTGGTATGTTGACAAATAAAGCATTTTTAGCTTGGTCTTTCTGACGTGTGTGATATAACCATTCGTACCAGAACATGAAATTGTAATCTGCTGAATTGTCTCTTGCATCTATACCAGTAAATGCCCATCAGAAGAAGGAGATATGGAGAGCCATTGCTCGGAAGGTGCAGACCCTGAGGGTCCACAGTCAGCGGCGCACCCACTGGAGGTGAGAGGAAAGAGACTCTGGGGCAGGAAGATCGCGGAGGTCCAGATAGGGTTGTCCTCCCAATGTGGGCACGAGACTCATCATACCATGACCCCCTCTAAAGTCTAATTGATCGGCTTTTGAGAGGAACACAGCAGCACAAGAGGGTGAGTTCAGGGTGTATGCCTTCCTGTCACATTGCTAAGTTAATGTGTTAGGATCTGACATCTCCCCCTGATGATTAGGGATGAGCCCTGTGTAACACAGTAGATGAGTGACTGTTTGTATAGAGCATACTTATGTGCCTTTGCTTATTGGCCCAGGGACCTGGGACACAACTAGATACAATCCACAAACAAATTGCCTTCAGTAACGACATATGGCTGTGTACATTCATCAGTCAAGTAATGTTTGTTGCTGTTGTGGGTGTAAATTTTACACTACAGACCACTACTCTTCAGTGTTACATTCCAAAGGAAAGGAAGTGATGGATCACTGTCCTCAGCCATGTGTCTGGTCAAATGAGTATATTGGCATCTGGTACCAAGAAGCTACTTGTCTATGATGGGTGCTGGTGCCTCTCTGTCTGTAATGTGAAGATGGACATCATATTTGTGACAGAGTATACACTGTTATTTGGGTCAGCTGCATATCAATAATGTCCCTTGGTAAGTGGGTAATGTCCATTGACATGATTTGTGTGGCATCACTTCTGCAACATTCCTTGCGCCTACATGTTAGCATGTGAGCCTTTCTCTTTTGGCAAAATGTGTCCACTGCTGTTTCATGCATGGTCTACCCATGTTCATGGGATGATTTCTGCATTCCCTCACATACATGTGCATGCCGACTTGTGGTTCATTTAATGTGGTGCCCCAGACCGGAGTGTGTCACAATTGATTGTTGGCTGACACAAACCTTCACCTGACATTGCTTGTCATTTGACATGTAGAACTGCAGTAGCAATGAGGGACATGAGATGTTTGACTAGATTAGTTAGCCACAATGTGCATTTCCATGCCATTGATGTGGCATCATGTGGGAAAGTGCACTGCACATGCCTAATGGGTAAGGTTTGTAACCTGACTGTTGGCATGCATCATGGAGTGACTTGCAGTTAGGTTGGAATCATGTGTATTTGGTACACCCATTCATCCACAGGCATGTTGAGGGCCTTATACAAGTACTTTCAAATCTCTGTGCCTTTCCAACATACAAAAGACTAATGGTGTCTACTGATGCAATCAGAGTATGTCATTGTAAGGGGTGCCAGACATTAGTGGTGATCTCCATGGGCTTTCTGATTCATTGTGTTGTGGATTTTAGGGACATATCTTTCTGACATTATTCACATTTTGTCTACAATGTCCATTTCCATGCTTAATGTGTAGCATATCTGAGCAGCATTACTACTACCTCCATGACTCAATCGGGACAAATTTCACGTGGTTTAGTATGCTTTGTTGATATGTTTCCAGTGTAACATGAGTATTCCCATGCCACCTTCTGCAGGCTACTGAACTGTGTCAGCAGCATGGCATGTTCTGGGAGCATCATTTTTTATTGTTGGGTTATAGTTTATGTGACAAATAGATGTTCGCATGACCTTGTGTGGGATCTGTGGGAATGAAGTTGGCATTGGGCTACTATTGTGTGACAACAGGTAACTGAGGTATGCTTCATGAGGCAAAGCATTGAAGTTGATGTGGTCTCTTTATTTTTCACTGGTTACCGTGATTATACAACTTCAGCCCTGTAATTGCAGTTTTGTGAGATCCTGATTTTCCTTTGGGCAACTGTTGACAGTTCCAGTGGTATGCATGCATATGGTGTGGTACTTGTAGGTGGCACTTTGGTGCAGTTTGTTGGTGGGGCCTACTTGACGCCGTGGTAATGTTTGCTAATCACAGCTCTTGTTCAAGTGTGTTCATGAACATGTGGAGACCCTCTTCCTCTTTTTATTTGTAGCATCATCCCAAGCAAGTGAAGGAGACAGGGCAGAGCCAAGTGAGGAAGCATCTAGCAATGGTACCTCCAGTCAAGACACCACTGACACGGGGTCCCAGTGATCTGGAGGGTGAAGGAAGTGCCACAGAGGAGACAGGATCAATGTCTTCATCATCAGATTCAACCTCCAGTGGCCACTCCATAATGGTGGTGGACCCATTGGGACATACTCCTGTACCATCTTTGCCCGCCCTGCGCACCTCCAGTTCTATCACCACCCTCCCCTTTGCTCCCCACCCAGTTGGCCATGTCCGCTCAACCAAGAGGCTGGGCATCTCCTTTGCCACACGCACCTCTGTCCCAGCCCCTGTTACCCCTGCTGCCCCGCCGAGTGAGGAGGTTATTGACCTCCTGAGGATCATCTCTGTGGGTCAGACTGCCATTGTGAATGTCATCCAGGGGTTGGCCAGCCAACTTCGGCAGACCTATGTTTTCCTGGAAGGCATTCATAGTGCCATGTGTGGACTACAGAGATCTTTTCAGGCTCTTGCCTCCTCACTGATGACAGCCAGTCACCCTCCCATCGTCCCTTCCTCCACCTTCCTCTTCCCAATCCAAATTCCCCACACTCCTACCTAGCCCAAGCACACAGAAGCATCAGAACACATCTACCTCAACATACACAAGCAGCACACATCGACACAAACACCACAAGACACACCGGCGCACAGGCACTCAACATACACCCACAAACACATCATTAGCTACCACTTTACAAGCCACCCCCATCACTCCGACTGACCCACACACAGGTACCACCACAACAGCCAGTGACACACCTGCCATACCCACCATACCTGCTGACACCACCCCAACACACATAGACATCCACCACATCCACCATATCCACAGACACCACCCCAACAGACACACAGACATCCACATCTAGCATACCCACAAACACCACCCTAACAGACAAACAAACATCCACCACATCCAGTAAAAGACCAGACACCATCCCAACAGACAGGCTCATATCCAACACTCCCACATTACCCAGCACCTTCACTTCCCAGCCCCCCAAGACATAACAATGCCCACACTCACATGCAACAGAAACCACCCAAACAAAACCATACCTTACACATGCACGGACCAAAGACATCTACCCCCACACACCAGACAACCACTTCCTCAACCTACAAATCCCCAACCTCCTCTGATGACCATCCCTGTGTTCTGTAGGAGAGTTTCCTTTTTGACCTTGCCCTTTCCTCTGTTACCTCCAAACCCCTAAACCCAAGAGACCCCTACCCACATCCTAACCCATCCCTTCTATATCCAAGTCCTCCCCTGTTAAACCTGCCCCCCTTGCAAGCACCCATAGTCCAAGAAGCCCCCTCCAAAGAAACAGTCCACCCTTCGCAATCCCAAACCCACCCATACCAAATCTGACCCAATGAGGTACCTGCCTGCCCACTTGATTCCCCTTCCTGTGGAGGTTCCCTGGCAGTGAAAGGAGTCAAGTATGGGCACAGCACTGCGCAGTGACTTAAAAATGGACTGGTCAATGGCCTTTGTTATTATGCATTTTCAGTCAATAGACAAAAACTGTTTCGTTTTTTAGATACACATTTGCCCTGCAATTCCTTTTTTACCTTTATGCTGTTCCTGAGTAAATTGTGTTGTCTGCCTACAGTTATGTGTGTGTGTTTCAGCATGATTGCTGATCCATTTGCTGTTGTTTGCAATATCTGACTTTGTGAGCAGTGCTGGTGTCACCCAAGACAAAGGTAGATGTCAACTGAGTGGATATGTGTTTTTTAAGGCATTGTGTTCTGTTTGGTATAGTAAGTATTTCATCTTGTGTGGTTCAATGTCAGCATGTATGGTGTTAGACTTTTCCCCCCTGATGTGTATTGTAGATGTGTCTCATGTGTAGCAGCTTGAGTTTTCTTTGTGCAGACATGGACGGTGTTCCTGTGTGCTAGCTTCCTTTGCCTTTGGCTGTGCATGTGTCCATTTTCCTGAGTGTACCTTGCAGCTACTTCATCTAGATGTATGGCCCATGCTGTTGTTGTTGTAAGAGCTTTCTTGACTTTCACTTCCACTTTATGCAGATGGCTCTAGTATTGTTTGTCCCTGAGATACCTGAAGGGCCAGTTCCTGTGCAAAAAATGTTATAGGGGTATGTGCACAGTGTAATGTGTCCCAGAACGGCATCCTTCCATGAGTGCTCCTGATGCCCCCATCCCTATTGTACAGGTATTGTTTGCATTATAAGCTTTGGATATTGTCTCTTTGACTATTGTGCATCTCATTGTCCTTCCATTGTGTTGCAATATGGGGGATGTGTGGGTCCATTGCAGGGCTGTTTCATGGGAGGGGTGTTTGTGTTCCATGAAACATTCATACAGATGTGTGTTGAATCTGACAACAGTGCATGACGTGTGCAACGTGACGGCGTCAGTTGTATTGGTGGATGTGATGTTGCTGCATTGTTGCTGTTGTGTGACAAAATGTTGTGTACACTTCACTGTCCCTGTGCCTAAGATGTGCAGATGTGTGGATTTGTGTAGTACAGCAGTGCATTGTGAGTCACCTGCCCAAAGGGTCATTTAATGGCAATGAATGTGTCCTTCTTTGTGAATAACTCCAACTGTAGACAGAATGACACGTGAACTTGGTGACCGTAGAGTGGGCCCCATATCATGTGGATGACAGTGTGACAATCTGTTGTAAAGGTTAATGGCACAGGTAGGTTTGTGTACCTACCAACAGTTCCGCCAACGGTGGCATGGATTTTGTGCACCTTTGATGAGCAGCAGCAGTGTGACATGCTCCATGGAGACACACGACATGTAACACTTTCTGCAGGTGAGTTGCTCCTTTTATACTCTCCGTTTCCACCTACTGGGATGTGGTGGTTGGACCACCATGGTCACATTGGTGGTGTGGAACATCATAATGAGTCCGGCGGAAACAGTGGCTTCGCCAGCCTGTTTGTCCTGCCTCATCACTGCAGCAGTCCGCTCTGCCTGGCATGCCGGCAGAACCACTTCAGTCTTCACTCCATAGGCTTATCAGGATCAGAGTACAGTAGTCTCACCACCAAGTCGATTGTGGTTGGACCGCCACTGCAACCATGGCAGTGCACAGACCACCAAACTTGTAATCAGGCCCTTAGCAGAGAGCGTGGCTAAGACGACTGATGTTCTTAAAAACATACTGAAAACTTAGAGAAAAAAAAATCAAAGAAATAATTTAAGCATTTATGGCATATCCAAGAGAGCTGATCTGATATTACCTCCTTTTTGAAAATGTACATTCCTAAAGCAGTTGGTTTGTCTGACACCAGTTTAGTCACATACAAAGAGGTCACCAAAGAGGACTAAAGGTTCCTTCATTGACAAGTCTTTCCTAACTGGACTGTTCCCACTGGAGCAAGGTCAAGACTGATTTGCATATGGCTTGGATTGGGATGGATGGATTGGGATGTGGCACAAGTATTTAGCAGTCATTGAGATTAATTCAAGCATTCCATCCGTCACTTTTTGTATACTTTAGTGTGTCACCCTAAGCAGGATTGGTATCCTAGACATGGGTCCCATGCAACCTATGTCACTGGAACCAAGCTATATGTGTCTAGGATGAAAGCGGTCCTAAGTCGTTTATGCTTCAGTTCATGGAGGACTTGGCCTGGCAGTTGGGGCTGCACTGTTCCCATTGGAGCAGGGTGAAGACTGATTTGCATATGGCTAAGTCCAAACTGAGGTGGCATGGTGTGCAAAATAAGATGGATCGGAATGTGGCACAGAGCATTTACCAGTGGCTGAGATTAATCCAAACATTCCATTCATCAAATTTTTGTATGTTTTAGTGTTTCCAAATATAGATGCATTGTAGCTCTATTTCTACAATTTGTAGAGTTAATGACACTTAATGAAAATTGCGGTGAGACTTCAAAACAGAGAAAGCAAATCTAGTAGCTTGGGAAAAATGTTTTTCTAGCTCACGATGTCTCCAGAGTGTCAGCAAGTCAAAGAAAATAATTTTTGAACATGTACCCTGACCTAAGAGCCATGAATGCTAAATTTGGTACAGTCCATCCATGCTTCTTCAAAGAAACGAATGAAGATACAACTATTGTATACAACTGTCCAGACAAACTACATTAATTTGCACATTTTCAGAAGGGAGAATAAATGGAAACTAACAAGCCTAGCCATTAATTAAATACAGGCTTGAGAAGACTGTTATTCCTTGATATTTTTATTTTTTTGATAAATGAAATGAAGAATGTCTGTAGTTAAATATTTTAATTTTGTATTTGTGCATCTTCACATGCTCTAAACTGCAGGGCAATTTAGTTGAAATGTGTCTTTGTGTCCTTTGCTTCCTGTCTAGATATTGATCCACTGTTCCTCGAATTGTTGCCTATCTTCCACTTTTAACTGAATGGGAAAGTTCAGTTTAAAAACAATTGATGTGTACATCCAGTCTTTCTTTTTAATTGTTTTTTCTTTTTTTGTATTTATTATTCTCCTTTATAATATTATCTTCTAACATTTCATTGGGTTTGTCATTCTTGTGGATAATCTTGCCTCTCCTTTCTCAGTGTATTACTCTCAATGCACCTGTATGATCGAGGTCAACAACCTCTTATTATATCTTCTTCTTTTTTTAAATGTATTTTACAAATCCCTTTTCAGTTCAGACTACTCTTTCTTTCCTTCCCATGTAATCTAATCTAATCTAATTTAATCTAATCTAATCTGTTTTTTGCAAGATGCTGCTTTCCATCTCATTAGGCACATTTAGATTCATAATGTGTTTACCCTTATATATCATTAAGATTCAACTTCCCATGCTAGATGTTATGTGTTTATTATGACACTCAATATGAAACATAATCTTCAAGTTATTACTTTGAATTGTAAGAGTCTACCTAGTCCTATTAGGAGGCAAAGAATCCTTTCACATTTATTGGAAATAAATTGTTGGATTGCACTTTTACAGGAGACTCATCTATTTGGACAGAATAAATATATTCTTTGAAGAAATGTTGGATTGGTCAAGTATACTGTTCATCTGCAAGTAATAACTAAAATGGGTTTGTTAATTTGTTTCATTCAGCACTAAATTCAGAGGTCATTTCTAAAGGCAGTGATGATGTTGGTAGATGGTTATTTATGGATATTATGAAATAATTAATTTTATTGGGTTTCTCATAAGGAGATCTGATAGCCTTATGTAGTTGAACACAGCACTTTCCCTACAACCCAGTGGGCCGGCTGCGCAATAGCAGAAAATCCAGGTGGTTCATTTAACACAGCCAAGTGCCAACAACCTGGAGGCTGGCGGGGTAGAAGAGGCAGTAATGGGAAAACAAACTACAAAAGGTAACTCATCTTTCAACTGCACCCACCCTCCGTCCTTTGCAAGGCCTAAAAAATAGACACAGAGTGAAATCAAGCTGTATAA
Organism: Pleurodeles waltl; assembly: GCF_031143425.1. Lineage (NCBI taxonomy): Eukaryota > Metazoa > Chordata > Amphibia > Caudata > Salamandridae > Pleurodeles > Pleurodeles waltl. Next base: position 532,982,396 of record NC_090436.1, read on the forward strand.
GTGGGTGATGTTGGGTCACTGGTCTTGTCAATTCCTTCACCCTGTGACGGCTCCAGAATTAATTGCAAAACCCGGAGGTATGTCGGGCGGGTCAGTTCCCAGAATTCCAGTGAGGGGAGTCTGATGTAAGGGGCTTACCTGTCATTGTAGCTAGCGGGATTTGGTTCTAAAGCTAGGGACAATTTCTCCATACCTAGAAGGAAGGTGCCACAGCCTGTGAAACCAACACGTATATTCTGGGATATGAGCTGTGCCTCATTGTGCCAGGATGACCTGGTGTACCGTGTTGAGGGCCAGGGCCATCTGTCAGCCTTTACATTAATGTAGGGGGTAAGTCAGAGCATTGAGGAGTCCTAAGATAGTGTAGGCTGGGAATCACAGTATAAAAGCAGTATCAATTTCATCCAGAGCCTGGTCTCAGAAGCAGGAAAGAATAGGGACAATGACATAGGAAATGGAGTAAGGTACTGGGCTTGCCACAGCCCCTCCAACAGTCCGGGGATTTATGAGCGGCCCATTTCTGTAACCTCAGGGGGGTAAGGCCGTTTCAGTCCCTGCTATGCAATGTACCGTGTGGTGCACTCCATAGCATATATTCCCCCAATATTTGGTGGAGAGAGAGGCCTACCCAGCTCTGCCTTCCATCGCAGTTGGCTTATGATATTAGTCAAGTGTTGATCCCTGTCCAGAAGGCCGTAAAGATCGGAGACTAATCCCCAGTCGTCAGTCAGGAAAAGCCACTTCCCAAATGCAGAAAGTGCACGTGATGTCAGGGGACCCATCTCCCAGTGGTGCAGTTGGAGGTACTGGGCACAGTCTATGTTGGATAGGGAGTATTTGGCTTTAGGTTTCTCAAGGGGAAGAAACCTGTCAGTATCGAAGAGGGAGCCCAGACGATTACATCTGTTCACATGCCAGCGCTTACAGTTTTCAGGGTGCATTCCTGGGGCGAAGTCAGGATTGGCCGTAATGAGGGTCACATGTGAGAGAAATAAGGTAAGTCTTGCCCTGGTAGTGACCACATCCCAATGCGTGGCATCCTGTTGCGCTTGTGATGGGAGAGAAATAGTGTCCCTTTGCTCTTTGTCATCTTGGGAGCCATATTCCCCTCCAGATGAGTGAGCCTGGGACTGCTTGGTCCATAGAGGTCCAATGTTTCTCGGACAACGGATAGTTCCACTCAACCACATAATGGAGTTCGGCTGCTTGATTATATCCCAGGATCTAGGGAACCGCAAGCCTTTCTAGCGCCTTGGAATGGTACATCAATTGCCTATGGAGATGTGTTTTTTTACTGTTCCATATGGATTTGTTGATGGACAGGTGCAGCATCTTAAAAGTGTGTCACAGGGGCTTAAGTGGGAGCATCTGAAATACATAGAGGATGCACAGGAGTATGGTCATTTTGACCGCTGTGATGCAGCCCCTCCAGGACAGTTGAAAGCTGCTCCAGGCCATTAGGTCTTTGCACGTTTGTGGGAGAAGTTTGGAGTAATTAACAGTTGCTGTTTTATGTGCAGTTTGAGTTAGTGTAATGCCCAAGTAGGTCAGGGAAGTCACTGCCCATTGAAATGGATACATGCAGTGCAGGGCAGCTTCGAGCGTGGGGGAGACCGTAAGGTGAAGGATCTGTGGTTTTTTAATGTTAGTTTTAAAGCTGGCCACTTCACTAAACAGATTAAGTTCATCAGTGAGAGCAGGGAGGGGTCGGATGGGGTCCGTAATGGAGAGAATGACAGAGTCCATGTACAGACTAGTCAAATGTTGCACACCTCTAAACAGGATGCCCTGGATTTCTGGGTTATTCCTCAACCACTGCGCTAGGATCTCCATGTAGAATGCAAATCGGAGAGATGACAGAGGGCAGCCCTGTCTCTTCCCTCATTGGATGGAGAAAGGTGCTGACAGCGTACCGTTGACTTTAATGGACTCCCTAGGAGTACAGTAGATGCTTTCAATCCGTTTACAAAAATAGTTGCCGAGGTTGAACCTCTGAAGCGCGGCAAAGAGACAGGGCCAGTGTACACGATCAAAGGCTTGTTCTGCGTCAATAGACAGCAGGAGTGCCTCTTGCCATGACCGGTGCTCTTTATCCACCAGGTGTAATATTCATTTAGTGTTGTTGCCTGCATGTCGAGTTGGTATAAATCCTGCCTGGTCGGGATCTATCAGGCAAGATATGAATGGGTTGAGGCACGAGGCTTGTATGTTGGCAAAGACCTGGGTGAAGGTTGCCTGGGGTCAATTTCTGGCATGCCCATCAGAAGAACTGCGGTTAGGGGGCCAGATGCAGAAGGAACTATGCAGAGTGGGTGGTGGCCTGGAGTAGGTCTCATGAGATGGGTGTACACATGTGAGGGATTGTCAGTATGATTATTGTCTTTTCACTTCAGAAACACTCCATTGAATGTCAATGAGAAAGGATGGCCTTGGGCGCAACTCCAGTCCCTTATGGTCCACAGAGACCAGAGTCGCACCAATGTACACTGTAACCTGTATGAAAAGAATAATCCAGTAGGTTACAAAAACATAGTTGTACCACTTATGAGTCGTCCAGGAATGGTATCTTTCTCTGACTCAGCCTCAGATAGGGGGGCAGTATTGCTTTGTCCAGCTGCCTGAGCAGGGCCTTGCATCAATCAGCTAGCTGACATTCCCTGGGTGGAGAGGGTGAGACTTTCAGAGCACATGTGGCACTAACTGTTGGATGATGCCATTTTGAGCTACCCCAGAAGACTGTGGAGGAAGGAGGGGACAGGGACTAGGAAGTGATGTGGCACATCTGGATTGGCCAGAGGTGCAGGTTTGATGGACACTTCCACTTAAAAGATGTTGCACAGAGGAGCTCTCTCTCTCTGGGCTGTGCTTCACCACAGGACACTGGGACTGAAGACGGGCATCATGGACAATTGGAAAGAAAAAAACCCTGACTGACCACTGGGGCAGGGACTTTGCCCATGAATGAGTTCAGACCCTATGAGGTGCATGCCAGGGCCAGGTAAGCTGGCCCCCTTAGCCGGTCTAGGGACCAGTTGTGGGAAAGACTGGACTGGCTCAAGGAGAGCACGCAGCCCAAAAGAAAAAGAAGGGATCCAGAATAAAGGCTGGCACAGGGAGTCAGTAGGAATGGCTCCCTACTGATTTGGAAACCTTCTAGGCCAGGAGACCTAATGAAAGTGCTCCTGGTGGCAAGGCCCATCATCGTCTGTGAAATGACACCAAGATCTATAAAAACTGCCCTTTGGGGCCCAAGATATCAGGAGAAGAAGGTCTGCTACCTTTGATATTCTCTCAGTGAGCGAAAAAGTACGTAGAGCTCTGCTGCTGCTCCATTCGGGGGCCCCAGGGTGGGCCAGGGTCCAGGGGAAGCCCCCTGCGAAGATTAACAGATGGGCCTCTGCCCCCATCCTGGAGCCCCACAAAGAAGCAAACATGGTGAGTGTGTCACGCTCCCTGCGAAGCTGTGGGCAGGCTGTGGGTCCAAAGTAAAGATGCAAGATGCCGACGTTGTGAGAAAGTAGCCTCTTTCTAGCCTTGTTACCCCCACTTTGGGCCTGTTTGTGAGTGTATGTCAGGGTGTTTTCACTGTCTCACTGGTATCCTGCTTTCCAGGGCCCAGTGCTCATAGTGAAAACCCTATGGTTTCAGTATGTTGTTATGTGTCACTGGGACCCTGCTAGTCAGGACCCCAGTGCTCATAAGTTTGTGACCTATAGGTATGTGTTCCCTATGTGATGCCTAACTGTCTCACTGAGGCTCTGCTAATCAGAACCTCAGTGGTTATGCTCTCTCATTTCTTTCTAAATTGTCACTAACAGGCCAGTGACCAATTTTACCAATTTACATTGGCTTACTGGAACACCCTTATAATTCCCTAGTATATGGTACTGAGGTACCCAGGGTATTGGGGTTCCAGGAGATCCCTATGGGCTGCAGCATTTCTTTTGCCACCCATAGGGAGCTCTGACAATTCTTACACAGGCCTGCCACTGCAGCCTGAGTGAAATAACGTCCACGTTATTTCACAGCCATTTTACACTGCACTTAAGTAACTTATAAGTCACCTATATGTCTAACCTTTACCTGGTAAAGGTTAGGTGCAAAGTTACTTAGTGTGAGGGCACCCTGGCACTAGCCAAGGTGCCCCCACATTGTTCAGGGCCAATTCCCCGGACTTTGTGAGTGCGGGGACACCATTACACGTGTGCACTACATATAGGTCACTACCTATATGTAGCTTCACAATGGTAACTCCGAATATGGCCATGTAACATGTCTATGATCATGGAATTGCCCCCTCTATGCCATCCTGGCATAGTTGGCACAATCCCATGATCCCAGTGGTCTGTAGCACAGACCCTGGTACTGCCAAACTGCCCTTCCTGGGGTTTCACTGCAGCTGCTGCTGCTGCCAACCCCTCAGACAGGCAGCTGCCCTCCTGGGGTCCAGCCAGGCCTGGCCCAGGATGGCAGAACAAAGGACTTCCTTTGAGAGAGGGTGTTACACCCTCTCCCTTTGGAAAATGGTGTGAAGGCAGGGGAGGAGTAGCCTCCCCCAGCCTCTGGAAATGCTTTCTTGGGCACAGATGTGCCCAATTCTGCATAAGCCAGTCTACACCGGTTCAGGGGACCCCTTAGCCCTGCTCTGGTGCGAAACTGGACAAAGGAAAGGGGAGTGACCACTCCCCTGACCTGCACCTCCCCTGGGAGGTGTCCAGAGCTCCTCCAGTGTGCTCCAGACCTCTGCCATCTTGGAAACAGAGGTGCTGCTGGCACACTGGACTGCTCTGAGTGGCCAGTGCCACCAGGTGACGTCAGAGACTCCTTCTGATAGGCTCCTTCAGGTGTTGCTAGCCTATCCTCTCTCCTAGGTAGCCAAACCCTCTTTTCTGGCTATTTAGGGTCTCTGTCTCTGGGGAAACTTTAGATAACGAATGCAAGAGCTCATCCGAGTTCCTCTGCATCTCTCTCTTCACCTTCTGCCAAGGAATCGACTGCTGACCGCGCTGGAAGCCTGCAAAACTGCAACATAGTAGCAAAGACGACTACTGCAACTCTGTAACGCTGATCCTGTCGCCTTCTTGACTGTTTTCCTGGTGGTGCATGCTGTGGGGGTAGTCTGCCTCCTCTCTGCACTAGAAGCTCCGAAGAAATCTCCAGTGGGTCGACGGAATCTTCCCCCTGCAACCGCAGGCACCAAAAAGCTGCATTACCGGTCCCTTGGGTCTCCTCTCAGCACGACGAGCGAGGTCCCTCGAATCCAGCAACTCTGTCCAAGTGGCCCCCACAGTCCAGTGACTCTTCAGTCCAAGTTTGGTGGAGGTAAGTCCTTGCCTCACCTCGCTAGACTGCATTGCTGGGAACCGCGACTTTTGCAGCTACTCCGGCCTCCGTGCACTTCCGGCAGAAATCCTTTGTGCACAGTCCAGCCTGGGTCCACGGCACTCTAACCTGCATTGCACGACCTCCTAAGTTGTTCTCCAGCGACGTGGGACTTCTTTGTGCGACTTCGGGTGAGCACCGTTTCACGCATCCTCGTAGTGCCTGTTTCTGGCACTTCTCTGTGTGCTACCTGCTGCTAAGAGGATTCCTTGTCTTGCTCGACATCCCCTCTACCTCCTGGTCCAATGTGCGACCTCCTGGTCCCTCCTGGGCCACAGCAGCATCCAAAAACGCTAACCGCACGATTTGCAGCTAGCAAGGCTTGTTGGCATTCTTTCCGCGGGAAAACACTTCTGCACGACTCTCCACGGCAAGAGGGATCCGTCCACCAAAGGGGAAGTCTCCAGCCGTTTTCGTTCTTGCAGAAACCTCAGCTTCACCTGTCCAGTAGAATCTTCTTTGCACCCACAGCTGGCATTTCCTGGGCATATGCCCATCTCCGACTTGCTTGTGACTTTTGGACTTGGTCCCCTTGTTCCACAGGTATCCTAGATTGGAAATCCATCGTTGTTGCATTGTTGGTTTGTGTCTTTCCTGCATTATTCCTCTAACACAACTTCTTTATCCTTAGGGGAACTTTAGTGCACTTTGCACTCACTTTTCAGGGTCTTGGGGAGGGTTATTTTTCTAACTCTCACTATTTTCTAATAGTCCCAGCGACCCTCTACAAGGTCACATAGGTTTGGGGTCCATTCGTGGTTCGCATTCCACTTTTGGAGTATATGGTTTGTGTTGCCCCTATCCCTATGTTTCCCCATTGCATCCTATTGTAACTATACATTGTTTGCACTGTTTTCTAAGACTATACTGCATATTTTTGCTATTGTGTACATATATCTTGTGTATATTTCCTATCCTCTCACTGAGGGTACACTCTAAGATACTTTGGCATATTGTCATAAAAATAAAGTACCTTTATTTATAGTATAACTGTGTATTGTGTTTTCTTATGATATTGTGCATATGACACTAGGTGGTACTGTAGTAGCTTCACACGTCTCCTAGTTCAGCCTAAGGTGCTCTGCTAAGCTACCATTATCTATCAGCCTAAGCTGCTAGACACCCTATACACTAATAAGGGATAACTGGGCCTGGTGCAAGGTGCAAGTACCCCTTGGTACTCACTACAAGCCAGTCCAGCCTCCTACATTGGTTGTGCAGTGGTGGGATAAGTGCTTTGAGACTACTTACCACTCTTGTCATTGTACTTTTCATAAGAGAAAAATATACAAAACAAGGTCAGTGTATATACACATAGCCAAAAAGTTTTGCATTTCCTCTTTTCAATCTTTTCTAAGTGCTGAAAAGTACTTCTAACTTTCTAAAAAGTTCTAAAAAGTTTTAAAAGTTTTTTTTCTCTGTCTTTCTAAAAGCTCTGACAAACTTTTTTCTCTTTTTCTATCACTTTAACTCTCTCTAAAAATGTCTGGCACAGGCCAAAATGTTGATCTGTCCAAACTTGCATATGATCACCTTAGCTGGAAAGGAGCAAGGAGTCTCTGCATAGAGAGAGGTTTGAGTGTAGGGAAGAATCCTTCCTTGGAATTGTTACTTAACATGCTTAGAGAACAGGATAAGGCTAGAAGTGCCCCATCTGTTGAAAAAGTAGCTAATGGTTCCCAATCTGATCCAGGGACTCCCCCAGGAAAAGATTCAGGAAAGAAACTTCCTAGCCTGCCCATTACTAGACAGTCTAGCATAGTTGGTAATGATGAAGAGCCACACCAAACAAATAGTGTTGTCTCACATCATAGCAAAAGCATTTATTCACACCACAGTGGTACTGATGTTTCTGTTAGCCAAGCTGTTAGGGTGCCCTCTGTAAGGGACAGGTCTCCTTCTGTCCATTCTCACCATACTTCTGTTTCAAGGCATGTCCCTCCCACCCACCCTGATGACAGATTGTTAGAAAGGGAGTTCAATAGATTGAGAGTGGACCAAACCAGACTGAAGCTGAAGAAGCAACAGCTGGATTTGGATAGACAGACTTTAGAAGTAGAGAAGGAGAGACAGAAACTGGGTTTAGAAACCCATGGTGGCAGCAGCAGTATTCCCCATAGTCATCCTGCAAAAGAGCATGATTCCAGGAATCTGCACAAGATAGTTCCCCCTTATAAGGAGGGGGATGACATTAACAAGTGGTTTGCTGCACTTGAGAGGGCCTGTGTTGTACAGGATGTCCCTCAAAGGCAGTGGGCTGCTATCCTATGGCTATCATTTAGTGGAAAAGGTAGGGATAGGCTCCTTACTGTGAAAGAAAGTGATGCCAATAATTTGACAGTACTTAAGAATGCACTCCTGGATGGTTATGGCTTAACCACTGAACAGTACAGGATAAAGTTCAGAGAGACCAAAAAGGAGTCTTCACAAGACTGGGTTGATTTCATTGACCATTCAGTGAAGGCCTTGGAGGGGTGGTTACATGGCAGTAAAGTTACTGATTATGACAGCCTGTATAACTTGATCCTGAGAGAGCATATTCTTAATAATTGTGTGTCTGATTTGTTGCACCAGTACTTGGTGGACTCTGATCTGACCTCTCCCCAAGAATTGGGAAAGAAGGCAGACAAATGGGTCAGAACAAGGGTGAACAGAAAAGTTCATACAGGGGGTGACAAAGAGAACAACAAGAAGAAAGATGGTGAAAAATCTCAAGATAAGCATGGGGATAAGGGTAAAACCAAAGATCCCACTTCAAATCTTAAACACTCTTCAGGGGGTGGGGATAAAACAAATTCTTCTTCTTCTCAACCTACACAATTTAAAAAGCCTTGGTGCTTTGTGTGTAAAAACAGAGGCCATAGGCCAGGGGATAAGTCCTGTCCAGGTAAACCCCCTGAGCCTACCACCACTAATACATCAAGCTCTAATGCCCCTAGCAGTAGTGGTACTAGTGGTGGGACTGCTGGCAACAGTCAAGTTAAGGGTGTAGTTGGGTTCACTTATGGGTCCATCATAGAAACTGGGGTAGTCAGTCCCAAGACAGTTTCTGTCACACCTAGTGGCATTGGCCTTGCCACACTGGCTGCTTGTCCCCTTACAATGGATAAGTACAGGCAGACAGTTTCAATAAATGGTGTTGAGGCCTTGGCCTACAGGGACACAGGTGCCAGTATCACTTTGGTGACTGAAAACCTAGTGGCTCTTGAACAACACATCATTGGACAACAGTATAAAATTATTGATGTCCATAACTCCACTAAGTTTCTTCCCTTAGCTATAATTCAGTTTAGTTGGGGTGGAGTTACTGGCCCTAAGCAGGTGGTGGTATCACCTAGCTTACCTGTAGACTGTCTCTTAGGTAATGACCTAGAGGCCTCAGGTTGGGCTGATGTAGAGTTTTATGCCCATGCAGCCATGCTGGGCATCCCTGAGGAATTGTTCCCTCTCATTTCTACTGAAATGAAAAAGCAAAGGAGAGAAGGCCTGAAAACTCAGGATCCCTCTCCATCAACAGGTAAAAAGGGTATCACAGTATCCCCTAACCACCCTGCCATTCAGGATACCATTCCTGTCGTGGGAGAAACCTCTCCTGGGGTGGCACCTGTTCCAAGGGAAGCATCAGCTGGCAAAGCTGTACTCCCTGAGGTAAAAGTACCTCTCTGTGGGATAACTAACATTGGTGACAAAAAGAGCACCATTTTAGTTAACATGGAGCATCCCTCCAACCCTCCCAGAGAAACTTTAGTGCAGAAACCCTGCACTGCCTCACAACACTTAGGACAGCATCCCTGCCCTAGTGTGGAGCTCATAGGACAGCATCCCTGCCCTGCTCCAACTCAAGAGAAACAGCATCCCTGTTCTCTCTACCAGCCATATGGACAAAGTTTTTGCCCAATTATGGCTTTTCTGAGACAGCATCCCTGTCTGGCATTTCCAACACTACAAATAGGTTCAGTGGACAATTCCCACTGCTCTAAACTAAAACTTACTGATAGAAACTCTGAAAATACATCTTCACATTGTTGCTTAGCTAAAAAACTTCAAACAGGGTGGTTTACATCCCCACAGGGAAGTAACCATATAGTGGATGATAAAGGGAGTAACCAGTCTATTGCAGAGCTACTCTCTACTTATCACCACTTAGACAATAAAGTCTCAACTGGCCAAGGTTAGCCTTATTGTCCTTCGTTTGGGGGGGGGTTTGTGTGAGAAAGTAGCCTCTTTCTAGCCTTGTTACCCCCACTTTGGGCCTGTTTGTGAGGGTATGTCAGGGTGTTTTCACTGTCTCACTGGTATCCTGCTTGCCAGGGCCCAGTGCTCATAGTGAAAACCCTATGGTTTCAGTATGTTGTTATGTGTCACTGGGACCCTGCTAGTCAGGACCCCAGTGCTCATAAGTTTGTGACCTATAGGTATGTGTTCCCTATGTGTTGCCTAACTGTCTCACTGAGGCTCTGCTAATCAGAACCTCAGTGGTTATGCTCTCTCATTTCTTTCTAAATTGTCACTAACAGGCCAGTGACCAATTTTACCAATTTACATTGGCTTACTGGAACACCCTTATAATTCCCTAGTATATGGTACTGAGGTACCCAGGGTATTGGGGTTCCAGGAGATCCCTATGGGCTGCAGCATTTCTTTTGCCACCCATAGGGAGCTCTGACAATTCTTACACAGGCCTGCCACTGCAGCCTGAGTGAAATAACGTCCACGTTATTTCACAGCCATTTTACACTGCACTTAAGTAACTTATAAGTCACCTATATGTCTAACCTTTACCTGGTAAGGGTTAGGTGCAAAGTTACTCAGTGTGAGGGCACCCTGGCACTAGCCAAGGTGCCCCCACATTGTTCAGGGCCAATTCCCCGGACTTTGTGAGTGCGGGGACACCATTGCACGCGTGCACTACATATAGGTCACTACCTATATGTAGCTTCACAATGGTAACTCCGAATATGGCCATGTAACATGTCTATGATCATGGAATTGCCCCCTCTATGCCATCCTGGCATAGTTGGCACAATCCCATGATCCCAGTGGTCTGTAGCACAGACCCTGGTACTGCCAAACTGCCCTTCCTGGGGTTTCACTGCAGCTGCTGCTGCTGCCAACCCCTCAGACAGGCAGCTGCCCTCCTGGGGTCCAGCCAGGCCTGGCCCAGGATGGCAGAACAAAGGACTTCCTCTGAGAGAGGGTGTTACACCCTCTCCCTTTGGAAAATGGTGTGAAGGCAGGGGAGGAGTAGCCTCCCCCAGCCTCTGGAAATGCTTTCTTGGGCACAGATGTGCCCAATTCTGCATAAGCCAGTCTACACCGGTTCAGGGGACCCCTTAGCCCTGCTCTGGTGCGAAACTGGACAAAGGAAAGGGGAGTGACCACTCCCCTGACCTGCACCTCCCCTGGGAGGTGTCCAGAGCTCCTCCAGTGTGCTCCAGACCTCTGCCATCTTGGAAACAGAGGTGCTGCTGGCACACTGGACTGCTCTGAGTGGCCAGTGCCAGCAGGTGACGTCAGAGACTCCTTCTGATAGGCTCCTTCAGGTGTTGCTAGCCTATCCTCTCTCCTAGGTAGCCAAACCCTCTTTTCTGGCTATTTAGGGTCTCTGTCTCTGGGGAAACGTTAGATAACGAATGCAAGAGCTCATCCGAGTTCCTCTGCATCTCTCTCTTCACCTTCTGCCAAGGAATCGACTGCTGACCGCGCTGGAAGCCTGCAAAACTGCAACATAGTAGCAAAGACGACTACTGCAACTCTGTAACGCTGATCCTGCCGCCTTCTCGACTGTTTTCCTGGTGGTGCATGCTGTGGGGGTAGTCTGCCTCCTCTCTGCACTAGAAGCTCCGAAGAAATCTCCAGTGGGTCGACGGAATCTTCCCCCTGCAACCGCAGGCACCAAAAAGCTGCATTACCGGTCCCTTGGGTCTCCTCTCAGCACGACGAGCGAGGTCCCTCGAATCCAGCAACTCTGTCCAAGTGGCCCACACAGTCCAGTGACTCTTCAGTCCAAGTTTGGTGGAGGTAAGTCCTTGCCTCACCTCGCTAGACTGCATTGCTGGGAACCGCGACTTTTGCAGCTACTCCGGCCTCCGTGCACTTCCGGCGGAAATCCTTTGTGCACAGTCCAGCCTGGGTCCACGGTACTCTAACCTGCATTGCACGACCTCCTAAGTTGTTCTCCGGTGACGTGGGACTTCTTTGTGCGACTTCGGGTGAGCACTGTTTCATGCATCCTTGTAGTGCCTGTTTCTGGCACTTCTCCGGGTGCTACCTGCTGCTAAGAGGGCTCCTTTTCTTGCTCGACGTCCCTTCTACCTCCTGGTCTAATTTCCGACCTCCTGGGCCACAGCAGCATCCAAAAACGCTAACCGCACGATTTGCAGCTAGCAAGGCTTGTTAGCGTTCTTTTGGCGGGAAAACACTTCTGCACGACTTTCCACGGCGAGAGGGATCCGTCCACCAAAGGGGAAGTCTCCAGCCATTTTCGTTCCTGCAGAAACCTCAGCTTCTTCTGTCCAGTAGAAGCTTCTTTGCACCCACAGCTGGCATTTCCTGGGCATATGCCCATCTCCGACTTGCTTGTGACTTTTGGACTTGGTCCCCTTGTTCCACAGGTACCCTAGATTGGAAATCCATCGTTGTTGCATTGTTGGTTTGTGTCTTTCCTGCATTATTCCTCTAACACGACTTCTTTATCCTTAGGGGAACTTTAGTGCACTTTGCACTCACTTTTCAGGGTCTTGGGGAGGGTTATTTTTCTAACTCTCACTATTTTCTAATAGTCCCAGCGACCCTCTACAAGGTCACATAGGTTTGGGGTCCATTCGTGGTTCGCATTCCACTTTTGGAGTATATGGTTTGTGTTGCCCCTATCCCTATGTTTCCACATTGCATCCTATTGTAACTATACATTGTTTGCACTGTTTTCTAAGACTATACTGCATATTTTTGCTATTGTGTATATATATCTTGTGTATATTTCCTATCCTCTCACTGAGGGTACACTCTAAGATACTTTGGCATATTGTCATAAAAATAAAGTACCTTTATTTTTAGTATAACTGTGTATTGTGTTTTCTTATGATATTGTGCATATGACACTAGGTGGTACTGTAGTAGCTTCACACGTCTCCTAGTTCAGCCTAAGCTGCTCTGCTAAGCTACCATTATCTATCAGCCTAAGCTGCTAGACACCCTATACACTAATAAGGGATAACTGGGCCTGGTGCAAGGTGCAAGTACCCCTTGGTACTCACTACAAGCCAGTCCAGCCTCCTACAGATGTGCCCCTGTGAAGATGGCCGCCAGCTGTGGGAGGGGCAGGTGGCCAAAGATGAAGCCAGGAAGCGCCATCACGCTCCCGTCAAAATGCTCCAGAGGGGCCCCGCACCCCATCCTGGGGCCCCACACAAAAGAGGAAGTCAGTGGGTGCCGTCATGCTCCCTGCAAAGGTAAGGAGGGGCTCCAGACCCCATCCCGGGGCCTCAATGGTACAGAGGAGGGGGGAGTGCCACCGCACTTCCCCGAAGTGGCTCATCTAGCCAAAGCTGCACACATCTGCCCGTGGGAGCTGGCAGACACCAAATGAAAGGCCTGCTCCCACAGCAGCACCTGAAGATGCTGGCCATGTGGGGAGCCGGTGGGAGTGGCCGTTTGTGGGCTCACCATGCCGTTCCCAAACAGGGGACCATTAACCTGGCGTGGGGGTGTATGGGTGGGTCCGGGCACCCCCAAGGTGACGATCTATCCATGGCAGCATCAGGCCTCTCCCCGGCACAACAGGAGAACCGCTCATCAAATATGCATATTGCCCGACAATGTCTTGTGAGGCACAGCATTTTCTTTAGCTCTGTTCCCAGCTTGTGATGGCCCCAGGAAGATGGCCATGGATCGGGGGAGCTGCAGGAGCAGCACAGCCTCCCCCCAGTGCAAAGTTTTGTATCCCCACCCTAGGTTGGGTGGGACAAGAGAATTATAACCCTCCTAGGGTTCGATGTATCCTCTACAGGAATAAGCCCGTAATTGCAAGTGTTTTTACAACAGTAGTTGAAATGATAGCATGTTGGGCTAAATCAATTCTTGGAATGTGTGGTCCCACATGGAAACTAATCATATGGCTTGTGAAAGGTCATATGACAAGGCACCCTCAAGGGGCGCAGGACAGTGTTACAAGAGTAGTCTGAAAGTAATCCTAAAAGCACAAATTATTCCAACATGCCTATACATGTTGTTGTTCATGCCTATTTGAATAATGAGACTGACAGCCACCACTAATCAAAGTAGATGTTCTTTATTGCAAGATTTAGGTGCTCTCACTACAAGTAACAGATAAATATGGATTTGGGATACAAGTAAATGTTTTGCCATTGGGGTTGTAGGATTATATTTCCTATCAGGGAGAGGCAAGAATGATTACTCAATGACATCTAAAAGTAATTTGATCAACTTGTGTACATTTGCGAATTGTTGCATAGTATTGAGTAGTGTGTGTGTGTCATAAATGTACTTTTACTTTATCAAAAGAAAAGGCACAGACTGGACAATACTTTATTGAATGTTATTCTTGTGTGCTCATGAATCATGATTACTTGCCCTCACCACCTTCCTTGTGTGAGCCTAGGACTGCACTGCAACGCTACCCTTTGAGAATCAAGCACTACAATGTGGTGTTTGGTTCCCAGCGGTGGTTGGGTGCGGACCCATTACTTGTGTAGGCCACACAACTAATGACCCACCTTCTAATAGCGCATACTTTTGTATGCGGCTGAATAGAATGTGTAATTGTGGGTCGATGGATAGAGACCCTGCTAAACATCATGAATGCCACAGTCGGCAAGCAACTGGTGTCCCCCTGACCTATGGAGGTTCGGATCCATGACCAAGTTGAGGTCACCTCCAATGAGCATAGGTGCATCTGGAGTCTGCAACACTGGTGTTAGGGAGAATGTCAGAAAGATCTCCTGGTTGTCGGTCAGGACATAGACTTCATTATAATCAAATGAAGCATACTCATCGAGAGGCAGAGCGCTAGAAGGCATCCCTTAACTTCACTTACAGTTAATAGAATTTCCCCTCTGAATCCCTGGGATTAAAGTACGGCCACCCCCCCTTTCTTAGAGGGACCAGAGGACCAAAGCTGCCTGGAGAAATGATTGGATTGCATTCTATGGGTTTCTTTCAGGAGTAAATGTGTTTCTTGGAGGAGATAGGAGATAGATGTCGGCCTCAGAGTGCTCTAGGAGGGAAAGGACTGCCAGTTGCTTGGAGGCATAATTGAGACCCCTTACATTGAGGGTAAGGATCATCAGATCCGTGATTCACAAAACTCAATGTGTAATATGTAAGGAACTAAATTTGTGGGTGTTATGACTCAAAGTATATAAAATGCATAATCGCCCTATCCATTCATATCGAAGCAGGCAGTTGCACAGGAACAACATAGTAATGTAAACATCAGTTATACAAATCCAACTTAACCACTTCAACATGTCATCGTTAATGACAACATCCATGGTATGGGGATCTATTGGGCCTTGTGAGCCAAATCTGTCTAGCACATGTAGGCAGTGAATCATTTGCAGGGTAGTGATATCCAGAATTAGTTTGTACTTGGCCATTCCTCGTCCCCACCTCCACCTTCCCCACCCTCCTGCCTACAGCTGTGAGACAACCAGTCCCATATAGAGTGTAGTTGCTTATGTAGGGTCTGCTGAAAGTGTGGCCAGCACTGTTTCACACCCAGACCCCATTGCAATGGGATATGGGCGGTGTGCTCTTAGAGGTAGCTGAGATTTCTGCCTGTGGTAGCATGTCATTAAGCTCTGTACCTGCAGCTTCGTTGGAGCCTCCCCCACCGCTGACTCAGTGATGCCAAGCACTGTACAGGCCTTCTGCAGAGACCGCAGTTGGTGGAGTTTACCATCCAGACGGAAGATAATTCGAAAGGAGTGTCCCCATTAATATGATATCCCGGCATTCTGTAAGTGTCAATTGACTGGCCGAAAATCTCTCCTATTCTGGAGGGTAATGGTGACTAAGGTCCTGATAGAGTAGGGGTGCATGAGCCCTGAAGTGGAGGGGAAGGAGCTCATGAGTCCAGCAAAGGATGGTTTCTTTGAGGCCAAGGTTGTGTGCACAGACTAAGATATTAGCAAGGGGGCTTGGAGCTTGGCCCGGAGCACCCTCTCTATCGAGTAGATCAACTTTCATGGTTAAAGGTGCAGAGTCTCCCAAAATGAAGCTAAAGAGAACCATCATGTTTGAGTCGAGGTTTGTACCCTCCGTCCCGGTGGGAACCCCACTAATGCGAATATTGCCTTGCCTAGCGCGGTTCTCCAAATCTTCAGTGTGAGACTGATGTTCTATTTGCTGCTCCTGAAGTTGGAGGATTTCTCATTGCATCCATTCTATTTCCTTATGGTGTTCATCTTCCTTGTGTTTCAGCATCATTACTCCTTTCCCTACTGCATCCGTGTTTCTGTGCACCTCTCGCAGGTCCGCAAAGATGTCTTTTTTGACGGTTTGCAAATCTTCTTACTCCCTTGCCCATGATTATAGTTGTAGGATTGATAATATTTTTATTAAGTAAATTTGGCTAAATCTGTTAAATGCTGAGATTAGAGCTATTCTGCAAGCAAATGCCCCTCTTATTATAGATTTAGATCTCGTATCACAAAATTTAACATCAAGCCAATGGCAATTTAATAATACACTGCTGCACGAAAAATGTTATTAATGAATTTGAAAAATGTTGCTGTCACATGTCTTGTAATTATTATGACCAAGTACTCTTTTATACACACAATATAGGACTAATTTAAACAACTGCTAGAGGTTTCGTTATTGATTATGATGGAAAAAACAAAGCTTTCAGTCTGTTGCGCTTTAACAATTCATTAAAATACTGGAACATGAATAGGATTAATCTAAACATAAAGATCATTGATCCATCTCAGAAAAGCAAAACTAGAATTTAATAAAAAAATCTGTTGAAAAAGGTTGTGGTATTTTATTTAAATGCAATGCAAAATACAGAACAAATCAGGGAAAATGCTAGACAAATATTTAAAGTAAAACAAGAACTATCTCATAAAACTACTATAATTGACAATGTTGGTAACAATCACCATAAAGATTCAGATCTTTGAAATTGATTTCTATAATGATTTATATACTCATGAAAATGCTCCATTCACTGAAGCTTTAGGTATGTTTTTTGATTCCATACCAAAACATCCAGATCAGATCACAGAATTAACTTTGTTAGAATGTGAACTGGACATTAATGAAATCTTTGAAGCAATTACTAACCTCCAAAGTAAAAAAGCTTCAGGCCCTGGTGTTTTTCTATAGAGTTTTATTTGAAATGCACTAAAACTCTTTTCCATAAACTGTTTTCATTTTTGTACTTTTTTACCTTTTAGATGTTGGTTTTGTGGCAAAAGAAACTGTGATTTACTGCATATGTTTTTTGATTGCCCTATTATTAAAACTTTTGGACACAAATTTGAAAACATAAATTTGCTTTATTCCCCCAAGCGTCAAAATCCGTTATTGCCGGACATTTTTAGGGGGCCTATAGTTCAGGAGTGGGAGGTCGGTAGGTTTGTGAGACTTGGTGATTTTTTTAGACAGAAAGCAATATTATCATATGAAGAGTTGAAGGAGAAATGTTATGTGTATTGGAAGGAATCTTTCAAGTATTTGCAAATTCTGTATTTTCTAACTAGAAATGGGGAAGGGGCCTTAGGTTTTCAGGAAGCAGCCTTATTCGATCAATTGATAGGGAGAGACCCCTGCATGATTAGCCAACTATACAGGGAGCTGAATGTGTTCAGATGTGATGATCTTGAATGACAAATTCAAAAAATGGCAGAAAAAGCTAGGGTCAGACAGTTGATTGTCCTTTCTTGGAGTGACTGGAGCTAGCTTACACAACATTATTATCGGGTAGTCTACAAGCCCAATATTACAAAACACTGTATGATCTTTATCATACACCTCAGAAAATCACCAGAAGGGGGACAGTAGGCATCACTGTCCCACTCTGCTGCTCTTGAGAGGCTGATATGTACACATATTTAGTGATGCCCCTCCTTGACTCCTTCTTTCAATGAGGTTAATAAATTTATTGGTATCTGCCTGGGTAGGAGGTTGGTCATTACTGCTCATCTTGTTCTGTTGAGGGTTCATGGGGGTATGGTTCCCGGTCCTGCCCAGAGGTTCATGTACATACTCATGGCTGTAGCCTGGCTGTGTATCTCCCCATCCTGGTTGGGAAACCCCCCACCATGTTTCAACATTGATTTGCCCACCTTTTGCCAATTTTCAATTTATAAATGGCCTTATATGATAAAAATATAATCACAAAAATAATGAGTTTACATATTATGGGAGTGATTTATACTTTTGCGGTTGGGCAATGGAGTAAATTACTCTGTTGCCCTGGGGAGGTCATGACTACTAAATATTTAAATGTCCCATGAGCCGACAGCACATCTCAAGTATTGATGGGAACCCCCGTCAAGGTGGTTCCTGTCAATGTAATGAAAGTTTGACATATGGCTCCGTTAAACATGGTGGAGCCTTACAGAAAAGTTATTTTTTTTATTTTAAACGGCAAAACACCAAGGTGGGATTTTGTTTTTGGAAACAGAACAAAAATACCCGCCCTCTCCATGGGAGTATCTCCCATGGCGAGGATGGCATTTTCCAATGATCACTGCCCCTTACCTCCACGATTTCCTGGTGGTGACAGGCAGTGAAAACTGACCTGTATGTTCACCCATCTAAATAAGGTGGGCGGACATACAGGTCAACCCCTCTGAATGCCCTTACAACATTGGGCCATTGGAGGGGTGTAAGCACGGTGGAGATAGAGTACTCTCCATCATCATTACACTCAGGGTCCACCCTGATTTAAATTGGGAAGACTATAATGTTGGTAGAAAGGGCACTCCATCGCCATTGCAGCTGAGACACTTTCTTATAAATTGACAACTAAGTGTGTTTACACACACAAAAATAATGTTGTGAAACAGAATATCTTCAAAATGAACAACACTTTCCGGCAACATACAAATCAGCCCGTAAGTGTGTGTACACCCAAAAAAAATGGTTTAGACCATAATATCCTCAAAATATTTCCCATAGGGATTTTAGCCCTACTACAGTCTGAAATGCTGGATGAAATACACCAAATGTGGCAGAAAGGTAGCTCTTGGTCCAGGAAGTGCTCTTTTTTTATTTTGTATAAATCTGTTCAATAGTTCTAGAGATATTAAAAAATATATATATTTGTGCATCTACAGGAGTGAGCACTTTGTGAATCCTCCCGATCTCGTGCAGAGAGCTGATTGGCTGCCAACACTTCAACCAGCAAGTGTAGGCATCCATTTTGGGAATCGGACTCAGCCGAGCCCTAAACAAAAAGAAAAAAAAATTGCATATATATGTGTGTGTGTGTGTGTGTGTGTGTGTGTGTGTGTGTGTGTGTGCGCACGCACGTGTGTGTATAGTTAGGCTCACATTTAACGCATACAAAACCATAGAAATTCAGCAGTTATAGTAACATGAGCTAACTATAAATTACGCCTCCTCAATGCACTGCTTATGACCTCACATATTACATCAGTCATGACGTCAGTAATATCACTGATGACACCTCAAATGACATCACCAATGTCATCATTCACTGACTGGAACTATTTCTTGACAATTTATAATAGTTAAACAGATATATAATAAGGAGACTATAAAGCTTAAGTTAGTATAGTAGGTATAGTTCTAAAAATACTACTACTTCTAACATATTATGTATGTGATTGTATTGACATGTGTATGGTTGTATGTAGGTTGTATAGCTGAGTGCGTGGGTGCATAAGTGGATATATGAGTGAGTGACTGTGCCAGTGCTTGTATAGGCAAGGGAGTGCATCAGTGTCCATATGGAAAGCATGCATAGTGCATGTCTTGCAAGAGTGCAAAGGCAAAGAGATCTCTCCTTTGTAACAGTTACAGACCAGGATACACATCCAGGGACATCATCTGCATCTCTTTTGCCTACAATGCCACTAATAACTGTTCCAGAGTTTGCTAGTGTTGGATAAGACTTCCTCAAATGAAACAATGTATTTTGTATGGGAGAACAATAAATATCAAGCATCATCAATGCCATCAATGCTCATAAGTGTTAGTTTTTTTCTGTTTCCCAAGGATGTTTGTGCTCTTTGTTACATAACACTATGGTTTAAAGTTTCTCTTGAAAAAAGAAAAATAACCAAAATTGTTTGAAAACACAAAGAAATTAAAAAATGTTTAAAAAACAAAAAAGGTTATATTTAGGACCATCTATTCTGCTAAAAAAAAATAATTAGGGGTGCATGAGTGAATGTATATACTACACGAATATTATATGTTTGGTGTGCCCTGGCCTTTGTGTTCTTATCGTTTAGGTTTCCACTCACTGCTCTCAGCTTGTGAGCCTTTGTACACCTGAGGTGGCAGGTGTTTGGCTAGCCTGGCACCCACTACTAACATTTGCACAAGAAAAGGACTACTACTGGTGAACATTTGTTAAAACATTTGTTGATGTGCAAGCACCATCGGCATTATCCACCTGTTCTCACTTTCATTTCAATGAGTGAATGTATGGTTGAATGAGTAGGTGCTTGACTAGGTGTATGACAAATTGAGTGGATGCATGAGTGGCTGTATGGGTAAGTGAGGAGATGCATGAGTGGTTGTATGGGTAGGTGAGTGCATATGTGGCTGTAAAGGTGAGTGAGTGGGTGTGTCACTGTCTCTATGGGTGGCTAAGAGGTTGTATGTGTGAGTGAGTGGGGCATGAGGGGTGTATGGGGGAGTGAGTGCATTAGTGGGTGTATTGGGACGTGAGTGGGTGCATGAATGGCTGTATGGGTGAGTGAGTAGGTGCATGACTGGCTGTATGTCTGAGTAAGTAAATGAGTGAATCTATGGGTTAGTGACTGAGTATATGAGTGGTTGTATGGGTGAGTGAGTGCGTAAGTGGCTGCATGAGTGATTGTATGGATGAGTGCATGAGTGGCTGTAAGGGGGAGTCATAGGGTGCATGAGTGACTGTATGGGTGAGTGAGTGGGTGCATGAGTGCCTGTATTCATTAGTGACTGGGTGCATGAGTGGCAGTTTAGGAGAGTGAGTGGTTGTATGTGTGGCTGTATTGGGGAGTGCTACAGTGCATGAGTGGGTCTACAGGTGAGTGAATGGGTGCATGAGTGACTGTGTGGGTGAGTGAATAGGTGTGAGAGCAACTATATGGGTAAGTGACTGGGTACGGGAGTGTCTGTATAGGTGAGTGACTGGGTGCATGAGTGCCTGTATGGGTGAGTGATAGGGTGCATGAGTGAATGTATGGGTGAGTGATAGGGTGCATGAGTGTCTGTATACATGAGTGACTGGGTGTGTGACTGGCTATATAGGTGAGTGAGTGGGTGCATGAGTGGCTAAATAGGTGAGTAATAGGGTGCATGAGTGGCTGTTTGGGTGAGTGAATAGGTGCATTACTGATTGTATGGGTGTTGAGAGACACTGAATTTCCCAGGTTGGTCCAACAGGGTAAGTATAGTCCCAACTCCCTCTAGGGCCTGTCTGCGATTGCAGTGATTTTAGCTAAGCAATGCACCAGGTGAGGTCCCAAAGGAAAGAGGTGCTTGGAGGAGGAAGAGAGAAAAAAACAAACCACTCGGGTCTCAGAACTCCTTCTTATCAAGGCAAGGAAAGGTGGGCAAGATGTGTTGTAAAAGGCATCAGGCCCCCTTGGTTAGCATGACTCCAGAATGGGAACAGATCTGTAAAAAGAGGCACAATTCAGCCCTCATTACAACCCTGGCGGTCGGTGATAAAGCGGCGGTAACACCGCCAACAGGCTGGCGGTAAACAAAATGGAATCATGACCATGGCGGAAACTGCCAACACA
Organism: Pleurodeles waltl; assembly: GCF_031143425.1. NCBI lineage: Eukaryota > Metazoa > Chordata > Amphibia > Caudata > Salamandridae > Pleurodeles > Pleurodeles waltl. The sequence continues at coordinate 533,003,734 of NC_090436.1, forward strand.
TACAACCACTTTAACATACCGACCGCAACAGCGGTAACAACAAACACCGCGGCGGTAACCGCCAACAACCAGGCGGAAGACAATGTACCGCCCACAGCATTCCAATAGGCCTATCCGCCAGCTTTTTCGGGGCGGTACCAACGCCATCAAAAGCACGGGGGAAACAGAACACTGAAGGGAAAAGACTCACCTCTTGACACTCAAGGAAGAACCATGACGTCATGGAGCCTGAGCTGCACTTTTTTCCAATGCTGATGTACCTTCTCATACACCAGGAACACGAACGCCAGCTGTAGGAGGCTGGCCTGGCTTGTAGTGGGTACCAAGGGGTACTTACACCTTGCACCAGGTCCAGGTATCCCTTAATAGTGTAGAGGGGTGTCTAGCAGCTTAGGCTGATAGAAAAGGTAGCTTAGCAGAGCAGCTTAGGCTGAACTAGGAGACGTGTAAAGCTCCTACTATACCACTGGTGTCATATGCACAATATCATAAGAAAACACAATACACAGATATACTAAAAATAAAGGTACTTTATTTTTATGACAATATGCCAAAAGTATCTCAGTGAGTACCCTCAGTATGAGGATAGCAAATATACACAAGATATATGTACACAATACCAAAAATATGCAGTAATAGCAATAGAAAGCAATGCAAGCAATGTACAGTCACAATAGATTGTAATGAGGGCACATAGGGATAGGAGCAACACAAACCATATATTCTAGAAGTGGAATGCGAACCACGAATGGACCCCAAACCTATGTGACCTTGTAGAGGGTCGCTGGGACTGTAAGAAAACAGTGAGGGTTAGAAAAATAGCCCACCCCAAGACCCTGAAAAGTGGGTGCAAAGTGCACCTAAGTTCCCCAAAGAGCACAGAAGTCATGATAGGGGAATTCTGCAAGGAAGACCAACACCAGCAATGCAACAACAATGGATTTCCTGATGAGAGTACCTGTGGAACAAGGGGACCAAGTCCAAGAGTCACGATCAAGTCGGGAGTGGGCAGATGCCCAGGAAATGCCAGCTGTGGGTGAAAAGAAGCTGCCACCGGATGGTAGAAGCTGTAGGTTCTGCAAGAACGACAAGGGCTAGAAACTTCCCCTTTGGAGGATGGATGCCCCACGTCGTGAAGAAGCTTGCAGAGGTGTTTTCGTGCAAAAAGACTGCAAACAAGCCTTGCTAGCTGCAAGGGTCGTGGTTAGGGATTTTGGATGCTGCTGTGGCCCAGGAGGGATCAGCATGTCGCCAATTATGTGAGGAGACAGAGGGGGCATCCAGCAAGACAAAGAGCCCAGTCAGAAGCAAGCAGCACCTGCAGAAGTGCTGGAACAGGCACTACGAAGTGGAGTGAACCGGAGCTCACCCGAAGTCACAAAGGAAGGTCCCACGACGCCGGAGGACAACTCAGGAGGTCGTGCACTGCAGGTTAGAGTGTCGGGGACCCAGGCTTGGCTGTGCACAGAGGAAATCCTGGAAGAGTGCACAGGAGCCGGAGCAGCTGCAAATCATGCGGTACCCAGAAATGCAGTCTAGCGTGGGGAGGCAAGGACTTACCTCCACCAAACTTGGACTGAAGAGTCACTGGACTGTGGGAGTCACTTGGACAGAGTTGCTGAGTTCAAGGGACCTCGCTTGTTGTGCTGAGAGGAGACCCAGAGGACCGGTGATGCAGTCTTTTGGTGCCTGCGGTTGCAGGGGGAAGATTCCGTCGACCCACGGGAGATTTCTTCGGAGCTTCTAGTGCAGAGAGGAAGCAGACTACCCCCACAGTATGCACCACCAGGAAAACAGTCGAGAAGGCGGCCGGATCAGCGTTACAAGGTCGCAGTAGTCGTCTTCGCTACTTTGTTGCAGTTGTGCAGGCTTCCAGAGCAGTCAGCGGTCGATTCCTTGGCAGAAGGTGAAGAGAGAGATGCAGAGGAACTCAGATGAGCTCTTGCATTCGTTATCTAAAGAATTCCCCAAAGCAGAGACCCTAAATAGCCAGAAAAGGAGGTTTGGCTACTTAGGAGAGAGGATAGGCTAGCAACACCTGGGAGAGCCTATCAGAAGGAGTCTCTGACGTCACCTCCTGGCCCTGGCCACTCAGAGCAGTCCAGTGTGCCAGCAGCACCTCTGTTTCCAAGATGGCAGAGGTCTGGCGCACACTGGAGGAGCTCTGGGCACCTCCCAGGGGAGGTGCAGGTCAGGGGAGTGGTCACTCCCCTTTCCTTTGTCCAGTTTGCGCCAGAGCAGGGCTGGGGGATCCCTGAACTGGTGTAGACTGGCTTATGCAGAGATGGGCACCATCTGTGCCCATCTGTGCCCATCAAAGCATTTCCAGAGGCTGGGGGAGGCTTCTCCTCCCCAGCCCTGACACCTTTTTCCAAAGGGAGAGGGTGTAACACCCTCTCTCTGAGGAAGTCCTTTGTTCTGCCTTCCTGGGACAAGCCTGGCTGGACCCCAGGAGGGCAGACCCCTGTCTGAGGGGTTGGCAGCAGCTGCAGTGAAACCCCGGGAAAGGTAGTTTGGCAGTCCCCGGGTCTGTGCTAAAGACTCGGGGATCATGGAATTGTCTCCCCAATGCCAGAATGGCATTGGGGTGACAATTCCATGATCTTAGACATGTTACATGGCCATGTTCGGAGTTACCATTGTGAGGCTATACATATGTCGTGACATATGTATAGTGCACGCGTGTAATGGTGTCCCTGCACTCACAAAGTCCGGGGAATTTGCCCTGAACAATGTGGGGGCACCTTGGCTAGTGCCAGGGTGCCCACACACTAAGTAACTTAGCACCCAACCTTTACCAGGTAAAGGTTAGACATATAGGTGACTTATAAGTTACTTAAGTGCAGTGGTAAATGGCTGTGAAATAACGTGGATGTTATTTCACTCAGGCTGCAGTGGCAGGCCTGTGTAAGAATTGTCAGAGCTCCCTATGGGTGGCAAAAGAAATGCTGCAGCCCATAGGGATCTCCTGGAGCCCCAATACCCTGGGTACCTCAGTACCATATACTAGGGAATTATAAGGGTGTTCGAGTATGCCAATGTAAATTGGTGAAATTGGTCACTAGCCTGTTAGTGACAATTTGGAAAGAAATGAGAGAGCATAACCACTGAGGTTCTGGATAGCAGAGCCTCAGTGAGACAGTTAGTAAAACACAGGTAACACATACAGGGCATACTTATGAGCACTGGGGCCCTGGCAGGCAGGGTCCCAGTGACACATACAACTAAAACAACATATATACAGTGAAATATGCGGGTAACATGCCAGGCAAGATGGTACTTTCCTACATAACCCCCCCCCAAACGAAGGACAATAAGACTAGCCATGACCTGATGAGTCTTCATTGTCTAAGTGGAAATATCTGGAGAGTCCATCTGCATTGGAGTGGGTACTCCCAGGTCTATGTTCCACTTTATAGTCCATTCCCTGTAGGGATATGGACCACCTCAACAATTTAGGGTTTTCACCTTTCATTTGTTTTAGCCAAAGTAGAGGTTTGTGGTCTGTCTGAACAATGAAGTGAGTGCCAAACAAGTAAGTCCTCAACTTCTTCAGTGCCCAGACCACAGCAAAGGCCTCCCTCTCTATGGCAGACCAACGCTTTTCTCTAGGGGTCAACCTCCTGCTGATAAAAGCAACAGGTTGATCCTGGCCCTCAGAATTAAGTTGTGATAAGGCTGCCCCTACCCCTAATTCAGATGCATCAGTTTGGACAATGAATTTTTTGGAGTAACAGGGGCTTTTTAGGAAAGGTGCAGAGCACATGGCCTGTTTCAGCTCCTCAAAAGCTTTCTGACAGCTAGCTGTCCATAATACCTTTTTAGGCATTTTCTTAGATTTGAGGTCATTAAGAGGGGCTGCAATGGAGCCATAGTTCTTTATGAACCTCCTGTAAAACCCAGTGAGGCCTAAAAAGGCTCTCACCTGAGTCTGAGTTGTAGGGGGAACCCAATCTATAATAGTTTGGATTTTCCCCTGAAGTGGTGCAATCTGTTCTCCACCTACAATGTGTCCCAGATAAACCAATTTCCTCTGCCCTATCTGGCACTTTGATGCCTTGATAGTGAGGCCTGCCTTTTGCAGGGCCTCAAAACTTTCCACAGGTGGACCAGGTGATCATCCCAGGTGGAGCTAAAGACAGCTATATCATCTAGATATGCTGCACTAAAAGCCTCCAACCCTTGCAGGACTGTATTCACCAACCTTTGAAAAGTGGCAGGTGCATTTTTCAACCCAAAAGGCATTACTGTGAATTGGTAGTGCCCTCCAATGGTTGAAAATGCAGTTTTTGCTTTAGCATCCTCTGATAACTTGATCTGCCAATACCCTGCAGTCAAATCAAAGGTGCTTAGATACTTGGCAGATGCCAGTGTATCTATTAGCTCATCTGCTCTGGGTATAGGGTGAGCATCAGTTTTAGTTACCTGGTTGAGACCTCTGTAATCTACACAAAATCTAATTTCCTTCTTTCCATCTTTGGAATGAGGTTTTGGTACAAGTACCACAGGAGAGGCCCATGGACTTTCAGAGTGCTCAACCACTCCTAGTTCAAGCATTTTCTGAACCTCTTGTTTTATGCAGTCCCTGACATGGTCAGGCTGCCTATCGATCTTACTTTTGACAGGCAAGCTGTCTCCAGTATCTATAGTGTGCTCACACCAAGAAGTGGTGCCTGGCACAGTAGAAAAGAGTTCAGAAAACTGACCCAGGAGATTTATGCAGTGGTCTTTCTGCTCAGCAGTAAGACAATCTGCTAAAACTACACCTTCCACTAGAGCATCTTGTTCTGTGGAAGAGAAGAGATCAGGGAGAGGGTCACTCTCTTCTTCCTGTCCTTCATCTGTTGCCATGAGCAGGGTGAGATCAGCCCTGTCATAGTAGGGTTTTAGGCGATTGACATGGAGCACCCTAAGGGGACTCCTGGCAGTGCCCAAGTCAACCAAGTAGGTGACTTCTCCCTTTTTCTCAACAATAATGTGGGGTCCACTGCATTTGTCTTGGAGTGCTCTTGGGGCCACAGGCTCCAAGACCCACATTTTTTGCCCTGTTTGGTACTGAATCAGAACAGCCTTCTGGTCATGCCATTGCTTTTGAAGCTCTTGGCTGGCCTGAAGGTTTTTACTGGCCTTTTTCATGTACTCAGCCATCCTAGATCTTAGGCCAAGTACATAGTCCACTATGTCTTGCTTAGGAGCTTTTAAAGGTTGTTCCCAAACCTCCTTCACAAGTGTTAGATGACCTCTTACAGTGTGTCCAAATAGGAGTTCAAAGGGGCTGAAGCCCACTCCTTTTTGGGGTACCTCCCTGTAAGCAAAAAGGATGCAAGGTAACAGGACATCCCATCTCCTGCAGAGTTTTTCAGGGAGTCCAATTATCATTCCTTTGAGAGCTTTATTAAACCTCTCAACCAGTCCATTTGTTTGTGGATGATAGGGTGTGGTGAACTTGTATGTCACACCACATTCCTTCCACATGGCCTTTAAGTAAGCAGACATGAAATTGCTTCCCCTGTCTGATACCACCTCTTTTGGGAAGCCCACCCTGGAAAAGGTTCCCAGGAGGGCCTTTGCCACTGCAGGAGCTATAGTGGTCCTTAGAGGAATTGCTTCAGGATATCTGGTGGCATGGTCTACTACCACCAAAATAAACCTATTGCCTGAAGCAGTAGGAAGGTCAAGGGGGCCAACTATGTCAACCCCTGCCCTTTCAAAGGGAACCCCAACCACAGGCAGTGGAATAAGGGGTGCCTTTGGAGTGCCACCTGTTTTGCCACTGGCTTAACAGGTTTCACAGGACTTACAAAATTCCTTTGTGTCCTCTGACATTCTAGGCCAATGAAACAAGGGGACAAGCCTGTCCGAAGTTTTCATTTGCCCCAAATGTCCAGCTAAGGGAATGTCGTGGGCTAGAGTTAGGAGGAACTCTCTGTATTGCTGAGGAATCACCAATCTCCTGGCTGCTCCAGGTTTAGGGTCCCTTGCCTCTGTATACAAGAGGTTGTCCTCCCAGTAAACTCTATGTGAGTCACTGACATCCCCATTTTGCTGTTTGACAGCTTGCTGTCTTAGACCCTCTAGTGTGGGACAGTTCTGCTGTGCCACACTCAGCTCCTCCCTGGCAGGCCCCCCTCCACCCAAAAGCTCAGCAGTGTCTGCTTCCAGCTCTTCTGGTGTAGGTTCTGCACAGGGTGGACATTCTTCTTCCTCAGAAGTTGAATCCACTGTAGAGGGAGGGATAGTAGGTAGTGTTTTACCTTTACTAACCCTAGGTTTAGGGAACACTTGGTCCATTTTTCCAGGATCCAAGTCACCCTGTCCTTATTGCTTGTTAGCCTGACCCCTTGTCAAAGCAAAAATATGCCCTGGAATGCCCAGCATTGCTGCATGAGCCTCCAACTCCACTTCTGCCCAAGCTGATGTCTCTAAATCGTTCCCTAGTAGACAGTCTACAGGTAAATGTGAGGCAACCACAACTTTCTTTGGACCAGTAACCCCCCCAGTTGAGATTTACAACAGCATTGGGGTGGCTAAGAGTGTTGTTATGAGCATCAGTCACTTGGTACTGGTGACCAAGTAGGTGTTGTTCAGGGTGGACCAGTTTCTGTATTACCATTGTAACACTGGCACCTGTGTCCCTGTAGGCCTGAACCTCAACACCATTTATTAGGGGAAGTTGCTTGTACTTATCCATATTAAGGGGACAAGCAACCAAGGTGGCCAAATCAATGGCCCCCTCAGAGACTAACACAGCCTCTGTGGTCTCCCTAACAAGACCAACCCCAACTAAGTTACCAAAAGTGAGCCCAGCTACTCCCTTGGATTGGCTATTAGTAGGTTTGCTCCCACCATCACTGCTATTACTAGGGGCACTAGGTGTAGCAGCAGGGGTTGTAATGGTAGGAGGCTTGGTGCTTTTCTTTGGACAACTGGGATCAGTTGTCCAATGGCCTTTTATTTTACATAAATAGCACCATGGTTTCTTTTCTTTACTTTGAATTCAAGAGGATTTGGGCCCACCACCCCCACCAGAGTGTTTTTGTGGGCCTGATGAAGACTCATTTTTAGTTTTGTCCCCACCCTTGTCAGAAGACTTACCATCCTTCTTCTTGCCATCCTTGTCAACCCCGGTATGAACTTTTCTGTTCACCCTTGTTCTGACCCATTTGTCTGCCTTCTTTCCCAATTCATGGGGAGAGGTCAGATCAGAGTCCACTAGGTACTGGTGCAACAAATCAGACACACAATTATTAAGAACATGCTCTCTCAGGATTAAGTTATACAGGCTTTCATAGTCAGAAACTTTACTGCCATGAAACCACCCCTCCAAGGCCTTCACTCTAAATGGTCAACAAAGTCTACCCAGTCTTGTGAAGACTCCTTTTTGGTTTCTCTGAACTTGATCCTGTACTGTTCAGTGGTTAAGCCATAACCATCTAGGAGTGCATTCTTAAGAACTGTTGGCATCACTTTCCTTAACAGTAAGGAGCCTATCCCTACCCTTTCCACTGAAAGATAGCCATAGGATAGCAGCCCACTGCCTTTGAGGGGCCTCCTGTACAACACAGGCCCTCTCAAGTGCAGCAAACCACTTGTTATTGTCATCCCCCTCCTTGCAAGGGGGAACTATCTTGTGCAGATCCCTAGAATCATGCTCTTTTGCAGGATGACTATTTGGAATACTGCTGCTGCCACCATGGGGTCCAAACCCCAACCTCTGTCTTTCTTTTTCCAAGTCAAATGCTTCCCTGTCTAGATCCAGCTGTTGCTTTTTAAGCTTCAGCCTGGACTCTTCCACTCTCAATCTATTGAGTTCCCTTTCTAACATTCTGTCTTCAGGGAGGGTGGGTTGGGCATGCCTTGACACAGAAGAATGGTGTGAATGAACAGAGGGAGACCTGTCCCTAACAGATGGCACTCTAACAACCTGGCTTACAGAAGTAACACTCCTACTGTGATGAGAACTCACATTAGTACCAGCCATGCTAGGAGGCCTGCTAGGGGGCAGGTTGGGAAGGTTCCCTTCTAACCCTCTTACTGGGGGTGCCCCAGAGTCAGAGTGTGAACCATCAGCTAATTTCTCACCAGATGTGCCAACTAAGGTCTTATCCTGTTCAATGAGCATATTAACTAACAGTTCCCTTGAGGGATTCTTCCCTACCCCTAAACCTCTTTCAATGCAGAGACTCCTTGCTCCTTTCCAGCTAAGGTGATCATAAGCAACTCTGGTCAGATCAACAGTTTGACCTGTACCAGACATGATAGAAAAGGTTTAAGGGACAGAAAAAGAAAAAAAAAAGTTTCAGAACTTTTTAAAGAACAGAAAAAAAACTTTTAAAACTTTTTAAGAACTTTTTGAAAGTTTAGAGGTACTTTTCAGCACTTAGCAAAAAGAGTAAGAGAAGAAAAGCAAAGCTTTTTGGTTAGGTGTACATACACTGAACTTGTTTTGTATATTTTTCTCTTATGAAAAGTACAAATGAAAAAGTGGTAAGTAGTTGCAAGTACTTATCCCACCGCTGCACAACCAATGTAGGAGGCTGGCCTGGCTTGTAGTGGGTACCAAGGGGTACTTACACCTTGCACCAGGTCCAGGTATCCCTTATTAGTGTAGAGGGGTGTCTAGCAGCTTAGGCTGATAGAAAAGGTAGCTTAGCAGAGCAGCTTAGGCTTAACTAGGAGACGTGTAAAGCTCCTACTATACCACTGGTGTCATATGCACAATATCATAAGAAAACACAATACACAGATATACTAAAAATAAAGGTACTTTATTTTTATGACAATATGCCAAAAGTATCTCAGTGAGTACCCTCAGTATGAGGATAGCAAATATACACAAGATATATTTACACAATACCAAAAATATGCAGTAATAGCAATAGAAAGCAATGCAAGCAATGTACAGTCACAATAGATTGCAATGAGGGCACAGAGGGATAGGGGCAACACAAACCATATACTCTAGAAGTGGAATGCGAACCACGAATGGACCCCAAACCTATGTGACCTTGTAGAGGGTCGCTGGGACTGTAAGAAAACAGTGAGGGTTAGAAAAATAGCCCACCCCAAGACCCTGAAAAGTGGGTGCAAAGTGCATCTAAGTTCCCCAAAGAGCACAGAAGTCATGATAGGGGAATTCTGCAAGGAAGACCAACACCAGCAATGCAACAACAATGGATTTCCTGATGAGAGTACCTGTGGAACAAGGGGACCAAGTCCAAGAGTCACGATCAAGTTGGGAATGGGCAGATGCCCAGGAAATGCCAGCTGTGGGTGAAAAGAAGCTGCCACCGGATGGTAGAAGCTGTGGATTCTGCAAGAATGACAAGGGCTAGAAACTTCCCCTTTGGAGGATGGATGTCCCACGTCATGAAAGAGCTTGCAGAGGTGTTTCCATGCAGAAAGACCACAAACAAGCCTTGCTAGCTGCAAGGGTCACGGTTAGGGTTTTTGGATGCTGCTGTGGCCCAGGAGGGATCAGGATGTCGCCAATTGCGTGAGGAGACAGAGGGGGCATCCAGCAAGACACAGAGCCCACTCAGAAGCAAGCAGCACCCGCAGAAGTGCCGGAACAGGCACTACGAAGTGGAGTGAACCGGAGCTCACCCGAAGTCACAAAGGAAGGTCCCACGACGCCGGAGGACAACTCAGGAGGTCGTGCACTGCAGGTTAGAGTGTCGGGGACCCAGGCTTTGCTGGAAATCCTGGATGAGTGCACAGGAGCCGGAGCAGCTGCAAATCACGCGGTACCCAGCAATGCAGTCTAGCGTGGGGAGGCAAGGACTTACCTCCAACAAACTTGGACTGAAGAGTCACTGGACTGTGGGAGTCACTTGGACAGAGTTGCTGAGTTCAAGGGACCTCGCTCGTTGTGCTGAGAGGAAACCCAGAGGACAGGTGATACAGTCTTTTGGTGCCTGCGGTTGCAGGGGGAAGATTCCGTCGACCCACGGGAGATTTCTTTGGAGCTTCTAGTGCAGAGAGGAGGCAGACTACCCCCACAGTATGCACCACCAGGAAAACAGTTGAGAAGGCGGCCGGATCAGCGTTACAAGGTCGCAGTAGTCGTCTTTGCTACTTTGTTGCAGTTTTGCAGGCTTCCAGAGCAGTCAGCGGTCGATTCCTTGGCAGAAGGTGAAGAGAGAGATGCAGAGGAACTCAGATGAGCTCTTGCATTCGTTATCTAAAGAATTCCCCAAAGCAGAGACCCTAAATAGCCAGAAAAGGAGGTTTGGCTACTTAGGAGAGAGGATAGGGTAGCAGCACCTGGAGGAGCCTATCAGAGGGAGTCTCTGACGTCACCTGCTGGCCCTGGCCACTCAGAGCAGTCCAGTGTGCCAGCAGCACCTCTGTTTCCAAGATGGCGGAGGTCTGGAGCACACTGGAGGAGCTCTGGGCACCTCCCAGGGGAGGTGCAGGTCAGGGGAGTGGTCACTCCCCTTTCCTTTGTCCAGTTTCGCGACAGAGCAGGGCTGGGGGATCCCTGAACCGGTGTAGACTGGCTTATGCAGAGAAGGCCACCATCTGTGCCCATCAAAGCATTTCCAGAGGCTGGGGGAGGCTACTCCTCCCCAGCCCTGACCCCTTTTTCCGAAGGGAGAGGATGTAACACCCTCTCTCTGAGGAAGTCCTTTGTTCTGCCTTCCTGGGCCAAGCCTGGCTGGACCCCAGGAGGGCAGAAACCTGTCTGAGGGGTTAGCAGCAGCAGCAGCTGCAGTGAAACCCCGGGAAAGGTAGTTTGGCAGTCCCCGGGTCTGTGCTAGAGACTTGGGGGATCATGGCATTGTCTCCCCAATGCCAGAATGGCATTGGGGTGACAATTCCATGATCTTAGACATGTTACATGGCCATGTTCGGAGTTACCATTGTGAAGCTATACATATGTCGTGACATATGTATAGTGCATGCCTGTAATGGTGTCCCCGCACTCACAAAGTCCGGGGAATTTGCCCTGAACAATGTGGGGGCACCTTGGCTAGTGCCAGGTTGCCCACACACTAAGTAACTTAGCACCCAACCTTTACCAGCTAAAGGTTAGACATATAGGTGACTTATAAGTTACTTAAGTGCAGTGGTAAATGGCTGTGAAATAACGTGGACGTTATTTTACTCAGGCTGCAGTGGCAGGCCTGTGTAAGAATTGTCAGCGCTCCCTATGGGTGGCAAAAGAAATGCTGCAGCCCATAGGGATCTCCTGGAACCCCAATGCCCTGGGTACCTCAGTACCATATACTAGGGAATTATAAGGGTGTTCCAGTATGCCAATGTAAATTGGTGAAATTGGTCACTAGCCTGTTAGTGACAATTTGGAAAGAAATGAGAGAGCATAACCACTGAGGTTCTGGATAGCAGAGCCTCAGTGAGACAGTTAGTCATAACACAGGTAACACATACAGGGCACACTTATGAGCACTGGGGCCCTGGATGGCAGGGTCCCATTGACACATACAACTAAAACAACATATATACAGTGAAATATGGGGGTAACCTGCTAGTCAAGATGGTACTTTCCTACACCGGCGAAGACAACCACGGTGAGTACTGCACCTAGCACACAAGGGAGGTGGGGAGGAAAAAGAGAGTGACACACACATGCAACAGGCAACACCTCCACCCCCACACCCAACACCTTAGACACAAACAGATGCAACAACATCACAGATACACCCCATAACCCTCAGGAATAACACAAGGACAAATGGAATGGAGTAAAATGAGTGTAATAGTACAGTTTTAGTTATATACTTCCTTGAAATATAAACAGTATGTACAATATATACAAAAGGATGAACAATGGGCATTCCAAAATGTTTGTGGCTCACTGGGCACTAACACATAGGTCAATGCCACACTTTACTCCTGCCTCAATACGGAGAGAACACTGCAGGGGCATCAGGTCAAAAAACACAGGCACCTCAGGGGGACGGGAATGGGATGGCATCTCAGCCGGAAGATGGTACCACGCCTCTGGCCTGGAGGGGGCTCCATGCCCACTGCTTGGTCCTAGGGAGTGCAAGGCCACAGTCTCTCTTGTGGGTGGTTTGCCCACTGCTTGGTCCTGGGGAGTGCAAGGCCACAGTCTCTCTAGTGGGTGGTTTGCCCACTGCTTGGTCCTGGGGAGTGTAAGGCCACAGTCTCTCAAGTGGGTAGTTTGCCCACTGCTTGTCCTTGGGAGTGCAAGGCCACAGTCTCTCAAGGAGGAGGTGTCGCTGTCGGTACTGTCCCCTCCTGTCTCCGTCGTGGTGCTCCCCTCACCCTCCATCACACTGGTGCCTTCACCGTCAGTGGATTTGGCCTCCAGGCCCACGTGGGATGCAGCTCCCTCCGTCGCGGTGCCTCTGCTCCTCCGCCAGATGATGCTAATGCACACAAGGCAGGATGACAAAACAAAAATGGGGTGAGAGACAGATACAATTGGTCAATGCCAGCAACAACACTACCATTGGCGTACACAACTCACAGTGAACAGCCCTATGCACAAGGCCATACACTACCAGTTACAATGCTAGTCACTAGACCATGGGGTACAATGCCTAACGCCATTAGCTGCACACCTGAAACCCACAGGACCCTGCCAAGTAGTAGATGCCCACTAATATTATTGGGGTTGGAGTGCATCTGAGCTTGCCCATCATTGAACATACCCTGCCATGTTCGCCCTGGCCTTGGGGCACCCAGCCCACATCCCCCTCCCAGGTAATACTTTAACGCATGCAAACTCATGATTCAGAATCTGTACTCACTCCCTTGTGGCTGCTGTGATGCCTTCAAGCACCCATCCAACTCCGGATAGGCCACCGCCAGGATGCGGAACATCAGGGGGCTCATGGTGCGACGGGCACCCCTTCCTCGCTGGGAGGCCAGCCCCAGCTCGGTCTCCGACGTCTTCCTTGCCCAGCAGCGCAGGTCCTCCCACCGTTTGTGGCAGTGGGTGCTCCACCTGTCAAAGACCCCCAGGGTCCGCAACTCCTTGGCGATGGCACGCCAAATACACTTTTTCTGATGGGCGCTGACCTGCAGAATAAAAACAGCAGAAAAGGTATTAGTCATACCGTCCGGACTGTTATACTCATGGCCCACCATATCCCCTCCATCCCCTTACGCACATACATTGACCAGAATACATGCAGCACTCTGCCCAGGACCCCTGAGACCTCCCCCACACGAGGCTTACACACACAGCGATCCATACATTCATGTCCCATGCATCATGCTCACAATGTACTCACCTGTTTGTCTGGAGGACCATAGAGTAACAGGTACTGGGGTAGGCCCCCATCCACCAGTCTCTCCAACTCTTCCGAAGTAAAGGCAGGGGCCCTTTCCCCAGTCACTTGAGCCATTGTCGCTTCCAGACACAGGTCACAGCAGCACTTGCAGTGTAGGTGCTCTCCTGTTGAAGGTCAGGTAGCAAGTGAGTGAACAGATAGAAAATGGCTGTCACGCCCGCGGCAGTGCATACCGTGGACCTGGTGACAATGGAGGACAGGCACATTATCCTGACCTACAGACTTGATAGGGCCACAATCCAACAACTGTGTGTTCAATTGGAGCCAGACCTGGTATCAGCTATCCGTCACACCACAGGTATCCCTCCTCTAGTGCAGGTCCTGTCAGTGCTCCAAATGGACAGGACAGCACTGGAAATCCTGGCAAGTGGTTCCTTCCAAGCGACAGTGGCCATGGCATTAGGGATGTTACAGTCTACGTTCTCAAACGTGCTGACCAGAGTGTTGTCTGCCCTGCTGAAACACATGCGCAGCTATATCGTATTCCGCCAGGTTGAGGATTTGGCTACAGTGAAGGCTGACTTCTATGCACTGGGACATATCCCCAACATCGTTGGTGCCATTGATGGTACACATATTGCATTTGTCCCCCTCCCAAGAGAAATGAACAAGTGTTCAGAAATAGAAAAAGCTTTCACTCTCTGAATGTGCAGATGGTGTTTTTGGCGGACCAGTACATCTCCCATGTGAATGCCAAGTATCCTGGCTCTATGCATGATGCCTTTATCTTGAGGAATAGCAGCATCCCATATGTGATGTCTCAACTCCAGAGGCACAGGGTGTGGCTAATAGGTGAGCCTATGTCCCCACCCAGTTGATGTAGGTATATGGGTGTGGGCTTGGCCCTAAGGGTGAGTGTGTGGCTAACAAGTATCACTCGATATTTGCAGGTGACTCTGGTTACCTCAACCTCTCATGGCTACTGACCCAGTGAGAAATGCCAGGACAAGAGCGAACAAGGAGGATCATTGAGTGAACCTTTGGCCTCCTGAAGGCCAGATTCCGGTGCCTCCATCTGAAAGGTGGATCCTTGTACTACTCACCCAAGAAGGTGTGCCAGATGATCGTTGCATGTTGCATGTTGCACAACCTGGCCTTCAGATACCAGGTGCCTTTTCTGCAGGAGGATGATCCTGGGGATGGTCGTGTGACAGCAGTGGAGCCTGTGGACAGTGACGAAGAGGAGGCAGAGGATTTGGACAACAGAACTACACTAATTCAACAGTACTTCCAGTGACACACAGGTAAGACACTGTAACTTCACTTTCCATTGCAGTTTTGTGTTTGACAATGGACAGCCTGATTTCCCTATTTCTATGGCCACTTACTGTTCCCTTTGGCAACTCTATTTTCAGATCTCTGTGCACCACTCTGCCTCCTGGTATGTTTACTGCTGCCCACTACAGGTCATACATATGTAAATATTACAGTACATTTGAATTGTAATGTTTACAGTTTGTTAAACTAATACATATGTCAAACAATTGACAGACTCCATACTTGAATTTGTTCCAAGGGTGTTTATTTATGTGCTAATGAGTGGAGGGGGTATTACAATGGGCTGGGTTGCTAATGGAGGAAAGTCAAGGGTAGAGTCCAGTCTATTTGTATCACAGGTGCATATTCCAAGGGGGCATAGGAATGGGAGCAATGGCAGTTCAAGGTGGACAGGATAACAGAGTGGAACTCAAGGGTGACAATCAGGAGAGTCTTATTTCCTGGAGGGGGTCTTGGCAATATTCACTGGCTTCTGCCTGGATTACAGGGACTGTTTTTAGGGTGGTTCTCCTTCTGCAGGGGGTGGGGTGCTGGTGACCTGTTGTTCCTGTGGCGGGGCCTCCTGTCCACTAGCGTCTGCGGAGGTGGAGGGCTGTTCTTCAGTGTGGCTAGTGTCAGGGGCCCGTTGGTGTGCCCCTGCCTCCCTCATGGTGTTGGCCATGTCTGCCAGCCCCCCTGCAATGGTGAGCAGGGTGGTGTGGATGTTCCTCAGGTCCTCCCTGATCCCCAGGTACTTTCCTGAGGAGGGAGGTTCTGTGGTGGGTTGGGACCGTGCCTGGGTAAGCAACCGTCCAGAGGTACCAGATGGGCCAGGTTGGTCATCATGATCCAGGAATGCAGAGCTGCTGTCATCACTGGAGGCCTCTTCTGGGGGGGGGGGGCGGGGACTGGATGTGGCTGGCACCTCTTCTCCGGTGATGTTGAGTGGGGGTCCTGTGGGGATGTAAATGCAGTGTTATTGTTTCTGCGTGTGCCATCTTGTGCATGGGTATGTTTCCCTCTGTGGTTGTTATTAGCAAGGCAGCTTTGGCTTGTTTGAGTTGTGATTTGTTTGGCAAGGGATTGTCACTAGTGTGCATGCTGTGGTGATGGCTGTCCATGCAGGTCTGTGATGGGGGTCCATGCATTGGTGTTGCATGCAGGGCTTGTTATCGGGATGGATGGGTTGTGATGGTGGGGTATATGTGAGGTGGTGGGGTGATGGGGGTGAGGGTAGGGGTTGTTGTTGCGATGGCATGCAGGTGGGGTGGGTGATAACGTAGTAAATATTTGACTTGCCAGAGTCCAGTCCTCCTGCTACTCCTCCGAGGCCCTCAGGATGCATGATTGCCAAGACTTGCTCATCCCATGTTGTTAGTTGTGGGGGAAGAGGTGGGGGTCCACCGCCAGTCCTCTGTACAGCTATCTGGTGTCTTGCAACCACGGAACGTACCTTTCCCCGTAGGTTGTTCCTGATGTCATCCCTTGTTCTTGGGTGCTGTCCCACGGCGTTGACCCTGTCCACGATTCTCCTCCATAACTCCATCTTCCTTGTAATGGATGTCTGCTGCACCTGTGATCCGAATAGCTGTGGCTCTACCCTGATGATTTCCTCCACCATGACCCCTAGCTCCTCCTCTGAGAACCTGGGGTGTCTTTGTGGTGCCATGGGTGTTGTGTGAGTGGTGTGTGTGAGGGTGTGTGGGGTGATGAGTTGGGGTGTGTGCTGTGAGGTGCGTGGATGCTGTATGGCTGATGGTGTTATGTGTCTCAGACTCAGTGGGAGCTCCTGGCTTGTCTCTCTCTCACTTGCCAAAATCTTTGGGTCATAAAGGGTTGTGGGTAGTGTGTGTGTGTGTTTTATATTGGTGTGGGTGTGTGGGTGTGGTGTGTGTATGTGCGTCATGTGTGTGCAGTTTGAATTGTCCAATGTGGTGTAGTTTTGTATGTGTATGTGTATTTTGAGCGCGGGCATCTGTACCACCAATGGTTTACCGCGGTTGAATGACCGCTGCAGTGATTCATGGGTCATGATGCTGTGGGCATATTGCTGTTGGAGTAGTGGTGTGGGTTTTGGTACCGCCAGTTTATCACTGACCTTTGGGCTGGCGGACTTGTGTGTCTGTCTGTATAGTGTCGGATTTCTATTTGTGGGTCATAATACGGGTAGCGGTATACCGCTGCGGTATGTTGGCAGCAATCAGCATGGCGGTAAGCGGCACTTACTGCCAATGTTGTAATGAGGGCCTTAGTTTACTGGCATGAAGGCTCTTCTGAACACAGCTTTGATTTTATGCCACAAAACATAACATGTCAAAGTACATGCAGGTTATGGTACCCAAAATCTCAACAGGGGCTTTCGTTGCATATAATGACTTTTTTTCCCATACAGTACGTAGAGCGAACAAAGTTCTTAAGGACAGTATAGTTTAGTCTTTCACCAAATCTGGGACCTGTTTTTTCACAGTAGCCACCAAAGTCTTGGTTAACGATCAATTATTTTTTAAACATATAAAATCAGGAAATTTTCAAGAGTCACTTGTTAGCAAACTACACAAAACAGTAAATTGAAGCACTCCAGGTTTCTGGTACTACTCAGTCTTTCTTGCAGGAACTTCACCAAAAAATTATTGTCTGTTATGCGGTTGATGATTTGTCCTAAAAAGGACCAAATAAGCCATGCCATGTTCGTACTTGGTAGTTGTTCATCAAACCTCACACAATGTGAGTCCACATATTCGATACAACTATGTTGTTGTCCTTTTCCCAGCAGATCAGAAGGAGTAGAGCCAAGGCTGCCAAGAGACCCGTCACCCAGGGTACCGATATTGAAGAGGGACACCGGTCGAAGGGGGAAAAGTATGTTGGCAGGCTACAGGAGGCTGAAGATTCAGGTAAGGAGTGGTGACGAGGCCAAAAGAAACTTGATTTAAATAGTATTGATGGGGGCATGGTCACCGTTTGTTGTTTTCCTTGTGAGTGGCTTAATTGCTTGTGTACCTCGGAATGAGTCATTCTGTTTTTGCAATATATACATAACAGGTGGTAATTATTATTCAGCGATGAGTCATCATGTTTTTGCAATATGTACATAACACTTGTGATTAACCAAGGATGAGTCATGTTTTCTTCTGCTTTGCTGCCATGTACCTAGGGATGAGTCATCATGCCATATGCTCATAGCACTTGGGTGGTCATTACAACCCTGGCGTACGGTATTAAAGCTGCGGTAATACCGCAAACAGGCAGGCGGAAAAAAAAGGGAATTATGACCGTGGCGGAAACCGCCAACATAGACAGCCACTTTAACACTCCAACCACCACGGCGGTACAGACAAGCAGAGCGGAGGTCACCGCCAACAGACAGGCGGAAGACAAAGTACCGCCCACAGTATTACAACACACCAATCCGCCACCTTTTCCGGGGCGGATTCACCGTGGATAAAAACATGTCGGAAACAGCTTTTGTAATGGGAAAACGCTCACCTGAACACACTCCACGCGGAAGGAGGCCACCATGGAGCCCGAACTCCAAATACTCCCTGCGTTTGTCTTCCTGCTCCTCTACGAACACCAGCAACGGCGGCGCCGAAGACAACGGTGAGTACCGCACCTACGACATAGGGGAGGCAAAAGTCACGGACACACACACGCAACACCCCCACCCTCAACCCGACCCTCGCACACTACAACACACACACACCAATGCATTTCCAAACATCACAGGCACAATCCACAACCCCACAGGAAGAATGCAAAGACAAAAAGGAAGTCAGTACAACCATTGTAATGTATCAAAATACAGTAAGCTCATATATACAGAAATATATACACATACAAAATATATACATCACGATTAGTAGTGCAGGTATGCACATTTCAATGTCCGTGGACCACTGGGCCCACAATGCATGGGCGAGGCCCACACTAGATACCTGTCCACAAACGGAGAGAACACGGCAGGGGCATCAGATAGAAATACAACAGGCACCTCAGGGAAAGGGAAGGGGGGCACCTCAGCCGGATGAGTGCACCACGCCAGATCCAAGACGGGGCATCATGCCCATTAATGTATCCTGGGGAGTGCAAAGCCACAGTCTCTCAAGTCTCTACAGTGGGTGGTTTGCCCACTGTTCCATCCTGGGGAGTGCAAAGCCAAGGTCTCTCAAGTCTCTACAGTGGTTGGTTTGCCCACTGTTCCATCCTGGGGAGTGCAAAGCCACAGTCTCTCAAGTCTTTACAGTGGTTGGTTTGCCCACTGTTACATCCTGGCGAGTGCAAACCACAGTCTCTCAAGTCTCTACAGTGGTTGGGTTGCCCACTGTACCATCCTGGGGAATGCAAAGCCACAGTCTCTCAAGTCTCTACAGTGGGTGGGTTGCCACTGTACCATCCTGGGGAGTGCAAAGCCACAGTCTCTCAAGTCTCTACAGTGGTTGGTTTGCCCACTGTACCATCCTGGGGAGTGCAAAGCCACAGTCTCTCAAGTCTCTACAGTGGTTGGTTTGCCCACTATTCCATCCTGGGGAGTGCAAAGCCACAGTCTCTCAAATCGATGCAGAACTCCACTGGTTCTGGAGGGGGACTGGTGCCCAGAGTGCTTCATCCTGTCAAGGATTCAGGTAGTGGATGCAGTACTCCACTGGTTCTGGAGGGGGACTGGTGCCCAGAGTGCTTCATCCTGTCAAGGATTCAGGTAGTGGATGCAATTCTCCACTGGTTCTGGAGGGGGACTGGTGCCCAGAGTGCTTCATCCTGTCAAGGATTCAGGTAGTGGATGCAGTACTCCACTGGTTCTGGAGGGGGACTGGTGCCCAGAGTGCTTCATCCTGTCAAAGATTCAGGTGGTGGATGCAATTCTCCACTGGTTCTGGAGGGGGACTGGTGCCCAGAGTGCATCACAATCCCCGTGATGGTCCCAGTTCCGTCACTGTCCCAGCTGTACATGGGCTAACGATGCTTGAGTTGGCGGTCTGTGCTCTGTTCAGCGGTGCTTTGCCATGGCGGTCTTTGCCCTATTCAGCGGTGCTTGACTTTGCTGTCTCTGACCTGTTCAGCGGTGCTTGCCATGGCGGTCTGTGCCCTGTTCAGCGGTGCTTGACTTTGCTGTCTCCGACCTGTTCAGCGGTGCTTTGCCATGGCGGTCTGTGCCCTGTTCTGCGGTGCTTTGCCATGGCGGTCTTTGCCCTGTTCAGCGGTGCTTGACTTTGCTGTCTCTGACCTGTTCAGCGGTGCTTGCCATGGCGGTCTGTGCCCTGTTCAGCAGTGCTTTGCCATGGCGGTCTGTGCCCTGTTCAGCGGTGCTTTGCCATGGCAGTCTTTGCCCTGTTCAGCAGTGCTTGACTTTGCTGTCTCTGACCTGTTCAGCGGTGCTTGCCATGGTGGTCTGTGCCCTGTTCAGCGGTGCTTTGCCATGGCGGTCTTTGCCCTGTTCAGCGGTGCTTGACTTTGCTGTCTCTGACCTGTTCAGTGGTGCTTTGCGATGGCGGTCTGTGCCCTGTTCAGCGGTGCTTGACTTTGCTGTCTCTGACCTGTGCAGCAGTGTGTGGCATGACGGTCCCTCAGTGCCCAGCGGGGCTGTGGCTGCCAGTGCCCTCCTGGGCACTGACTCTGGCGGTGGTCTCCAGACCAGTGGCGATAGTGCTGCCCTCCTGGGCACTGACTCTGGCGGTGGTCTCCTGACCAGTGACGATTGTGCTGCCCTCCTGGGCACTGACTCTGGCGGTGGTCTCCGGACCAGTGACGATAGTGCTGCCCTCCTGGGCACTGACTCTGGCGGTGGTCTCCGGACCAGTGACGATTGTGCTGCCCTCCTGGGCACTGACTCTGGCGGTGGTCTCCTGACCAGTGACGATTGTGCTGGTGGTGGCGTCCTGGCCAGCGGGGAGGATGGCGGCCTTCTCCGCCGTGCTGCTCTTCCCAGACTTTGGAGACTTCTTCTGCCCCTTCACCACCTTGTGAGGAGTCACAGCTGACTCGGCACTCCCCCCGGGACCCTTGTGAGTGGCTTTGCCGGCAGGAGTCTTCACCCTCTCCCGTCGGGCACTGTCCAACTTCTAGTGCTTTACAGGGGGTGGACTGGCAGTGCTTTGGCTCCGTGTCACACTGGCTGCCCTGGTGCCCGGTGCACTCCATATACCTCTAACACGCACCACTGGAACCTGACTTTTTTTGGCTGAGGTGCTAGTACGGGACCTATGAATTGGAGGGGTGGGGGTGGTGGGAAAGAGGTCAACTCAGAAAAAGTTTCTGACGAACACTGGGATGGGTAGCTGGAGGGGGTCTGGGAGTGGAGGAAGAGGAGGTGGTTGTAGGAGGTGTAAGTTTAGATTATTTGGGTGCAGGTTCTGGAGGCTGTCGTGAGTTGGATGGATGTTGGGTGTGTGGGTGTCCGTGTTTGTGTACTTTGGGAGGGGGCGTCACAGACACACTGGGAGAGGACACAGGGGACGTGAAAATGGTAGTGGGGGTGGTGAGTGCAGGTGAGCGGGGTGTGGTGCTGGGTTTTCTGGTGCGAGTCCTAGTGGCTGTAGATGTAGTGCATGCAGGTGAGAGTGTAGACGACACTGGGAGGGAGGAGGGAGACGACAAGGAGGGGGACACAGTGGAGGCAGTGGATGTTGCTGTGTCTGTATGTGGGTGATGCTTGTGTGAGTGCCTGTGGGATGTGTGGTGCCTATGTTTGCCAGAGCCACTTTTGTGTGTTGAGGTGTGTGCATGCTGGTTTGATGGTGTGGTTGGGATAGGGTGGGGTACAGGGGATTGGGTCTGGGTGGAGGAAGTTGGAGGGGGGAGGCTAGACACAGGGACAATGGCTGCCATCACTGCTGAGGCCAGAGACTGCAGGGTTCAATGAAGGGCAGCCTGACCAGAATGAATGCCCTCCAGGAATGCATTACCGTGTCGCAACTCCCTTTCTACACCCTGGATGGCATTCACAATGGTAGACTGCCCAACAGTGAGTGACCTGAGGAGGTCAATGGCCTCCTCACTGAGGGCAGCAGAGGTGGCAGGGGCTCAGGTGCCTGGGGCGAAGGTGATGCCCACCCTCCTGGGTGAGCGGGCACGGAGCGAAGGCTGAGGGGCTGCTGGGAGGGCGGTGCTGGTGGGGGGGGTGGCAGCTGTACCTGTAGAAGTGGGGGGCACAGATGGTGCCGCCACCACAAAGGAGCTCCCATCGGAGGACGAGTCCGTGTCGATGTCTGCTGATCTGGTGACAAACGTGAAGCTCCCCTCGCCCTCCGTCCCACTGGTGTATTCGGAGCCTGTGGTATGGCCCTCCATGGCCATGTGGGATGCAGCTCCCTCGTGCTCCAGTGCCACTGTACCTCCGCCTGATCATGCTGATGCACAAAATAACAGGGAGAGCACAAAAAGGGGGGGGGGAACAGAAGAAAGACAGGTTGAGTGCATGGCTTACCACTACCGTTGGCGGACAATACAGACACAGCAGCCCCCTGCACTACGCTGTGCTCTTGGCCTCTACAGAAGCAGTTCCTGGGATATGGCCTACATGGCTATGAGTGTCATCTGTCCACATAGATTACACAGGGGCATGTATACCTGTACTTGGCACTCTACAGAGGTGGGGTGGAGTGGCACATGGCCTGCATTACGGAGGGGCCTAGCCTACGGAACTCGCCCTGGCCTAGGGAAACCCACAGCCCTCCTCCCCCACCCAGACCCCTCCACTGCGCGCAAATGCATCAGAATGTGAGTGTACTCACCCCCTTGTGTCTGCTGTGATGCCCTCAAGCGCCCATCCAACTCAGGGTAGGCCACAGCCAGGATCCGGAACATCAGGGAGGTCATGGTGTGACAGGCACCCCTCCCACGTTGGGAGGCCATCCCTAGCTGAGCCTCTGCCGTCTTCTTGCTCCAGCGGTGAATGTCCTCCCATCTTTTATGGTTTTACGGCAGTGGGTGCTCCGTCTCTGGTGGACCCCCAGAGTCCGGACTTCCTTGGCGATAGCATGCCAAATATCCTTCTTCTGGTTGGCGCTGACCTACATGACATGTACAGGGGAAGAAGAGAAGTCATTAGCAACAGCACTGTCGAAGTGAGTGGCCCACATCCCTGCCCTTGCCATGTGGCGCATGCATTCACACTCCTTAATGCTCGCATAACTCTGCCCCCTTCCTACTTACATCCAGCCCTCTCCACCCAGACCCCTCCACTGCGCGCAAATGCATCAGAATGTGAGTGTACTCACCCACTTGTGTCTGCTGTGATGCCCTCAAGCGCCCATCCAACTCAGGGTAGGCCACAGCCAGGATCCGGAACATCAGGGAGGTCATGGTGCGACAGGCACCCCTCCCACGTTGGGAGGCCATCCCCAGCTGAGCCTCTGCCGTCTTCTTGCTCCAGCGGTGAATGTCCTCCCATGTTTTACAGTTTTACGGCAGTGGGTGCTCCGTCTCTGGTGGACCCCCAGAGTCCGGACTTCCTTGGCGATAGCACGCCAAATATCCTTCTTCTGGTGGGCGCTGACCTACATGACATGTACAGGGGAAGAAGAGAAGTCATTAGCAACAGCACTGTCGAAGTGAGTGGCCCACATCCCTGCCCTTGCCATGTGGTGCATGCATTCACACTCCTTAATGCTCACATAACTCTGCCCCCTTCCTACTTACATCCAGCCCTCTCCACCCAGGCATAGCCCATACAACTTGCACCCTATGTACTCACCTGTTGGTCTGGAGGACCGTAGAGTAGCGTGTACTGGGGGAGGACCCCGTCCACAAGCTTCTCCAACTCCTGTGCAGTAAAGGCAGGGGCCCTTTCCCCAGACGCACGAGCCATTGTCTCTTCCAGACCGAGGTCACAGCAGCACTTGCTCCTCTCCTGTCCTCTCCTGTCGAAGATCAGGTATCGAGTGATTGAACAGATAGAAAATGGCGGTCACGTCCGCGGCGGTGACGTCCGCGGCAGTGCGTATCATCACCGCCGGCACACTTCGTCATTGGCTCCTGGGACCCATAGGGTCCAATGTTAACCAATGCAGCATTGCGCTGCGGTCTTCGACCGCCTACCGCGACGGTGTATAACGCCAGCGCAGTTACCTCACATCCAATTGTCCCAGTTTAGAGGTCGGGCAGCCGCCATTTCAGGGGCCCACATGGCTTCATTTACAACTGCGTCACACATACCTAGGCCTGGACTCAACACACTTACAGGCAACTTTTGGATTATGTTTTGTGTACTGTGTAGCTGTGGGTACATACCTCTGAGTTGCTTGACTCTGTGGTCGCTGTTGTCCTTCCTAGGCACCGTCAGCTGGGACATGTGAGGAGATGGCGGAATCCTCCGGTTTACTGACCACTGGTGGACCTGTTGACAATGGAGGAGCGACATTTAATTATCACCTACAGGTTTGACCGTGCCACAATCCAGGAACTGTGTACCCAGTTGGAGCCAGATCTGATATCATCAATCCGCCATCCCACAGGAATCCCCCCTGAAGTGCAGGTGCTGTCGGTACTCCATTTCCCTGCAAGTGGGTAATTTCAAACAACAGTGGCCATGGCATCAGGGATGTCCCAGCCTATGTTTTCCAACGTGTTGTCAAGAGTGTTGTCTGCCCTGCTGAAACACGTGAGGAGCTACATCGTTTTCCCTCAGGTGGAGGATTTGGCTACAGTGAAAGGTGACTTCTATGCCCTGGGACATATCCCTAACATCATAGGTGCCATTGATGGGACCCATGTGGCTTTGCCCCCCCCCCACCCCCCCCCACAGGCGTGAACAGGTGTACAGGAACTGGAAGAGTTATCATTCGATGAATGTACAGATGGTATGTTTGGCAGACCAGTACATCTCGCAGGTAAATGCTATGTTCCCTGGCTCAGTGCATGACGCCTACATCCTGCGGAATAGCAGCATCCTGTATGTGATGGGTCAACTCCAGAGGCACCGTGTGTGGCTATTAGGGGACTCTGGTTACCTTAACCTGTCATGGCTATTGACCCCAGTGAGGAATCCCAGGGCAGAGGAACGCTACAATTAGGCCCATGGGCGGACTAGGAGGGTGATCAAACGCACCTTCGGCCTCCTGAAGGCCAGGTTCAGGTGCCTGCATATGACAGGTGGTTCCCTATTCTACTCACCAAGGAAGGTGTGCCAGATCATCATCGCCTGCTGTATGCTTCACAATCTTGCTTTGCGACGCCAGGTGCCTTTTCTGCAGGAGGATGGTCCAGATGACGGTGTTGTGACAGCTGTGGAGCCTGTGGACAGTGATGAGGAGGAAGCAGAGGAAGAAGACATTAATAACAGGGACTCTGTCATACAGCAATATTTCCAGTGACACACAGATGAGAACACATTTTTTTACTATTAAATTTACTTTCACACTTCTACCTCTATCCTGTCTGTCAATTTGAAGCAGTATGTGCTAACTGAGTGGTACATTTCCATTACGGTTTCACAGGTGTGGTTACCAACGTGTGTCATCTGCTTGCATCCTTCATGGGCTTGTGATGTGTGACATAGGTATGTTGACATTACGTTTTTGAACTGATTTTGTCATTGTCATAGCTAATACCCATTTTGAAAATCACAGACTGACTCCAGATTGTTTTGTGGTTCAAGGGTGTTTATTGAAGTGCTAATTATTGGAGGGGATTGTAAAATGGTGATGGGTGATGGTGGAGGAATGTTCATGGCAGAGTCCAGTCTATTAGTCTCACAGATGCACTGCCCATATGAGCATAGGAAGTGGAGCTGGAACAGTTCCAATCTGGACAGGGTGACAAAGTGGGACAGTGGGATGACAATCAGGGTGGTTTCATTTCCTGGCGGGAGTCTTGCCATCTTGCTCTGTCCTGTTCCTGGATCTCAGGGACCGCTTGCGGGGTGGTTGTCCGTCTGCAGGGGGTGGGGTGCTGGTGTGGTGGTCCTGTGGCGGGGCGTCCTGTCCACTAGCGCCGGCAGAGGTGGTGGGCAGTTCATCGTCCAGGCTAGTGTCAGGGGCCCCTTGGAGTGCCACGGTGTCCCTCATGGTGTTCTGTATATCCTTCAGCACCCCTACGATGGTGGCCAGGGCGGTGCTGATGGTTCTGAGCTCCTCCCTGAACCCCAAATACAGTTCGTCCTGCATGCGCTGGGCCTCCTGAAACTTTGCCAGGATGCCAGGACCGTCACCATCGTCTCCTGGGAGTGGTGGTATGCTCCCATGATGGAGGAGAGGGCCTCCTGGAGAGTGGGTTCCCTTGGCCTGTCCGCCCCCTGTCGCACAGCAGCCCTCCCAGTTCCCCTGTGTTCCTGGGCCTCCGTCCCCTGGACCGTGTGCCCACTACCACTGCCCCCAGGTCCCTGTTGTTGTTGGGGTGGTGGGTTATCCTGGGTTCCCTGTAGTGGTGGACACACAGCTGATTGACGTGTCCTGGGAACGGAAGTATGGGCCCGCTGGGTGGGTGCTGTGCTGGTGTTACCAGAGGGTGGAAGGTCAGTGTTGGGCTGTGCCAGTGCGAGGGGAATCAACTGTCCCGAGGCCCACAATGGTCCGGGCTGGTCATCTTGATCCAGTTGGCCAGAGCTGCTGTCATCACTGTGGACCTCTTCTGTGGGTGGGGTAGAGATGTCTGGACCCTCCTGTCTGGTGACATTAGGTAGTGGTCCTGCAGGGGTATAAAAGCATGATTATTGCATGTGTGTGTGTGTCATGGTGTGCAATGGGTGGGTGAGCGTGTACCCCAGTGCTAGCTTTCCTGTGTGGGGGCTTGTGAGATGATGGTTAGGGGTTGTTATGGGTTTGTGCAGTGGGCATGCTTTAGTGAGGGGTGTCCATGCTTTGTTGTATCATGCAGGGCTTGGTGTTGGGATGTGTGGTTTGTGTTATTAGTACATTAGTGAGGAGTTGGAGTGATAGGGGAGGGGGTGAGGGTGGGGGTGTGTGATAGCATGCAGGTAGGGTGGGGGATATGATAGTTAAGATTTGACTTACCAGTGTCCATTCCTCCAGCGACTCCTCCGAGGCCTTCTGCATGCATGATGGTCAAGACCTGCTCCTCCCATGTTGTTAGTTGTGGGCGAGGAGGTGGGGGTCTTCCGCCCGTCCGCTGAATCGCGATGTTGTGCCTGGAGACCACTGAACGCACCTTCCCCCGTAGGTCGTTCCACCTCTTCCTGATGTCCTCCCTATTTCTTGGGTGCTGTCCCACTGCGTTGACCCTGTCGACGATTCTTCGCTATAGCTCCATCTTCCTAGCTATGGAGGTGTGCTGCACCTGTGATTCAAATAGCTGTGGCTCTACCCGTATGATTTCCTCCACCACAACCCTGAGCTCCGCATCCGAAAACCTGGGGTGTCTTTGGTGTGCCATGGGGTGGTGTAGGTGATGTGTGGGGTGGTGTATGTGGTGATGAGTGTGGTGATGTATAGTGGTGTGTGGTGTTTTGTGCGTGGATGTTGTGTGGGTGATGGTGTTGTGTGCCTCTGTGTGGTGGGGTTGCCTATTGCTGTGCTTTCTCTCTGTCGCCTTCGTCTCTAATTTTTGGTCGTAGGGGTTTGTGGGTGATGTGGGTGTGTGTTTTATATTGTGTTGGGTGTGTGGGAGTGTTGTTTGTATGTGTATCAAGTGTGTGTATTTTGAAATGTCCAATGTGGCGGTGTTTTGGAGATGAGTGTGTATTTTGAGCGCAGCGGTGTGTACCGCCAATGGAATACCGCGGTTGAAAGACCGCTGCGTGAATTCATGGGTCGTAATAGCATGGGCGTGTTTCTGTTGGCGTGACGGTGGAGGATTTGTTATCGCCAGTTTATCACTGACCTTTGGTGTGGCGGACTTGTGTGGGTGTCTGAATTTCGGCGGATTCCGAGATGTGGGTCATAATAGCTGTGGCGGATTTCCGCGGCCACGGCGGTGTATTGGCAGTCTTCTGCACGGCGGTAAGTGGCTTTTACTGCCAATGTTGTAATTACCCCCTTGGTCATTACTTAAAAAACAAAACAATGCACTTTCACATAATTTGGTGCAACTGACTGTGCTTTAACATCTCAAACAAAGTGAACCAAAAATACATATACCCTAGTGCAAAAGGTCACTAGGGAGAAACACAACTCCGTCAAATGATTGCATACCTTATTTAATGAACATTACAAACACATCCCTTTGTACTGTAGCATTGCACATGAGCATGCTGCAGCACCAGGGAGTAGGGTCACACCAATGGGTGAAAGAATGGGTGTGTGAGTGTCTGTATGGGTGAGTCAATGGGTGCATGAGTGACTGTGTGTGTGAATGACAGTGCAGGAGTGGCTGTTTAGATGAGTGAGTGCGTGTATGTGTGATTTTGTAGGTAAATGAGAAGGTGTAGTAGTTACTGTATGGATAAGTATATGGGTGCATGAGTGGGTCTAAATGTGACTAAGTAAGTGCATGAGTGGTATTTGGGAGAGTGAGTATGCCATTGATATATGGATGGCTTAATGGCTGTATGTGTTAATGAGTGAGTGAATGACTAAGTGATGTATGTTCAGTTGTGTAAGTAATTACCTGAGACATTGACTGAGTGTACATGTCAGATACTGTATAGGTCAGTAACGAGCAAACACACTGGTGGCAGCAGATAAAGAATACTTTCTTCAAAGTTTTGATGACGTGTCTCCAAACACTGCTGAAAAAAAGAATACAAATATGTTAGCATTGTGCTTAGAAGAGATGTGAAACTGACCAGTATTCAGGAAAAAATGTATTTTCCCTCTTTCCTGTTCTTAGTCTTTGTTCTAGTACCTATAAACACAGTACTGTATAATCATAATTGAACTGTTGTAGAAAAACAATCATAGATTGTAGAAAAAAACATATCTCACAGTATTTCACTACATGAAAGTGATACTGTGAATTGCACTCATTGCAATGTGTACCTTATTTATTTATGCCACACTTACTACACTAACCCAAAGACTGCGGCCCTCATTTTAACCCTGGTAGTCATTTGACCGTCAGGGTTAATGTGGCTGCATCACCGCCAACAGGCTGGCGGTGTATACTGCTACATTATGAGATTGGCGGGTTGGCTACAGCCAACCCGCTACTTCACCACTCATATCACCATGGCGGTATGAGCCACCGAGCCATAGATATCTATCTCCAGCACGGCGGCCGACATAGTACTGCCCATGGCATTTTAAGCCGGCCTACCACCATGGTTTTTGTGGCGTTAGCAATGCCACAAAAAGCATGGCCATAGGCCCTACCAGTGACAGTTAGACGGCTCCCCCACCCCCCAAAACTGACCTGATGCCCCCACCTCCCATCCAACTATACTCACCCCCTCTGATCCACTCACTCACCACCCAATATACTCAACCACCACACAACTGACCCCACCCCCCCATAGCCACACACGCACACATCACCTCCCTCCCCCACCCCCACTACAGTCACAGCACCCCTCACACCACACCCCTATCCCAGCATACATGCACACAGACTACCACACGCACCAGACATACACCCATTCACTTAGACATACACGCATTCATTCATGCATACTTCTAGACATACTGACACACATTCTAACACACAATCACACTGACATGCAGACACACACTCACTTCACCATTCTTACACACATTTACTCACACGCATACACCCACGCAAACAACACAACACACACAGACGCATTCACACGCATACTCACACACTCAGATACACAACACCCCCCACCCTCCCACGCTCCTCCCCTGTCGGAAGCCAGACTTACCTTGGTCGAGGAGGTCTTCCAGCAGGGAACAGGAAGGGTTGCTGCTACCACCAGCAGTGTCCCACCAGCAGAACACCACCAGGCATATTACTGATCTTGATATGGCTGACGGCATTCTACTGGCATGGTGGTGATGGTGGTAGCAGCGCCAGTTTACCACTGTCCACCACCATGAGCACTGCCGGATTTCTGTCCCTGGCCAAACAGGAGCCCTCATCCTGCTGGATCTATCGGCCATCATCGACACATTCTTCCATCACACCCTCTGCTCCAGACTCCAGGCAGCCAGCATCCGCGGCAAGGCCCTACAGTGGGATGCTCCTTCCTGACTGGCAGAACACAAAAAGTCAGACTCCCACCATACCTGCTAGAACCTATGGAGATCAGCTGTGGAGTACCCCAGAGCTCCCCCCTGAGTTCCACATTCTTCAGCACCTACATGGCCCTGCTCACGCCCATCGTCAGAAGCCACAGACTGAACATTGTTTCCAATGCCGAAGACACCCAGCTGACCATCTCACTGACCCAAAAGCTGACAACTGTCCACAACAAGATGGAAGCGGTCGCCGCCTGGATGAAGGAGAGCTGCCTCAAGCACAGCTGAGACAAGATGAAGATCCTCATCCTCGGGCTCTCCACATCCTCCACATCAGCCTTGGACAACTCCTGGTGGCCTGCTACACTCAGCTGTCCCCACCCCAATAAACCACGCATGCAACCTTGGCTTCATCCTGGATTCATCTCTCGCCATGACCCCCGGAGTCAACTCTGTTGCATCCTCCTGTTTCCACACACTCCGACTGCTCTGGAAGATCTTCACATGGATCCCAAACAACTACCAGAATACTATAACCCATGCCCTGGTCACCAGCAGACTCGACTATGGCAACGCCCTCTACGCCGGCACCACCCAGAAGAATTTGAAGAAACTACAGCACATACAGGACACCTCCACCAAACTTATCCTTAATGAACCCTGCTGCGAACACATCACCAGACACCTGAAAGATCTACTACACTGGCTCCCTGTCCAGAAAAGAATCAACTTCAAATTCCTCGTCCAAGCATACAAAGCTCTTTATGACCTGGGACCCACCTACCTCAACCACCATATCACCTTCTACTCCCTGCCAGACCTCTCCACTCCACTCACTCCGACTTCTCTGGAAGATCTTCAAATGGATCCCAAACAACTACCGCAATACTATATCCCATGCCCTGGTCACCAGCAGACTCGACTATGGCAACGCCCTCTATGCCGGCACCACCCAGAAGAATTTGAAGAAACTACAGCACATCCAGGACACCTCCACCAAACTTATCCTTGATGAACCCTGCTGCAAACACATCACCAGACACCTGAAAGATCTACTACACTGGCTCCCTGTCCAGAAAAGTATCAACTTCAAATTCCTCGTCCAAGCATACAAAGCTCTTTATGACCTGGGACCCACCTACCTCAACCACCGTATCACCTTCTACTCCCTGCCAGACCTCTCCACTCCACTCAACAGGCACTAGCCACCACACCCCAAATACAGAAGACCTCAGCTGAAACAGATCCTTTGTCTACCTCACGGCAAAGAGCTGTAACACCTTGACCCTCCACCTCACCATTGTTTGCACAATTCAGGAAGGACCTTAAGACCTGGATCTTTGACTGAAGCACAGAAGGCTGATCCCCACAGCACCTTGAGACCCTTACAGGTGAGTAGTGCCCTCTACAAATGTCTGATTGATTGATTGATTGATCACTATCACAAGACAGAGATCCTCATCCTTGGCTCCAACCGCTCTGCATAGGACGACTCCTGGTGGCCAGCCACCCTAGGAACTGCACCTCCCCACCACCCGCGCACGCAATCTAGGCTTCATCCTAGGCTCATCACTCACCATGACCCATCAAGTCAATGCTGTTTCATCTTCCTGCTTCAACACCCTCCGCATGCCTTGCGAGATCTTCAGATGGGTCCCCATTGAAACAAGAAGGACTGTCACCCACACCCTCCTCAGCAGCAGACTGGACTACGGCAACACGCTCTATGCAGGGATCACAGCCAAGCTCCAGAAGAAACTACAATGGATCCAGAATCCCTCTGCACGCCTCATCCTCAACATCCCACACTGCAATCACATGTCAGCCCACCTCAGAGACCTACACTGGCTTCCAGTCACCAAGAGGATCACCTTCAAATCCTCATCCACGCCCACAAAGCTCTTCACAAAACGGGCCCTGCCTACTTCAATGAGTGACTCACCTTCCACGCTCCCCCCGCCAGCTCTGCTCCGCCAAGCTTGCCCTCGCCGCCGTCCCTTGCATCCATCCAACTACCGCCGGCAGCAGATCCTTTTCCCACCTCGACACCAAGACCTGGAACACCCTCCCTGCCCACCTACGACAGACCCAGGACCTCCTGACCTTCAGGAAACGCCTCAACACCTGGTTATTCGGGCAGTAGCAAATCCTTCCCACCCACCCCTTTTCAGCATCTTGAGACCCTAGCGGGTGAGTAGCGCGCTGTACAAATGTTTGATTGATTGATTGATCTGTTCCAAATTTGGGTGTGTCTTCTATCCATAGTAGCATGTGAATATGAGGAGCGTCTCTTGCCTGGTACTATTTCCGCCAAAAGAAATCACTTACATGTCCAAGAAGAGGATTGCTTTTGTTGCTGATAAATCAAGTGGAACATGTGATTGAAGGATCTACAAACATTAGCAGTATCTAGTGAGCAAAGTTTTCCAGCTGTCTTTAAATTGATGTCTTTTAGGTTAGAATTTGCTTCTCTCAAGAACTCAATCCATGCATACTCAGTGCAACTGAGTGTCAGAAACCACATTGGTACACCCAGGTTTCTCAGCATACACTTCAGTTCTCCATGAGGACAGAGCAAATATACTTTGGTGCCACATTGTCACGCCATTAAATGAATCAAGTTGTATTCTTGGTTCCTGTCCTTTTCATGAAGTTTGTTAACAAAATCTCTTGCAGAGATATTTTGAAGATTAACTCCTGTTTTTGAAATGTGATTTACTACATACGAAAGACTGGACAAGTGACTCTTCAATAGAAGGTCAAATATGTGTGGG
This sequence comes from Pleurodeles waltl, assembly GCF_031143425.1. Taxonomy (NCBI): domain Eukaryota; kingdom Metazoa; phylum Chordata; class Amphibia; order Caudata; family Salamandridae; genus Pleurodeles; species Pleurodeles waltl. The sequence goes on from NC_090436.1 coordinate 533,036,080, forward strand.
ATACACTATCTGAAGCTTTGGTCTTCTGAATATAATTGTGTTATTTGGTATTCAACTGTTGGTATTTGTATGGGTCGGTCATCATACCAGCCTCCTACACCAGTAGGAACCAGGTGGGAAAATAGGAAAACAATAAGCTTCTAAACTTTTTTCCCCACACACTCATGAGAGTTCCCATTACTTGTTTCATTTGAAAGAGCTAAACAGTATCACTAGTGACTTTTTTGAAATATAATGGATGGATGTTGTAGTGCTCATAAATTTGTTCTGGTTGGGATCAATCCACTTTTTCTATTTGTTCACTTGCTGGTAAACTATCATCTAAAACATTTGGCACATCAGGTTCAAAATCAACATTTTTATAATAAATATTGTTTTGTAGCAGGTATAATGTTGCTTGTTTCACTATGTTAACATCAAAAAACTCTTGCCAAATTGTTTTATCCTTGGTTGGCACACCATTTACCATTTACCAGATAATAGATTTTGTTGGCTTTAGGACTCTGGGCACTTTAGCACTGCCATAACAGTGCTAAAGTGCATATGCTCTCTGTGTAAATTGAACTGTTGATTGGTTTATCCATGGTTGGCATATTTGATTTACTGGTAAGTCCCTAGTAAAGTGCACTAGAGGTGCCCAGAGCCTGTCAATCAAATGCTACTACTGGGCCTGCAGCACTGGTTGTGCCACCCACATTAGTAGCTCTGTAAACATGGCTCAGTCCAGCTACTGCAGTGTCTGGTTGTGCAGTTTAAACTACCAATTCGACTTGACAAGTGTACCCACTTGCCAGGCCTACAACTTCCCATTTACTGCATGTCAGGCACCCCAAAGGTAGTCCCTATGTAGCCCCAGGGGAAGGATGGCGTGTATATTTGAGGTAGGACATATACGAGTGTGTTTTATATGTCGTAACACTGAAATACTGTCAAATTTGGTTTTCACTGTGCAAGGCCTATCTCTCTCATAGGTCAACATGGGGGCTGCCTTTAAATGTCCTTAAAGCGCAGATTCCCTTGGAGAGCAGATACAAATACGGAGTTTAGGATCTCTGAACTCACAATTTACAAATACATGTTTTAGTGAAGATGTTTTTTTAATTGTCTGTTTGAAAGTGCCACTTTTAGAAAGTAGGCATTCTCGCTTAAACCATTCTGTGACTCTGCCTGTTTGTGGATTGACTGTGTGGGTCAGTTTGACAGTTGGGCTGTTTTACATCTCTCTAGACAGTGACACAAAGGAGGCGGGTTTAGCCTGCATATCCTTATGAGCCATCTGAGCTAGAGGGGAGGGAGGAGTGGTCGTTCACACCTGAAAAGACTGTGCCCACCCTCACACAATGAAGTCTCCAACCCCCTGGTATGCGTCTGGGACCTGGCCAGGACAAGAAAGGATCTCACAAACACTTGAGACTTTGCTTCGAAGTTTACCAACTTCAAAGACAGAAAAGAGGTATAAGAAGAAGACCAAAAATCCCAGTTTTTAAGAATCATTCTGGAATCAAGAGGAACCTCTGCTCAGGAGATGAGCTGAAGGAGGAATACTGTCCCTTTGCTGTGCTGCTTTGTTGGACTGGCCTGCAGTTGCTGCTTCTGCCTGACAAAAGTGCAAAGGGTGAACTTTTCTGTGTGTCCTGTTTGAGAAAGTTCTCCAAGGGCTTGGTGTAGAGCTTGCCTCCTGTTGGAAGTCTCAGGGACAGCAAAGACTTCAGTTTCCTCAACCTGCAACAGTGGGAACTATGTGTTTTGTGCTGTTCAAGAGGAGAAACCACTACAACGGCAAAATGACGCTGCTGGGCTGCACCGTGACCTGCCGATGCCACACGGAGTCGCATTGCCCCACTTCGCATTGCAACCCTGGTCTCACCAATGCCATCATCAGATAACTTCACCGAGTCGCTGCTTGCACCGCGACCTGTGGGCCTAGCACTCCGGCATCGCCTGCTCACACTGCAGCCTGGACATCTCCGGTGACAACGCTCCTGCTGACACCAGCACCGCTGCCTGCACTGTGGCCTGTGGACATTGCTCGTGAGGTAAACAAAGCACCGTCCCATCGCGCCCCGCAGCCCCGGTCCACTGACACCAGCACCATCAACTCTAGTGTCATTACCAGGCATCCTGCCCGCACCGTGGCCTGTGGACACCGCTTGTGAGGGTCACGAAGCACCATCCCGCACCGCTGGCTTGGGTCTACCAACAACAGTGCTTCAGCAACGGCGACACCCCTGCCTGCACCGTGACCTTATGACACCACACGTTGCACCGCGCCGCTTAACACAGCAGCCCTGGTCTCACCAACGCCCCTGGATGCCATCACCGAGCTGCTGCCTGCACCTTGAGCTGTGGGCACCGCACGTCACATCGTCCCGCTTTGCACCGCAGCCCCGACACCATGTACGCCAGCACACCTGACTTCATCAGCCCGGAGTTCGATCTGCAATGCGTGTGATTTCAAGGGCCAGATGACTCCCGCACCGACTCCGGAACCGAAAAACTGCAACGCCAGCAATGCCGCTCTCCAGAGCTCACCTCGAGGATTGCAACGCTCTGCAATTCTAAAGGCATTGTTAGTGAGTCTTCCTGACACCGTAGCTGGCCCGCGAGGCCATAGCTGGCCTGAACTGTTGACTTTGTTGATCACGACATCATGATAGCCCCAGGTTTTGCTATCAACTTCAAGGAACTGTATTTTTGAGTAAACCTTGCGAAATACATATCTTTAACACTGTATGCTGGATTTTTATCATTTTGGTCTTGTTTTACACTGATAAATATTGGCTATTTGTCTAAAACTGGTGTGGTGTCCTTTTGCAGCGTTTCCACTTATTACTGTATGCTATGTGAAAATGCTTTACACATTGCTTCTGAGATAAGCCTGAATGCTCATGCCAAGCTACCAAAAGGGTGAGCAGGGGTTATCTGAGCAGTTATCCCCCTTATCCGGACGAGAGTGAGGGTCAGTACTTGGACAGGGTGCAAACCGACTGCCAACTAGAGACCCCATTTCTAACATTCACTATATGATTGTATGTGTGAGTGTGTGCCTATGTATGTCAGTCTATTCATGAGTGTGTGCCTTTGTTCTGTCAGCATTTGTATTAGTGTGTGCCTGGGTTTATCAGTATCTGCATTAATGCATGTATGGTTATATTATTGTCCACATCTATGTGTTCCTTGCTGTCTCAGTTTATGCATTAGTGTGTGCCTGGGTCTGTCAGTGTATGCATTACTGTGTGGCTTCTCGTGTCACTCTATGCATAAGCACATACCAGCCTCCCTATAACCTACACATAGCCTTCCCTATACTCAAGTTCTATCTAGGAACAAGAATCTCAGACTCTACTTGCAATTTACACTTTACTATAGAATACCAAAGTCATGGTTAAAAAACTACTATTATAAATCATTTTATAAAAACCTTAGTACACATCTCTGCATATCCCTGTTATAAACACACTTAATAATACACATTTGTTTTAAATATACACTATAATTGCCATACCTGTTAAAGGTCTTTCATTGATAGGTTGTTGATAGGTAAAATACTTACACAAAGGCCCTCATTACAACCCTGGCGGTTGGTGTAAAAGTGGCGGTATCCGATAGACAGACAATGTACCGCACTGACCGCCAGGGCGGAAACAACAGCCACCCTGGCGGTAGCCGCCTACAACCAGGCAGAAGTCAATGTTCCACCCACCATATTATGACCTAGGAAACTGCCAACTTTTCTGGGGCGGTACCAACAACATCAAAAACCTGTCAGAAACAGAGCACAGAAGTGAAAGGACTCACCATTGGAGACACAGGGAACAACAACGCTGCCATGGAGCCCGACCTACATGTCTTCCCGATGGTCTTCTACGTGCAGCCCTACCACGAACGCCAACGACGATGGTGAGTACAGCCGCCTAGCACACAAGTGAGGGGGGGAGGAATATGACAGTGCCACACACACACACACACAACACGCCCCCAACACCATACACAGAATAAGCTGCATTACTAAAACATGTTTACCCCGTAACTCGGATGAATAATCCAAGGACAAAATGTTTTAGAAAAAGTGAATGTAATGAGAGCAACACATCAAAATAAATAAGTGAGGCAAGATAATAGATATATACATATGTACATAAAAAGGGACACAGCCCAGTCCACAATGTACGTTGCCACATGGCCATAGGCCAGATTCCGGGGCCACACATGGCACCTGCCTCAACCCAGAGAAAACACTGCAGGGGCATCAGTTTGGAAATAGGCAGGCACCTCAGGGGGATGGAAGACGGGGGGCACCTAAGCCGGCAGATGGAACAAGGCCACTGGTTCTGGAGGGGGCAACATGCCATGTGCTTGGTCCTGGGAGTGATAGGCCACAGTCTCTCAAGTGGGTGACTTGCTCACATGATCTGGTTGGGGCAACATGCCCTGTGCTTCGTCCTCGGGAGTGCAAGGCCACAGTCTCTCAAGTGGGTGACATGCCCACATGCCCTGGAGGGGGCAACATGCCCTGTGCTTGGTCCTGGGGAGGCTGGGATAGGTGGGTGGATTACCCACTGGTTCTGGAGGGGGCATTGTGCCCTGTGCTCTTGATCGTTTGGAGTGTGAGGTATGTAGGTGTCTTACCCACTGGTTCTGGAGGGGGCATCGTACCCTGTGCTCCTGGGGAGTGCAAGGTCTCTCAGGTGGGTGTCATACCCACTGGATTTGCAGGGGGCAGGCCGCACAGCAGCCAATGGAGGCAGGATTACATGCTATTCACCGGTGGTGACGGCTGCTCAATGGTGGTGGTGGTGTTGCTGCTGCTGCTGCTGAGGGGGGCTCCTACCCATCCCCTGCAGCCTCAAACGGCTGCTCAATGGTGGTGGTGGTGCTGCTGGGGGGAGGCTCCTGCCCATCCCCTGCAGCCTCGGACAGCTGTTCAATGGTGGTGGTGGTGCTGCTGCTGCTTGGGGGGGGGCTCCTGCCCAAACCCCGCAGCCTCGCATGGCTGCCTAATGGTGGTGATGGTGGTGCTTCTGGGGGGTGAGAATCCTGCCCATGCCCTGCAGCCTTGGATGGCTGCTCAATGGTGGTGATGCTGCTGTTGGTGGGGGGGCTCCTGCCCATCCCCTGCAGCCGTGGACGGCTGCACAACCATGGTTGGTGGTGTGGGCTACGTGACAGTTCCTGCCCCAGGCCCCTTGCCCTTCCTGTCTGCTGGTGCTGACTCCTTGATCTTCCTGGCAGCTGGGCAGGCTCCTTAGTCTTCCTGGCAGCAGCTGGGGCAGGCTCCTTTAACTTCTTACCAGCAGCTTGGGCATGCTCCTTTCCCTTTTTGGCAGCAGCTTGGGCAGGCTACTTCACCCTCAGGACATGTGCCCTGGATCCTTTTCCTCCACGAGTGGGTGTGGTGATGACAGGGCCCGTGGACTGCATGGCTGAGATGGTTGGCAGGGTTCTCCCACCCCGGTCAGACGTGCAGGACGGGGGTGAGTGGTAGGGAAGAGGTCAATGGTGGATAGGAACAGTTTTTTATGGACACTGGGGTGGGAAGAGGGAGAAGGTTTGGGAGTGGAGGAAGAGAGGGTGGTTGTTGGAGGTGTCTGTATGCTGATTTTGGGTGCAGGTGCATGAGCTGGATGCTGTTGTGAGGTGGATTGCTGTTGGGTGTCTGAGTGCTTGCGTTTGTGTACCTTAGCGGGGGGAAAGACACAGTGGAGGACACAGGGGATGTGTGCATGGCTGTTGTGGAGGTGTCTGCCAGTGAGGTGTGTGTTCTGCTAGGTGTGGTGGTGATGCTGGTAGTGGATGATGGTGTAGTGCATGCAGGTGTGAGTGTAGACAGAACTGGGAGGGAGGTAGAGGAGGAGGAGGAGGGGAAGACAGTGGGAATTGTGGATGTTGGTGTGTCTGTCTCTGGATGCTGTTTATGTGAGTGCCTGTGGGATGAAGTGTGGTCCTTGTGTTTGCCTGTGCCACTCTTGTGTGTTGTCTTGTGTGCATGCTCTTCTGCCTGTGTGCTTAGGATAGGTTGGGGTTGAGAAGAATGGGATTGTGAAGAGGAAGTTGGAGAGTAGAAACAGGGACAATGGCTGCCATCAGAGAGGAGGTCTGAGCCTGGATCAATCTCTGTTGGGCTGCCAAGCCAGTGTGAATGCCCCCAGGAATGCATTAGTCTGTTGCATCTGGGCTGCCAGCCCCTGGATGGCATTCACAATGGTTGACTGCCCTACAGAGATGGATCTCAGGAGGTCATTAGCCTCTACACTCAGGACAGCAGGGCTCACTGGGGCAGGGCCTGAGGTGCCTGCGGCGAAAGAGATACCCACCCTCCTGGGTGAGCGGGCATGGGCAACTTTATGAGAGGCTGCTGAGAGGGCAGTGCTGGTACTGGGGTCCTGGCTGTACCTGTAGCTGGGGTTGTCACAGAAGTGTCCGCCACCTCCAGGGAGCTTCTGTCCCACTAGTGCCCTCAGCATTGGTGGACTCTTCCTCCTGGGCCCTTTGGGATACAGCTCACTCCATCACCGGTGCCTTTGCTCCTTCGCCAGATGACGCTAATGCACATAAGGACAGGGTGGCATAACAAGAAGGGGGGGAAGAAAAAAGATACACTTGGTCAATGGCTGCACCAATACCAACATTGGTTTGCAGAGCACCGTCACACACAGGGAAGAGCCCTATGCACTGTGCATTGCACTACCAGTGATATTGCTAGCCACCAAGGCAAGGGGAGGGGCACACACTGGCAAATGCAGCACACCTGGGACCCACGCAGCCCTGAACTGTAGTGGATACCTAAGAACTAGGTAGCAGGACTATCCCTTCAGAACCGTAGCCACCAGGGGACCTACGCTGCAATGTCAGGCCTGGCCTATGGGCACCCACTGACACACATCTACCACCTGGATACCACCCCACCAGGCGTTAGTAGTAACAATGGGCACTGTACTCAACCTCTTGTGGCTGCTGTGATGCCCTCAAGCACCCATCCAGCTCAGGATAGGCCACCGCCAGTATGCAGACCATCAGGGGGGTCAGGGTTCAACAGGCACCCCTTGCTCGTTGGGAGTGCCCCAGCTGGGCCTCTGCAGTCTTCCATGCCCAGCGTCTCAGGTCCTCCCATTGTTTCCGACAGTGGGTACTCCGCCTGCTGTAGATCCCCAGGGTCCACACGCTCTTGCCGATGGCACGCCATATGCCATTCTTTTGATGGGCGCTGACCTGCAGAGGACATACACACAGGAAAATAGTATTAGTCAGACAGTCCTGCCTGTTACACTTATGGCCCACCATACCCCTAAACATCAGCATTTGCACACACATGGCCCAGCACACAACTAATACGCCACCCAGAGGACATCCACCCACCCCCCTTACACAAGGCCTTCACACATACCACTCCATGCATTCATGCCACATGCATTGTGCCCACAGTGTACTCACCTGTCGGTCTGGAGGAACATACAGTAGTCCGTACTGGGGTAGGACTCCATCCACCAGTCTCTCCAACTCCACAGAAGTGAAGGCAGGGGCCCTTTCCCCAGTCACACGGGCCATGGGAGGTTCCAGACACAGGTCACATGAAGCGTGAAGCGGCGGTGCATACCATCACCGGCAGCGTAGGTCACCATTGTTCACTGTAACCCATAGGGCCCAACGGTGCACAACGTCAGCAGAATTACCTCACTTCCACCTGTCCCTCCACACAGGACAGGCAGACGCCACTTCAGGGGTGGGGGACAATTGCTGCGTCACTGTTTAAATTTGGGCATACTGGACAATTCACACTGACCCATTCCAAGTTAACAGCATGAAATGTTCTGTTGTAGCCCCAATGTTCAGTTTGTGACCGGCTCCTCACTCTTTTGCCCCATAGATTGCTACCGCTGCGGATGAAGAGGAGATGGAGACATACCCCCGTGTGCAGACCCCTGGTGGACTTGGCAACAATGGAGGACAGGCACATAATATTCACCTATAGACTTGACAGGGCCACAATCACAGAGCTGTGTGCCCAATTGGAGCCTGACCTGATATCTGCTATCCGTCATCCCACTGGGATCCCCCCTCTTGTGCAAGTTCTATCTGTGCCCCATTTCCTGGCAACTGGTTCTTTCAAAGTGACAGTGGGCTTGGCAGCAGGAATGTCACAGCCAATGTTCTCAATAGTGCTGACAAGAGTGTTGTCTGCCCTGATTAAACACATGTTCAGCTACATTGTATTTCCCAAGGTGGAAGATTTGGCTGCAGTGAAGGCCGAGTTCTATGCAATGGGACATATCCCCAATATAATAGGGGCGATTGATGGAACACATATTGCATTTGTCCCCCCCGTCAAAATGAACAGGTGTACAGAAATCGTAAGAGTTTCCACTATATGAATGTACAGATGGTGTGCTTGGCGGACCAGTACATCTCCCACGTCAATGCTAAGTATCCTGGGTCAGTTCATGATGCATTTTTCCTGAGGAATAGCAGCATTCCAAATGTGATGGGCCAACTATAGAGGCACAGGGTGTGGCTAATAGATGAGCCCTGGTCCCCACCCAATCTATGTTTGTGTATGGGTATGGTGTGGGCCATACAGGATTGTGTGCAGCTAAATGTTGTCCCTCAATATTTGCAGGTGACTCTGGTTACCCCAACCTATCTTGGCTGCTGACCGCTGTGAGGAATGCCAGGACAAGGGCAGAAGAACGTTACAATGAGGCACATGGGCGAACCAGAAGGATTATAGAATGGACCTTTGGCCTCCTGAAGGCCAGATTCAGGTGCCTCCATCTAACAGGTGGATCCCTGTGCTACTCACCCAAGAAGGTCTGCCAGATAATAGTGGCATGCTGCATGTTGCACAACCTTGCCCTGAGACGCCGTGTGCCTTTTCTACAGGAGGAGGAGGATGTACATGCCCGTATGGCAGCAGTGGACCCTGTGGGCAGTAAGGATGATGAGGCTGAGGATGAGGACAACAGAACAGCAGTCATCAGACAATACTTCAAATGACACACTGGAAAGACAGTGTAACTTCACATTTCATTGTAATTATTTTTAATTTCTGTGTGCACTGGCATGCTGTTATTTCCCTCTTCTATGCCCACTTACTGTACCCTTTGGCAATTCATTTTACAGATGTTGGTGCCTCACAATAGTTCCTGGTGTGATCATTGCAGCCAGCTACAGGTAATTAACATATGCTCATTTACTGTACAGTTGAATTTGCAATGTTTGAACCTGGTTAAATGAATACATATTTTAAAATTTTGACATACTCCATACATCTATTTTTATAAAAAGAGGGGCAAGTGCAATGGGATGGGGTGATGATGGAGGAAAGTCCATTGTATTGTTCCAGTCTATTTGTAGCACAGATGCATTCAAGGGGACAAAGGAAGGGGATCCATGGCAGTTCAAGGTGGACAGAGTGACTGTGTGGGACACAAGGGTAACAATCAGGAGAGTCTCATTTCCTGGGGGGGGGGTCTTGGCAAGTGTCTCTGGCTTCTGTCTGGATCACAAGGAGCATTTGTGGGGTGGTTCTCCTTCTGCAGGAGGAGGGGTGCTGGTGGCCTGTTGGTCCTGTGGCATTGGGCCTCCTGTCCACTAGCGGCAGCAGAGGTGGAAGGCAGTTCAGATGTCTGGCTAGTGGCAGGGGCCTGGTGTTGTGAGACTGCATCCCTCATAATATTGGCCATGTCTGCCAGCACCCCTGCTATGGAGACCAGGGTGTTGTTGATGGCCTGCAAGTCCTCCCTGATCCCCTGGTACTGTCCCCCCTGCAGCCGCCTGTTCTTCTGCACATTGTACAGGATCTGGCCCATTGTGTCCTGGAAATGTTAATAAGCTCCCAGGATCTCTGCAAGTTCCTCCTGGAGAGGTGGTTCCCTTGGCCTGTTGTCCTGTGCCTCTGTCCCCTGAACCACGTGCCCACTACTATTGACCTCAGGTTCCTGATTGTCTTGGGTATGAGGTGTGCCCTGGGGTCCCTGTAGAGGTGGACACACTGCTGATTGACGTGTCCTGGGGACAGAGGTATGGGTACGCTGGGTGGGTGCTGTGGTGGTGTTTCCTTATGGGGGAGGCTCTGTGGTGGTGTGGGACTGGGCCTCGGTAACCAGCTGTCCAGAGGCCCCTGATGGGCCACGTTGGTCATCCAGATCCTGAAGTCCAGAGTTGCTGTCATCACTGTGGGCCTCTTCTGTGGGGGGACTGGATATTGCTGGCACCTCCTCTCCGCTGACATTGGCTGGGGTACCTGTGGGGATGTAAATGATGTGTTATGGTTTCTGTGTCTAACATATTGTGCATCCGTGGCTTGCCCTCTTTGGTTGTATTTGCCCTGGCAGCTTTCCCTTGTGTACGTTGGTATGTGGTAGGATAGCTGATTCTCTCTAGTTTGCATGCTTTAGTGATAGGTGTCCATGCAGGACTGTGAGTGGTGTCCATGCATTGGTACAGCATGCAGGACTAGGCATTGGGATGAGTGAGATGTGATGGCGGGGGTGTGGGACGTGGTGATGTGATGGAGTGAGGGTGAGGATATGTGATGGCATGCAGGCAGGGGGTGATAGTTGTAGAGAGTTGACTTACCTGAGTCCAGTCCTCCTCCTACTCCGGCCAGGCCCTCAGGATGCATGATTGCCAAGACCTGCTCCTCCCATTTTGTTAGTTGTGGGGGACCAGTCCTCTTTACAGCAAATTGGTGTCTTGCTGCAATGGAACGTACCTTCCCCTGTAGTTCGCTCCACCTCTTCCTGATGTCATCTCTAGTTCTTGAGTGCTGTCCCACGGCTTGACCCTGTACACGATTCTCCTCCATAGCTCTATTTTCCGAGCTATAGAGATCTGCTGCACCTGTGCTCCAAATAGCTGAGGCTCTACCCTGATGATTTCCTCCACCATGACACTTAGCTTCTCCTCTGAGAATCGGGGGTGTCTTTGTGGTGCCATGGGTGTTGTGTGAGGTGTGTAGGTGAGTTTGTGTAGGGTGATGTGTTGCGTTATGTGATGTGGGGTGCGTGGGTGGTGTATAGGTGTAGGTAGTGTGAGGCTCTGGTTTTATCTGTAGTCGTGGTGTCTGTCTCGTGCCAATGATTTATAGTCGTAAAGAGTTGTGGGTGTGTGTTTTATAGTGTTGTGGGTGTGTGGGTGTGGTGTGCGTATGGGTGTCAGGTGTGTGTTTGAATTGTCCAATGTGGTGTTGTTTTGTTTGAGTGTGTGTATTTTTAGCACAGCAGTATGTACCGCCAATGGTTTACAGTCATTGAATGTCTGCTGTAGTGATTCATGGGTCATAATGTGATGGGCGTTTTTCTGCTGGCGTAACAGTGTGGGTTCTGATACCACCACTTTATCACTGACCTTTGGTGTGGCGGAATTGTGTCTGTGGCTGAATAGTGACAGATTGGTGTGTGTGTGTCATAATATGGTGGACGGATATCTGCTGCGGCGGTGGTAAGTTGGTGGCAGTCAGCGTGGCAGTAAGTGGGATTTACCGCCAATATCATAATGAGGGTCAGTATCACGTCAGCTTTTTTCTTTGTATAAACATGAAATCTCAGGATAATAATTGTACACCTCTCTTACAGCAAAGAACTAGTAATGGCAACCTATTCACCTTTGCTCTCAGTGATACTGTCCTAGTTAGCAAATCACAAACTGCAATTCATATTTTAATGATCTCATCCTACATCTGAATAGTTACTATCTGTTAACCCTTTCTCCTATTTTAGAAAGAAGCCCAGTTTGCTACTGTGTGGTGTTTGAGTCACAACTCCGTTGCAACACTCCACACGCCCCCCCACCCGTGTAACTTCTTGACAGAGTCTAAACTCCACAGGTGGGTTTGAAAATATATTTCCAATTATTTTTTTATACAGTTTCAGCTACATTTTAAGTTTAGTGATAATAGTGATTTGGAAAAATCATTTTTTGCAGTTCCTTCTCTACCAAAAACCTCTCTTATTTGAAAAATTGATGTGTCTGCTTTAAAATCTCCTCTTCCCTCCACACTCTTCCTCCTCAGCTGCCATAGTAACCTTCTCTAGGACACTCTACTGTACCAGTAGTTCAAAAGTTCCCAGTGTTTTTTTTAGCAACAGACTAGCTTTAATGTGTGCTATAGTAGGTGTGGTTGACTATTACAGAATGTAAGCATATCCAAAATGGGATTACTTGTTTATGAATAAATAAGAACCAATCATTGATTGACTGACTTCATATTTTTTATCACAACCAATTTTTAGATACCAATGTATTTACAATATCCTATCAAAATTGTGTTTTGTTTAAATCCAATGCACCCTCCATTTAAACAACTTCACATTTTGCAAACTCCCTCATTCTGCTGCAACAGTCTCCTATGTGCTACTGCTCTTTCCCTTAAAAATGGTTAGAGTGTTGATTGTAGGTTGTAGCTACGTTTTTTGGGCTAGTGAGTATGCCAGAAAAAGGGACATTGACAAGTACCTGGGTTTGCATAGTGTGGATATTACTTGGGTTGGCCACAGAGGGTTAAAGTAGCAGCAATTACTTCCACTGGTTGAAAGCATTAGAGATTGCCAGCCACCTCACCTCATGATTGTGCACAGTGGTTTTAATGACCAGGGCACACTGACTGGGGAATGAATGGAAATTCTAATGGAAGATACCTTTGTTCAATTAATGAAATGTTTCCCTCACACTGCCTATGTGTTCTCTAACAGATGCTAAAATTGAAATGGTCAACTGAATTCTGTCCACAGATAGACAATGTCAGGAAACATGTTAATAAAACTGTTTTAGCATTCCTCACAGACCACAACATGGGCTCTATCTACAATAATAACCTGCACTTTGACATGGATGGGATATATAGAAGAGATGGTGTTCACTTCACAGATAAAGGCAACAGAATCTATCTGAGCAACTTGAAACTCCTCATCCACTGTTATGTGTACTAATCATATAACCCCCATAAACATGAAGGCTCTTCTTAGAGCCACCATATACCCCAAACACTTTAAATTTCAAAGCAAATCTGTTTTTTTAACAACAAATTCAAACTTGTGACTGTCGTGGATTTGCCAAGCAAAAGCACAAATTCAGTGCACAACACCCAACACATTGTTCATATGTCTTTGCTTCACTCTCTTCATGTAGCAATATATTTCTGAATATCTCATTGTATGTCTAATGGTGTATGTGAATCGGTACAATAGGTGCCTAGTGGATCTGTGAGTGGGTATGTAAGAGTGTGAGTGGGTGTTTGAATGGGTACATGAGTGACTGTGAGTGCCCACGTAAGTCTGTGAGTGAGTGCATGAGTGTATCTGTGGATGTGTGAATGGGTGTGTAAGTGATCGAGTGGGTCTATAAGTGGGATTTGGAGAGTTTGAGTGTGTTTGTAAGTGGGTGCATACTTGTGTGAGTAGGTGTCTGAGTGGGTGTGTAAATATCTGGTTGTGTCTGTGAGTGGGTGCATAAGTGTGAGTGAGTCTGTCAGTTTGGTATGTAACTGTGTGAGTGGGTCTGTGAGTGAGTGCATGGGTATGTAAGTGGGTGTCTAAGTGGGTATGTGAGTGTCTGAGTGGGTCTTTGAGTGGGTGTATGATTGTCAGTATGTCTGTGAGTGGGTGCATGAGTGTGTAACAGGGCCATTGCAGACAGTGCGCATTCTGACTGTGCTGACAAGGGGGCCTCTCCACTGTGGCCCCACCAGGAAAAAGGCTGGCAGAAAGGCAATTTGTGATCATCACGACAGTGCCGACATCTGCACAGCCATGCTGGACCACGACTTCCACTGTCGCCAACCCATCAGGATTCATGATCCTGGTGGTGGCAGCAGTCCTGTGGAGGTTCAAATTGAAGTTTACTCACCTGGGAGGATACTATTTGTCAAGTGTGTGAAGTAAAGGGACTAACCTGACTGCAACTCCCTGCAGGCCCTGTTTCTGTTACTACAAGCACCAGACCAGTGTTCATTTGTCTGAAGACTCCTGTTCCTTAACTCTCAATTGAAGTATGCTCACTGGGAAGGATATCATTTGCTGAGTGATGGGAGGTAGAGGTAGTGACCTGACTGCAAAGCCTAATAGGCCCTGTTACTCTTACTCCAACCACCAGTACAGTGGCCACTTGCCCAAATACTCTTGTTTGTCAACTCTCAAATGAAGTATACTCACCTTGGAGAGATCAAGCACAGATCATGTCCAAATCAGCGATGTATCTGTCAACATAGCTCCACCTTAACTTGCTTACCCAAGATGACATATTTGAGGACAGGAATAGCACCTTACCCAGGGTGAATAACAAGTATTCATAAGGCCTCAGTATGCCTCAACAGATTGGTATTGGCAGCAGACACATTGATACTGCACTGTGCACATGATGGCTCCAGTCACATAGACAGCGAAGCCATGGGTTTGCATGCATCACACTCAACTAGGCACCCAAATGGGCAAAGCCATATCTTGCCTAGCCACTGTTTTGCCTGCACTGATGGAGAGATATCATTTTCAGGCCATCCTCCAAAGTGCAATTGATCTGCACATTTCAGCCACTGCTTTAGTCAAAATGGCATGCTTCACACATGTCATGTCAATACACTGAATACCATGGTTACCTGGCACAATAGGATTAACTGCAACTTAACTTTGTCCAAGGTCTCTGCTTATTGTAACTCTAAACCGTTGGAGGTAGATGTCACAATGCAACCAGTAACATTGTTCATTTCACACCAACAGGTGGAGCTGCCACTGGGCACACCGAGGCCACAGAACAGACTACCACTACCCCCCTGGATGAAGCCCTCAGTGAAGAAGACAGTCCTGGATGTGGAGTACGGTTCTGGCCCATCTGGGCAACCTGGTCGGATGGCAACAGTGGGTCTCACTGTGCCCACAACTTCAATTTCCAGCCCGGTTGCCTCAAAATCACAGGCAACCATTTGCCCCCCAAACTGTGTACCTAGCAAAGTGTCTTCCTTCTCTCAACCCCAGTCCTGGATCCTGAGTTGCAGAGCAACACTTCAAACAATGAGGGTCCAGGAACAAGTTGTGGAGGATAGTGGCAAAGGCACAGGGCCATGGGGAAGTCCAGCAAAGATTCCAAGGTGCGGATGGCAAGACACCCACCACTGCCAGCAAGTGACCTCTTCCTAAAAGACCTCTATTGTGTGCCACACATTCACTCTGTGGACTGATTCTGAACCACCTGCCAGTTCCAATAGAAGGAGTACTTTGGACTTTGGACTTCCAGAGGTGTGGCATCTACTCCAATGATTTCATTCATCATGACTGACCCCTTCGCTTTACATTTTTGTTTCTTTCTGTCCAAAATGTATTTTCTGTATTAGCATTGTAATAAATGTACCTATCACAAATTCAATGTCTGCTTGCTTAAATTTCTCATTTAGCTATATAGAGATGTAAGACAATGTGACCCATATGAGGAATATACAAGCTACATGTGCAATCAGGATACGTTACAGGTACACCGTGTCCAGCTCAGGATTGCCACCATTACACACCAGCACATTAGTACAAGTATCTGGTCAAACCAATAATTTTATTACAGTGTTCAGCACATAGGCTGCCAGTATGTCTGGACTATTGGAAATCAAGAATGAGTGACTCATACAGAGTACTTGAACATACTTACAGGTGCAGACCACAGAAGGAAGGGGTTTGTCAGACATTGTCCTGTAGAATATGCAAACATTAAAGTTGTTGATGTCAGCAGCTCAAACCTTATCACATACCACACCAAAGTAATCCAACATTACATAATCCAAGATACAGATTTGATGGCAGTACAACAGTCCTGGATAACAGGGACATTGTAATCCAATTCCCATACGTCTGGTAGTATGACACAAACATATGTCAGTGTTGTGGCACAGGCACTGTGGCCTACAATGATGAAACACATCTACAGCTATATACAGACCTTACAAGAAGGTGTGTAGCCTATGTGAAGGAAAAAGGACTTAGTTAAAAGCTATGTCTACATATTTTCTGAACACATGATGGCACACATGATGCATCAGGCCCACCACAACACACAAAACAAGTGCAATGGGCACTTCTGTACCTCCACCCAAACACTATGATAATTGTGTTGGTACAGGTCTCACACATCCAAACTCTGTGACCTACATTACCTGGAACAATCCATGTCCGTTTTGTATGTCAGAACAGCATCATATACCTGCCAATGTCACAACTCTCAAATCCCCACATGAAGATGCCATGGTGAAAGTACCGGTACAAAGAACAAGACAAGGAGTATAGTCTTCAAACCATACATTCGACACAAGTCACATAGCAAGCAACTGGGAAACACTGCACTTTGTGTACATTTCAAAGAAACTGACACAAACAAAGCAACGTCATCAAGGTGGGGATGTGACAAAAGATATCTTATCAAACAGCCTTTGGCTGAATATCGCAGAGTATCATCTCCCTAGCTGTTATCAAAACGCTCAACTCCACACATTCTCATGACTACAGTTCATTGTACAGTCACAGTCATTATATCACATGACATACTTACACTCATAAAAAGTAGCTGTGTATGAGATCTTCTCACAAGTCAGCTCCTTCCTCTTCATCACTGTCATCCTCAATTTGCATTTCAGGATTCTCATCCGGTGGCACTGTAGGCTCCCCATCTTATGGGATGTACAGGATATTCCTCCACAGGGTTATGTGGAACATGCAGCATGCCACAGTGATCTGACACACTTTCCCAGGTGAGCAGAGGAGGGCTCCACAAGTCCTGACCAGACACCTAAATCTGGCTTTCCAGAGCTGAAAAGCCCACTCTGCTGTGTCATGGGCCTCACAGAAGCAGATTTCACCTGGCGTAGCTGGATTCCTAAGCGGCGTCAACAACCAAGGACGGTTTGGATATGCGGAGTCTCCTGTTAAGGAATGGGACATAAGTGCAACAATGAGTCACTCACCTCATGATTGTAGCACCTGACATTGCACACACACAATCAGGAAAGATGTGACTTACCAACCAGCCAGGCACTCCATGGGTACAGTTGTGACATCAGCTGTGGTATGGTGCTGCTCCAGATTATAAAGGGATCATGGACTGATTCTGGATAATAGGCACAGACGTGAGATGTACAGATCTGCCAAACAGACAAGTTGCACGTTGATGAAATGGAAGTTCTTTCTGTTGCAGTAAACTTGTTCCATTGTCTGTGGCGGCACCAAGCTAACATGTGTGCCATCAATGGCCCCCACCACATGTTGTAGGCAGGCAAACCCATAAAAGCCAGCCTTCACATTAGTTAAATCCTCATGTCAAGAGAACCTGATATAGCTGTCAATGTGTTTCAGCATTGCTGAGAGGAAATCCTTCATCACCAGACTGAACATAGGTTGGGGCATAGAAGCAGATGGGGCCACTATATGTTGGAAGGCCCCTGTGCCTAAGAAGTGCAAAACTGACATGACTTTTACAATGGTCGGTATGCAAGTTGCATAACTGATAGCTGGTATCAGATCTGGCTCCAACTTACAGCATAAGTCTGCTATTGTTTGCCTATCCAGGCGGCATAACATAATTATATGCCATTGTTCTATGGTCCAAAGGTCTGGCAGTGGACGGTAGACAGGAGGTTGTTGCATCCTCCCTCTCCCAGGGTACCTATGTGTGACAAGACATGATTTGTAACATTAGTCAGTGTGTTCCAAGGAACATACATGATGCATGCCAATAATATCATGTGACAAAGCATTTCTGACTAGATAGACATAATACCCAGAACACATGTCAGCTGGCAACTACACAAGGGTCACATGTAACCCCCATGGTTGTCAACACATGTGACCACAACATGGATTAGGATGAAACTACACAATTGCCCCTCCAAATGTGACTGTATATTCTGCCTGCCAAAATGACCGTCGGTGGTGGTGGACCGTGCACTGCTGTCAAATTCCATGTGTGCCTTGCAATACACTACACTACACAGGTCTCCAGCCCGGCGGTCGTCTCCGCCCTGGCGGGCGGAACGGTGAAGCGGCGGTTGGCCATGGCGGTAACCGCCATGGTCAAAATCTCATTTTTTAGACCGCCAGCCTGTTGGCGGTCTTACCGCTGCTTCACCGCCGTCCGCCAGGGTCGAAATGATCCCCATTGTGTTGTACAAGGGTTTTGAGGTGCTTGATCGTCCTTGTGATGGATGCATGTAATTAGGTAAGGAGACATTTCTGCCATTCAAAAACATCTCTTTCTTCAAGATTGTTGTAACTGTTGGGCAACATGTGTGTGCATGACAACATGAGCCGTGTATGCATCTTGTAGGAGCTGTTGAAGGATCTTGTAAGCAATGTGTGTAGTACCACAGACCTTTCAACCCACATCTGGCCTTGGCAAACTGTTGTGTGGAATCCACATCCTGACTCACTCTACCCTTCAGGTTGCCACACAAACCACATGCCAAATTGCTGATGGCAACATGATGCACTGTCATGCATGGAAGTGATGAAAATGTGAGTGTCATGTAGGTTTGGTATGCTCAGCCTGCAGAGAGCAGGGCCTGTCAGTTGTATCTCCCAGCATGGAACCTAGTCCAGGCTGTGGGAGAGTCACTGTGGCTATGTAACCGTGGCACTGTGCCCACTCCCTGTACACCAGCAGATCCTGTCATGTGGACAGTAGGATGCTCTAGTGGCAAAACTCGCCCTGAACACCTCAGTCCATTGACAAAATTATGAATGGATAAAAGGTACATCCCAGAAGTAGTCCATATGCGCATTTTGTCTCATTATCAATATGTGTTTTTGACTCATGAGAGGTCCCTTACTCCCACAGCTCTGTTGTCACCTTCACATAAGTCATATTCATCCTGTACAAGCTTATTGCACTAATGATAATCCCACAGTGTAGAGAGTGTGTTGATTCCTTGGAGGCCATAATATGTGAGTCGATACCTTGGTCACATAGCCGAAAATGTACAATGCATACCTTTTTCTGTTGGATGCCAGCTCTGTAAGAAAGGCACATGTGTCCAAGGAGTGTTCTGTGGTACAGGTACATACCACAGAATCTATCCCCTGAAGTGGCATGAGTCCACATTTGGTAGGCCACATGTCCCCACATCCACAAGGAATACAATTTCTGTACCCACCATGCCAGACCCTTCATTGTCACTTATGTGCAAAGGTAAAGTCGGTACTATGTAAGTTGCCTGTAGGGACTTATGCAGTGAGTTAATCTCACAGATTGTGAATGTGTTGGCTCATTCCGGCCTAAAGAGTTTACCCTTCAGAAGCCACATATGTCTGTAGTGTTTCATTGTGGCTCACATCCCAGTACATGTTGCTGGTGCATGGGCTACCTGATTCCAGTAGGCTTGCTTAGTTATTGTAGACCCTGAGAAGAGTAGTGGGTTAGTCTGCAGATGGATGTACATTTCTGTAGTCATACCCCTGTACTTATTGGCTTGTGTGATTTACACTGGTGGTGTGTTAACAAATTGAATATTTCTAGCTTGGTGTTTCTGACGTGTGTGTCACGCAACCATTTCTGCGAAAACTTGTGATTGTAATCTACTGATTTGTCTCTTGCACCCACGCAGGTCAACCCCCATCAGAAGGAGATATGTAGAGCCATATCTGGAAGATGCAGACCTTGGGGATCCACAGCCGGTGCAGCGCCCACTGTTGCAAGTTGTGGGAGGACCTAAGATGCTGGACCTGAAAGATTGCAGCGGTCCAGCTGGGGCTGTCCTCCCAATATGGGCAGAGCACATGTTGGATCATGGCCCCTAATGGCCTGCATTCTGGCGATGGTGTACCCAGACCTTGATGGGCGTTTGAGTGCCACAAGGGGGTGGGTGAGTTAAGGGCATATTTCTGCCTGTCACATTGCCAAGTTAATGCTTTAGGTTCTGACATCTCCTCCTGACAATTAAGGGATGCATGGTCTACCTCTGTTAATGGGATGATTTTTGTATTCCCTCAAATATATGTACATGCCTACCTGTTTGTGGAATAGGACATTTGCAAAGGGGCTAAATTTCATGTGGTGCCACAGACAGGAGTGTGTCACCAGTGATTGTTGGCTGACAAATGTCCTCAACCGTCATTACATGTCATTTGGCATGTACAACTCCAGTAGCAATGAGGGACAAGACGTGTATGACTAGATTTTTTACCCACAATGTTCGTTTCCAGGCCATTGATGTGAAATCATGTAGCAAAATGCACTGTACATGTTTAAAGAGGAAGGTTTGTAACATGGCTGTTGACATGCATCATGGAAGGACTTGCAGTTATGTGGAATCACATGTGGTTGGGTACAACTCTTCATCCACGGACATCTAGGTTTGCAGAACCAAGATGAAGAAAGTGATGAATCTTCCTATTGTGCAACATGTTGAGGTCCTTCTACAAGTACTTTAAAATCCCTGGGCCCCTCCAACATACAAAGGACTAATGTAGGTGTCTACTGATGCAATCAAGAGTATGTAATTGTAAGGGGTGCCGGACATTAGTGGTGATTTCCCTTGGGCTTGCTGATTCATTGTGTTGTGGATTTTAGAGACTTATCTACTTGTCAATTTGCACAATATGTCTAAAGTGTACATTTGAATGCCAAATGTGTGCCATATCTGAGCAACATTACTCCTACCTCCATGACTCCATTGGGACAAATTTCACTTGGTGAAGTGTGTAGTGTTGATATGTTTCCAGTGTGACATGAGTAATTCCATGTCACCTTCTCCAGGCTCCTGAACTGTTGTCAGCAGCATGGCATCTTCTGGAAACATCATTTCACATTGTTGTGTTATTGTGTAGGTGACAAATAAATGTCTGCATTACCTTGTGTGGTATTTGTGGGAATGAACTTGGCTTTAGGCTACTATTGTATGACAATAGGTAACTGAGGTATGCTCCTTGAGGCAAAGCATTGAAGGTGATGTAGTCACCTACTTGTTCAATGGTTACTGTGACTGCACAACTTTATCCATGCAATTGTAGTTATCTGTGATTCTGATTTTCCTGTGGGTTACTGTTTGCAGTTCTCCACTCCAGGAGAGTTTCCTTTTTGACCTCGCTTTTTCCCCTGTTAACTCCAAACCCTAGAGGCTCCCACCCATGTCCTAACCCATCTCTTCCACATCCGATTCCTCCCCTGTCACACCTGACCCTCTGCAAGCATCCATACACCTCCCCCCAAGAATACGCCCACCCCTCCCAAGAAACAGACCACCCCACCCAAACCAACCCATCCCAATTCTGCCCACCCCCCTAAGGATGATCCCTCAGGTGGCTGCCTGCCCACTTGATGCCTCTTCCTGTGGAGGTTCCTTGGCAGTGATAGGAGCCAAGTCTGGGCACAGTACTGTGCAGAGAGTTACAAATGGACTGGCCAATGGCCTTTGCTATCATGCATTTCCATTTCAATAAACCCAAGTTGTTATTTTGTTGGGTACACGTTTGTCCTGCCATTCCTTTTTCTACCTTTTTGTAGTTCCTGATTAATTTGTGTTGTCTGCCTACAGTTGTGTGTTTTTCAGCCTGATTGTTGATCCATTTGCTGTTATTATAAAAATCGGACTTTGTGGGCAGTGCTGTTGTCACCCAGGACAAGGGTAAATGCTGACTGTATGGATATGAGTTTGTTAATGCAATTGTGGTATCATTGCATTGTATTCTGTTTGGTGTTTTAAGTATTTTATCTTGTGCAGTCCAATGTCAGCATATATGGTGTTCGACTTATCCCCCTGATATGGATTGTGGATTGGTCTCATGTGTGGCAGGTTGAGTTTTCTTTGTGCAGACATGTAGAGTGTTCAATTGTGCTAGCTTCCTTTGCACTTGCCTGTGTCCATTTTGCTGTGTGCACCTTGCAGCTACTTCATCTCGATGTATGTCCCATGCAGTTGCAGCTGTATTTGCTTTCTTGACTTGCACTTCCACATTCTTCAGATAGCCATGTCACTTGGCTCTAGTATTGTTGTTCAATTAGGTACATGTAGGGCCAGTTCCTGCGCAATGTTGTTTTCGGGTTGTGTGCAAAGTAATGCGTGTCCCAGTGCATCATCCTTCCCTGAATGTTCCTGATGCTGCCATGCCTATTTTTGCAGGCAATGTTTGCATAGTGAGCTTTCATTGTGTTGCAATGTGGGTGATATATGGGTCCATTACAGGGATGTTTAATGGGAAGGGTGTTTGTTTTCCATGACACATCCATACATATGTGTTGAATCTGACAACAGTCCATGGCATGTGTGCAATGTAAGGTTGTCAGTTGTTTTGGTAGAAGCGATGTTGCTGTGTTGATGCTGTTGTGTGACACAATGTTGTGTATACTTCACTGTCCCTTTGCCTAAGATGTGCAGAAGTGTGTTTTGTGTAGTGTGGCAGTGCAGTGTGAGTGACCTGCCCAAAGGGGGTGTTTAATGGTCTTGAATGTGTCCTTCTCTGTGAATGACTCCGACTGTGTACACAATGACAAGTGTGCTTGGTGCCCGTAGCGTGACCCTCATATCATGTGGATGACAGTGTTGTTCAGCATAACGACACAGGTAGGTGTGTGTACTTACTGTTGCCTGCGTCCACGGCAGTGTGCATTTTGAGCAACTTTGATGAGCAGCAGCAACAGCAGGATGTGCGTGATGGGCTGCATGGTGACACAGGGTGTATAATGCTGCCTGATGGTGAGTTGCTCCCTTTATGCTCTCCATTTCCACCTGCTGAGACGTCATGGTTGGATCACCACAGACACATTGGCAATGTGCAACCTCATAATGTGTCTGGTGGAAACACAGGCTTAGGTGGCCTGTTTGTTTGCCTCATCACCGTGGGGGTCTACGCTGCCTTGCGCTATTGGCAGAACCGCAGCGGTCTTTGCTCCATAGGTTCACATGTCCCGTAATACACTGGTCCAACTGGAACTGCTGCCATGGCAGTGCATCTACCGCCAAACTCATAATGAGGCCCTTGATCTTTAAATAATCAAAAAAATCAAAAATAAAAGAATATAATTTATATTTAAAATAAGCTTCCACCTCAATCCACTACAAATCCAACAACCCGCTTTTAAATTAAAAACTTTTAATTACATATAAAAATGCATTTACACATTAAAATTTTTTAAATATACTAAAAAATAAATAGCACTTACTATAACATTAACAAACACCTACAGATAGTATTATAACTAATATATATATTAAATGTTTTAAAAAATATTTAATGCAACTATGTTAACGTAAACGATACTATGTACAATCATATTTATAAAATTGAAATTCATACACCAAGGTTGCCACAAGTAAAGATTAACTTTTATTGCAGGCACTACCAGGCCTGTGCAGAAAATAAAACTATAGACAGGGTGTAAAATGCTAATTCGGTGTGGAAGTGGCAATAGTAGGATTGTTAGTTCATACAGTGTAACTGCATTTGCACTGCTACCCTGTAGATTTTTTTAGTGTATTTCAATCAAGGATATGATTCGTGCTGCTGATTACAATGACACCGCTGCGTGTGACAATGTAGTTATATTGACATACGCCGGGGGAGAACAATTTACCCTGTTGAGAGGGTCTGTAGGGTCACCTGATTCGCTTATTCGAGCAGGTTCCAGGGGAGGGTGTTGACAGTCTGCCTGTAGTGGGTTCAATGGTGCATGTGCTCCCGAGATAAAGCTTTGCTATTGCCATTCATGCCTACTTCCCCCTTAGCCTCTTTTTAGGAAAAAAATGAATACGCATGATTGCACAACATATGTATGTTGCACTGTGTTATGTTATGCCAGCTATAGACATATGTGCCTTATGTACAGCTTTTTGGTAGAATGCATGCTCGATGGTTGCTCCATGTATAGCAATGTCAACTTTGTTCACAGGATCTCTATTCCATGATGCTTGTCTATGGTAGAGTTCCAGAGAACTGAGCCTTTAGTGGAAAAAAACAAATTTCTTATTTGTATCTTTTTTTAAATGAGCACGTTGGTACTGAAAGTTTATGACAAAGCAAAATTGCGGCGAGAGTTTGTTGTAGTCGCCTCTGATTTTAACATCCAAGTGTCATTTTGATTAAGGAATCGCCTTTTTCCCATAAAAACAGTGGAGCAATGTTGATGCATAGGTGATCTGTTCTGCAAATGCACTTCTAACTAACAATCTGGGTGCCGCATTCTGCAGTCTCTTCAGCGTGGGGTGTCAGAGAGTCTTAGAATATCAATGTTTGCGTAGAAATGACGGATAAAACTAGTGCCATCATGGTTTGGACCTAGTGTTGGTGTTCCATGTATGCGAGGGAAGAGGTGGGTAATAACATTAAGGTGCTGGATGTTGTGGAGGGGTGGCCGGACATATTGCTTTGGAGGCTTTGTTGACAGGTTTTTACAAATTGTGCCTTTATAGACGAAAAGGAAAAATATGAGTTATGACTTCTTGTCCTTAATAGTTTCCTGTTGTTTCTAGTCTCACAGTTCAGCGTTCAGGTAAAGAGCTGCACACATTTTTAACTGTATCAAACCCATTGCATTGTCCAGTACGAATTATACTTTTAATCTTGAACCGCAGCTACTTTGAGCAGGTCGGCGTCTATACCCTGAGTGCCTTCACGAAGATTCTACATCAAATGAGGCAGGGCACAGGCGTGCAGCGCTCAGGTAAAGGGCTGCACACATTTTTCGCTGTATCACTGCCTTTACATTGTCTACTATGAATTGTAATTTAAATCTTGCTTGTATTGTAAGCCAATAGGGGCTAATAATAGCACTCACCGCTCTCTGGTCCACCATGCCTTCGGCCGTTTGATGTGGAAAGCTGGTGTAAGTCAGAGGAACATTCTGTGGGGCCACTAGACCATCCCTCCACCATTTTGGGCAGGGCGGCGGTCTAGGCGCTGGGTGCCTTCACCAGGAATTTACTTTCCCTTAGGCATGGCAGGGATGCGCAATGCTCAGGTAAACGGCTGCACACATTTTTTACTTTATCACTGCCATTACATTGTCTACTACAAACTGCACTTTTAATCTTACGCTGTATTTGAAGCTAATAGTTAGGAGTTTTTAGTTGTACTCGCTTCTCTCCGGCCCGCCGCGGCTTCAGCCTTTTGATGCAGAGAGAGCAGGTGTATTGCAGAGGAACTTCCTGTGGGGTTACTAGATCACCACCATTTTGGGCAGGTCGGCAGTCTAGACACTGAGGCCCTCATTTCAAGTTTGGTGGAGACAGGCTCACTACGCCGGCGATAGCGATCCGACTGCCAACAGGCTGGCAGTGCAGACCGCCGTATTACGACTGCGGCAGTGAACAGGCCAGTATACATCCAGTTCACTGCCTGAACCGCCAGTGCGGGCTGACCACCGACGACAGCGAATGCCATGTACAGGGCAGCGGAAGGGACCTTACCACCCACCATATTACGGCTCAGCACACCGCCACGATTTCTGAGGCGGGCTGACCTCCACTCAAAGTCTGGTGGAAAGGAACAGTATATAACGAAACACTCACTGTAGGGACACAGAGGATGCCACCGATGACTTGGAGCATGAACTGGAGATCTTCCCAATGCAAGTACTTGCAATCCAACTCCAGGGCATGCAGCACCCATGAAGACGACAACAGTGAATACCCCGCCTACCACACAAGGGAGGGAAGGGGACAGTTACACACCCACACGCCACACACACCCAACACCGAATGGCACACCCACGCACACACACATGCGCACACACACACACACGCACTTACAATACACTCATGCACAACCAGAACACACACTACGCCCTACACACACACGTCACTCACACACCAAACAACACCAGCTGTAAACATGCCACCACACTCATACCCAGCCACACACAAACTGATCACAAAACCACAGCCGACACAGACACCAGGCAGAAGACGGCATACCAGACACACATACGGAACACAACCACAAGTGCCAGTCTCACATACACTGGTACCATAGCATGACGCCATCGTCCATACCATCCACTCTACGCACACCATGCACAACTGAACACACATCACAATCAATTACCCACACACATACCATCCACACCAACTTCTAAACCCATCACCACACAAACACCATTGCACACACAAATACAGACAGGGGCAAAGCTGGGAACAGAAGTGATGTTGCCACACAAGCACAGTACACATGCACAGATGGGGACAATGATCCACATACCTGTGCACACGAGGCAGCCATAGTGAAACGCAGGACAACTTTTTCAAAGTGCACCAACTATGCAGGTTGGCCACAGATATTAATGTGTACAACAAAAGGGGAAACAGGAACTTTGTACAAAGATGCCTGTTAGGTCCATGGTTCATGACCATGAGACCAAACAGTGCCAACCAGGCCCCAACTTGACTCCTGACACGACCATGGTCTCCACAGGGCAGGGGCATCAATGGGGCAGGCACCTCAGGGAGCAGGGGGAGGGGTTGGTGGTGGGGCTTCGGCTTCAGCTTGGAAGGGTGGTGTCTTGGCCTTAGCCTTGGAAGGAGGGGGAGTGGATTTAGACCGGTGCGGGCGAGCAGGATCAGGCCTCTTCAAAGTTTTCTTCCTGGAGGGGATAGGGACATGGGAACCGGAAAGAAGGTCCAGGGAGGAATGTGAAGTGGAGGGACTGGGTTTAGGGAGCCCACAGGAACGCACAGGGACAAGATGGGGAGGGCCAGGAGGTTTAAATATGTCAATTCGGGAAAGGAAAAGTTTTGTAGGAGCATGTGGAGGGGCTGTGGAAACAGACGTGGAAGTGGAGGTAGAGGGAGTGGTTGTAGGACGTGTAGGTGTGCTGGATGTGGATGCAGGTAGGTGCACAGTCTGCTTGTGTGTGGTGGATGACTGTTGGGTGCTGAGTGAGGGCTTTTATGTGTTTTGGGGGGAAGGGGTGGGAAGGGTGGGAGAGGACAAACAGGTCGTGTGAATGGAATTTGCAGGTCTGGTGTGTGTGCTGCAGGTGTCAGTTATGGTTGTTGTTTTGAGATCGGGAGTGGTGTCTGGGGTGCATGTCTGGGTGATTGCAGTTGTGGTGATTGTGTCAGTGGGTGCAGGAACTGGAAGTGAGGGTGCAGTGCTTGCGAGTGTGTGTGGTGAGGTCACTGTAAGGGAGGATGGGTGGGGCAGACAATGGAGGACGTGGCTGTTGTCGTGTTTGCATCTGTCTGTTGTGTGTGTGCATGGCTGTGGTGTAACTTATGGAGCCTGTGTGTGTCCTCGTATGCCCTGTGTGTTGTTCTGTGTGCATTCTGTTTGGCTTGTGTGCTTGGGATGAGTGAGGAGGAGAGGGGTGCTGGATGGGGCACAGGTGGATGGAGGGGGGACGGAAGTACTAGGTACACTGGCTGCCGTCAAAGAGGCGGCCAGAGCCTGAAATGATCTCTGGAGGCCAGACAAGGCACCATGAATGCCTTCCAGGTAGGCACTGGTTTTCTGCATTTGTGATGCCACCCCCTGGACGGCATTGACAATGGTTGTCTGTCCCACAGAGATGGTTCACAGGAGGTCAATAGCCTTCTCATTGAGGGCAGCATGGCTGACTGGGGCAGGGGCTGAGGTGCCTGTGGCGAAGGAGACGCCCATCCTCCTGGGTGATGGGCATAGGCAACTCAGTGGGGAGCTACTGGGAGGGCAGTGCTGGTAGGGGGGTGGCTGACGAAGATGTCATTGGGGTGGTCCCAGAGGTGTCCGCCACCACAAGGGAGCTGCCATCAGAGGAAGTCGCAGTTGTAGTGGGCTACCCTGTGGTGCTGCCCTTGCCTTCCATCCCACTGGTTCCTTCGGCATTAGTGGACTCTGCCTCCTGGGTCCCATGGGCTGCAGCATCCCCACTGCACCAGTGCCTCTAATGCTTCGCCTGATGATGCTGATGCACACAAGGACACAAGAAAACAAAGAGGGGAGACAAAGAAAGGGATGCAGGCTGTGAGCAACTCAACTATGTTGTAGGACATACCTCATTTTACCATAGCCTTTGCACTACAGGAATGTTCCACTGATAGGGATTACACCTGCCTCTTTGGAGTACACTACACTGGCAGTGGTGCCCTACAGATTCACTTTACATGTCCTGCAACTCCAACTGAGGTATCCATTTAATGCTCAGATGTTTTGAGTACCACTACATCACTTTGCAAGACAACAGAAACACTACCTGACTGACTGTTTTACCCAATTTCCACCTTACTTGGGTACAGGTCACCTACAAAGTAATGTAAGCCGGTCAAGAAGCTGAACACCTGCATACCCAGACAACTATGAGTCACTGTAACAGCATCCTTTCTCCACATTGCCTACCATCCCCCCAATAAAGTTGGCATGCAGGATAGCGTGTGAACTCACCCTTTTGTGGCTTCTGTGATGCCTTCAAGCTCCCATTGAATGCTGTGTTGGCCACTGCAAGTATGCAGGCCATTGGTGGGGGGGGTCAAGGTTTGATGTGCACCCCTCCCTCATTGGGAGGCCATCCCCAGCTGGGCCTCCGTGGTCTTCCAGGCCCAGCATCTTAGGTCCTCCCACCATTTCCTGCAGTGGGTGCTCAGCTGGTTATTGAACCCCTTCTTCTGATGGGTGCGGACCCGCATAGAAGACACATAGGAAAATGCATTAATGTAGACTTACCAAACGCATGTTGATAGTTAGCTGCATTTGTAGGATGCATAGCACCATGATCACTCGTCTATTGTCACAATGTTAGCTGTATACAACCCTTCCATGATTTGAAGGCTACATTTGTGCAGTTGTGTGTGCATAGACATCATCCGTAAGGTGTTGGTTTGCTGACATATGTGTTTTGGCCCTCCTTAGGTACCGACCCATGCAGAGACTGAGGAATGCGCCAGTGTTTCGGCCCCTAGTTGACCTGGCAACCATGGAGGAATGACACATCTTACTGACAGACCGTCTGAACCGGATGACCATACATGAACAGTGTGCCCAATTGAGGCCACGTCTACTGCCAGCTCTACATCATTCCTATGCTATTCCCCCTACTGTGCAGGTGCTATCAGTGCTACATTGTTTGGCCAGTGGGTCATTTCAGGTGACAGTGGGCTTGGCAGCAGGTGTGTCACATCCAATCTTCAGTAATATTCTCATTGCCTTGATGAAACACCTCAACAGCTATATCAAATTTCCTCAAACTGCTGACTTGCCCACTGTGAAATCTGATTTCTATGCCATTGCACACATTCCACATGTGATTGGGGCCATAGATGGCACCCATATTCCCTCAGTTCCTCCCAGGGTAAAAGATCAAGTGTACAGGAATAGGAAAAATTATCACTCCATTAATGTACAGGTGGTGTGTCTTGCAGACCAGTACATCTCCCAAGCAATTGCAAAATTCCCTGGATCTGTGCATGACTCTTACATTTTGAGGAACAGCAGTGTCCCACACCCAATGGCACAGCTACAAAGAGAGGAAGCCTGGCTTGTGGGTGAGTAAGATGTGAGAGTGCAGTAGCTAGCAACCTGCCTTTCCTACTCTTTATCCTCTACATATTGATGACATGTGCTATGTATTTCCACTCTCCCCAGGTGATTCTGGCTATCCAAACCTATCCTGGCTGTTGACACCAGTGAGGTATCCCAGGTCAGGGGGTGACAATCGCTACAATGAGGCACATGGCAGGACAAGAAGAGTCATTGAGAGGACCTTCGGCCTTCTGAAGGCAAGATTCTAGTTCCTTCATTTGTCAGGCGGATCCTTGTGCTACTCCCCAAACAAGGTTTACCAAATCATCATGGCCTGCTGCATGTGGCACAACTTGGCATTAAGACGACATGTACCCCTACTGGAAGAGGTGAAACGATCTGATCCACTGGTGGAAGCTAAGGGGACAGAGGACAGGGATGAAGAAGCGGAGGATGATGTGGACTCCGGAGCTCAGCTCATTCAGCTGTACTTCCAATGAGCTGAAGGTACATTTTGCTTTCTATTTCCCACAGCATTGCCTACATAGATTTTGTGTAAAAATTCACAGATTGTACAACCAGTGCTGGAGAAACAGCAGTGTGTATGTGGTGCAATGTGGTTACTGTCACATACCCCTTACTGCTTCATGTGTTTGATGACTCCCAAAGGTAGTTTACACACAGAATTTTTGTTTTCCTGGATGTGTTTCCTGCCTTCACATGTATGGACTGTTTGGACATGCTGTGTGGATAGAGGGTGTGGGCCAGTTTTGCTGAGAGTTCTTGTGACATCACATCTCCTCAGTACTTGCACACAAACCTAGTGTCCCACACAATGTGGGTGGAGGTCACCTCAGCTGATGTAGATGGCCCTGCACTTGTATTAATCTGCAAAGTTGCATATTTGAGTTCATTACAGGTGTGTAGGGCAACTTACAAATGGTAACACCGGTCAGTCAAGAAGTGACAGTACTCTGGCAATGATGTCCAACTTTCGACACAAAGCAGATACATGCGTCATTGAACAAACTGTATCTATATGTATGCTACATATCTGTTCCTCACAGGTTTTCCTATGGTAGGATACCCTTCGCCATGCCGTGTACAAGGAGGATTAGGACATTCCTGGTGCAAGTGTTAGAAACCCATTTCACAGATTTGGAATGTTACATTCGGCGTAGGCAATTTCTGGTACTGTTCCAACATTTTACATTGAGAAAGTTGTTCATCACATGCATGCACAAATACATTGGGCGTGCATGTACAGTGTTTATTAAGTGAATCAAAAAAGGGATGGGACAGATGATGGACAAAATAGTCAGTTTGGTCTTCACAGATGTTGGTAGCACAGGTTCAGAGTCCATGAGGCCATTGGTAAATGGAGCACTGACAGTAGAAAGTCAACAAGGTGTGTCAGTGGCACACAAGGGAAACAGTTCAGGAAAGGATCACTTCCTGGTGTTGGGTTTGGTCTTGGTTATAGTATCTGAGGGATGTCTGGCTCGCTGGCCACATTTGCAAGGGGGTTCATGGGCTACAGAGGAAGGGGTGCTGGTGTCCTGTGAGTCCCCTGGTAGGGCCACCAGTCCACTACCTGCAGCAGATGTGGAGGGCTGGGGTGTCTTGTGGCTTGTGGAAGGGGCCTGTATGCAGGTGGAGATCTCACGCAAGACTGCAGTCATGTCCTGCAGCTCCCCTTTGATGGAGGCCATGGTGGCATTGTGGACCTGCCATTGATCCATGGCCTCCTGATGGTGTTCACTCTGCAGCCTCTGAATATCCTGCAAAGTGGGCAGGAGCTGGCCCATCCTGTCCTCGGAGTGGTTGTATGCTTCTAGGACTTGGTAAATGGCCTCCTGGCCAGTTGCTTCCCCGGTTTTCCGCCCCCCTGGCCCACAGATCCCCTCCCACTGGCCCGGGGCCCCTGTGCCTGTGACCCCGTCACAGTGTGCCCACTCCCACTTGCACCAGGACCTTCATTGTCTTACCTGGTCAAGGGTGGTGACTCCAGTCCCTGTACAAGTGGGCACACAGTGGCTGACTCGGGGACACTGGTTTGGTGACGCTGAGCCACAGATGTTGGTGGTGGCTGAGTGGTGGGGGTCTGTTTGGTGGGCTGGGTGGGGCTTCTGTAAGGTGACTAACCAGAGGTTCCCGATGGGTCAGGGTGGTTGAGGGTGGTTGTCCATATTCAGACCTCCTGCTGGACTTCCATCACTGGGGCCTTCTTCTGCTGGGGGACTGGCACCTCCTGGTGGTTGCCATGAGCAGTAGTACCTGTGGAGTAGAAATACAAATTTATCGTGTGTCATTCAGAGTGTTTGGGTGGCAGCTGGGTGGCAGAAATATTCAATAGCTTCAGGGGATATGGCATTGACAGTCAGTTAGTTGTCGACGGTGGACATTGCACATGTGCATTATTTTAACACATTAGCAGTGGCACGTGTTTCCTTCTGTTTCTGTCCTCTGTCCTGTCATTGCCATGTCCCTGTCTGCATCTGCCACCTGTTTCTTGTGCTTACATCCCCATACATCTGCATGCAGGACTCCAATTTGGATGGGTGCAGTGCATAGGTATTAGTGGTATGGGTGATGCATTGTGGGACTTGTGTTTCAAACGTTACATGCAGGGACTGGTGGTTGTGTGCACGTTGTTTGGGTAGGTGTCGGTGTAGTGCGAGTACATGCAGGGGATGGGTGAGGTGGTTGATGGGGGGATGGATAAGGGATAGGGCATTTTGGGTTCATTACAGGGGAGAGGGAAACATGCATTTCAGGTGCAGGTGGTGGGAGGGGTGTGTGATTGACTTACCAGAGTCCAGTCCTCCAGGGACTCTAGTGAGGCCCTCCGGATGCAGGATAGCCAAGACCTTCTCTTCCCACTCGGTCAACTAGGAGGGAGGTGGTGAGGGACCACCGCCAGTCCTCTGGATGGCAAGCTGGTGTTTTGATGCCATGGTACGCACCTTCACCAGCAGGTCGCTCCACCTCTTCCTGATATCGTTCCTTGTGCATGGATGGCTTCCGACTGCATTCACCTTGTTGACGATCCTCTGCCATAGCTCCATCTTCCTGGCAATGGATGTCTGCTGGACCTGTGCACTGAACAGTTGTGGGTCTACCCTGATTATTTCATCTACCATGGTCTGCAACACCCTGTCAGTGAAACGGGGGTTCTTAGGGGGTTCCATAGTGGGTTGTGTGGGAAGATGTGTGCTGTGATGTGGTGATGTTGTTTTAGGTGGTGGAATGTGTGAGTGAGTAGGTGACAGGTGTGGTGATATTTGAAGCCTATGCTTTGGTTAAGCTTGACATAGAGTGGAGGCTGGGCAGAGGTGTGGTCACCGCCGTCCATGACTCTCTTCAAGTAGAAAGGGTAGACACTCCACTCTCCGACTGGGTTGAGATGTGCGTTTTTAAAATCTCAGTCTCTGCCACCGATTATTGGCGGGGAATATTTGTTTATTGCCAACCTAGTTGGAAGAAAAATGTTAGCCAGTCACTAACTGACTTCATCGGACCTCATTCCTGGCCACCAGAAAGTTCTTTCTTCTAGGCGACTTTAATTTCCATGGTAGATTTAGAAGTGACACAATTTTTAGCAAACATGGAAACGTTGGGGCTCAAATAAACAGTGACAGGACCCACTCATAAGGCAGGACATACCCTAGACTTTATTTTTATTAATGTTATGGAAGTAACAAGTGAACTCCCACTCCCTATCACATGGTCAGACCATTATGTGGTTAAATTTTCCCCCATAAGAAAGCATTGACCAAGTCCAGTAAAGAGGCAGGTAGACCAAGGTGCTCTTGTAAGACAGTCTCCTTAGCCTCTTACTCTGAGATCTGCGTCCCTAGCATCGTCATTCCACAAACTGATGATAGAGCTTTGGCTGCTTATCATGACTCTTTTATGCTAACAGTTGACCAAATCACCCCTTTTAAAAACAAACTCTCCTACCTTCTCTAGATACCAAGCCCACTGGTGTACAGATAAATTACTCTTGGAAATTCAAAGTGTAAATGGCTTGAACACATGTGGCACTCAAGAAAATTCCCTACTGATAAGAAAGCCAACTGATCACTGCTGAACAATTACTACAATCAGCTCAAAGTAGCTTGTAAATCCTATATAATAGCACTATTGACCAAGCTGGGAACTCCACAGAGGAACTTTACAAAGACATGAATAACTTTGTAAAGCCTCAAGCATGTCCCCACACTATCTATGCCTCTCAAAAACTATGATTTGTTTGATGATAAAATTATTATCATCTATCGGAACTTTCTAATCCACCAGGTACTGCCTGAGAAGGAACTCTATTTTAGTCATCCTCCTCCGAACACTATCAATGTCCTGGGCAATTTCAAGCAGGTGTGGAACATGCTGGCCTTAGCCAAATCTGGTTCCCCCTTGGACCTTTGTCCCCCTGGGATACCCTCCTGTGTAGCAAATTTCATCGCACCATCTGTATCCATGCTCTCTAAGATCTCTATAACCTCAGTCAAACTCCTGTCTGAGTGGAAGTGCGCACAGGTTTCTCTGATTCTTGAGAAGCCTTCTGCCAACCCACGGAGTCTCTCTAACTATCAACTGATCCCTCTGCTCCCTCTGTTAGAAAAAAGTCTTGAAAGCTTCATCAATAAACAGCTGGCAACCTTCCTAGAAGAACACAGAATCTTACACCCTTCCCAATCGGGTTTCAGATAGTTACACAGCACAGAGCCTGCACTAGTGGCAGTCATTGATACTATTCAGCTCTCACTAGATGCAGATACCCCTTTCATGTTGGTACTACTGGATCTATACGTAGCCTTTGAAACAGTCTAACATTCAATCCTCATCCACAGACTATGTGACTGCCCATTCCAACTGCCCTATGGTGTGTTGCAGGGATCTTCCCTCAGCCCTCCTCTGATTAACCTTTAGGTTTCTCCACTGGCATAACTCATAGAGTCTCAGGGTTTTCAGGTGTCTTCCTATGCTGATGACATGTAGATTGTCATGCCCATTGGTAAAGACTGGACTGCGGTGGTTGAAGATTCAAGTCCTGCATGGTGGAGGTTAACATCTGGATGAAGCAAAATTGGCTCCAAATGAATAGTGAAAAATGGAAATTCTGATTTCAAGAGCAAACGGCTTGATTTGGAACAGTAGCTGGTGGCCAGAGGCCTGCAAACCATTACCAGTCTCTGTAATTGAGGTGAAGAACCTGAGGATTGTCTTTGATAATGCACTGACTTTTGAGCACCGGATTAACAAGACAGTGAGCTCCTGTTTTTGGCTACTCAAAATGCTGAGAAAGATCTTCCTGTTTATTACACGGGAACTCAGGATACCAGTTGTGCTGGTGCTTATTACCTCACACCTAACCTACTGCAATGCACTATACCTAAATTCAAAGCAGTACTCCCTAAACAAACTTCAACTGAGTCACAATGCGGCTGCACACCTAGTCACTGAGCTTCCCAAGAGCCACTTAGTGAGGGAAAGTTTGAGGGCCCTACAATTGCTCCTGATACCTTTGATCTGCTCTCACTTGGTACGTCCCTAGTAGGTCATTAAGCACCACGAGTAAAAGATGGTATCAATACCGAGGTTCCGAAAGGCTAGATGGGAAAAAGAGCATACACTGTGGCGGTGGCCAGGCTCTGGAATAAGCTGCTGGGTGATATCAGAGGGGTGCATGCATATATGTCATTTCACAGGGTGGTCAAAACTTAGCTGTTCTCAGCAGCATAATGGGCTGCTGGTCAGTCCCCTAGGTGATTAGCCTTTATAGGGGTCCTTCTGGTTTCTTCTCTCCTGCTTCAGTGGTTTGACACATTTGTTGGTTTAAAACGCTTTATAAATCCAAATACAAAATGCAAATATGGGGCAGGAATATACAGCAATGCACTACACTGTCTCATGGACTTCCTTGACAATCGAGCCCAAACTGTCTGGACTCCTTTAAATCAAGAACGAGTGTTGGGCTCACAGGGCTCCTGTGAGCCCAACACTCATTAATATCTATGTAGTGCCTCTAGCACATATAGTGAAATCACATGAATTGAAGGTTTTATTCTTGTACGGACTCTCATAGTTCAACGAGACTGCTGGATTTAGGGCGGCAGCATGTCTGCTTGTAGGTGACTGAGTCACTCCCACACCAGTTGGCAGGTGTCGACCTAACCCTTCCGCCTCTCTACTAGCACCTCACCCAAACCAAAACGGTAAAGTTTATTTGTGGCAGCCTAAAGCATCGAACTTTACAGACCCCTCAGGGAAGTGTGGTGAGTAAGCCATGCCCTTTTCTTTCTACATTCAAGTCTCTTATACACACACGGACAAGAAAAGAGATGCAGGATAGTTTTCAATACTTTTATTGAAAAGACTGCAATCTACGATAAAATGCATGTGCTGCAATGATTAGGATGATGAGAAATAACAAAATCTGGATTGTGAAGGTCAGAGATGAAAAGATGAATAACCCCAATGTATTACAATAAACATGAACATATAATTCCTACCTAAAGTCTATTTTCTAACCTCTAGTGAGAGCATGGTGGTGTAAGCCCAATCTGTCCGTGCAGTGTCCATGAGAAGCACGCTCCACCTCCGTTACCTTAGTAAAAGGTCAGGCCTCCAGTCTCCAGATCAGGCTCCATAGAGGCACAAAGGCTGAGTTCGGCTGCAAACTGACACGCAGTGTAGATGGAAACTCCTGACTGGAACCCCCACTAAAGCCCTGTGTCCTACAAGGAGTTTATATAAAGAACCTGTTTTGTTCTAGCAAAATAATCCTGATGCGGGTATGTACCTAAGTGTTTGACTATTTGCACAGTCTTCTGGCGGCAATAGAAAAATTCCCTGTGTTCTTCGCATTCTGTTCTTGTCAACCTGAGACAGAAGGACACAATTAAAATATGTCATGCATAACACTGATAGTGACTCTCTCGCAGAATTGCAACTCATTATGAAAATACAAATATTACCACTAAACCAAGCTATGCTAAAAGGATCAAAACAAATAAATAAATACAGAGCATGTTATCTGGGTGAAAGAGCACATGCCGCAAGTCTAAGCTGAGCCAAATATTGTGCCCAAGCAGGGAGTTAAAAATGGACCCACAACAGATTCTTATGCTGACAATACCGGAATTCTCATCTCTTTTGGGTCAGATAAAAAAAAGAAAGATTTCAGTTTGTATGCTGCATGAGGGGAATCGGCGATAGGATGACCAACAACTGCCTTCAACTAAACGGTGAGATCATAGTATTTGGTAAAACACAGATGGCCTTCAGAATGTAATCCTGCCCCCTCTCCTGAACAAATGGTGAAAATGTTGGTATTAAGATCGACCAAACCTTATCTATGAAAGACCAAGTTAACACCACTTGTGGCATCTGCTTTCGGAAAGTCTTTCTGTGGCTTCTATCGGACTCCAGAAAGATATTAGTCCAGGCACTAATCACCAGTGGCCTGGACTACATGAATACATTGTGAGCTGTACAAATTACTCCTTGCAGTCCAAACTGCAAGTCATGCAGACTACAGCTGTTTGGGTAATTTGTAACCTGTCCTCCCAGTCCTCAGCCACCCCTATTCTAAAGACCCTGTTTTGGCTTCCTATCAGAAAATGAGTAATCTTCAAGCCATGCTGCCTGACCCATAAAGCACTAAGCAAGGCCTTTTTTGCATATTTTCACTCCAGACTCCATCACTATAAGCCCACCAGACTGCTCAGGTCTACAAAAAAAAGCCCTTCTTAAAATTCCACGTTTTCGTGCCTCCAGATATAGGGGCAGATCTATCTACTTCTTAGACCAATTCTCTGGAATAAACTTTCTCCCCACATGCGTTCCTGTTTCCAATTGGCATTGTTCAAGAAGCTGCTAAAGACATGGATATTCAAATAACTGCCCCTCTGCCCTGGACAACAAAGTGCTGAGATACTCCTTGGGGAGTGAGTCATGTGCTATTCTAAATGCATGTAACATGATATAACATTAATGATGCGCCACTTTTCTTGCACCCCATTGCACCCACCTAACAACACCATATGTGTGCACCATGGCACACGTTAGGACAATAGCTTCAAGAATTGTGACGCTATTTTGCCGCTTTGCAGTATTAGCATCGAAAATGGTGGCGCTAATCCTTCAAAGTAAAGGGAGGCCCATTGAAAACAATGGGAGCGTCATTTTACTACCAGCCTTAGGCAGGCATTAAAAAATACTGTTGGACCTGTCCCTTTTTACAGGGTCATCCCCAAACTTTTTGCCTTCCTCCCCCTATTTTTTCTGACCCCTTTTGCTGAAGCTAGAACTTTGGGCACTTTACCACAGATGATCAGTGCTGAAGTGCATGTGCTCTCCCTTCTAAACTTTACATGATTGGCTTACACCTGATTGGCACATTTAATTTACCTGTAAGTCCCTTGTACAGTGGTATCCCTACACCCAGGGCCTGTAAATTAAATGCTACTAGTGGCCCTGAAGCGCAGCTTACACCACCCACAGAAGTAGCCTTTCAAACCTGTCCCAGGACTGCTAGTGCAGGGCCTGCATGCACAGTTTACTGCCACATGGACCTGGCATATACATTTACTAGCCAGGCCTGGAACTCCCCTTTTACTATGTATAAGTCACCCCTAAGGTAGGCCCTAGCTAGTCGCATAGGCAGGGTGCTAAGCAGGTAAAAGGCAGGACATGGGCCTAGTTGTGTGGCCTGTATAAGTAGTGACAAAAATCCTATTTGGTTTCTCACTGCTTTGAGTGCTGCCTTTCTCATAAGTTTGCATTAGAAATGCCCTGTCTTATGTCTAGGGGGTATTGTCTGATCTATGAGGAGTAGCGTATGCATGTTTGGTATGGTTGTAATGGTAGTGAAAAATGCTTCTTACTGGTGTAGGTAGATTTTTTATTACCATTAAATAAGTGCCACTTCTAGAAAGTTGGCATTTTTCTGTGGTTATGACTCTGGTGTTTTGAAGCTTGACTTCAATCTACGTCTGGGGCAGAGTGACAGCTGGGCTTTGTGCATACTTTTCAGACAGCCTGTACATAGGGAGGGTGGAGGCGTCACAGAGGTGCATCTGCATATTGAATGGTCTTCCTGGGTTGAGAGAAGAAGAGGCGAGGCACACCTGCATTTGTAAAGGCTATGCCCTGGCCTCATACAAAGGGCTTGTTTACCCCCAAAAGATGTCTGGAGCCTGTGCAGGAGGAGAGAGGGGACACTCCTAGAACCAGTTAGGACTGGTTGGATCCCCTTCTCCCCCTTAGGTGGAGACTGCATAAAATGAGTATAAGTACAGGGGGTTTTCTCCCACATTTTCAGACACTAATGGATTACTAAACTGGACACAGGATGCTGTGGAGGGACTCACCAGGAACCGCCTTTGACTGCTGCTGTTGCGCTGACCTGTGACCTTCTGGGTCACTAGGAGGAACTACCACTGACTGCAACTCTTTGTGCCTGTTTGTTGGGCCCTGTCACCCTGTGCTCCCTCTTGCTTGTTCCGTTTACCTAAAATAGCAAAGTTAGCTCTGTAATTGACTGCTCTTAGGTTGGAGCATAGGGCAGGATGAGCACCCCGACTGCTGCGCCCGTGGCCTGCGTGAAGCACACTGTAGGGAAATTCCTTGTGCTCTTGGGGAATCACCGCCGCAACCCAGGCGGGTCGCAAAGGACGTAGTCTGAAGCGAGCACGCTCCTTGCGGTGCCCCTGGGACGAGTAGCACTGAGGACAGTGCCCCGGGGCATCGGCAGGCAACTGCTGTAGTACTCCCTGGTTGCAGCCCAGATGGACAGAAGGAAAGGAGTTGCACCACATGCAAGAGGTGTGGTACAGAAGATAGCAGCTGTCTCGTGCGGAGACAGGTGGCTTCCTTGAAATCCCCCTCTTTGGTCTTTCCTGCCCACCAACAGCAGGAGGCGCATGGCGTAGAGGCTGGCAGCCAGCCACAAGGATGTGGGCCATGGTTGCCAATCCCCCACTGCTGACCGGAGAGTGAGGCTCCCCTTCCCGAGCCCCAGTGGGCTCTGGACGTATTCCGTGTGGCTGAAAGAGGAGACCATTGAAAGGAGCAGCTGCTCTGCAGGTATGCGAGTGGCTGCTGTAGTGATCTCTGCACCCGGGAGGACTCCAGGGAGGTTCACTCATGTTTGTAGGTGTCCTGCCCCCCCCCACTCTCTTCTCCATTGCCCTGAGGGTGTAGCAATTGTCCCTGCAGATCGCAGGACAAGGTGGTGACCCTCAACAGAGGTCCCCGGTGATGTCAGATGACCTTAGCAGCACAGTACTGCTGTATACCTTTATGCTGCTGCCAGGGAGGTCCTGCCATTTAGGGGTATGTTCTAAGGCATGTGCATTCCTGACAGCGTTTCTGCATTTAGGCTTATGTATGTTTCACCTTGTGTGCATTCATAGTAATATCTGGGCATTCCTAGTAGTAGGATTATTGGGGTGTGCATCACTTTTGTAACCATGGCAACCTGACTACTACCTATGTTGCATGACAACCAGTAACCTACGTATTTATTGTGACTACTGCTAGCTTTTGCAGAGTACTAGCAACTGAATAATGTTCTGATAACTGCTTGTGTAACAGGGTATTACTGATACATGTAGTGTTTTTTCTAATGATGTTTTGTGCAATACAGATTATTTTTATATAACTTGCTGCTGGGTTTCCTTTGTGGTGTGTGTAGTGCATCACGTGTGTCATGTGTGTTGTGCAATCGCTTTACACATTGCCTCCGGGTTAGGCCTGACTGCTTGTGCCAAGCTACCAACAGGGTGTGCAGGGGTTATCCAGGGTGTGCAACTCCCTCGTCCTGACTAGAATGGGTGGGCTCTGCCAGGCTTAGGTGTATATCCTAGCCAACCAGAAACCCCATTTCTAACAATGATGCTAAAAGTGGCTCAGTGACAGCTTGTAAATGTCACTGCACCATTATTCGTGGCCTCCGAACGGGGGAATGCCCCCATTGCATACATTATGCCTGGCGCAGACATAATGTGGCACACGGGGTTGTAAATATTGCGTGAGGAAAATGCCTCATTAATGCCACATTAGTGTCATAAAGAAATTAAACTAATGTGGCACAAGGAAGCGCAAGGGTCTTGTAAAATGCCCCTAATTCTATTTTCTTTCTTTCTTTCTTATCTGGGATCCTCAAGGTATTACCACTGTTGTTCCTCAGAAAAGGAAATAATGACCCAAGTAAGTAGGTGTTTATTATATCCATGACTTTTTGTCACTATCTTTTGCATATTACCCCACCCACCTTCTCTTGCTCCATAAAAGTTTTGATAATACGGACTGGAGGTTAATCAAAACTGGGGAAAGTCAAGTTTAGACTAGGACATGTGGGGCCCACCAAGATACCTCAGAAAGCTGCACACCAGAGACAAGGGAAAATGAAATGAAGGATGGTAGAAAAAAAACAGTATTCTAGAGTAGTTCTTTCCTCTGCTTTTTCTGCACACATATTCTCTTTTAAGTTACCCTTGTACTCTCAATCATTTCAAGTTAGATACTTTCTCTCTCTTGACCCATCTTCAGTACTCATTGGTGTTGCAAAGTACTATGTCACAACCAAATAAGGGAACTTTAAATTTCTAAATGATCCAATAAGTGAAAAAATCAATGCTACACATCAAAAGAAAAAAAACGTGTGCACATTATTACTGTGGTTTATCTGGACTCACCTGGGTGGCCACAACCCTTCTGCTTTATAGTGCAAGGTAACACGCCCGTCGGTGCCGCCCACCACTCCTTTCCTCTCATCTCTCCTACTCAGTCCTCCCAGTCTCCCCCTGCTTCTTTGGTAAGGTCCACACTGGCTGCCAAACTGCTCCGTTGTCTTCTATCTGTTACTCTAAAACCTTCCTTCTCCTCGCCATGCTCTGGACTCCTCTTCTCCTTGTCTGCTTTTGTCTCATCCTCCTTACGGGTTTTTCTTTCTCTTGCTCCTTCCTCTGGCTTCCAGAACAAGTCCTTTTTTCAATTTTACTCTCATTCTGCTGTGTTGTGTCTCCGCCCACTTTCTTCCCACTGTCTGTTTACTTGTCCTTCCTCTCTGTAGGTCGTCCTCCTGTTCTTGGATCAGCATCATGGAATCACTAGTCTCGCTCCTTGGTAAGCTTTCTGATTCTTCTGCCTGTGATTTTCTATAGATGTCTGTTTTAACTACATGTAGGACGTATAATAGTAATGGTAATTCAAAGTCAATAAATACTCTTAAGTTATTTGCTACTTCTTATGGCACTTTATCCTTACTCAGAGAGTGGCTAGAGTGTCTAATGCATCTCAAGTGTATAGCTGCTTCTGTTCATGAATTTGTGTTTCATCCATGTAAGTGAAAAAAAAGACCATGAACAAAATTTAATTTTCCCAATGCAAAAGTAAATATGAAACAACAGTGTCTCCAGCCTTGGGCTAACCCACATGTTAGATACAGTGTGAGGAGAACCTTGGTGTATTCAGGTTGTTTCAGACAATTACTAAAGGTATTTAATCATCTATTTGGTGGCACCTAGTTAGGTGGGTCAGGTGCTTGGTGGTATCAATTGTTGCTTAAAAGTATAGTATGGGCAGGATAAAACCTCTATAAGTATTTAACAGCTTTCTGATCCATCACAAAAATGTTGGCCATGACCTGGTCAAGATGGAAACTCACCGGCTGTGCATTGATAAGTTAATGAGATTCAAAAGGGTCCCGGATCCGGATACGAATCATGTCTTTAATCAGTAATGGTGAAAATGGAGCCTCTTGTCTAAAACAGAGAGATCATTTCTTGGGTTGATCAGTTACAAGGATGATTTTATTAGAAGTGTGATATATGTTGTCCTGTTCTTTGCTTCTGGCATACCTCGAGGTTGTAAGGCTGGATAAACAAGTAATGTCATAAAAGGCATCATTCAGTGGTGCAGAATTGGTGGTAGTGGAATGTCTGGGTGTCTAGGGTTGTTTTGTCTTTGAAAGAGTTTAAATATATATGAGGACCCCCATCACCACTTATTAAGAACTGCGCTAATTCTCACATGGTGGGTCATAGAAAATGTCTTGTAGAACTGCGTCCATACATGCACCAGAGCGAGGGAGTTAAAGCAAGATGAGAAATGTGCCAAAAAGCTAAGTAGGTCAGCAAAAGGATACAGGGAAGTCATTAGACCAGAAAGGTACAAGAATGGCTTCATAGGACCAACCAGAGGGAAATATCAAAAACTTGAAGAGAGTTAAGAAGACCAGCACCTGAATGAGGGAAAGACCCATCCTTGCATGCCAGAACTCTGAGACCCTGGCCCTAATATTTGCCATATTCTCTCCATCGTTTTAGGTCCCAACCTTATCTAAGAGAGACAGATAAATGTTAGGAATGATATCATGACCAGAATTTTACCACCTCCTAATAACGCCCAGCAGATATTAGCCATGTGCTGCAGAAGAATAAGAAGACTGCATAATGATGCTAGTAATTCTAAAGTTCCATTGACTACAAAACTATTAATTTCCATAAATGATATACTCTTGTAAATCAGAATGGATCCTGGAAGGGGAATAACATATACTGGTTTAGTCCAAAAGATATAATCTACACTTCCTTCTTTTTGAGGTACCACAAGTCAACAACTGTGTAAAGGAAGACTAATTTGTAGCCTAAATAAAGAAACTACAGAGGATTAAAAACATGAACACCACACCTCAGACTGACCAAGGCACTCTTGTAAAGACCTTAAAACTACCAAAGGACCTAGGCAATCCAGCTAGTGATTTCTACTATTTCTACTTGTCTATGATACAGAATGGCATTTGAAAAGCAGATAAACCTAGTCATAGTACCATTAAAACACACAGGATCTTTTTGCTTGCTAAAATGAAAAAGCTGGATAGAGTTGAAGGACTAGTTAATTAGAACTTGGTCTCTTGCCTGCTTTTCTTTTTCAGTAGGGTTAACTGATATCAATAATGGCGAATTATTTTGTGAATTTGTTAAGATCTTGGTCCAGAAAGACTTCTTTAAGTGTTTTGGTGTGAATCTGTTCTTTAGTTTTTGAGAAATTAAAGTTCAAAAACTTTGTATATTTCATGACAAGGACAGTTTGCAGATCCATTGCGGAGGACCTGCGGATCCAGCCCTCCTGGAATTGGTTGACTGTGACTATTCCTGATGGTTCTGAGGATCCACAAGTGTGGGAATACATTGGTTGGCCCGACCTGAGGAAAATGTTGTAGTCACCATCTCCAGATTCGGGAATCTGTCTCAGAGTCCTAGAACATTTTTTGAAAGAGAACATAAAGGGGCAGAGTAGGGGTAATCTGAACCACTGTGGTATATGGCTGGGCAAGGTTCGCCTTTTTCGTAGATCCTTGGATCCACTGTGGCACACAGCGGTATTGCAAAAACCAGTAAACTGATTTACACTGAATTTGGCAGAAGGTTAGATCTTGGTCCAGAAAGTGTGCTTTTTCCATTTGTTGTAAATCTGTTCAGCAGATAAATTAAGGTTCAAAATGTATGTATATTTCACCCTATGGAGAATACAGCTAGCCAAGAGATCTAAAGATAAGATCTGATTGGCTAGCACTACATCTGCAAAGATGTGGTGGCAGCCATTTTAGGACTCTGGGACCCGGTCTCCTGTCCTAGAAAAAGAATAAGAAAAACATATATGGGGCAGGGTACGGATACCCTGCTGCCCTAGACCTAGTGGGGTGGTCCCAGAGAAACACCCCCATAGCCTGGGTCCAAACAAGTCATTTTTTTATGGTACTACAGATCCACAGAACTGCAGCACTGATAAAAAAATGGCAGGTTTTTCAAAAATAAGTCCCCTCCTTCCCCAGGGTGGGTCAGGGCCTGGAGGCGTTAGTGCAGTGTTTATTTTTTGTGGAGAGGTGTGCCCTCTTCTCAAGCTATTTGTAGGCCTTGGGAATCCCATCTCCAGGGGCCAGTACAGTTATTTATGGTGAGGGTATGTGTGGCCCCAACCTCCCCAACCCTCTTTAAGGCCCCAGACACCACAGCCCCTGTGGCAAAATAATACTTTTGGGTACTCCACTTTTCACTGTTTTTGGACGCCTATAACAGACCCTATCAAAGAATACCAATAATAATGAATATCTAGTCAGAGGTTATAAATGCTCCCACTTTGTGAAAATGGTTGTGTTTCAGTCATGTTGTTTCTGTTCTCAGCAGTGATCATGCAGAAGGTTTAGTTCTGTATGACTTTAGTTTTAATACTGGAAGTATGCTTGTCACTCAAGTATAGCTGGCTCCCAGTGCTTCTAATATCTGCACATGGCTGTCATCTTTATAGGCACTGACAGATGCGCACACCGATGGGACGTGTTACAGTGGGCAGTACAGTATGTTCCCTAATTTAGAAGGTGTTCCAATGGTGCATTATGTCTGTGCAGAGCCCACCCGACCACACAGGGTCCATATCTATGTGTGAAGGTGATCCATAAGAGCTCCCTTGCTGTTG
The DNA here is from genome assembly GCF_031143425.1 of Pleurodeles waltl. Lineage (NCBI taxonomy): Eukaryota > Metazoa > Chordata > Amphibia > Caudata > Salamandridae > Pleurodeles > Pleurodeles waltl. The sequence continues at coordinate 533,080,950 of NC_090436.1, forward strand.
TTTATATGAAAAAGGTTAATCCGAAGATATAAAAGTCACACACCAACACCCGGCCCAGAATGCACACACCAAGGCAGTATGTCTTTCACAGTTGAACAATTATGAAAAAAGCAACCAAAGGGGGTGTTAGACCTGACATGCCATAACTTTTTGCCTGCCTCCCTCCACTTTTTGGACTCTGTTTTGCTGGCTTTTATACTCTGCGCACTTTACCACTGCTAACCAGTGCTAAAGTGCACATGCTCTCTCCCTTTAAACATGGTAACTTTGGATCATACCCAATTGGAGCATTTAATATACTTATAAGTCCCTAGTAATGTGCACTGTATGTGCCTAGGGCCTGTAGATTAAATGTTACTAGTGGGCCTGCAGCACTGGTTGTACCACCCACTCAAGTAGTCCCTTACCTTGTCCCAGGCCTGCCAGGGCAAGGCCTGTGTGTGCAGTTTCACTGCCACTTTGACATGGCTTTTAAAAGTACTTGCCAAGCCTAAAGCTCCCCTTTTTCTACACATAAGTCACCTCTAGTATGTGCCCTAGGTGACCCCTAGAGCAGGGTGCTGTGTGGGTAAAAGACAGGACATGTACCTGTATAGTTTACATGTCCTTGTAGTATAAAACTCCTAAATTCGTTTTTACACTACTGTGAGGCCTGCTCCCTTCATAGGCTAACATTGGGGCTGCCCTCATACATTGTTGAAGTGGCAGCTGCTGATCTGAAGGAAGTAGGAAGGTCATATTTAGTATGGCCAGAATGGTAATACAAAATCCTGCTGACTGGTGAAGTTGGATTTAATATTACTATTTTAGAAATGCCACTTTTAGAAAGTGAGCATTTCTCTGCACTTAAATCTTTCTGTGCCTTACAATCCACGTCTGGCTAGGTTTAGTTGACAGCTCCTTGTGCATTCACTCAGACATACCCCAAACACAGGGTACTCTGCCTCACTTGCATACATCTGCATTTTGAATGGGTCTTCCTGGGCTGTGAGGGTGGAGGGCCTGCTCTGACACAAAGGACTGTCACACCCCCTACTGGGACCCTGGCAGACAGGATTGAACTGAAAGAGGACCTGGTGCACTTCTAAACCACTCTTTGAAGTCTCCCCCGCTTCAAAGGCACATTTGGGTGTAAAACAGGGCCTCTGCCCTACCACCTCAGACATTTGCTGGAGAAGAAACCTGAGCCAGAAACTACATCCTGCCAAGAAGAACTGCCTGGCTGTTCAAAGGACTCACTTGTCTGCTTTCTACAAAGGACTGCTGCCCTGCTGTTGGCCTGCTGCCTTTCTGAACTCTTGTCTGGCTGTAAAAGTGCTCTCCAAGGGCTTGGATAGAGCTTGCCTCCTGTTCCCTGAAGTCTCAGGACCAAAACGTCTTCTCTTTTTCATTTGGACTCTTTGTGCGCGGAAAATGTCGACGCACATCTTGCTCCGCGGCGAGAAAATCGCCGCACACCGATGCTGATTGACGTGACGCCTTCGGGGCAACCGGAACTTCGACGCACAGCCTCGCAAGGACAACGTCGCCCGACTTCCAGAGGGGAAATCGACGCAACGCCTGCCGTGAGAACGAAAATTCCACGTACAGCCTCCCGGAACGACGCGCAGCCGGAAAACAAGCCAAAGAATCCACGCACAGACCCCGGGACATCTGGTAATCCCGCGAACCACAGAAAGAGACTGTCAGTGCGCCGGAAAATGACGCACGACTTCCCCGCGTGAAAAATAATGACGCAAGTCCGCGTGTGCAGGGGAAAAATCGACGCACACACCATTTTACCACGTATCTCTTATTCTGCGGCCCTTTGCAGAGATTTTCCACTGTAAACCAGGTACTTTGTGCTTGAAAGAGACTTTGTTTGCTTTTGAAAGACTTAAGACACTTAGGGGGTTATTCTAACTTTGGAGGAGGTGTTAATCCGTCCCAAAAGTGACGGAAAAGTGACGGATTTACCACCAGTCGTATTACGAGTCCATTATATCCTATGGAACTCGTAATACGGCTGGTGGTATATCAGTCACTTTACCGTCACTTTTGGGACGGATTAACACTCCTCCAAAGTTAGAATAACCCCCTTAATATCACTTTTCAGTGATATCTCTACAATTTCACCTTGCATCTTCATTCGTTTTGACCTACAATTATCCAGATAAATATTCTATATTTTTCCAAACACTGTGTGGTGTATTTTTGTGGTGCTATATGGTGTTATTGTATGATCTATTGCACAAATACTTTACACATTGCCTTCTAAGTTAAGCCTGACTGCTCGTGCCAAGCTACCAGAGGGTGGGCACAGGATAATTTTGGATTGTGTGTGATTTACCCTGAGTAGAGTGAGGGTTCTTGCTTGGACAGAGGGTAACCTGTCTGCCAACCAAAAAAACCATTTCTAACAGGGGGCAACAAGCAATGGTGTGGGAAGGACAGGAAAGAGCTGCAGCAACAACCCAGGAGTGGGTGGGTGTGATGAGACAACAAGCAACGAAGGAGGAAGCAGAAATAAAGTACCTCCTTGTGAGTGAGATTAGCGGAGGAACACCTATAAAGACATTAATCAGTACTTGATCCATGCTCCATTAAAGGGACATACACACAAAGAGAAATTTAAGTCTGCACTTGTTGACCAAAAAAGAAGCAAGGAAATGAGAGTGAAAATGAGAGTGATGATGAAGCCAACCAATGGTAAGTAATGTGTGGGCTAAAAGCAACAGATTGTCACAATTGACAGCGCATGCACACTGCCTTAAGGTGAGACCTTCTAAGGAGCGGTCCTAAAATTCTGTTTTTCCTGCAGTGCATTAAACAACCCTTGTAACTGTTTCTAAAATGTACACTTTCCCATCCCTGATGTCTTAAAGAACCCTTAAAGCCCTTACTACTCCGTATCCTTATCCATCCCTTATCCTTAAAAAACCCTTTAACACATACTCTTACCCTTGCTTGAACTCTAAAAAACCCTTCAAAATCCTTACCACCCTGTACGCTTAACCAGCCAAGAAACCCTAAAAACGAATTTAAAACTCTTACCACCCTGACCCCTTACCTGTTCTATAGCCCTTAAACCCCCTATTTTAAAATAACATAATTTGTAATTAAAAAAAAATTACCTGCATGTTAAAGTACCATTTACCATGGAAGGAATGTGTTGTACTTACCTATAAGTAAAGGCATGCATGAAAATATCCCCATGGTGTAAAGAGCACAGAATAAAGGCATCTTAATCTCTGCACTGTATGTTTTGGGGCCTTTCCTGTTGTGAGTGATAGGGCCACGCACACAAATGAGGTACAGCATTCATTGGAAGAAGTGTGAGAAAGCTGGGTGGTAGGACCATTGTGGATATCAACAAATTCAGGAACTTTTCCTCACAGAAATTTGAAGAAAATGTTTGATTTTAACTAACGTTTGCAGCAAATTTTGGTTAATTAAGGGGAGTTGGCTTCACATAATTCGCACTACCATGGACTCCTCTGGGTGTCTAGTTTTCAGAAATGTCCAAGTTTGGTAGGATTTCTTTGGGTGGCTGCCATGCAAGAGCCCATATACCGCAGCTACTCACATTGATAAACTGAGTAATTTTTGATGACAAATATTTGATGTCTCCATGTCGCATTTTGAGATATTTCCTGTAATTTACAATAGGCCCAACCACACTAGTGGGGTACTGTTTCCATTGGGAGTAGTGTGGAAAAGTTAGGTGGTAGTAAATATTGTGGGATCTACACAAGTTGCACATTTCTGTTTTCTCTGGGTGGTGGCTAAGCCTGGGCATATATTTCACAGTTAACCACATCTCCAAATGGATTATTTTTCATGGCTGAGATTTGATGTCTCCCTTGCATGTGTCAGTGTTTTTCATGCTGCAAAAGATAGGCCCGCCCGCATAGGTGGGGTAATGCTATTATTGTGAGAAGTGTGCAAATGCTGGGTGGCAGGAATTGTTTTGGCCCATTGCATACTCCAGAATTTTCCCATACATAAATAAGATGAAAAGAAGAAAAGTCTAATGATTTTGACAGGCTTACCTGCATGAGTGACTGTGAAAAATGTGTGTGAACACAGAATATTTGATGTGGTTTATCAATTGGATTTCTTTCTATTTTTGGCTTCCAAATGTAAGCCATAACCCATTTTGCATAAAGGCCACTGGATCACAATATTTTGGGTATCCCAAATTCATTGTCATGGAAATAATCACTATTCCCAAACTCAGTTTTTTGTGCACATTTAATTTACAAAATGCATAGTTTTCCCTCTCATCCAGTTTTCATTCATTATATTTCACCATATGACTTGCAATACACAGTGAAAATCATTATAAGCTACAGCTCAATTGTTGGCTCTAAGAATCACATGTTTTCAGATTGCCAGCAAACGCTACATATCCTTGCAGTGAGACGTGTGTGACAAGTGTAATGGTATATTAGTTTGGAAATCAGCTACACGCACAACAAATTATAGATGAAAACATTGTCACAACCTGCTGTTTTTTCTTACTTATTTTCATATTTCGTTATATTTTATTTCAACTATTATTTTCTTTGGAAAAACCATGAGAGATCTACATAAATTATAACTTGCAGAATTCAGAATTTTGTCTAGTTTTCAGAAATGTGTAGCTTTCTAGTTTAATCCATGGCTTCACACCAGTTTTCATCACAAACCGAGTGTAGGTTGAAACCTGAATAAATGGGAAAAATGGACTACCCCTTAGAAGAATGCAAAGACTGTGGTACAAAATTATTGTTTTACTTGTTCTGTTCCTCAAAGCTGTGAAGACATTAATCTTAACACAATAAACCTTTTGTTGATACCATATTTAGTTAAGCAAAATACATGTGCTCTCCTGCAAAGCACTTTTTTCCAATTTCTCCACAACACTCAAACATTTTGCTTTGTTCTAGCAATTTTTTTCAGTTCCATTCAGCGGAACTCGCAAACCATGGGTACCCTTAGAACCTCCACCACTTAGGCAAAAGGGAAGCACATTTGGCTTGTCTAAATGTAGTGGAAAATGTGTTATGAAGGTATAAGCACAAAGCGCCTTCAACATCAAAAAATGGGCTCAGACTTGGGCAGGAAAGCTCAACAGTAAAAAGGTTAATTCATGTTGTGATTGAAAACTTTGTTACAGAGGAACATGGAGGCCATCTGGTATGTATACATCCACTATACCTGCATCCATGCAGCTTATTGCTTGGCGAGGTGTAAGGTTATAAATATATGTCTTTTGTGCGCAGGGGCTCAGATGAAGTCAGAACCTGACTAATATTTCTATGTTTTCTGTCCTGCTGCTTTGCTCCCAAGTAGGCCTTGAGCCAACCATGTTATTGGTACCACTTGGAGGGAAGGGTTCTAATATGATTTACTGGCAAGGTATGGATGTCTAGAGATGGAAAATATGTGATAGCAAGTCATAACTCTTTCCCTTTGTGAGCTATCACTCCACTCCCAAGATACCTTGATGTAAACGGGATTTTTTTTTAAACAAATATTATTGTGAATTGTATTATTAAAAAATACAATGACAGTAAATGTGATTATATCAATTGATAATAATTATGATTATATTAAGTACACCAAGTTAAATTGATAAAAATGTTATTTTTTTTTCCAGAGCTGGTGGTGAATGACCGTGCAGCATCATGAAGAAGACTGAAACAAGCATATTGTGTCCCTTTGATCCCCAGTGTATAATTCATTTATAGTCAAATGTCCAACATGGAGTTACGCTGACAAGTCCGCAGGACTAAACATCATGGAAAAATTGTTAGAGGCAGCTCAAGTAAGGAATCACATTCCACTGTTAGTTATTGTGAGAAATGTGGAAAGCAACATGGTTCTCCAAGTATTTTACCACAAGAAGTGCAGAAGTCTGTTGACTATGAGGAGAGATTTACAGGCTATTAAGCAAAAAGCTGAAGCAAGCGTCAGTGATGACGATAGAATTAGTGAATGCACCAGTAAACGCTTAAACTGAAGAACATCATTAAAGTCAAACGTGCATGCTGAAGAATTTATGTTTTGTGGAAAGATAACATGCTACAAGGGAACATCAACGTGTGAGAAATTAGTCTAGGTTACAGGGTTTAGAGTTGACAAAAGGCTTTCAGAGTGTGCAACCATTAATTGTGATTCAAAGATGTTAGCAGATTGTAGTAGGCACATAGTGTCTGTAGAAGCCCATTATCATGCATCTTGTTATAGGAACTATACAAGGGTTAAAGCAAAGGAGGAAGATCATCTTCAAACCTCACTACAAAAATATGACAGATGAAGCATATGATGAGCTATTTCAATATGTTAGAAATGTTACTATTCCTAACAAAGAGGTAATATGTGTGATGACTCTCACTGAAAGGCTTGAAACCCTCATGACTTGCAAAAGGATACAGGAAATAGACAAATCAATCAAGAAGCATATTAGAAGAAAATTGGACTCCAAGTTCGGTGACAGCCTCCACATAGTCCAAGACAACCAAGGAAAAGTATTGGCCCTCCCTGATAGTGTCATGCTACAGGACATTGTAAGAGAAAAACAGAGTTTGGAAAGAAAATTATCAGTTTTAAATGTTATGACAACAGACCTGAACAAAATTATTGATCAAACATCATAGCAGATGAGAGCAGAGATTACAAAAACTTGACATCAACACCATGGCCATATCATTCATCAGACATTGATAAAGATTCATTTACACTGCCTGATTACCTTAAACAGTTCCAGTTAGGACTTCTGACTGGAGATCCAAAAAACACAAAGCTGTCCAATAGGGTCACTTTCTTATGCAATCATTCAGTCAGGGCATTATGTGTGCAATCACAAATGGCCAGAAGAAACCCCCCAAGCAATTGTTGCTCTCAGCTCTCATATGCTGTAAAAAGCTGACAGGTAATGTTGAACTCATTCACATTCTAAACTGGCTTGGCCATTGGACTTCATACTCAGCTGAAAGCAAATGATACCACCTTGTGTCTTCAGCAACTTGTTGATACCTTAAATGATCACTTTTTTCTTCCAGCCGACATCCAGCCTCATGCCTTCACTAACTTAGCCTGGGATAACATTGATAGGCTGGAAGAGACTGTTACTGGTAACAGTCTCTTCTAGCCCATCTACGTTAGTCAAAGAGTCAATTGTTTAAGCTGTGCAGCCCAAGTTGTTTGGACCACAACCTTTGAAAGCTCCTCTCCCAAGCATTGAGAAACAAAGCCAAAGAACAATGACCACCACAAATACTAAAGAATTGTTCATGTATGTTTTTGATGAAAGAGCAGGGCCTCAGCCATTGATAAGTACTGAAGTCATGCCAGAATGTTGTGCCCAATTGAAGCTTGTACAAAATAAAAACCTAACCTGGGTTGACACAAGACAAGAAGCAAGTCCAGCACATTTAATACCAAGTTGGACAGGATTTAACATCATTACTAGAGATCTAGTAGGTGTATCACAGGATTCCTTTGGTTACTTGCCCACCATGAATGCCCCTGCAACTGAGTTGACAACTGTTTCTAAAATTTTTAAACAGTACAGCCGATGAGGGAATCACTGTATTCAGCTAAAATTGTAGAGGTCATGGATCAAGCTCTCTATGCAAAAGCAACTGAGATTGTGTAGAAACATAATGCAACGTACAACAGAATCATTCTTCCAATGGGTACCTTTCACACCATTTGCAATGTCATGTCAATCCTTGGAAAATGCTTTCAAGACGCTGACCTTTGCGACCTTTGCGACCTTTGCATTGAAGCAGGCATGATAGCAGAAAGATCACTGTCATCAGTTCTAGAAGGTTGTAGGTACAATGGTGCAGTTCGAGGAAACAAATATGTGTATTAAGCTATGTTGTGGCTGGCTTGGTTGGAATTCATCCCGTGGGTGGAGAGGAATTACTAAGACAACATTTGGGTAGTCTACTCCTTCACTGAGAATGTTCATGACTTTGCGAAAGACCTATTCCAACAGAGATTAGATGACCTCTTGCATAAATCTGTCTTTGCTGAAGTACAACAGCCTTGGGAATGTATTCCTGGAACATCTTCATCATGGCAATGGAGATCCCTTTGCATTTCGGATGTCATAGATGGATATTGTTGAAAATGTCTCACTAGCTCTGCTGCGTGCTGCTCGAGAAAGAAATTGGCATATACATCTTACTGCCATATGCTCTGTGATCCCATGGTGTTTTGTGTATGACAAGACGAACTTCCTTAGATATCTTCCTCTATACTATGCCAAAATGACATTACTTGCAGTGAAACATCCAGAGATGCACCGTAACTTAATCAACGGATGCTTTTCAGTTCAATTGTCAGATGTTAATCTGTTTGGACGAATTCTGGTAAATAAAGCAATAGAGGTAACAGTCAACAAAGACACACAGACTCCAGGTGGTACAACAAGGTTCAACCTCAAGGCGGGTGCTGTGAAAATATATTATATGATGGCTGAACACAGAAGCACTGTTTTGGGTCAGATAAGGGAAATGGTTCATAACAACATATGAGATCTTACTCACGCAGACCCACAATGGCAAGACAATCATCATGGAAGCAGACAAAGCACTCTTTGGTTGAATCATTGTGACAGCACAGAATTGGAACCTTCAAATGGCGGATGTACTCTCTCATCCTTTAGGATCTTTACCATGGGCTTTAGAAACTACAGAAGGTCTGTTGCAAAAGAAAAAAAGCTTTTTTAGCAACATACTTGCAGATAAACATTACCCCTGCTGAGAAAATACCTTGAAATTCAGCCATGCTGAGTCAATGGAATGGTTTTTGTTCAGAGAGTAATAGGAGACGAATCAAACTTTGGTGAGGTGGCTATCTCTGTCCTGTGCATGGCTTTGCAGGAAGGAAATAGGAGTCAAAGAATCGATGTTGTGTTTGATAGGTAAGATGAGAAGTCTATTAAGAACAGCAGAAGGATAGAGGAGAAGAACTTGTGCATCAGTTACAGAGCATCCCACTTTCCCAGACTGTCAAACAGCTGAGGAAATGTCTAAGCCAAGTAAGGAATAAAAGAACTCTCATTGCGCTTCTTGTTAACAAATGGAGGAAAGAAGAGTATATTGTAAAACTTGAGAATACAACACTGTTTACGGTCTGTGAAGATAAATGCTACAAAATCCCATCTGAAGGGAGCCTCTAAGTGTCTGATCTCAACAGTACATATGAAGAAGCAGATGGTTATTTGTTGCTGCATGCTGCACACACTGCTGAAGAGGATTATGAGGCAGTATTGATGAGCTCAGATGACACCGATGTGTCTGTAATGTGTTTGGGATTCCATGACAGAATCATGGCTAAATTGATTCTGAAATGTGGTACTGAAATATGGATTCAAGTCCTTGACATTGGGAAAACAGCTTCAACTCTTGGTGAAAATGTTTGTCGAGCTATGATAGTTCTCCATACATTTACCAGATGTGACAGTAAGCGTATTTGCACAAAAAGGAAATGTAAGTGCATTCAAGGTCCTGTTTGCCAACAGACATACACAGGAAACATTGTTGCAGCTCGGAGACAAATGAGATATCCCTGGAGAACTAATAGACAAATTAGAGCAATTCTTGTGCTTGCTGTATGCAGCAAAATCTTTGGTTCATTGCTTGAATTACTTGAGATAGCACCTATTCTGCACAAAGAAGGCTGAGAAAGATAGACATCAACTTCTACCTTGCAGGGACTGTCTGAAGAAACATGCTGAACGTGCATGTTATCAAGCCGTTCTATGCAACAGATGTCTTCTGAATGATCTACAGACACCTAGTCCAATTTGGAGAAGGTGGAAGTTGGAAAAACAAGAGCAAACAGAGCATCTGGTAGTGGACTGAATGGAGGAGCAGTCAGCACCTCAGGCTTTCTTTGATCTACTAGCTTGCAACTGCCTTAGGAACTGCAAACTGCCAACATGTGTCTGCTGTCTAAATGACCTCAAGTGCACTGACATGTGCAGTCTTCTCGTCTGTGAAAATCAAACACATGCAGAGAATGATGACACCTATGCTAAAGAAAAAGATGATAATGACGAATGTCAATGATAAAATTGCGTTTATGTTCACTCATGACATAGATTGCCTATGTAAGATATGACTATTATTATCAGAAATTTTAAGTGAAAATTATGCATATAATCTATATCAACATATGATGAATACAATGACATTTTATTGTTATTTTTTAAGGACTCTGGTGGTCATTACAACCCTGGCGGATGGTGTTAAAGCGGCAGTAAGACGGCCAACAGGCCGGCCGTAAAATAATTGGAATTATGACCGTGGCAGAAACCGCCAACAAAGACAGCCACTTTAACACTCAGACCGCCACGGCGGTACAGACAAACAGCGCAGCGGTCACCGTCAACAGACAGACGGAGGACAATGTACCGTCCACAGTATCACAACCTACCAATCCGCCACCTTTTCCGGGGCGGATTCACCGCGGATAAAAACACGGCTGAAACAGTCATTTCAAAGGGAAAACGCTCACCTCTACACACTCCACGAGGAAGGAGGGCACCATGGAGCCGGAACTCCATATTCTGCCAGCGCTAGTCATCCTGCTCCTATGCGAGGATCAACGCCGGCGGCGAAGCCCACGGTGAGTACTGCACCTACGACATAGGGGAGGGGGGAAGCAAAAACAAAGGGACACATACAACCAACATCCCAACCCCCACCCCGACCCAAACCCACTACAACACACACACCAATGCATATCTATACATTACAGTAACACCCCCAACCCCCCCGGAAGAATGCAAAGACAAAAGGAAATGAGTTGAACCATTGTAATATATCAAAATACAGTAAGCAAATATACACATATATATATATATATACACAATAAACAAAATATACACCACGATTAGTAGTGCAGGTATTGCACCATTCATAGTCCATGGACCACTGGGCCCAAAATGCATGGGCGAGGCCCACACAAGATACCCAATCAAAACGGAAAGAACACTGCAGGGGCATCAGATCGAAATACAACAGGCACCTCAGGGGGAAGGGAAGGGGGGCACCTCAGCCGGAGGAGTGCACCACGCCAGATCCACGAGGGGGCTCCATGCCCATTGATGTATCCTGGGGAGTGCAAAGCCACAGTCTCTCAAGTTTCTACAGTGGGTGGGTTGCCCACTGCCATATCCTGGGGAGTGCAAAGTCACAGTCCTCCAAATCGCTACAGTGGGTGGCTTGCCCAATGCCATATCCTGGGGAGTGCAAAGCCACAGTCTCTCAAGTCTCTACAGTGGGTGGCTTGCCCACTACCATATCCTGGGGAGTGCAAAGCCACAGTCTCTCAAGTCTCTACAGTGGGTGGCTTGCCCACTGCCATATCCTGCGGAGTGCAAAGCCACAGTCTCTCAAGTGGATGCTGTTCTCCACTGGTTCTGGAGGGGGACTGGTGCCCAGAGTGCTTCATCCTGCCAAGGACAGACGGAGTGGATGCTGTTTTCCACTGGTTCTGGACGGGGACTGGTGCCCAGAGTGCAGCACACACCCCGTGACGGTCCCAGTTGCGTCACTGCCCCTGCTGCAAATGGGCTAGCGGTACATTTGCCCTGTTCAGCAGTCCTTGGCCTGTTCAGCGGTGCTTGAGTTGCCAGTGTCAGACCTGTTCAGCGGTGCTTTCCGTGGCGGTCTTTGCCCTGTTCAGCAGTCCTTGGCCTGTTCAGCGGTGCTTGAGTTGCCAGTGTCAGACCTGTTCAGCGGTGCATTCCATGTCGGTCTTTGCCCTGTTCAGCGGTCCTTGGCCTGTTCCGCGGTGCTTGAGTTGCCAGTGTCAGACCTGTTCAGCGGTGCATTCCATGGCGGTCTTTGCCCTGTTCAGCGGTCCTTGGCCTGTTCAGCAGTCCTTGCCAAGGCGGTCCTTCATTGCCCAGCAGGGCTGTGGCTGGCGGTCCTTCATGGGTCAGCTGGGCTGTGGCTTGCGGGGCCCTCCTGGCCAGCTGGGCTGTGGCTGGCGGTGGCCTCCTGGCCAGTGATGATGGGGCTGGTGGTGGCCTCCTGGCCAGTGACGATGGGGGTGGCGGTGGCCTCTTGGCCAGTGACGATGGAGCTGGCCTCCTGGGCAGTGACTCTGGCGGTGGCCTCCTGGCAAGTGACAATGAGGCTGGCGGGGGCCTCCTGGGCAGTGACGATGGGGCTGGCGGTGGCCTCCTGGCCAGTGACGATGGGGGTGGCGGTGGCCTCCTGGCCAGTGACGATGGGGCTGGCCTCCTGGGCAGTGACTCTGGTGGTGGCCTCCTGGCCAGTGACGATGGGGCTGGCGGGGGCCTCCTGGGCAGTGACCCTGGCGGTGGCCTCCTGGCCAGTGACGATGGGGCTGGCCTCCTGGTCAGTGACTCTGGCGGTGGCCTCCTGGCCAGTGACGATGGGGCTGGCGGTGGCCTCCTGGCCAGTGACTCTGGGGCTGGCGATGGCCTCCTGGGCAGCGGGGATGATGGCGGTCTTCTCCGCCCATGCTGCTCCTCAGACACTTTGGAGATTTCTTCTGGCCCTTCCCCACCTTGGGAGGAGTCACAGCTGAGTCGACACTCCTCCGGGACCCTTGTGAGCGGCTTTGCTGGCTGGAGTCTTCCCCCTCTCCTGCCGGGCACTGTCCAACTTCTGGTGCTTCACGGGGGAGACTGGCTGTGCTGTGGCTCCGTGCCACACTGGCTGGCCTGGTGGCCGGTGCACTCCACATACCTGTAACAACAGGCACCACTGGTCCCGAGATTTTTTGGCTGAGGTGCTAGTACGGGACCTATGAGTTGGAGGGGGGGTGGTGGGAAATAGGTTAAGGGTGGACAGGAAAAGTTTTTTGGAGACACTGGGACGGGTAGCTGGAGGGGGTTTGGGAGTGGAGAAAGAGGTGGTGGTTGTAGGAGGTGTAACTTTTGTGGATTTGAGTGCAGGTGCATGAGCTGGAGGCTGTCGTGAGGTGGATGGCTGTTGGGTGGGTGTGTGCCTGCGTTTGTGTATCTTCGGAGGGGGCATCACAGACACACTGGGAGAGGACACAGGGGACGTGGAAATGGTAGTGGGGGTGGTGAGTGCACGTGCGCGGGGTGTGGTGGTGGGTGTGCTGGTGCGGGACGTAGTGGCTGTAGTGGTAGTGCATGCAGGTGTGAGTGTAGACGAGACTGGGAGGGAGGAGGGAGACGAGGAGGAGGGGGACACAGTGGAGGCAGTGGATGTTGGTGTGTCTGTATGTGTGTGATACTTGCGTGAGTGCCTGTGGGATGTGTGGTGCTTATGTTTGCCTGAGCTTACCTTGTGTGGGGAGGTGTGTGCATGCTGGTCTGATGGTGTGCTTGGGATAGGCTTGGGTACAGGGGATTGGGTCTGGGTGAAGGAAGTTGGAGGGGGGAGGCTAGACACAGGGACAATGGCTGCCATCAGTGCTGAGGCCAGAGTTTGCAGGGTTCGATGAAGGGCAGCCTGACCAGAATGAATGCCCTCCAGGAATGCATTTGTGTGTTGCAATTCCCTTTCTACACCCTGGATGGCATTCAAAATGGTAGACTGCCCAACAGTGAGGGACCTGAGGAGGTCCATGGCCTCCTCACCGAGGGCAGCAGAGGTGACAGGGACAGGGGCTGAGGTGCCTGGGGCGAAGGTGATGCCCACCCTCCTGGGTGAGCGGGCACGGGGCGAAGGCTGAGGGGCTGCTGTGAGGGCGGTGCTGGTAGGGGGGGTGGCGACTGTACCTGTAGAAGTGGGGGGGCACAGATTTTGCCGCCACCACAAGGGAGCTCCCATCGGAGGATGAGTCTGTGTCGCTGGTTGCAGATCCTGTGACCGCCGTGGTGCTCCCCTCGCCCTCCGTCCCACTGGTGTATTCTGAGTCCGTGGTGTGGCCCTCCATGGCCATGTGGGATGCAGCTCCCTCCTGCTCCGGTGCCACTGTACCTCCGCCTGATGATGCTGATGCACACAAGAACAGGGAGACCACAAAAAGGGGGGGGGTAACGACAGAAGAAAGACAGGTTGAGTGCATGGCTTACCGCTACCGTTGGCGGACAATACAGACACAGCAGCCCCCTGCACTACGTAGTGCTGTTGGGCTCTACAAATGCAATTCCTGGGATATGGCCTACATGGCTATGGTCGACATCTGCACACATAGATGACACAGGGGCATGAATACCTGAACTTGGCACTCTAGAGAGGTGGGGTGGGGTGCCACATGGCCTGCATTACGGAGTGGCCTAGCCTACGGAACTCACCCTGGCCTAGGGAATCCCACAGCCCTCCTCCCCCACCCAGACACCTTCACTGCGCGCAAAGTTCGCTGAATGATGTTGTACTCACCCCCTTGTGTCTGCTGTGATGCCCTCAAACGCCCATCCAACTCAGGGTAGGCCACCGCCAGGATCCGGAACATCAGGGGGGTCATGGTTCAACGGGCACCCCTCCCACGTTGGGAGGCCATCCCCAGCTGAGCCTCGCTGTCTTCTTGCTCCAGCGGCGAATGTCCTCCCATCTTTTCTGGCAGTGGCTGCTCCGTCTGTGGTGGACCCCCAGGTTCCGGACGTCCTTGGCGATGGCACGCCAAATATCCTTCTTCTGGTGGGCGCTGACCTACATGACATGTACAGGGGAAGAAGAGAAGTCATTAACAACTGCACCGTCTAAGTGAGTGGCCCACATCCCTACCCTTGCCATGTGGCACATGCATTCACAGTCCTTCATGCACGCAGAACTGTGCCCCCTTCATTCTTACAACCAGCCCTCTCCACACAGGCATATCCCATACAACGTGCTCCCTGTGTACTTACCTGTTGGTCTGGAGGACCGTAGAGTAGCGTGTACTGGGGGAGGACCCCGTCCACGAGCTTCTCCAACTCCTCTGCAGTGAAGGCAGGGGCCCTTTCCCCAGATGCACGAGCCATTGTCTCTTCCAGACCGAGGTCACAGCAGCACTTGCAGTGTAGGTCCTCTCCTGTCGAAGATCAGGTATCGAGTGACTGAACAGCTAGAAAATGGTGGTCACGTCCGCGGCGGTTACGTCCGCAGCGGTGCGTACCATCACCGCCGGTGTACATCGTCATTGGCTCCTGGGACCCATGGGGTCCAATGTTAACCAATGCAGCATTGCGCCACGGTCT
This sequence comes from Pleurodeles waltl, assembly GCF_031143425.1. Lineage (NCBI taxonomy): Eukaryota > Metazoa > Chordata > Amphibia > Caudata > Salamandridae > Pleurodeles > Pleurodeles waltl. The sequence continues at coordinate 533,096,062 of NC_090436.1, forward strand.
TCGACCGCCTACCGCGACGGTGTACAACGCCAGCGCAGTTACCTCACATCCCATTGTCCCACTTTAGAGGTCAGGCAGCCGCCATTTCAGGGGCCCACATGGCCTAATTACCAACTGCGTCACACATACCTAGGCCTTGTCTCACAACACAAATAGAGGCCACATTTTGTGTATGAATGGTGTTCTGTGTAGACTGCGGACACATACCTCTGAGTTGTTTGACTCTGTGGTCGTTGTTGTCCTTCCTAGGCACTGTCCGCTGGGACATTTGAGGAGATGGCGGAATCCTCCGGTGTACCGACAGCTGGTGGACCTGTCGACAATGGAGGAAAGAAGTTTGATCATCACCTACAGGTTTGACCGTGCCACAATCCAGGAACTGTGTGCCCAGTTGGAGCCTGACCTGATGTCAGCAATCCGCCATACCACAGGAATCCCCCCTCAAGTGCAGGTGCTATCAGTGCTCCATTTCCTGGCAAGTGGGTCATTTCAAACAACAGTGGCCATGGCATCAGGGATGTCCCAGCCTATGTTGTCTGCCCTTCTGAAACACATGCGGAGCTACATCGTTTTCCCTCAGGTGGAGGACTTGCCTACAGTTAAAGGTGACTTCTATGCCCTTGGACATATCCCCAACATCATAGATGCCATTGATGGGACCCGTGTAGCTCTGGTCCCCCCCACAGGAGTGAACAGGTGTACAGGAACCGGAAGAGTTATCATTCCATGAATGTACAGATGGTATGTTTGGCACACCAGTACATCTCCCAGGTAAATGCTATGTTCCCTGGCTCTATGCATGACGCCTACATCCTGCGGAATAGCAGCATCCCTTATGTGATGGGTCAACTCCAGATGCACCCGGTGTGGCTATTAGGGGACTCTGGTTACCCCAACCTGTCATGGCTAGTGACCCCAGTGAGGAATCCCAGGACCAGGGCAGAGGAACGCTACAATGAGGCCCATGTGTGGACTAGGAGGGTGATCGAACACACCTTCGGCTTCCGGAAGGCCAGGCTCAGGTGCCTCCATATGACAGGTGGTTCCCTATTCTACTCACCAAAGAAGGTGTGCCAGATCATCGTGGCCTGCTGTATGCTTCACAACTTGGCTTGGCGATGAGAGGTGCCTTTTCTGCAGGAGGATGGTCCAGATGGCGGTGTTGTGGCAGCTGTGGAGCCTGTGGACAGTGATGAGGAGGAAGCAGAGGAAGAAAACATTAACAACAGGGACTCCGTTATCCAGCAATATTTCCAGTGACACACAGGTGAGAAAACATTCCTGCCTACTACAAGTACTTTAACACTTCTACCTCTATCCTGTCTGTCGATTTCAATCAGTATATGGTCACTGAGTTGTACATTTCCCTTACGGTTTCACAGGTGTGGTTTCCAACATGTGTCATCTGCTTAGATTCCTCATGGACTTGAGAAGTGTGACATAGGTATGTTGACATTACATTTGAAAAAGCATTTTGTCACTGTCGTTGCTAATACACATTTTCGAAATCGCATACTGACTCCAGATTGTTTTGTGATTCAAGGGTGTTTATTGAAGTGCTCAATATTGGAGGGGGGTTGTAAAATGGTGAGGGGTGATGGTGGAAGAATGTCCATGGCAGAGTCCAGTCTATTAGTCTCATAGGTGCATTGGCATAGGAAGTGGAGCTGGGGCAGTTCCAATATGGACAGGGTTACAAAGTGGGACAGTGGTTTGACAATCAGGGTGGTCTCATTTCTTGGCGGGGGTCTTGGCATCGTGCTCTGTCTTGTTCCTGGATCTCAGAGACCGCTTGTGGGGTGGTTCTCCGTCTGCAGGGGGTGGGGTGCTGGTGTGGTGGTCCTGTGGCGGTGCCTCCTGTCCACTAGTGCCGGCGAAGGTGGTGGGCAGTTCGTCATCCATGCTAGTGTCAGGGGCCCCTTGGAGTGCCACAGTGTCCCTCCTGGTGTTAAGTATTTCCTTCAGCACCCCTACAATGGTGTCCAGGGCGGAGCTGATGATTCTGAGTTCCTCCCTGAACCCCAAATACTGTTCCTCCTGCATGCGCTGGGTCTCTTGAAACTTGGCCAGGACCGTTGCCATCGTCTCCTGGGAGTGGTGGTATGCTCCCATGATGGAGGAGAGGGCCTCGTGGAGAGTGGATTCCATTGGCCTGTCGGCCCCCTGTCGCACGGCAGCCCTCCCAGTTCCCCTTTGTTCCTGTGCCTCCGTCCCCTGGACCGTGTGCCCACTGCCACTGCCCCCAGGTCCCTGTTGTTGTTGGGGTGGTGGATTATCCTGGGTTCCCTGTAGTGGTGGACACACAGCTGATTGACGTGTCCTGGGGACGGAGGTGTGGGCCCGCTGGGTGGGTGCTGTGCTGGTGTTACCAGAGGGTGGAAGGTCTGTGGTGGGCTGTGCCTGTGTGAGGGGAACTGACTGTCCCGAGGCCCACGATGGTCCGGGCTGGTCATCTGGATCCAGTTGGACAGAGCTGCTGCCATCACTGTGGGCCTCTTCTGTGGGTGGGATGGAGATGTCTGGACCCTCCTGTCTGGTGACGTTGGGTAGTGGTCCTGCAGGGGTGTAAAAGCATGATTATTGCATCTGTGTGTGTCATGGTGTGCAATGGGTGGGTGACCGTGTACCCCAGTGCTAGCATTCCTGTGTGTGGGCTTGTGTGATGATGGTTGAGGGGGTTGTTATGGGTATGTACAGTGGGCATGCTTTAGTGATGGGTGTCCATGCTTTGTTGTGTCATGCAGGGCTTGGTGTTGGGATGTGTGGTTTTTATTATTAGTACATTTGTGAGGAGTTGGAGTGATAGGGGAGGGGCGAGGGTGGGGGTCTGTGATAGCATGCAGGTAGGGTGGGGGATATGATAGTTAAAGGTTTGACTTACCAGAGTCCATTCCTCCACCCACTCCTGCGAGGCTGCCGGATGCAGAATCGCCAAGACCTGCTCCTCCCATGTTGTTAGTTGTGGAGGAGGAGGTGGGGGTCCGCCGCCAGTCCGCTGTACCGCCAGGTGGTGTCTTGAGACCACGGAACGCACCTTCCCCCGTAGGTCGTTCCACCTCTTCCTGATGTCGTCCCTATTTTTTGGGTGCTGTCCCACTGCGTTGACCCTGTCGACTATTCTTCGCCATAGCTCCATCTTCCTAGCTATGGAGGTGTGCTGCACCTGTGCTCCAAATACCTGTGGCTCTACCCGGACGATTTCCTCCACCATGACCCTGAGCTCCTCCTCCGAGAACCTGGGGTGTCTTTGCCGTGCCATGGGGTGGTGTAGGTGGTGTGTGGGGTGGTGTGTGTGGTGATAAGTGTGGTGATATGTAGTGGTGTGTGGTGTTTTGTGCGTGGAAGTTGTGTGGGTGATGGTGTTGAGTGCCTGTGGCTGCTAGTTTGTGGATGGTGGTGTCTCTCTCTGGCCTTTTTTCTGAAAATTTTTGGTAGTAGGGTTTGTGGGTGATGTGGGTGTGTGTTTTATATTGTATTGGGTGTGTGGGTGTGGTGTGTGTATGTGTATCAGGTGTGTGTATTTCGAATTGTCCAATGTGGCGGTGTTTTGTATGTGTGTGTGTATTTTGAGCGCAGCGGTGTGTACCGCCAATGGAATACCGCGGTTGAAAGACCGCCGCGTGGATTCGTGGGTCGTGATAGCATGGGCGTATTTCTGTTGGCGTGACAGTGGAGGTTTTGTTTTTGCCAGTTTATCACTGACCTTTGGTGTGGCGGACTTGTGTGGGTGTCTGGATTTTGTCGGATTTCGAGATGTGGGTCGTAATAGCTGCGGCGGATTTCCGCGGCGGTGTGTTGGCGGTCTTCTGTACGGCGGTAAGCGGCTTTTACCACCAATGTTCTAATGACTCCCTATATTGTTATTATTATAATTAATTAATAATCATAAATATTTTTAAATTGCATTGAGTTTCGCCAATCTGATGAAATTAGATTTATTTTTCTGCATATTATGATGAATTTCCATGCTGTTTCTCAAAAATTTGAAAAACATTATTTTTTGGGCTATGGTTGCTAATCTAATAATATCAGACAAAAGGCAAAGAGTGATAACTTGATATAACATAGTTTCAAACTCTAGGCATCCATACCTTGCAAACAAATCATCTTAGAATCCATCCCCCAGAGTCGTACCAAAGGCTTAAATTTGGAGCCATGTCTTATGGCCCAAAGTCCACAAAATACCACTGGTCTGCAGCATGTGTGGATTTTGTTGCTTACCATACCAAAACCCTCATGTCCTAGTTAGTACCTGGAATTTTCCTCCTGATAATTATCAGCAGGATTGACCTGCCTTTATTTATCACAAAAAGCATATTGTGATATGTGCGGTAGCAGCAATGAATGCATATAACACCACAGGGTGAAGAAACATTGTGCAGTGGTAATACAATGGCTCACGCACAGCCTTCCTTCCAGTATGTAACTTCGTATTTGGCACCATTGGTGGAAGTCTTTGCCTCTGCTATGTGGTTGTCAATCCCTGACTCGTATTTCTCTGTTTACGTGATGGAGGTGGAGAAATCCACTTCTGCAACATACTTTTTTGCCGGTTAGACATAGAAACTAATGTTAAATAGAGATAGTGTGAAGAGGACAATATACATGGGAAACACATTACAGTTTCCATTGGTAAAACATTTTTTAAATGTCAGTGCATAATGTGTTCTGTATGCTGTGTTGGTTCATACTGCAATTTTCCCCACACAATACACATTAGTGTTTCTTGATCTGAGGGGATACCACAAGTATGAGAGAATTATGAATTTAGATGTTTGATTTAATGTGTTGATGAATAAGTGAATGCTGTGCCTGCACTTTCAAGCTAAATTTAAATATGCAAGTTTGTGTCATCATGACCGTGTGATTAAACTGTCTCAGGATGCAATGTGTGGATGGTTCATGGCCCAATATTCATCATAGTTTCAGCATTGTATAACCACTAGGCTGAGGCAACAAAACTATCATCTCAGGTGAAATATCAGAGAAGTTGTTCACACACATGCAGACCCAGATCTCTGGTCTGAGGTCCACCTAGAGCACCTGGATGAGGCCTTAGTTCAAGGGTAAGTTCCTTATGTAATCCAGTCACATGGTTGATGTTATGCAGCATATATAGAACATCTTCCTGAATCACTACTTAAGAATGCCAAGAATGCCTTCAGTGACGGCTTGCGTATATCTGTGGGTCACTTTGTACTCCTGTTGAAGCCGGGTGGATGGACTTTGGAAGAGAGTGGGGAGATGTGGACAAAGGACGTAGCCGGTAAAACTAGCTGTTTGATTATAGCAGATTGTTTGGCCCTGGAGCAAGCATTACAAATTCCATGGTTCACATATATATAGTAAAGCTTTGACTTCATAGGGAAACTTGAGATCTTTTTAGGCAAAGGCAAGGAAATGCGAATGAAGTAGGAGGTGATTAAGGCCTCGATGCACTCCTATACAACAACTGCGCAACTAGTTTGATTGCACCGTGCTTATTAGAGCCAGATTTATTAAAGTTTCATGCAATGCAGGAAGGGAAATTGCTGACCTGCGTTGCGTGAAACAGGGAGCAGAAATGTGCCGTGTCCACTAGGGTAAAGACGTGTTTGTAATGCTTAATCACATATATTTACACTCTGAATCTGGTGTAAATGACATTTGCGTATGTTAATAATTTTTCCTGGTTTAAGCAAGGGCACAGTGAAGCGCCCAAGTGAGGGGCAAATGAAATGAAAGTGGGAATGAAGAAAGGAAAGGAGACTGCAAAGAGTGAAAGACAGACTGATGGAAAAAGAGAAAGGAAATAACGTTGTAAGGAACAAAAACAAAAATGGAGTGAAGGAAATGAAAATAGGAAGGAGGGAAGAATAGAGAAAGAATGAAGAAGGAAGGCAACTTTATTTTGGCAAACATTTCATGGAGATCTTCCTGAAAAGGGACAAGATCACACACTTCACTCCCTACTCCATGGCAGCCATGTAGTTCAAAGTGTGGGGCTATTATATTTTTCTGTCTACTTGCTTGGGTGTGTCACTATCACTAAAAGATAATGGCTATGCGCATCCTTGACACTTTGGGCCTGATTTAAGAGGCACCTTTTTTACGCGTAGGCGGTGCTAAAGTGGCTTTTTACACACACCATATTTACAAATTGGCTCAATGCATGCATTGCACCACTGTATAAACCCTTGCGCCACATTCTGCCTGCACCAGGCATAATGTATGCAAGTGGGGCGTTCCCTGATAGGGCGGCCGAAAAAATGGTGCAAGGAAATCTAAAAGATTTCCTTGTGCCATTTATTTCAGCACTTTTAACTCCTGCTCAGAGCAGGTGTTAAAAGGGGGCATACCAGTGAGTACAAAATTCTGGTGCTACTCCTGCGTTGGCGTTGGGGGGTGGGCTCTGAGGGGCGCAAGGAAAATGGCGCTGCTCGCGGTGCAGCACCCCTTTCCTTAAATCAGGCCCTTACTCTTTCAGTACAATTTTATTAAGCAATCACATTTATACTAGAAAGTATTTAAGTCCGTGAGAGGATTTTTTGTATCTAATTTCTGAGAGGACTGACAGCCTACAATTATATGTAATTAAGTTTACGGCTCGGCACCGGTTGAGCTCATGGTTCCTGCATTGTTGAATCTAAAATTGTCAATCTGTGTCTTGTGAAAATACATTTCATTGCGAGCATACATGGTGTTCTGTTGTTAAAAAGGCACGCCCAACAACCTATAGCTGTTCAGCAGTTCCACAGTTTTTGTTTACCTTGTCTGCTAGAAATAGGTTAGTCTCTGCTCTGTCTCCTCCAGTCCTGTCAAAATAACCACTATGTTATTATCATTCCTGGTTATTGGGAACTCTGAATGTAAGCTGCCAGTATGTACTTATCTTCCCAGGAGTTAATTACTGTGCTCACATCAGAAACATGAGTTTATGGCCCTCTCGCTGAATGCTATGAAAAAAAGAATGTATTCCATGTTTTTCGGATTTTTTTCTTTATGTAGCATTGACTGAATGCATTATGAATTATTCTTTCTTATAGCATTGATTCAATTATTATTTTGTATTTATTGTAGCATAGTGATGTTCGTTTCTAAAGCTAAAAGGGATGTTTGCTACAAACGTTTCAGGGCCCTGCACAAACCCCACCTGCCACCCCCTCCTTTCGACGGACCAGCGTTAACTAAGGCTCCTCCACCTGCATGGAGACTAATGGAGTTACAGGGAAGCTTAACTTGGGGAAAACGTGGCCCGACTCGCTACTAGGTGCACGTCTGTCAGCGGAGAATTCATGCGCCTTGAGGGCAGAGCCCGGGAATGCTTATCCACCAGCCAAACAGATACAATATCTTTCCAGAGGCAGACAAGCCGTCTCATTAGACTGACAAAACCCCTGGCCAAGGAGGATTATGGGGAAAGAGACGTGTCTCGGGCAAGCAAGCTTTGGCATCCCACGTAGCTGGGACCTTGCAGGTGCGAGAGATTTACACAAGGCCACAGTGTTTTGTGCAGGATTTTTGTCAGGTGCTCCTATGACTATTTATCCACCAGGCACGTTTTTTTCAGTGCTGCATTTTTCACTATATGTTTCAGCAGATATTAAACAGATTATAAGGGATAAACATCAGTGTATGTAGTGCGTAGCTACGTTTTGAAGCAATTAAACAATATAAACAAAAAGTGTACTGTTGCCGTGAAAATTATAAGCTCTGACAAAGCCAATAGCTTTGACTTTATTACAGTGAGTACATAGAGTGGCACGAATAGGACAGGTAGATCAATAACTAGTGCATGTGTACACATTGCCAACACATATATTCAGGCATGTACATTGTTAAACCTACAAGCAGAGATAGAGGGGCCTATAAGGCAATCAGGCAGTCCCGATGGGATGGTCTCACAGATCAGTATGTGGCCCGTTTTTTTAAAGCAGTTTATGGGCCTGTTTTATGGCCTGGTCGGCTGGTTTTTACTGTTAATTTCTCTGATATTAAAACAAACCTTGCCTGCAGCAAGCACAAATGCATGTAGACTCTCATACCTTGCATAATACTCATACAGCATGCCTTTAAAGTTCTAAACTAGGCTGATAAGCAAGTGTGGGAATTTTCTTTTTGCTATCTGGTTCACTAGGGCCACTTTTTAGGGTCGAGCGCCAGCAGGCGCTATAGACCATGTTGTATTCTCTCTCTGGGCTTCTAACCACCCCATGTCACGCCGTGACTTTCATTATTACGTGAGCTTGCCTTTTAAAAATCAATTGATTCCATTTGTGAAAGGCATGCATATGTCATGCCTTTTCCGGTGTTTAGCCCTCCTCGTGTGCACCAGTAAACTACTGAAAACATACGAGGCTCTGTGTTTTCAGCTGGTTTCTGGACTACTTTATCTTTTCATTTCCTGCGCAGCACAATCTCGCTGGGCAGAAGTTGAGCGCTTTGCATGACACCGACCCCGTTACATGGATAGTTGCACTTTTACTGGTTACATGGATATTGCACTTTTGCTGGTATCATGGATTATTGGACTTTTGCCGATAAGTTTCACTGCGAGCGAACTTCTGTTTCCTTTTCTGTGTCTCCTTCACGCTCATGGCGACCACTGGCTTGCCTGGGCCTATTTTTTGGCCCAGTCCGACCAGGCCTACTAACTCATGTGCACAAACAAGATCTGTGGGCACACAGATATGGAAAAACAGTACACATGTATGTTAATGATATTAGTGTAGCACACACCTAGCCAAAAGGCAGAAGAACTCTGTAAAGAGTCAAAGGCAAAAGTACAACCAAAAAGTGAAAGGAGAGATTGCTGGGTTCTGGGAGCAGATGTGTCTTATTACTGCATTGTGATGTAGTGTCCTTTAAAAAGGTGCTTGTTCAACTCTTTTGTAAATTAGAGCAGCGTGGGTGCTGACTTGGGGAAGTTGTTCAACGTCCTTGGTGCATTAATGACAAAGCCTGCTGAGTTGTTTTTTTATTGTTGCAGTTTTTAGAGTTTAGATCTCCAGTCTTATGGTATCCTGGTTTTGGATGCTTAAGAGTCACAAGAGATGGCGAGCTTGTCAGCAGGAGAAGTGGGAATGCTGCTGGTGATGGATTTGCAAGCGTTGGAGCTGATTGTGAGCACATAGCTGCAAAAATACACAGACGTTCTCTGGACCAGACTAAGAGCTGACTAAGACCTCTTATCACTCAGAGTTCTCTCTGTTTGCTGCCGTGTGTGGCAATAAACAGGGTCGTTTGCCAGACGCTTGAGGCCCTTGTTTCACTGGCTTTGCTTCTGCATGTGCTATGAAGAAAGATTTGGCCTGCAGCACTGAATGGGGGGTTATGTGATTATTCCAGAATAATCACATAACCCCACCCATTCTGTATCTTTTACAATACAGTTATGGCATCGTGCTGGGAGCTGCAGTGCATTTCTACGTTTTGGCTGTTTGCTAGAAGATCTGCAGATAAAGTGGTGAAAAGGGTAGACTTCCATCCGCAGTCATAAGAAGAGCTACCTACTTCGGAAGCAAGCGCTGGTCCAATGCTGAGTAATGAGAAACGCAGTGTTTGCTCTTTATGACAAGTGGATTAAAGAAACTTTAATGTTTCCTTTCGGAATGTCAGCTTCTCTAAGGAATGTTCGTTGTTCAGAAGCGAGAAATCAATATGTTTCAAATCCAGGGATTTAGGGATTCATGTGGGGCAGGGTTCAGTACGACTGGTGGTCTACCACTTTTACTAGGTCCCTTTACACTGATCACCTTTATGGTTATTTGATATATTCTCAAAACAATTCCTTGTGCGAAAGTAGCCTCTTTCTAGCCTTGTTACCCCCACTTTTGGCCTGTTTGTGAGTATATGTCAGGGTGTTTTCACTGTCTCACTGGTATCCTGCTAGCCAGGGCCCAGTGCTCATAGTGAAAACCCTATGTTTTCAGTATGTTTGTTATGTGTCACTGGGACCCTGTTAGCCAGGACCCCAGTGCTCATAAGTTTGTGGCCTATATGTATGTGTTCCCTGTGTGATGCCTAACTGTCTCACTGAGGCTCTGATAACCAGAACCTCAGTGGTTATGCTCTCTCTTTACAAATTGTCACTAACAGGCTAGCGACCAATTTCACCAATTCACATTGGCATCATGGAAACAACCTTATAATTCCCTAGTATATGGTACTGAGGTACCCAGGGTATTGGGGTTCCAGGAGATCCCTATGGGCTGCAGCATTTTTTTTGCCACCCATAGGGAGCTCTGACAATTCTTACACAGGCCTGCCACTGCAGCCTGAGTGAAATAACGTCCACATTATTTCACAGCCATTTACCACTGCTCTTAAGTAACTTATAAGTCACCTATATGTCTAAACTTTACCTGGTAAAGGTTGGGTGCTAAGTTACTTAGTGTGTGGGCACCCTGGCACTAGCCAAGGTGCCCCCACATCGTTCAGGGCAAATTCCCCGGACTTTGTGAGTGCGGGGACACCATTTCACGCGCGCACTATACATAGGTCACTACCTATGTATAGCGTCACAATGGTAACTCCGAACATGGCCATGTAACATGTCTAAGATCATGGAATTGTCACCCCAATGCCATCCTGGCATTGGGGAGACAATTCCATGATCCCCCGAGTCTCTAGCACAGACCCGGGTACTTCCAAACTGCCTTTCCCGGGGTTTCACTGCAGCTGCTGCTGCTGCCAACCCCTCAGACAGGTTTCTGCCCTCCTGGGGTCCAGCCAGGCTTGGCCCAGGAAGGCAGAACAAAGAACTTCCTCAGAGAGAGGGTGTTACACCCTCTCCCTTTGGAAAAAAGGTGTTAGGGCTGGGGAGGAGTAGCCTCCCCCAGCCTCTGGAAATGCTTTGATGGGCACAGATGGTGCCCATCTCTGCATAAGCCAGTCTACACCGGTTCAGGGATCCCCCAGCCCTGCTCTGGTGCGAAACTGGACAAAGGAAAGGGGAGTGACCACTCCCCTGACCTGCACCTCCCAGGGGAGGTGCCCAGAGCTCCTCCAGTGTGCTCCAGACCTCTGCCATCTTGGAAACAGAGGTGCTGCTGGCACACTGGACTGCTCTGAGTGGCCAGTGCCAGCAGGTGACGTCAGAGACTCCTTCTGATAGGCTCTTACCTGTGTTGCTAGCCTATCCTCCTTCCTAGGTAGCCACACCCCCTTTTCTGGCTATTTAGGGTATCTGCTTTGGGGAATGCTTTAGATAACGAATGCAAGAGCTCATCAGAGTTCCTCTGCATCTCTCTCTTCACCTTCTGCCAAAGGATCGACCGCTGACTGCTCAGGACGCCTGCAAAACCGCAACAAAGCAGCAAAGACGACTACTGCAACCTTGTATCGCTGATCCTGCCGCTTTCTCGCCTGTTTCCTGGTGGTGCATGCTCTGGGGATAGCCTTCCTCCTTCTTGCACCAGGAGCTCTGAAGAAATCTCTCGTGGGATGACGGAATCCTCCCCCTGCAACCGCAGGCAACAAAAGACTGCATCACCAGTCCTCTGGGCCCCCTCTCAGCACGAAGAGCGTGGTCCCTGGAACTCAGCAACTCTGTCCAAGTGACTCCCACAGTCCAGTGACTCTTCAGTCCAAGCTTGGTGGAGGTAAGTCCTTGCCTCCCCATGCTAGACTTCATTGCTGGGTACCGCGTGATTTGCAGCTGCTCCGGCTACTGTGCACTATTCCCAGATTTCCTTCATGCACAGCCAAGCCTGGGTCCCCGACACTCTAACCTGCAGTGCACAACCTTCTGAGTTGTCCTCTGGCGTCGTGGAACTCCCGTTTGTGTTTTCGGGTGAGCTCTGGTTCACTCCTCTTTGTAGTGCCTGTTCTGGCACTTCTGCGGGTACTGCCTGCTTCTGTGAGGACTCCTTGACTTGCTGGGCACCCCCTCTGTCTCCTCTTCCAAGTGGCAACATCCTCGTCCCTCCCGGGCCACAGCAGCATCCAGAAACCCTAACCGCGACCTTTGCAGCTAGCAAGGCCTGTTTGCGGTCTTTCTGCGTGGGAATACCTCTGCAAGCTTCTTCACAATGTGGGACATCCATCCTCCAAAGGGGAAGTTTCTAGCCCTCTTCGTTCTTGCAGAATCCACAGCTTCTACCATCCAGTGGCAGCTTCTTTGCACCCTCAGCTGGCATTTCCTGGGCATCTGCCCACTCTCGACTTTGTTGCGACTCTTGGACTTGGTCTCCTTGTTCCACAGGTACTCTCGTCCGGAAATCCACTTTGGTTGCATTGCTGGTGTTGGTCTTCCTTACAGAATTCCCCTATCACGACTTCTGTGCTCTCTGGGGAATATAGGTGCACTTTACACCTACTTTTCAGGGTCTTGGGGTGGGCTATTTTTCTAACCCTCACTGTTTTTCCTACAGTCCCAGCGACCCTCTACAAGCTCACATAGGTTTGGGGTCCATTCGTGGTTCGCATTCCACTTTTGGAGTATATGGTTTGTGTTGCCCCTATACCTATGTGCTCCTATTGCAATCTACTGTAACTTTACATTGCTTGCATTACTTCCTTTTGCTATTACTGCATATTTTTGGTATTTTGTACATATATCTTGTGTATATCTGGCATCCTCATACTGAGGGTATTACTCACTGAGATACTTTTGGCATATTGTCATAAAAATAAAGTGCCTTTATTTTTAGTATATATGTGTATTGTGTTTTCTTATGATATTGTGCATATGACACCAGTGGTATAGTAGGAGCTTTGCATGTCTCCTAGTTCAGCCTAAGCTGCTCTGCTATATCTACCTTCTATCAGCCTAAGCTGCTAGAAACACCTCTTCTACACTAATAAGGGATAACTGGACCTGGTACAGAGTGTAAGTACCCCTTGGTACCCACTGCAAGCCAGGCCAGCCTCCTACAGTCCTCCAGGTAGGACCTGGGTTAGACGTCTTATTTCTGTTTTTACAATATCATAGTCAAATACTGTATAATAGACAGTTGAGAGCTCCAAACTCATGTGTGTTAATTGATGTGGTCAATCTCTTTATGTTTAGATTTATACGTTCAGGAAAGTTAGGGTGGAGGACATTCAAGATTAAAGCGGGCCACATGTGGAACAAGCTACCTACTGAACGTAGAGCCAATAGAAACCTGAATAGCTTCAGGGAAAATCTAAAAACTTAGCTCTTTCCAGCAAGGGACTAGGATAAGAGTGGTTGGTGGTGGGTTCAAGCTGGTACAGGCCCACGGTACGGTGTGATGCAAATAAACCTTTGGGATTTCTTTTCATAATTATTTCGGCCATCCTAACGGGGGAACGCCTTCCTTGCATAATCCTGGTGCAGGCCTATTGTGGCGCAAGGGGTTACAAAGTGGCGCAATGCATGCATTGTGCCACTTTGTAAATCTGGCGCAGCGTTTTTGCCATAATATCACCACATTAGCATTAAAAAAATGAAGCTAATGTGGCGATTTATGGCGTAAGGGGCTCTTAAATCTGCCATTTTGTGTCTTCTTGCCCATGAAGGGTGTTCTTAGGAGCTATGGCAAGAAGGTGTGGCTTCTCGTGGATCGTGGCAGAAAGACTCCTTACCCTCCCGGGAGAAAAATACTAAGGCTTCTGAGGCTGCAGCCCATGTCTTGGGGAAATTGCTACCCCCTCATTGACATGCAGAGTGTCAGCAAAGGAGCTGGAAACCGACTGTGTGTAGGGGTTTCCAGCTCAGATTGTCTTACATCGATTGATTTCTGCTCTTCACCCGGAGACCGTGTGACGTGAGGAGTTAGCGTGTGTTGGCGCGTCAGGGCCTTAATAAGTAAACTTACAAGGAGACGCGTTTAGTTCGACAAACCTGTTGACGACGTTTGGGGACTTCCCAGCACAAAATATTTTCTTGGCATCACCAATCAATGAATCAATAGACGATCAATAATAACGATCACTAATCAATAAATGTTTAATTAAGCTTAATCATTGAATTCACCATAACTATTCAGTTCACAAATAACCACACCAGATTAGTCAAAAGTTAAGGTATTTATTTCCCTATTGGTTACGGTCTAACATCATGTATGTTAATTTTATTAACAATAAACTCATTGGAACACTACCAATTAGCAATCAGAGCACAACTTAATCAATGCATCAGCAAATATTCATTTGATATTTATGCACATCACTAATATGAAGCAACTTAGCAGAGAAGCAAGAACTCAGTCATTTGCCTATTTGCATAGGATAATTGTGAATGCCTTAACTAACCACGAATTAGCATTAGCATGTTGGGCCTCATGCAAAACATTTTAGTAAACACAAATTTGGAAAACATCTAAACTAAGGCCTCTATCAAAATAGCAGTTGGTACCTAGAAAGAAAAGGCAAACAGACAATCACAAATTTAGCATAGGATAGTTACCAATCCAATATATCAGCAAACAGTGTCAGTCTTCATCCTCAGGACATCAGTCGATTCACCATCAGCAAAGATAGGACGGGGTAAAATTTCAAGATAGCATAGTTCAGAAAACTGATTTCTTCCCTCAGATGAAGGAGGAGTTAATATCAGACAAGAATGGGGTAGAAGATGGTTTGAAGTGACAGGACAATTTAACTCTAAAGAATGGGCTTGAAGTGTCCAGAAAATGGCAAGTGACATAAGTCTTATGGCAAAGGAAAAGGCAAATGTCCCCATCAAAGTGGAAAAGAAAAGTTGCCCACGTTTCTCTTGGGTTACACCGTTAAATCAAAACCTTCAAATTGTTCCCTAATTCCTCATTGGATAAAATTTGGTGCATCGCTATCTCTGCCCAGTAATTCAGTGAGAACCCTACTAGAATTTTCCTTGTTTGCAGTTCCCATGTCGCAGATTGGTCTGTGTTATTTACGTCTTCACGGTTGGAATGTCAGGGAGAAAATGTTACACTTTTATGCTCCAGTCAGTGTCTTCATTGTCTTCTCCTAGCATGGTTAACCTTGCACCTGTTACGAATTACACTGTTGCATCCAACAAGAATGTCGCCTTGAGTAGGCCGTTCTCATAAGAAAGAATTTACAACAGCTACACCATATAGCCCCTGGAAAAATACAGCTTTGTGTCCTTTCAGGGAAACAGCACATTTACACATTAGAAAAATACAATTCAATATGAGGCCGGGCAGCTAGGCCCAAAACCCTTGCTAAGCTAAGGCCCTCTAATTTAATAAAGCAAAATTCTTAACATATAACTCTAATTATGATATACTAATACAAATTCAAAACATTATTGCACCATAAATTCAGAATTAATACACTTCTTCATTAGTCTTCGTGTACATAGGTAGCCACTCCCCGTGGGCACATTTCAAATGCGTGCATTATTTCTATTTTAACACATTTTCTATGCAGCTTCATCACACAATATACTTAACATTAATTTTAAAAGACACACTCCAACACATGTGACATGCGGTGTCGCAGCGTCAGCACGTCTGATATTATTATGTACATTTTGTGCAAACGTGCTCAGTGTCCTCATGCGGTAATACAAAATCCCCCACATTTCGAGTGAACCGTTTTTTCTAGAATTTGTAGATTAAGGGCAGGCACGTCTGATATCACTGAAGTAAAAATAGATTTTCGGAAAAATATCTTGGAAAGAATCTTGGAAAGAATTTTGGCAGACGTGTGCTTTTGGTGGGGAGGCAATACTCCGTTTCAAACTCTCCTGCTGAGGGCGTGACTGGGCCTCTATCCCGAACCTCAGCAACGCATTTATCCGATGCCAGGTTGCACTGGAACTGTGTGAATTCTTGTCTGATAAAACATATTCTTTCGAACTATAAAAACAAATTCAACAGGCTGTAATGAAGGAGGCCCCTGTTCTGACTGTTGTTTTTTCCAGAGCATGAGTCTTTTCCAGTGCGAGGCTGGGTCGAAGACGATGTGAACAGGGACATAGCTTGGTCAGTACGGTTGGAGGAGGGTGCGCATATTTGTAGGGGTACTAGATGAGCGAAAGCACATTATTTTGTGAAAACCGGCGTTTTTAAGTCTTACCAAACATAGAGAAGAGTCTGTGCTTTCGTTTTAGCTTTGTGTGTAAAGCATCCTGCTGAAATCAGACAGACACCTCACCATACCCGACTGAAAGCACATGTACCCACATATTTATCAAAATATACATTTATTAGGGGGATATAGAACCCCAAACACACCCTCTGAAGCTACTCCGCTGGATGTGAAGCTCCTTGGCTGCCTGGTATTTTGTGTTCTACGAGTTAATCCTGTTCTTCATTCCTACGGGAGGACTAGGGCTCTCGTACAGGCCAAAGCATGCGATTATGCTTTATGGTACTAGTTATACTGCTGCATGTGGCTCGCATTTCATTCATTAACATTACCTTTCTAGTAGGCCCTGGCCTTTGCATGGCCAATGCACCATTAAAGTTTGATTTTGCTGAGATGCAGGCCGACGAAAACAATCTCAGGTGGAAAGTGATAGACGATGTCAACAAGCTTTTAAGCGGAATGGGCATCGGCACTATCCTGGCGATAAGAAAATTGAAATAGATTCCTATATGAAGATGCTATGATTGCGCCATATTTAGATGCTCAATGGGGCATTTGGGCTGTTCCAAAATCCCTTCTTTTCTAAAATTTGCCTCGGTGCAGCACCGTTCACTGCTACCTGTAGCAGAGGAGTTAAGATGCTTCTTTTTAAAAGCGAACGTTCACAACGTATTCACAATAGTTACCTCAAGTTCAGGGAACAAATGCAAACCACCTTTTCAAGCAGTCTTTTGACACCTGGAAACATGAACCTGCCCGAACTGCCCCAGTGGAAATTGCAGATGACACATCACAACTTGTTTCTACTAATTCCTATTGGAGCATAAGAGAGCAGAGGAGGGCAATGAGAACCATTAACTCTGTGGTATCTAGAAATGACTTTTAGAGGGTTACATACTGAGCCACAGGTAAAACTGGAGCCACCTGCAAAGAGCGCTAGTGAAGATCACATTCACATGTTTATACATATTACCCTTTCACCTTTGCCCTCGGACCTTTTTTTTTTTTTGGTGATAACTTTTGCATGGTTTGACGAACTGTCACTAAAACTTCATTCACCTCAGCTTCTTCCTGTGAAGTTTTGGGGTGATCCATGAATTGGGGACCATGAAAATAGAACGTCCCAGAAAAGTTTTCCCCCAGCGATTTCCCATACTAAAATTGTGCAGTGATATCACAAAATCTGGTAAATTAAATTACACCAAATTTGGCAGAAAGCTAGATCTTGGTTCCGAAACCAAAAAAGTATGCTTTTTAGGATTTAGTGTAAACTAAGATTCAAAATGTATGTATAGATCACGCCCTGAAGGCTCTGCATATCCAACAGATCAAAAGATAAGATCTGATTGGCTGCCACCACATCAACAAAAAAGTGCAGTCCTTTTAGCACTCAGTGATTCAGTACCCTGCCCTGTAAGAGATTAAAAAAATCATGCAGGGGGCATGATAGGGATAACCTGTACCCTAGGCCTGAAGGAGAGGTCCCTGAGAGAAAAACCATGGGGCCAAAAACTAAATTTTATTAAAAGAGCCATCTGTCGATTCACAGTCCTGCCTAAAATAGGGGCTGGCTCCTGCCCTTTTAGAAAAATAAGCACTCCATAATGGGCCAGGCCTTGGAGGGGATGGCACAATTATTATTTTTTGGGGGGGAGAGGGGTGCGTACCCGAACCATTATGTTGCCCTGTGGTCCCTATCCCCCAGGGCGGATGTTAGTGATTTAAGAAAGAAAGGGAAATTGCAGAATAGGGAGACTCTAACATCTAAAGATTGGAGTGACATCAATGCCCTGAAAAATAACAAATCACTGATTATTAAATCTGACAGGACAATGTACCTAGTGGATGCACATCGGCAATTGGGAAACACAATGCATTGTAGACATTTGACAGAGAACCCCAAAAAAAACGAATGGAAAAAGAATATCATGCATTGTTGGATACATTGTTGAACAGTGATCTTTTAGAATTGGAAGAATATCACTACCTCCAAACTTTTAATGCAAAAATGACCGCCATTTACTTTCTCCCAAAGATATACAAAGATGCTCAAAAACTTTCTTGTAGACCAATTACAGACCAATTGTAAGCTCCCTCTTAGAAAATACCTAGAGGTTTTTTAGATTTATTTCTTCAACGGTATGTAATAGGTTTACCTTCATACTTGAAAGATTCCACTAATTTCCTCAAAAAAAAGATGGAAAACGAGAGTACAGGGAGAAGATGGAATGAAAGCAAAGGCTGGGGAAGGGCAGAGCAGCCAAGTGCTGCTAACATAGCTAGAAAAAGCCAGAAAGAGATAGAATCCAAGCTTTGAGTTATTTAAGCACTGAAGTGCGGGTGAGGGATTTGAAGCTCGCAGATGGGGTTGTGAAAGCTGCCATAGCCCAGCGCTGCCTCCCTCTTTTGCTGTTCAGAGACCGTGATGCTTGAGGGGGTGAGAGGTCCAAGCAGGCAGTAGAGGGCTTCCCAGCATTTTGTGTACTAAGTTAAGCTCCACACAGGGATAAAAAGGCCTTTGTTTCTCTGCTCCATTATTATGATTGATTATTATGCTTGCACTGTGTTTATAATCTGAAGTATTCAGCTCGTTTATATTTTGCTTTCTGAACATCGTAGTGTGAGATTGCTGCAGTAATTAAAACATGCATTTTGGTGTGCAGTAAATCAAAGCTTATCTGAAGTATTCAGCTCATTTATATTTTGCTTTCTGAACATCTTAGTGTGAGCCTGCTGCAGTAATTGAAACATGCATTTTGGTGTGCAGTAAATCAAAGCTTATCTGAAGTATTCAACTCATTTATATTTTGCTTCCTGAACATCGTAGTGTGATGCATTTTGGTATACAGTTAATCAAAGCTTATATCTGTCAATTAACTCTTTGCTTAAATATATGCATAGATGCTCTTTGTAGTGTACTTATATGTAAATAGATGCTTTTCATTGCTATTCTTATTCCACTATTGTTAATGTGCTAAATGCCTACATTTACCTGAAATTCTAGTAAAGCTAAATTGTATTCATAATTGGCGTGTGGTCCTTCATTGAGCGTCCTTATTGACTTATACCAAACAGGTGTCAACCAGTCACCTGGATAAGACAGATACCTTTGAAATCAAGTTACATTATGGTAGCACTAGATGTTGTATCACTATACCAGTGGTTCCCAAACGTTGTTGACCCGTGGCGCGCTTGACTTATTGGCTGTTGGCCACGACTCCGAATTATGTCACTCTTTTTTAGGGAGCCTGGCTTCAGGAGTCCTTCCATTTTCTCCTTGAAGTAACAAAATACAAATATAACAGTTGTTTAATAAGAAACTTTAATTCATTAGTCAAACCCTTTCTGTGTTAACCTGCTACATGTTGTTCCAGACACTAAAAGTGTTTGGGCACCTCCTCAAAGTTCTTGTTTTTATGCACTATTCCGGGGTAGCTACCTCAGAACAGTGCGTGAAGACAAGAGCTTTGAGGAGGTGCCCAGACACTTTAAAGAAAGTTTAATTTTTTTAAGGCAATTAAGCCGAGCACTGAAGTAATACAAACCTTGCCCCTTGAAATAATGATTGGAATGAACTGCAGGAGCCTCTCATGGGCATAAATGTGGGCAAGTGATACTCAATGCTGCCCCTTAAGTGCTGCTCCAATTTTTTGCTGCTGACCCTTGGGGTGGTGCTGTCTTGAACCCACTTGTGTTCACTTAGCTTCCTTTACTTCCTGCTACAGAAGCCTCCTTGAGTTGCCAGGTCAGAAATTACTAAAACAAAGCATAACCCCCTTTGAAAAGAAGCCAAAACCATGGGCAGGTGCTGCTAAGAGAAGCCCAAGCCCGAGAATCTTGAAAAGCAGCCAGTCATTTAGTTTTCTACTGTTCTCCTTTTATGCGTTCCTTCGATTTTTTCCAAAACTTGCACTTGTGAAAACTAAGCTGCACTGCAAATGCCTCAAGAGTGATCAGAGGCTCCACTCGTGATGTCTGTGATGCAAACCTTATGAAGGTCTGTGAACTTATTTAAATGTATTAATGTTTTCAAGTTGAAACGTGACAGTTATATCCATATTTAGCTGTGGAAAAGAAGCAAAGTAAAGTTGTGGAGTAACAAAAAAAAATGATGGCATTTGTGTTGCAGCCTTAGTTTCCATTGTATTTTAACATTGTACGTATAGAGTAACAAACATATTCGCTTCTACACCATTGTGGCTTTGTGTTTGGTGTTGCACTTGTCCCACTTTTCGAGGGCCACCGGTGATAACTCTAAATTTGTATTCAACTTCAAGCTGCCTGAACAAGTTGCATGTTGAAGCTCAAGTGTGGAAATGCAAAAAGTGCTACAGTGGGACGTGTTACTTACATGTGACAATGCACAAATGTTGCATTTTGCTTCAACCTTAAGAATGAAGCAAGATATTGGCTAGTGAAGCCCTGATTCATGGTCACTTGACAGCTATAATTACATACAAAGCAACTGGCAGTTCGTGCCAGGTGTGAAGGTAATGGGAGTGAATGTGCGTTCCAATACCATGGCATTCGGGCCCAGTTACATGGTTTCCCTTCCATGGGTCATCCTAGATATTGAGACATTCGGATCACTAGGGCATAGAAAGGCATCACCCGGAATTCCCCTACATCAGGTTTCAAAAAAGCCCGCTTCTGCACTCATTATATGTGGATTGTCCCTACTTTCTTAAACTCTGCTGTAACGTTATTACTACTCTTTTAACACACATACCAATATAAATTGAGGAGGGTGTACCACAACCCCAACCTGAAAGACTTTTGAATAGTTGAAAGTAGTAGCAGATTATCCCTACTCTTCGCAATCATTTCCGGATCTGCACCTGCGGTGCCATGAACACTTTGCTTCTCTTCAGCACCACCTATGCATCATCCTCAATAGGATCTCCCAACACTCAGGGCTACTCATAGCTCAGAGTGTACAAGTATGAAATGAGAACCATGTGCACTGAAGGACTGAAGGGAGCCACTAAAGAGACTCAGAAAGAGGACTGTTATGGTTTGCCAATTTATTAAATGCCTTTCAATTCGCTCATACTCTGCAGCCTGCCCTTAAGCAAATTACGTGAATACCTCTTTTCCAGATTAAGAACTTTTAAGCAAACCACGTGAATTCCCCTTTACCCGATCAAGCCGCGTGGTATCTGCAGCTACCCCCCTCACATCTTCACCTTATCTGAAAATAAAGAACATTAGCCAGTGGTTCCCAGTTTCTGCACCTCTGGCTAGTTTCCATGGCGCTCGGGGTGCAGTGGCACACAGGTTGGGAACTGCTACACTATACACATCAATAAACCAGGAGGATGGAATAGCTGCCTGCCATTTTTTGAGAGATAGACCAATTGAATTCCTTGAACATACTCAGGTCATACTGGAAAAGCTGCAATACTGTCTTACTCACAATGTCTTCCTGTTTGACAAGTAGGTATAGTTACTGTAGGGGGCTGGCTCAGTGTATAGTATACACCTATGGTGTGGCACCCTATACTGAGTCTAGGCAACCCTTAGTGATAGTGTTCCGGTGTCCAGATAGCAAAAGCTCTCTAGGAGTAGCTATGATGAGCAGCTAAAGCTTACCTAGGAGGAGTGTAAAGCACTTGCAATACCACTATAGTCAGTAAGTAACCAACCACAAGAAAGAACCACACCAGGTGTTGTAAAAATTAAAGTTTCTTTATTACAACGGTATAGCTATACTAACATTGGTATGTCTCCACCTGGGGATACCAACACACAAAAATATACACTTACTAACAGTCAGCAAAAGCATAACAATACATGAAGTCCTATGTTGGGGCCAAACCATATACTAAGAAAGTGGTATAATAATGAAGGAGCCCAACAAAGGTGGGTGTGTTAGGATCCCATGGGCTGGGGGAGTAGGAAATAACCAGAGGTAAGTATTAGAAATCCCACAGGCACCCGGATGCAGAGCTGTTATTGAGCCGGATGTGCCATAGGCTAACACAGGACTGTTGTGATTAGATTTTTATGGACCCTTCACAGTGCACCAGAGGAAACCAGTTGGCACAAAGAAGGTTGGAGAGTGCCCCCACCTGTGGATACTTAGAAGACCGGAGTTCCTACACCAGGGAGCCTAGGTGCATAGGGGTGAAGTTGCGTTGGAAACCCTCATTGGTGTCAATGGAAGCCTCCGTTGTCCAGCTGCTGTTGCCACCCATGGACCAGACCAGTGGAACCAAAAGGTGGAATCTGGATGAGAGGAACCTGAAATAGAAGGGGACAGGGTCCAGACCACTTGGAGATGTCCAGGCGGTGGAGGCAGACAATGCCCACCCCCTTGAAGGTGAAGTTCCTGCAGGACCGTGAAAGAAGAAGTCCAGCCGTGGAGTCCAGGGGGATGCAGGAGATCCTTAGAATCACCCATGAACTGTCCCACGTCAGTCGCTGGATTGCAGGAGGGTCAGTGGATAGTAGGACCACAAACAAGCCTTGGCAAATGCCAAAAGCAGTTGCAAGGAAGTTTGCAGGATTTGAAGTACCAGCAAGGTCCTACTGACTCGTCCCTTGGTGGGGTGTCAGGGCAGGCTTTCAGTAGGGAGGAAAGCCAGCCGGATTTGGAGGAGCCCCCCACGAGTAACCCACTGGCAGCAGGCACAGGGATTTGCAAGAAGGCCTCAACAACACAACAAACAGGAGTCCCACGTCGCAGGAGCTGCAGAGTGGGAGCTGAATCTGGCGTTGCAGAGTGCTGGAGGTTGGAGATTGTAGAAGCTCAAAGATCTTCTTTATAGGAAGAGCCAACAAGTCTTGGTAAGAGCAACAGCTGCGGTCCACAGGGGGTGAGTTCCAATAGCTGCAGCAAGGGTCCACCGTCTCACAAGTTGGTCAGAAGACAAATTTGACCAGGGGAAGACCACAGAACCCCAACCTGTGAGCAGAGCCTTTACATTGCCCATGGGACAGCAGGATTCACAAGCCGGTTGTCTTTGTCTTGAGGTGCTTGCGTATGTAGGGGAGTGACTCCTTCACTCCAAAGGAGATTCCTTCTTGCTTCTCGGGTGCAGGCAGAGTCCTTGTCACCATGGAGGATCCACAGCCACAGATGTTGTAGAAATCTTGCAAGAGCTGAAGACACAATGTTGCAGTGGGAGCCCTCCCAACTTGTTTCATGTTCCAAAGCAGGCCAGCAGCTGTCCGGAGGCCAGGAGCAGAAGATGTTTTCCAGAGAGTTCCTCAAAGAGCTTTGCTAGACAGATCTAAGGACCCATCGTCGGGGGAGCCCTTAAGTAGCCCTAAAAGGGGGTTGGTCACTCTCTAAAGTGACCCACCTATCAGAGGAGGTCATGGGCGTCATTTACTTGCCTAACCAGTCGGATGTTCCCAGGGGCCTCTGCCATCTTATTTTCAAGATGGCTGAATCAAGTGGCCACCTGGCAGAGCTCTGTGGACCTCCCTAGGGGAGGAGCTGGACAGGGAGGTGGTCACGCTCCTGTCCTTTGTGTGGTTTCACCCCAGAGCAGGAACCGGAACTGAACTGGTGCAAACCAGATTATGCAATGAGGGCACCAAATGTGCCCTTCAAAGCAGTGTGGTGGTGCTCAAAGGCCACCCCAGCCCAGAGGCACCTATATCAAAGGGAGAGTGTTTTGCCTTTTCTAAACCTAAAATTTCTCTCAAGGGCGACTCGGATTGAGCGAGAGCCTCTGTGTATTTCTCCCCTACACAGGGGGAACCTGTTGATCCTAATTCAGCATTTTCGAACTCTAATGTTTTATCTACCAATAATGAGAAAGTCATATCATCCAATGCCATTACCCATGAAATCCCCTGCCCTAATCGCTTTTTGCCATTGGAAGGTCGGGAACATCTGATAGAATCCAGCCACTATGATTCAACCTCCAAAATACTTACCTCTGAGTCTGTTGGATCCTCCCCATTGGAGGAAGTGGTTACTGGCATTTCTAACCTGAGGGAGGCGGTAAAACCCCCGAAACAAATGTTGATGGAGACCCTCAACCTCCTTCGACCTATAGGAGGAAAGTGGAACAGTGGAGATTCCTACAGAGAAAGCACGAATTCCATGCTGCCTACTTGCACTAGCCAGTGTAGTCGAGAAGTGTGGCACAATGGTTAGAGCAGCAGACCCTGATGCAGAGATCTGGTCTGGGACCAGGGTTCAATTCCCACCTCGGTGGGTCTTAGGCTCAATTTCCTTGGACCAGATAACTCTCGCCTTGGTGCCTAATCTAATTAATGGGTCCCACTCTGTAACATTGGGCAATAGCTTGCTTAATCTCCACAATGGCCCTGATAGCTCTTGGATGCCTGGGGGTGCCCAGGAGTGGGTGTCTCACAGGGAAAAGCCAGGAGAGATTCCACAGCGGTATGCATACAGCGCCTTGAGACCCTAACGGGTGAGTAGCACACTATACAAGTGTGAAGTTTACAGTTTTACATACATTTTTGGGGACCGTATATTAATAACGTGTCAAATACAGTTGTGGTGGGCTGCACACCCCCTCGCTCCTGGAAGGGTGCGATAATTATGCCAATTCACAAAAAAGGGGATAGATCAGTCCCGGGAAACTACAGACCTATTAGTCTTTTAGATAACTTGCAAAAAAAAAATCTTATCAAGTCTTGTGTAGGCTTCAGGATCGGTTGGAGGAAAACGATATTTTATCCCACCTCCAGGCGGGTTTTAGACAGAAGACTAGCATAGTAGATCAGGTCTTCCGCTTTCTTTGAATTAAATGGAAAAGTGTCGACCTGGATGCCGGAAGACTTTTTGTCGCTTTCGTGGATCTCTAGTCTGCCTTTGATTTGGTCCCTCGAGACAAACTATGGGAGATTCTGGGCAGGGCTGGTATCCTGGGCCCTTTGATAAATTTGATCCAGGAGTTATATTCTGACAGTTTTGCTAGTGTAAGGTGGGGTATGAATGGTGAATTGATGGGGGAAATTCCATTACAGAAGGAGTGAGACAGGGCTGTGTGCTGGTTCCTACACTTTTTTTACTTTTTATAAATGCTTGCATTCCCTATCTCTATAACTGTGAAAACTATGCCCCAAAATTGAATGGCGTTAAGACCCCATGTCTCCTGTTTGCGGATGACACCCTCCTCCTTTCCCAAACTTCTCATGGCCTTAATAGACTCCTCGTGAGATTTTCAGATTTTGTAGGGATTTCAACATATAAATCAATGCCACTAAAACCAAATACATGGAAATGTAGAGTGAAGAAAAGGATATTACTGGATGATAATATTTTAGAAAGAGTATCAGACTTTGACTATTTGGGAATAATGCTGAAGGACTTGCACAAGTGGGTGGCCCAATCTTTAAAAAGTATTATGTCTTTAAAATAAAAAGCAGGAGGCATCCTGAGATTTGCTGGTACGTCCACCAGTTTTCCATTATACCAGCAATGGAGATATACAAAAGTCAAGCCAGAGGAGGAGTATTTGATGGTGCTGAGTTGTGGGGTCATGGCAATCTACTAGCCTTAGAGAGAGCGGAGAACCTTTCTCTCAAGGTCTTGTTAAAAATCCCTTTGAGTTCCCTCACACTTCCTATTCGAATGGACTTGAACCTATGCTTGATTGAGGATTTAGCCGCTATGAGACCACTGCAGTACTGTATAAGATTATGGTCAATAGATACCTTAGACCCGTACAAAGTATGACTTCAACTGGTGCTAGCTGACCTGTAAAATGAAAGAAAATCCCTGGTGCAGATATGTGAAAAAGGCTTTTTATGCATTGGGGTTAGGACCATTTTGGACAGACCCCCTGCACGTTCCAAAGAGCGCTATTCAAAGTTTGAAGAACTCGTATTGGATGAATCAGATAGGTGTTCAGTTGGCCGCAATCTCGTCCTCAAGCTTAACTGATAGCTTCCTATTAGCTAAATGCCACTATGAATTTGAGCCCTATCCTGATATGATTTTGGTACCTCTTGCACATGCACTTTATATTAGGTTTAGAATTGGTTCTTTACCGCTTCAGGCTTTTACTTCTAGATGGAAGCAGTCTGAGTGTTGAGTAGATCTATGCCCGATGGGATGCATGATTACAGAGAATATATCCCACTTTCTATTCCACTGTCCGGCGTATAACAGGCAGAGGGTGCGCTGGATCAGGCCTCTCTGTAAATCCTTGGGTATTAGAGATCGGCACATGGCATCAGGATTTGCAGAACAAACAAACATGGCATTGTGGCATGTGAGGTGGCAAAATATTTAGAGGCAATATGGCGTCTTAAAACTAAATTTTTAAATACCAAAGTATAACATTTAATCAAGTAGTTTATATTGGTGTTTTTTATTATTCTATTTTTTTTTTTTGCACAAAATGTATATATATATATATATATATATATATATATATATATATATATATATATATATATGTGAAAAATTGGGTCTTTGGTTGACAGTCAGGTTACCCCCTGTTCAAGCAAGGACCCTCACTCTAGTCAGGGTAAAAGAGAATCACCCTCAGCTAACCCCTGCTTACCCCCTTGGTAGCTTGGCAGAGCAGTAGGCTTAACTTCAGAGTTCTAGGTGTAAAGTATTTGTACCAACACACACAGTAACTTGATGAAAACACTACAAAATGACACAACACCAGTTTAGAAGAATAGGAAATATTTATCTAAACAAAACAAGACCAAAACGACAAAAATCCGACATACACAAGTCAAGTTATCAATTTTTAAAGATTAAACTCAAAAATAGCGCTTGGAAACACCAAATGCTTCGATGAGGTGTTAACACGGCGTCGCGACGGAGTCGTTCCCAACAAGCCGGCACCAGCGGCGCCGGACACGGAGTCGTGTAGACCCCCAAGTACAGTACCTTTGGTGAAGAGTGAAAACAAGTCTATGCCAAAGTCGGGGATCGCGGTGTCTGTGCGAAACGTTCAATCCGCGCACTTCGAGCACCGTCGGTCACGACGTGGTGCGGCGACTTCCACGGAGTCGCGGACTTCAGCTGGGCTGCAGCGGCGTCGGGCCTGCGAAGAGTGTCGCGTTCCAGCGAAGGTCACGGCGCCGGGTGCAGGTGGCGTCACCGGATTCAGCAGCGGCGTCGGTCCGAAGTCGTCGAATGTCGATTTCCTTGGATTTCCACCAGCTTTCCTTTCAGGGGCCCAGGGACTGGATAGGGCACCACTTGTCAGAGCAGGAGTCTCTCCAGAGACTGCAGGTGCTGGCAGAGAGAAGTCTTTGCTGTCCCTGAGACTTCAAACAACAGGAGGCAAGCTCTAAATCAAGCCCCTAGAGATTTTGTCACAAGATGGAAGGCACGCAAAGTCCAGTCTTTGCCCTCTTATTCTGACAGAAGCAGCAACTGCAGGATAGCTCCACAATGCACAGTCACAGGCAGGGCAGCACTTCTCCTCAGCTCTTCAGCTCTTCTCCAGGCAGAGGTTCCTCTTATTTCCAGAAGTGTTCTAAAGTCTGTGGTTTTGGGTGCCCTTCTTATACCCAGTTTCTCCTTTGAAGTAGGCCTACTTCAAAGTAAGGTCTCTTTGGAATGTGAAATCCTGCCTTGCCCAGGCCAGGCCCCAGACACTCACCAGGGGGTTGGAGACTGCATTGTGTGAGGGCAGGCACAGCCCTTTCAGGTGCGAGTGACCACTCCTCCCCCTCCTCCTAGCACAGATGGCTCATCAGGATATACAGGCTACACCCCAGCTCCCTTTGTGTCACTGTCTAGTGTGAGGTGCAACCAGACCAACTGTCAAACTGACCCAGACAAGGAATCCACAAACAGGCAGAGTCACAGAAATGGTATAAGCAAGAAAATGCTCACTTTCTAAAAGTGGCATTTTCAAACGCACAATCTTAAAATCAACTTTACTAAAAGATGTATTTTTAAATTGTGAGCTCAGAGACCCCAAACTCCACATGTCCATCCGCTCCCAAAGGGAATCTACACTTTAATCAGATTTAAAGGTAGCCCCCATGTTAACCTATGAGAGGGACAGGCCTTGCAACAGTGAAAAACGAATTTAGCAATATTTCACTGTCAGGGCATATATTAAACACATTACTATATGTCCTACCTTAACCATACACTGCACCCTAGCCTTGGGGCTACCTAGGGCCTACCTTAGGGGTGTCTGACATGTTAGAAAAAGGAAGGTTTAGTCCTGGCAAGTGGGTACACTTGCCAAGTCGAATTTACAGGTAAAACCGCACACACAGACACTGCAACGGCAGGTAGGTCTGAGTCATGATTACAGAGCTACTTATGTGGGTAAGGAGGAGGGTGTCATCCGCAAACAGGAGAGTGTGTGAGTGTATGATGGATGTATGAGTATGTGTGTGAGTGGCTGTCTATGAGAGGGTATGTGAGTAGGTTTGTGGGTCCATGAGTGGGTGTGTGGGTGGATGTGTGAACGGGTGTATGAGTGGCTATGTGGTCTGTGAGTGGGCATGGAAGTGGTTTTTGGGGTCTGTGAGTGGGTGTGTGACTGGCTTTATGAGTGTGTGAGTGGTTTTGTGGGTGTATATGTCTGTGTGAGTGAGTGTTTTAGTCTGTGAATGCGTATGGTAGTGGTTTTGTGGATTAATGAGTGGGTTCCTGGGTGTGTGAGTGGGCGTGCGAGTGGGTGTATGAGTGGGTGTGTGGATTTGTGAGTGCGTGGGTAAGTCATTTTGTGGGTTTGTGAGCGGGTGTATAAGTGCATGTATGATTGTGTGAGTGGGTGTGTAAGTCTGTGACTGGGTGTGGTAGTGGTTTTGTGTGTCTGTGAGTGGGAGTGTGTGTGTAAGGGTGTGTTAATGTGCAAGTGAGTGGGTCTGAGAGTGGGTGTATTTATTTAATTAGGTTCTGGATCCTCAGATCTGTCACAGATTTACATGGGCGGCAATGCAGAGCAAAGCGGAGTATCTGTGGATTCTCGTGCACCCCACAAAATTATTTTTGGGCAATTTTTTGCCCAGGAGGGGTCCCTCAGAGACTCCTTCATCAGTCCCATGGGATGAGGATGCCTCTATCCTAACTCCTTATATCCTATTTAATCTTTATTGCCCCCCCCAGAGAACCGTGTCTCGAATCACAAAATGACAGCTGCAACTTTTCTCTCAGGTTGCGACCAGCCAATCACGGCATTGCAGCCCAAACCGCTGGACGGAATTACACCAAATTTGGTAGAAAGCTCAATCTTGGTCCAGGAAGATCTCTGTTTGTAATTTGGTTTAAACCTGTTCACTAGTTTTAGAGTTATTAAAAAAAAAAGTATGTATATCTAGAGACACAGATTCAAGGCGGCGGATATACGTGACAAGAGCAATGCTGTGATTGGCTGGCCACAATCTGACAGGAAAGTTGTGGCCACCATTTTTTTTTTTGTACAAAATGTATATATATATATATATATATATATATATATATATATATATATATATATATATATATATATATGTGAAAAATTGGGTCTTTGGTTGACAGTCAGGTTACCCCCTGTTCAAGCAAGGACCCTCACTCTAGTCAGGGTAAAAGAGAATCACTCTCAGCTAACCCCTGCTTACCCCCTTGGTAGCTTGGCAGAGCAGTAGGCTTAACTTCAGAGTTCTAGGTGTAAAGTATTTGTACCAACACACACAGTAACTTAATGAAAACACTACAAAATGACACAACACCAGTTTAGAAGAATAGGAAATATTTATCTAAACAAAACAAGACCAAAACGACAAAAATCCGACATACACAAGTCAAGTTATCAATTTTTAAAGATTAAACTCAAAAATAGCGCTTGGAAACACCAAATGCTTCGATGAGGTGTTAACACGGCGTCGCGACGGAGTCGTTCCCAACAAGCCGGCACCAGCGGCGCCGGACACGGAGTCGTGTAGACCCCCAAGTACAGTACCTTTGGTGAAGAGTGAAAACAAGTCTATGCCGAAGTCGGGGATCGCGGTGTCTGTGCGAAACGTTGAATCCGCGCACTTCGAGCACCGTCGGTCACGACGTGGTGCGGCGACTTCCACGGAGTCGCGGACTTCAGCTGGGCTGCAGCGGCGTCGGGCCTGCGAAGAGTGTCGCGTTCCAGCGAAGGTCACGGCGCCGGGTGCAGGTGGCGTCACCGGATTCAGCAGCGGCGTCGGTCCGAAGTCGTCGAATGTCGATTTCCTTGGATTTCCACCAGCTTTCCTTTCAGGGGCCCAGGGACTGGATAGGGCACCACTTGTCAGAGCAGGAGTCTCTCCAGAGACTGCAGGTGCTGGCAGAGAGAAGTCTTTGCTGTCCCTGAGACTTCAAACAACAGGAGGCAAGCTCTAAATCAAGCCCCTAGAGATTTTGTCACAAGATGGAAGGCACGCAAAGTCCAGTCTTTGCCCTCTTATTCTGGCAGAAGCAGCAACTGCAGGATAGCTCCACAATGCACAGTCACAGGCAGGGCAGCACTTCTCCTCAGCTCTTCAGCTCTTCTCCAGGCAGAGGTTCCTCTTATTTCCAGAAGTGTTCTAAAGTCTGTGGTTTTGGGTGCCCTTCTTATACCCAGTTTCTCCTTTGAAGTAGGCCTACTTCAAAGTAAGGTCTCTTTGGAATGTGAAATCCTGCCTTGCCCAGGCCAGGCCCCAGACACTCACCAGGGGGTTGGAGACTGCATTGTGTGAGGGCAGGCACAGCCCTTTCAGGTGCGAGTGACCACTCCTCCCCCCCCTCCTAGCACAGATGGCTCATCAGGATATACAGGCTACACCCCAGCTCCCTTTGTGTCACTGTCTAGTGTGAGGTGCAACCAGACCAACTGTCAAACTGACCCAGACAAGGAATCCACAAACAGGCAGAGTCACAGAAATGGTATAAGCAAGAAAATGCTCACTTTCTAAAAGTGGCATTTTCAAACGCACAATCTTAAAATCAACTTTACTAAAAGATGTATTTTTAAATTGTGAGCTCAGAGACCCCAAACTCCACATGTCCATCCGCTCCCAAAGGGAATCTACACTTTAATCAGATTTAAAGGTAGCCCCCATGTTAACCTATGAGAGGGACAGGCCTTGCAACAGTGAAAAACGAATTTAGCAATATTTCACTGTCAGGGCATATATTAAACACATTACTATATGTCCTACCTTAACCATACACTGCACCCTAGCCTTGGGGCTACCTAGGGCCTACCTTAGGGGTGTCTGACATGTTAGAAAAAGGAAGGTTTAGTCCTGGCAAGTGGGTACACTTGCCAAGTCGAATTTACAGGTAAAACCGCACACACAGACACTGCAACGGCAGGTAGGTCTGAGTCATGATTACAGAGCTACTTATGTGGGTGGCACAACCAGTGCTGCAGGCCCACTAGTAGCATTTGATTTACAGGCCCTGGCACCTCTAGTGCACTTTACTAGGGACTTACTAGTAAATCAAATATGCCAATCATGGATAAACCAATCACATACACATTTTGTAAATGAGCACTTGCACTTTAGCACTGGTTAGCAGTGGTAAAGTGCCCAGAGTAACAAAAACAGCTAAATCAGAGTCCAGCACACATCAACAACCTGGGGAACAGAGGCAAAAAGTTAAGGGAGACCACGCCAAGGATGAAAAGTCTAACAATATATATATATTTTTTTCTTGTGTAGGAAATTTTAATTTCCAGGGCAACTTGCTCTATGTGCAGACTGAATTTATAGACTGTGAGCCCCTCTTATTGGTAAAAAATTATAACTTTGCATATATTGTTTTTGGCAGTATGGAACCTAGTGTGGTGGACTAAGCTCAAGCCACTCTTTTATGCAAATAATTGTATTTGTAAATTCTATTTAATCTGCCTCAGTTCTAGTTTTCTCAAGCTGCTCTTTTTGCCCTGAGTGTAATTATTGTAAGAAAATTTATACTTTATACTTTGCCAGATATTATCAATGCCTGTAGATTGATTTTTGTTTTACTTGTTCTGAGAAAGTAATGGTTTTATTCCTATTACAATGAGCTTTTATTGAATATTTTGTTTTAACTGTGCTTTAAGGGCATGTTTTTGCCGAAATAAAGCTGAATTGAATTAAATATATTAGTAAATTTAATTTATGAGTCAAATTGTGAGACAATTTATATTTTTTTTAAACTGTGAAATTCACTAAAAAAGGTTACAGAGACATTGTAGTTAGGAAATGGCATTAGAAAACTGTAGATACTCACTGAAAAAAACAAAGGTTACAGGGACATTATAGTTATGAAATAGAATTAAAAAAACACTGGCATTCACTGAAAAAACAGTTAGGTTCAGATTTTACACACACAAAACTATGGAAATTCAATAGTTATAGTTATCTCATGTAAATATGACTCATGCCATATAGTAACTATAACATGCTTTTAACTTTAAACTTTTATTCCCCTCCCCCAGGAGCACATCCCAAAATGGTGGCCACAACTTTCCTGTCAGATTGTGGCCAGCCAATCACAGCATTGCTCTTGTCACGTATATCCGCCGCCTTGAATCTGTGTCTCTAGATATACATACTTTTTTTTTTAATAACTCTAAAACTAGTGAACAGGTTTAAACCAAATTACAAACAGAGATCTTCCTGGACCAAGATTGAGCTTTCTACCAAATTTGGTGTAATTCCGTCCAGCGGTTTGGGCTGCAATGCCGTGATTGGCTGGTCGCAACCTGAGAGAAAAGTTGCAGCTGTCATTTTGTGATTCGAGACACGGTTCTCTGGGGGGGGGCAATAAAGATTAAATAGGATATAAGGAGTTAGGATAGAGGCATCCTCATCCCATGGGACTGATGAAGGAGTCTCTGAGGGACCCCTCCTGGGCAAAAAATTGCCCAAAAATAATTTTGTGGGGTGCACGAGAATCCACAGATACTCCGCTTTGCTCTGCATTGCCGCCCATGTGAATCTGTGACAGATCTGAGGATCCAGAACCCAATTAAATAAATACACCCACTCTCAGACCCACTCACTTGCACACTAACACACCCTTACACACACACTCCCACTCACAGACACACAAAACCACTACCACACCCAGTCACAGACTTACACACCCACTCACACAATCATACATGCACTTATACACCCGCTCACAAACCCACAAAATGACTTACCCACGCACTCACAAATCCACACACCCACTCATACACCCACTCGCACGCCCACTCACACACCCAGGAACCCACTCATAAATCCACAAAACCACTACCATACGCATTCACAGACTAAAACACTCACTCACACAGACATATACACCCACAAAACCACTCACACACTCATAAAGCCAGTCACACACCCACTCACAGACCCCAAAAACCACTTCCATGCCCACTCACAGACCACATAGCCACTCATACACCCGCTCACACATCCACCCACACACCCACTCATGGACCCACAAACCTACTCACATACCCTCTCATAGACAGCCACTCACACACATACTCATACATCCATCATACACTCACACACCCACTTACACACCCACAAAACCACACACACCCAGACACACACCCATACAGCCCATCACACAGCAACTTACAGAACCACAGTGTGGGGTTGACTGCATACAGAGGGTTGGCCACAGGCCAGGCCCTGCAACCAACCCTGTGGCATGCACGGCTAACAGCTGTGCGCAGGAATGGTTGGCTGCACGTGGGGGGTTGGCCACAGGGCCTTGCCGCAAGCCAGGTACTGATGCCAATCCCCCCACATATGGCATTCAGATGTGCATGGAGGCATTTGGTTTAACACATAGTAATTAAATATTGCTTTACATTAAAAAAAGACTCTAATTGAAAAAAACAAAGGTTACAGGGACGTTATAGTTAGGAAACAGAGTTTAAAAAAAGTTCAAAATTTACAAAAGAAAAGTCAAAGTTTACAAGGACATTATAGTTCATGCCCTCACCATGTACTGCTAATTTCCCCACATATTACATCTGTTATAACATCTTCTATACCATCATTGATAAGATCATTAATAATATCACTGCAACATTTGCAATAACATTATTTTTAACTTAGGGCACAATTATAGTTTCTTGAGATAAGTATTACTATAACTGCTGAATTTCTATTGTTTTTGTGTGTAGTTATAGTTCGGGTGAGCAGAAATTGGAATTCCTCGAATATTTGACCCATTTGATGAATCTCAGCAAAACTTTCCAGTTCTATTGCCCCTGTTACATTGGCAAAGGATGGAACGTTTCATGGGGTTTGGTCAGGGGCAAATAAAAAAAGGGGGGTCCTAAAACAGGTTTTGACTGTGATGCATTTTACTAGGGCTTTTTTATTGGATGTAGTGTCAAAACGGCTAAAAGGATTGTAATTAAATTTTACAACATTGTACACTAGAATATGTAGACGATCATTTTTGCTATTGCAGATGATGTTATGAAGTGGTTATGAAGTTATAAGGGCCAAAATCATAGTGATATCTGTCTAGCACAATACTACTAAAAGTAGCAAGAAAGCAGAAAAATAAACTAGACTGCATATGTAAAGTTTCAGATTTACTACATGAACAACTGAAAGACCCATTGTAGTCATATGTTAATGGAAATCAACAAACAAATACATAAGAAATACAATAATAGTAATCTACATACATTTTCTTTGCATGCTCTCTGGCTCACAAAATACAACTGTGCACAACAAGCCAAACAAAGACCATATTCCGAATGCACTCCTGTGAAACAACATGGAAAAGTTACATAGCAGTGAGCTACACAACCCTAGGAGTGAGCTATACAAACTACTATGTAGAGTAGAGGACATAATAATTAGCCACTAGGAAAAAAAAATAATCTCACTTTTTTATAACAATTGGCTTTTGTTCATTTTACATTTCATAAGTAGCACAATCATGCTAAAAGTAGCAAGGAAGCCCTAAAAATAAACTAGACTGCAAATGTAAAGTTTCAGAATGACTACATGAACAACTAAAAGTCACATTTATTGTTACAGGATTATTTAAACCACTAAACAAATGCAATAGTTAAGAAGAAACACATCACTTTAAGGTACTCATTACAACATTGGCGGTATTGACCGCCTACCGCCACGGCAGCCAACATACCATCGCCGTGATTACCATCCGCCCACCCGCATTATGACCGTAGAAGGAGTTCTGCCAGAAGGCTGGCGGAATACCATCGACGGTCATGGCGGCGGACGGCGGTAAGCTGGCGCTGCTGTCAGCAGAAGCGCTATGCCAGCAAAACACCGCCGACCGTATCATGAGCAATGATACTGCCTGGCGGTGTTTTGCTGACAAACGCTGCTGCTGGCAGCAGTGCCGCATCCCGTCTCCTGCCGGAGGACCCCCTACAAGCAGGTAATTTGGGTAATCCGACAGGAGAGGGGGTGGGGGGTGTTGTGTGTGTGGGAGGGGTTGTGTATGTCTGTTTTTGTATGCATGCATATGGGTGTGAGTCGCGTTGAATGAGGGCAGGAAGGACTTAATGTGAGTGTACGTGGTGTGTTGTGAATGCGTGTGTGCGACAATGTATGTTGGTGTGTGTTGCGGTGTGTGGGTATGTATGGGGATTGGGAGGGGGTAGGGGAGACCCCTATCAGTGCCCAAGAAGGAATTCCCTTGCACTGATAGTGCCTACCGCCATGGCGATCGTGGCAGTACGCTTGCCACGAAAACCATGGCAGTAGGCGGGGTCATGATCCTGAGGGTGGGATTGTGATGGCCACCTGGCTGGAGACCGAAGTCTCCAGCCCAGCGGCCGTTACCACCCTGGCAGACGGAGTGGTACATTGGCGGTTTGGCTCATGTCATAATTTGGAAAAAGGTACAGCCAGCCTGTTGGCAGTACCTTTCTCCAAATAACCGCCGACCGCCAGGGTCGTAATGAGGGCCTAAATCTGATTGCCACTCTGTTGTTATAGTTAGGATTCCAAGAGGTAGGAATTCCTCAGATGTTTGTTCCCTAATAACTTTCTACCAGTTTGACGATTCACCACAAAACTTTCCTGACCTATAGAATTTTCTAATTGTACTGATGTAAATGTCTGTGGTGAATCATTAGGGGAATACAAAGATAAGATGGAGGTCCCAAAACACTGGTTTGCACCAATGCATTTTCCATAGACTATTGGAGTTGAGATAGCGCAAAGACGGCTGAAAAGATTTACATGAAATTTGGCAGGAATATACCATATGGTGCACAGATGTTCCTTTTTGGGTACTGCAGGTAAGTAGGATAAGTAACTCAGTTTTAAGGAATTTAAAATGAGTCATATCTATGACTGTAGTACTTTAATGGAATTTTGTGAAATTCTGTGAAACTACTGTGGTACATGGCGATGACAAGTCATTATCTGATTGGATGATGACTGCTTTTCCAAAGGTTTAAGGCAGCCATGTTGTTTTCAGGCCACTTTGCCAGGTTTCCGACATAGGGTCTTAGATATAGGTAAGAATTAGGTTTTATATTTTTTCCCTACCTATTACCACTTTAGTAAATAGTACTAGTAAAATGGTAATAGGTAGGGAAAACTAATTATTAGCATCTACATAATCTTTTAAAAAACTTACAGAGGTCCGAAGTACTACTTAGGTAGTACTGCGGTACTTAAGTTTCTTTTAAAATAATGTAATACACTATGGGGGTAATTACGACCCCGGCGGTCAGTGTAAATGTGGCGGTAGTTCCGCCAACAGGC
Organism: Pleurodeles waltl; assembly: GCF_031143425.1. Taxonomy (NCBI): domain Eukaryota; kingdom Metazoa; phylum Chordata; class Amphibia; order Caudata; family Salamandridae; genus Pleurodeles; species Pleurodeles waltl. The sequence goes on from NC_090436.1 coordinate 533,132,659, forward strand.
TGGCGGTATATACCGCCACATTATGACATTGGTGGGTTGGCTAAAGCCAACCCGTCAATGTACCACACTGACTGCGATGGCTGTAGCAGCCGCCGGGCCCAAGATAACAATCTCCAACCCAGCGGCTGCTACTGTCCCCTGGAGGCATTATGACCCTGCCTACCACCATGGTTTTCGTGGTGTTTAAACTCCTTTCCTGTCACTGGTAGGAGACCCACTCACCCCACCTAACACTCCCCATACAACCCCCATTTCCCCCCCATATACGCACACTCACAGGCACACACCACACATTCACACACTCACTCACACAGGCATACAAGCATGCATCCATTAATTCACCCACACATCCGTACACACATTCATACTTACATGCAGACACGCAGACACGAATACACACATACACGCAGACACTCATTCACATTTCCATTCATTCATGCATTCTCACACACACACACAAACAACACTACACACTCATTCACATTCACGCACACACTCACACATTCATGCACACACCCCAACACACACAAAACACCCCTACCACCCCCCAGGCGGAAACCTGACTTACCTGCATCCGGGGGTCTTCGGGCAGGGGACAGACGGGACGCTGCTGCCACCAGCAGCACCTGCCAGCAGAACACAGCCAGGCCGTATTATTTGTCATAATACAGCTGGCGGCGGTCTTCTGACATGGCGCTGCTGATGGTGGCAGTGCCACCTTAACACCTTCCACCAGCGTGGCCACAGCTGGATTTCCGCCCTTCATGTGGTGGAAATCCAGCTGTGGTCATAATATGGCGGACCGATGTTAGCCGTGGCGACGGTCTTTTGGCGGCCGTTGATGCGGCGCTAGGCGGCACTTACTGCCAATATTTTAATGTGGGCCTATATATTTAACAAATAGAGTGAAGAAATACGTATTTGCAATTGTTAACTTATTTCATTCTGTAGACCGCAGAAATACCACAAAAAATTTCCTAAAAATAAATGGTACTTGCTAGGTACTAGCACAGTACTCTGTAACCTTATTTATAAATATGTTTAAAAAAATCCCTACGTGTTACCAGCATTCAATAAAGGGGTAATAGGTAGGGAACTACAATAAAACCTACTATTGACCTATATCTAAGGCCCTAACACAGAATGCAGCCAAAGTGTAGTAAAAACAATATGGCTGCCTCTAAAAACTGCCATTGCCCTATTATATACTGCTTTGTTATCTCCCCAGAAAATCGCAAAGTTACTGTAGTGCACCATAGCCCAAAATATAACTAAGGCCTAGCTGTATCATTGTATTGTGATACCCTTGCACCATGCATGGTGTCACAAGGGCAACACAATACTTAAGTCAGATTTACAAAGCAATGCAAGGCGACCATGCAAGGCCCTGCACTAATTGGAAATCTGGAGAACCATAAAACAGACCAATTTGCTGTTTGCATTACTCTGCACACCATAATCTACATTGCTGCTAAAGTTCGCATACATCCGTATGACTCTCCACTGTATTCTACTACACTATACACGACTCCACTCTACAGAATTCCAGTATATGCCACTGTAATGTTCACTGCTCCACTCTACACCAGTCCACTCAATGCCATGCCACTGTACGCCAAACCACTATACGCTATTGCACTCTATGCCACTCTACTCTATGCCTCTCCACTGTTTAAGACTCCAATCTACGCCACTCCTCTCTATGCTCTCACACTGTATGCACCTTTACCTCTACGCCACTCAAGTCTATGCCACTCGACTGTACACCAATCCACTCTACTCTATTCTACTCTATGCCACTCAACTCTACAACACTCCATTCTATGCTATTCAACTGTATGCCACTCCACTGTATCCTACTTCACTCTATGCCAGTATATGGCACTCTACTCTATGTCACTTCATTCCTGTCAGCATCGGGGCAGTGCGCGCTCTGTTGGCGACTGGAATGCAAAGGCCCAGCACTCTCAAAACAACGTAATTTATGCATTGTGCTGGTATGTTGTGGTTTGACCTTTTGCATTGCAGAGTTCAATCCTGAAGACTTATTTTTAATGTGCTTACAAATACTGTTCCTTTGCAATGTATTGCTGCGGGTTTTCGGAGTGTGTTGGGGTGTGTCCCCTTTCCGGGTCCTTCCGGGGACTTTCCCTGCGGCATGCCTGGGTGTGGCTGTGGGCTGAGCCGAGACTCTGTGGGAGGGAGCCAGCCCAGCTCCCAGTGCTCGCTGTTCAGAGGTCCCGGTGCAAAGCAGCAGCTACTTCCTGAGTTCCTGTCCCGGTGGCCTATTTGATCTTCCAGGCCTCTGCCCTTCATCCATTATTTGGTGATCTTTGTTCTAGGCGGTAAGACGGTGGTTGGGCTGTCCCGACGCCATTATTGAGAAATTATTGAGAAATTCTCATATTCTTGGGCCTAAGCCTTTTATGATTAACAGATTACTTTGGGCATGGGAAATGTGCGTTTGAGTGTTTTGTGACATTTACATTGTGGTTTTCGAATCGGCAAGATGTGCGATTCGTTGCATGTTGATTTAACCCTGCTATTCATTGCGTGCTACCATTTCTTGACATTTACATGGTGGCTTACGAATCGGCAAAAATGCACGATTCTCTCCTCGAGCTTAATTCATGTTGTTCATTATATGCCAAACATTTTAAGACATTTATTTGGACTTATTTGATTTGACAAGTTGTGTGATTTATTACTTGAGTCCATATTGTGTTGTTCAAGGTGCACAATCCTTCCATGATGTTTACTATATATATATATATATATATATATACATATATATATATAAATAAATCTGTAATGTGCGCAATTCGTGTTGAAACATTTCAAGAGAACACAAAAGGCCAGAGTTTCTAGATGCAACATTGTATGGTCCTAATATGCATTCTCAAAGAAAGATTCATATGACTAGTTTAGAACGTATTCAGAATGTTTTTTCCTGATTCTCATGTAAAGAAAAGTAATTGAATTTGGAAGTTTCATTTAATCCATCTTGATTCCCTTACAGGTATTCGACCATCTTGAAACTTAGTCATTTTAACCCTAATTCTTAGGTTGTTCATGTTTTCAGAATGACAAAGCTTAGAGCCATAGTCTAGTATTGATTTCATGAGACATAATTTTTAATATTGTGTTTTTTAACCTTTTTTCTTACTACAGGTCTCCTTCCCAGCTGTTCCCTTCCTAATCCCCTCCTCCCCTCTTGAACTCTCTTAGCCTTTGTGATTTATCTATCAGAGTCTTGGAGCTGTTCAGTGATGGATGTGTTGGGAACGTGCGCAGACCCCGAGGATCTGGTGACTCTGACAGAATAGTGAGCCCACAAATTATTATCCTCCTGGTTTGTGTATGTTCTCAGCATGGCCACGATGGACGAGTTAGTCAAGACTATCACCCAGCTCCAGGCAGAGGTGGTATCATCCAAAGAATTGACAACTAGCTTAGCTGAGAGAGTGAGTCAGTTGCAAGATAAGGTAGAGAAGAAGGAACAAAGTTCTACAGGTGTGTCTTGGCCAGGTACTTCTTCTCAGGCTTCTGGAAGTAATCCGACAAGCATTTCCCTAAATGTTCCCTCCGCAATTCCTTTAGCTCCCCCAGGACGTTTCTCAGGTGACCCTTTGAAAGCGCAATCTTTCCTGGTTCAAGTGGAACTACACTTCACCTGCAGATCACATGCTTTCCCTGATGCCCAGTCCAAAGTAGTTTCCTTGTTATCATATCTGTCTGGGAATGCAGCTACTTGGGCAAATTCCTCTTGTGCGTAAGGATAGTCCCTTGTTGTACAACTGGAGAAATTTTGTTTGTGAGTTTGAGAGAGTTTTTGATCGTAGAACTGTAACACAATCAGCAGATCGTGAATTATTAAATTTACGCCAAGGGAATCAAGACCTAGGGGGTCATTCCAACCTTGGCGGTCGGTGTTAAACCAGCGGCCAAACCGCAAACAGGCTGGCGGGTAAAAAAATGGAATTCCGACCCTGCCGGAAACCGCCAACAGAGACCGCCACATTACCACACCGCCCGCCACAGCGGCACAAAAAAACAGCACGGCGGTCACTGCCAACAGACAGGCGGGAGTCAATGTACCGCCTAACCTATCACAAAACACCAATCCGCCACCTTTTTCAGGGCGGTAGCCCCGCCGATAAAAACATGGCGGAAACAGCCATTTCAAACGGAAAACGCTCACATCCATACACCCCACGAGGAATCTGGACAGCATGGAACCCGAACTCCACATCCTCCCAGCGATTGTCTTCCTGCTCCTCTACTAGGAGCACGAACGCCGGCGCAGAAGACAACGGTGAGTACTGCACCTACGACACAGGGGAGGGGGGAGGAGAAAATATTACGGGGACACACATACACAACACACCCACCCCCACCCTCACCCACTACAACACACACATCAATGCACAGTAATACATCACAGTTACCCCCCCCAGACCCCCCGGAAGAATGCAAAGACAAAAGGAAATGATTCTAAACATTGGAATATATTGTATTACTGGCAGAATTATATATGTATATCTACACATCAAAAATACTTATATACATATATGTACAAGTCCGAGCATTGTAGCAGGCATTGTCCGTGGACCACTAGGCCCAAATCACATGGGCAAAGCCCACACAGGATACCTGACTCCAACAGAAAGAACACTGCAGGGGCATCAGATAGGAAAACTACAGGCACCTCAGGGGGAAGGGAAGGGGGGGCACCTCAGCCAGATGAGTGCACTACGCCAGATCCACGAGGGGCCTCCATGGCCACTGTTCAATCCAGGGGAGTGCAAAGCCACAGTCTCTCAAGTCTCTGCAGTGGGTGGGTTGCCCACTGTGCCATCCTGGGGAGTGCAAAGCCACAGTCTCTCAAGTCTCTGCAGTGGGTGGGTTGCCCACTGTGCCATCCTGGGGAGTGCAAAGCCACAGTCTCTCAAGTCTCTGCAGTGGGTGGGTTGCCCACTGTGCCATCCTGGGGAGTGCAAAGCCACAGTCTCTCAAGTCTCTCCAGTGGGTGGGTTGCCCACTGTGCCATCCTGGGGAGTGCAAAGCCACAGTCTCTCAAGTGGATGCATGTCTCCACTGGTTCTGGAGGGGGACTGGTGCCCAGAGTGCTCGTGCAGCCCTGCCCGACACAGATGCGGGCCTGCCCCTGCCGCTAATGGGCCAGCGGTGCTTGAGACGGCGGCGCCCAGTTCAGCGGTGCTTGAGACGGCGGTGCCCAGTGCAGCGGTGCTTGAGATGAAGGGCCCAGTGCAGCGGTGCTTGAGACGGCGGTGCCCAGTTCAGCGGTGCTTGAGATGAAGGGCCCAGTTCAGCGATGCTTGATACGGAGGTGCCCAGTTCAGCGGTGCTTGAGATGAAGGGCCCAGTGCAGCGGTGCTTGAGACGGCGGTGCCCAGTTCAGCGGGACTTGAGATGAAGGGCCCAGTTCAGCGGTGCTTGAGACGGCGGTGCCCAGTTCAGCGGTGCTTGAGACGGCGGTGCCCAGTGCAGCGGTGCTTGAGATGAAGGGCCCAGTGCAGCGGTGCTTGAGACGGCGGTGCCCAGTTCAGCGGTGCTTGAGATGAAGGGCCCAGTTCAGCGGTGCTTGAGGCGGCGGTGCCCAGTGCAGCGGTGCTTGAGATGAAGGGCCCAGTGCAGCGGTGCTTGAGACGGCGGTGCCCAGTTCAGCCGTGCTTGAGATGAAGGGCCCAGTTCAGCGGTGCTTGATAGGGCGGTGCCCAGTTCACCGGTGCTTGAGATGAAGGGCCCAGTGCAGCGGTGCTTGAGACGGCGGTGCCCAGTTCAGCGGTGCTTGAGACGTCGGTGCCCAGTGCAGCGGTGCTTGAGATGAAGGGCCCAGTGCAGCGGTGCTTGAGATGAAGGGCCCAGTTCAGCGGATCAGGCCATGGCGTGCAGGTCATTTGCCACCTGTCCTGTGGCTGGCGGGGCCTTCCTGCCCATCTGTCGGGTGGCTGGCGGGGCCTTCCTGGTCTGCAGTACCGGGCCTGTTGGTGTCCTCCTGCCCACCTGGGATGGGGCTGGCGGGGCCCTCCTGGCCAGCAGGGCTGATGGCGCTCTCCTCGGGCGTGCTGCCCTTCGCAGCCTTCCCTGTTCGCCTGTGGCCCTTCCCCACCTTGGGCGGTGTGCCACCTGTCTCCACACTTCGTGCCGGAGCCATGGTAGGGATTTTAGTGCCTTGTGTTTTCACCCTCTCGCGCCGGCCGCTGACTATCTTCGAGTGTTTCTCCGGGGGTGGGCTGCCCGTGCCTTGGCTCCGTACTGAACTGGCTGCCCTTGAGGGTGGGGGACTCCACAGTCCATGGCAGACTGTCATCACAGGGCCCGGTTTTGTGGTGGCTGAGGTGCTGACTGGAGTCCTATGAGATGGACGGGGTGGGGGTGTTGTAGGAAAGAGGTTGAGTTTGGACAGGAAAAACTTCTTAGAAGCAGTGGGACGGGTAGGTGTAGTGGGTATGGGAGTGGCGGAAGAGGTTGTGGTTGTAGGAGTCTTAAGTCTGGTGTCTTTGGGTGCAGGTGCTTGGGCTGGAGGCTGTCGTGAGGTGGATGGCTGTTGGGTGGGTGGCTGCCTGCGTTTGTGTATCTTGGAAGAGGGGGTGACAGACACACTTGGAGAGGACACAGGGGACGTGTAAATGGTAGTGGGGGTGGTGACTGCACGTGTGCGGGGGGTTCTGGTGTGTGTGCTGGTGATGGACGTAGTGGCTGAAGATGTTGTGCATGCAGGTGTGAGTGGAGACGTGACAGGGAGGGAGGAGGGAGACGAGGAGGAGGGGGACACAGTGGAGGCAGTGGGTGTTGGTATGTCTGTATGTGGATGTTGCTTGTGTGAATGCTTGTGTGATGTGTGGTGCTTATGTCTGGATGAGCTTCCCTTGGGTGTTGAGGTGTGTGCAGGCTAGTCTGATGGTGTGTCTGGGATAGGCAGAGGTACAGGTGATAGGGTATGGGTGGAGGAAGTTGGAGGGGGGAGGCTAGAGACAGGGACAATTGCTGCCATCAGTGCTGAGGCCAGAGTGTTGAACGATCGCTGAAGGGCAGCCTGACCAGAATGAATGCCCTCCAGGTATGCATTACTCTGGTGCACCTCTCTTTCGACACCCTGGATGGCATTCAAAATGGTAGACTGCCCAACAGTGAGCGTCCTCAGGAGGTCAATGATCTCCTCACTGAGGGCAGCAGGGGTGACTGGGGCAGGACCAGAGGTGCCTGGGGCGAAGGAGATGCCCACCTTCCTGGGTGAGCGGGCACGGGGAAAACGCTGAGGGGCTGCTGGGAGGGTGGTTCTGGTGCGCTGGGTGGCGGCTGCACCTGTTGTTGCGGGGGGCACGGATGTTGCCGCCAACACAAAGGAGCTCCCTTCAGAGGACGTGTCCGTGTCACTTATGTCTGCCCGAGTCCCCGCTGTGGAGCTCCCCTCGCCCTCCGTCCCACTGGTGTATTCTGAATCTGTTGCATGGCCCTCCAGGGCCATGTGGGATGCAGCTCCCTTGTGCTCCGATGCCACTTCTCCTCCGCCTGATGATGCTAATGCACACATGAACAGGAAGACCACGAAAAAGGGGGGGGGAGAAAATAAAGACATGTTGAGTGCATGCATTGGCGACACCGTTGTCGGACAGGACAGACACAGAAGCCCCCTGCACTACGCCGCGCACTTGGGGTCCACTACTCAATCCGTGTGACATGGCCTACAAGCCTATGGACGACATCTGCACACATTGATGACACAGGGCCATGAATAGCTGTACTTGGCACCCTACAGAGGTGGGGGGCGGGGGCACAGGGCCATGCCTTACGGAGGGGCCTAGCCTACAGAAATCGCCCTGGCCTAGGGATACCCACAGCCCTCCTCCCCCACCCAGACCCCTCCACTGCGCGCAAAGTCACCAGAATGAGAGTGTACTCACCCCCTTGTGTCTGCTGTGATGTCCTCACGCGCCCATCCAAATCGGGGTAGGCCACCGCCAGGATCCGGGACATCAGGGGTGTCAAAGTCCGACTGGCACCCCTCCCACGTTGGGAGGCCATCCCCAGCTGAGCCTCCGCCGTCTTCCTGCTCCAGCGTCGGATGTCCTCCCATCTCTTCCGGCAGTGGGTGCCCCGTCTCTGGTGGACCCCCAGGGCCCGGACGTCCTTGGCGATGGCACGCCAAATGTCGATCTTCTGGTGGGCGCTGACCTATGTGAAATGTATAGGGGGAGAAAAAGAGTCATCACCTTCTGCACCCTCAATGTGAGTGGCCCCCCAACCCTACCCTTGCCATGTGGCACATCCTGTCATCCGTCGTTTGATGCCTGCCTCATTCGCTCCCCTCCCCACCATCTTTCATCCACCCGACTCAACATAGCCATTGCCCCCAAAGCATGGTCCCAGTGTACTTACCTGTTGGTCTGGAGGACCGTAGAGTAGCGCATACTGGGGGAGGACCCCATCCACGAGTTTCTCCAATTCCTGAGCAGTGAAGGCAGGGGCCCTTTCCCCAGTCGCATGAGCCATTGTCTCTTCCAGACCGAGGTCACAGCAGCACTTGCAGTGTAGGTTCTCTCCTGTCGAAGATCAGGTATCGAGTGATTAAGCAAATAGAAAATGGCGGTCACGCCCGCGGCGGTGCGTACCGCGGCGGTGCGTACCACGACCGCCGGCGCACATCGTCATTGGCTCCTGAGACCCATAGGGTTCAATGTTAACCAATGCTGTTTTGCGCCGCGGTCTTCGACCGCCTACCGCCACGGTGTGCCACGCCAGCGCATTTACCTCACATCCAATTGTCACACTTCACAGGTCAGGCAGCTGCCATTTCAAGGGCCCACATGGCTTACTTTTAACTGCGTCACACATACCTAGGCCTTGCATCAACACTCATACAAACCATTCAATGCATTGGGAATCGTGTTATGTGCAAGCTGTGGTTACGTACCTGTGGGTTGATTTACTCTGTGCTCGCTGTTGTCCTTCATAGGCACCGTCCGCTGGGACATGCGAGGAGATGGAGGAATCTTCCTGAGTACAGACCGCTGGTAGACCTGTCGACAATGGAGGAAAGACATGTCATACTGACATACAGGCTTGACCGAGCCACTATTCATGAACTGTGTGCCCAGCTGGAGCCAGACCTGATGTCACCCATCCGCCAACCCACAGGGATCCCACCTCTAGTGCAGGTGCTGTCAGTACTCCATTTCTTTGCAAGTGGGTCATTTCAAACAACAGTGGCCATATCATCAGGGATGTCTCAGCCTATGTTTTCCAAGGTGTTGTCCAGAGTGTTGTCTGCCCTTCTGAAACACATGCAGAGCTACATTGTTTTCCCTGAGGTGGGGGATTTGCCTACAGTGAAAGGTGATTTCTATGCCCTTGGACATATCCCCAACATCATAGGTGCCATTGATGGGACCCATGTGGCTCTAGTACCCCCCCACAGGAGTGAACAAGTGTACAGAAACAGAAAGAGTTATAATTCGATGAATGTACAGATGGTGTGTTTGGCAGACCAGTACATCTCCCATGTTAATGCCAAGTTCCCTGGCTCAGTGCATGACGCGTACATCATACGGAATAGCAGCAACCCTTACGTGATGGGTCAACTCCAGAGGCACCGGGTGTGGCTATTAGGTGACTCTGGTTACCCCAACCTGTCATGGCTACTGACCCCAGTGAGGAATCCCCGGACCAGGGCAGAGGAACGGTACAATGAGCCCCATGGGCGAACTAGGAGGGTGATCGAGCGGACCTTCGGCCTCCTGAAGGCCAGGTTCAGGTGCCTCCATATGACAGGTGGATCCCTATTCTACTCACCAAAGAAGGTGTGCCAGATCATCGTGGCCTGCTGTATACTTCACAACCTGGCTTTGCGACGCCAGGTGCCTTTTCTGCAGGAGGATGGTCCAGATGGTGGTGTTGCAGCAGCTGTGGAGCCTGTGGAGAGTGAAGACGAGGAAGCCGAAGAGGACGACATAGACAACAGGAACACAGTAATACAGCAGTATTTTCAATGACACACAGGTAAGATTCCAACCAGGCATATTACATATACTTAACCTCTACTACCTCTCTACTGTCTGACCTTTTCCCCCAGTGTATGGTAATTGAGTTGTGACTTTCCCTTCCAATTTCAGAGATGTGGGCCATACTGCGTGACATCTGCTTTGTTTCCCCATGGACTACAGCTGTGTGACAGTGGTATGTTGGCATCACAATGTAAATATGCATTTTGGGACGGTAATGTCTAATACATTAGTACAAAATCACAGCCAGACTCCTGATTGTTTTGTGCAATAACTGTGTTTATTTCAGTGCTCTATATTGGTGGGTGATTGCAAATCGGTGAGGGGTGATGGTGGAGGATTGTCCATGGCAGAGTCCAGACTATTAGTATCACAGGTGCATTGTCCAAATGCCTGTGGAAAGTGGAGCATGGGCAGTATAAGAATGGACAGGGTGTCAATGTGGGACAGTGGGATGACAATCAGGGAGGTATCCTTTCCTGGCGGGGTCTTGGCATCTTACTCTGTCTTCTTCCTGGATCTCAGGGCCCGCTTGCGGGGTGGTTCTCCTTCTGCAGGGGGTGGGGTGCTGGTGGCCTGTTGGTCCTGTGGCGGGGCCTCCTGTCCACTAGCGCCGGCAGAGGTGGTAGGCAGTTCTTGGTCCATGCTAGTGTCAGGGGCCCTGTGTCCTGCCACAGTGTCCCGCAATGTGGTGACTACCTGATTCAGAGCCCCTACAATGGTGGCCAGGGCGGAACTGATGTTTCATAGTTCCTCCCTGAACCCCAAATACTGTTCCTCCTGCAGAAGCTGGATCTCCTGAAACCTGGCCAGGACCGTCGCCATCGTCTCCTGGGAGTGGTGGTAGGCTCCCATGATGGAGGATAGGGCCTCGTGGAGAGTGGGTTCCCTGGGCCTGTCCCCCCCCTGTCGCACAGCAGCCCTCCCAGTTCCCCTGTTTCCCTGGGCCTCTGTCCCCTGGACCGTGTGCCCACTACCACTGCCCCCAGGTCCCTGTTGTTGTTGGGGTGGTGGGTTAACCTGGGTGCCCTGTAGTGGTGGACACACAGCTGATCGACGTGTCCTGGGGACAGAGGGATGGGCCCGCTGGGTGGGTGCTGTGCTGGTGTTCCCAGAGGGGGGAAGGTCTGCTATGGGCTGTGGCTGTGTGAGGGGAACCGACTGTCCCGAGGTCCCCGATGGGCCGGGCTGGTCATCTAGATCCAGGTCGACAGAGGTGCTGTCCTCACTGTGGGCCTCTTCTGGGGGTGGAGTGGACATTTGTGGACCCTCCTGCGCGGTGACGTGGCGTTCGGGTCCTGCAGGGGTATAAAATTATGGTTATTGCATTTGTGTGTGCCATAGCGTGTAATGGGTGGGTGCCCTTGTACCCCAGTGCTGGCATTCCCGTGTGGGGGCTTTTGTGACGCTGATTTGATGGGGATGGGTATGTGCAGTGGGCATGCTTTGGTGATGGGTGTCCATGCTTTGTGGTCGCATGCAGGGATTGGTGTTGGGATGGGTGGGCTGTGATGGTGAGACATTTGCAAGGAGCAGGATGTGATGGGGGTGAGGGTGAGGGTGGGGGTATGAGTTGGTATGCTGGTGGGGAGGGGGGGATGAAGTAGTGATGATTTGACTTACCAGAGTCCATTCCTCCTCCTACTCCTGCGAGGCCCTCAGGATGCAGGATCGCCAAGACTTGCTCCTCCCATGTTGTAAATTCTGGGGGAGAAGGTGGGGGTCCGCCGCCAGTCCGCTGCACCGCGATGTTGTGCCTTGATACCATTGAACGCACCTTCCCCCGTAGGTCGTTCCACCGCTTCCTGATGTCGTCCCTAATTCTTGGGTGCTGTCCCACAGCGTTGACCCTATCGACTATTCTGCTCCATAGCTCCATCTTCCTGGCAATGGTGGTGTGCTGCACCTGTGTCCCGAAGAGCTGTGGCTCTACCCGTACAATTTCCTCCACCATGACCCTGAGTTCATCCTCTGAGAACCTGGGGTGTCTTTGCGGTGCCATGGGGTGGTGTGGATGATGTGTGGGGTGGATTGTGTGATGATGTGTATTGGTGTGTTGTGTGAAGTGCGTGGAAATATTGCTGGGTGAAAGTAAAATGCGCGTCTGGGTGCTCAGTTCTCTTTTTCTCAGTGCGTGGTCCCGATTCTGTAGCAGTGGGGATTTGTGGGTGATGTGGGTGTGTGTTTTATATTGTGTTGGGTGTGTGGGAGTGGTGTGTGTATGTGTATCAGGTGTGTGTATTTGTAATTGTCCAATGTGGCTGTGGTTTGTAAGTGTGTGTGTATATTGAGCGTGGCGGTGTGTACCGCCAATGGAATACCGCGGTTGAAAGACCGCCGCGTGGATTCGTGTGTCGTGATAGTGTGGGCGTATTTCTGTTGGCGTGACGGTGGAGGTTTGGTCATCGCCAGTTTCTCGCTGCCCTTTGGTGTGGCGGACTTTTGTGGATGTCTGTATTTTGGCGGTTTGCCTGTTGTGGGTCAGAATGACCGCGGCGGTTTACCGCGGCCGCGGCGGTATGTTGGCGGTCTTCTGACAGCGGTAAGCGCCTTTTACCGCCAAGGTTGGAATGACCACCCTAGTGTCGTATTTAGCCAACTTTAACCGGCTGGTTGCCGAGACATCCTTGCCTGAAGAAAAACAAGCGGTCTTGTTTGACAAGGGACTCAAAGAGGAACTGAAAGATATCTTAGCGCAAATCGACCCACAACCTACAGACTGTCAAGAATTAATAAACCTTGTCTTGACGCTTGATCATCATTTAGCATAACGTAAAGGAACGCGCAAAAAGATTGAAAAATATTCATGGAGTGTTCATGATAACAGAGACTCAAGAACTCCGAAAGAAAGAACGCCGGAACCGATGGAAATTGGAACCATCAGAAGACCTTTGACCAAAGATGAAAAGGATCTACACAGAAAAAATGGGCAATGTCTTTATTGTGGGCAGAAGGGTAATTTTGCCAAAGATTGTCCAATCAAACCAAAGAACAAGCAAGGTCCAGTTCAGAAGGTCGCAGCCAATGCACCAGTCGAGTTGGAAAACTAAAACACCCAAGATGCAGAGAAGGGTTGCTCTTGGGTGTCACCGTGGACCCTTCACCATCTAGACATCTTAAACTGGAAATAAGAGTTCAGGTCAAGAAAAAGATCTATTTCAAAAAAGCTCTAGTCGATTCTGGGGCTACTGGGAACTTTGTTGATGTCTAATTGGTTCGTGCATGGGGGATCCCATGTATTGAAAAGAAGACCCCAGAAATCATCCAGGCAGTCGATGGAAAACTTTTGACTGGAGGTCCAGTAGCTCTTCAGACTATCCCCTTGTCGATGATTTATGAAGATAAGAATCAAAGAAAGAAACATAAAGAGAAAATCATCCATGACATGATCCATGCTCCCCAATATGGGATTATCCTCGGCTTGCCATGGTTAACTCATCACCATCCAGAGATCAATTGGGCAGAATGAAAAATCATGTTCTCATCTGTGCTATGTAACAAACAATGGGGGTCATTCCGACCCCGGCGGCCGGCGGGCGCTGCCCGCCGGGTGGAGTCCGCCAAAAGACCGCACCGCGGTCAAATGACCGCGGCGGTCATTCTGACTTACCCGCTGGGCAGGCGACCGCCAAAAGGCCGCATGCCCGCCCAGCGGGAAAGCCCCAGCAACTATGAAGCCGGCTCCGAATGGAGCCGGCAGAGTTGCTGGTGTGCGACGGGTGCAGTGGCACCCGTCGCGATTTTCAGTGTCTGCTTTGCAGACACTGAAAATCTTAATGGGGCCCTGTTAGGGGGCCCCTGCAGTGCCCATGCCAGTGGCATGGGCACTGCAGGGGCCCCCAGGGGCCCCACGACACCCATTCCCGCCAGCCTCTTCCTGGCGGGTCGGAATCCCCATGGCGGCGCTGCTTGCAGCGCCGCCATGGAGGATTCCCTGGGGCAGGGGAAAACCGGCGGGAAACCAGCGGTTTCCCTTTTCTGACCGCGGCTTTACCGCCACGGTCAGAATTGCCCCAGAAGCACTGCCAGCCTGTTGGCGGTGCTTCCTCCGTCCCCGGCCCTGGCGGTCCATGACCGCCAGGGTCGGAATGAACCCCAATGTCTCCAAAAGATTCAAGTACCAAAAGTTTGCAACTCTTACATAGCTACTGCAGTGGAGAAAGAAATTCAGCTACCCAAACAGTATCATCTTACAAAGATATATTTGATGAGATACTTCCCAACTGTCGTGTATATGCCTTGTCAGAACATGAAAAGCAACATTTACGAAAATACCTAGATCAATTTTTGGAGAATGGCTTCATTCGACCCTCTAAGTCTCCTGCAGCTTCGCCTTTGTTTTTTGTTCCAAAAGCTAATGGAGAACTTCAACCTTGCATTGACTATAGGGGTTTGAACAAAGTCACCATCAAGAATAAATATCCATTACCCCTAATTCCGGTCTTATTGGAACAAGTAAAGAGAGCAAAAATCTACACGAAGCTTGACCTTCGAGGTACTTATCATTTGGTCAGAATGAGAGAGGGCGACAAATGGAAAACAGCGTTCAAGACAAGATATGGCCTTTTTGAAAACACCGTCATGCCTTTTGGTCTGTGTAATGCTCCAGCAGCATTTCAATTTTTCTTGAATGACGTTCTTAGAGAGTACCTCAACATATTTGTCATAGTCTACATCGATGACATTTTGATCTACTCAGACAATTAAAACGAACATGTCCAACATGTCAAGAAAATTCTTGCAGCCCTTCGAAAGCACCATTTATATTGCAAACTAACCAAGTGTGAGTTTCATGGTACCACAGTTGAGTTTTTAGGGGTTATTCTTACCCCTCAAGGTATGGTGATGGCAGAAAAGAAAGTAAAAGCCGTATCTGATTGGCCCACCCCATAGACTGTTCGTGATGTACAATGTTTCCTGGGGTTTGCAACTTTTTACCGGAGGTTCATAAATCATTTCTCCCAGACAATGGCTCCAATCACTAAACTATTAAGAAAGAAAGAAAAGTTTGTATGGTCCCCAGAAGCTAATCAAGCCTCCTCGACTTTGAAGGAAGCCTTCTCCACTGCCCCAGTCTTGACTCATCCTGATTCGAATCAACCTTTCATAGTGGAAGCTGATGCTTCAGATGTAGCAATAGGAGCCGTCTTATCACAACGAAATAAAGACACTGGTCAACTTCATCCTGTAGCTGATATGTCTCGGAAGTTGAACGAAGCCGAACAGAACTATGTCATTGCTGAAAAAGAGCTTCTGGCGATTCGTGACGCCTTTAAAGAATGGAGACATCATTTGTAGGGTGCCAATTACACTGTCACAGAATATACTGATCATCGTAATCTTCAATTTATGAGTTCCGCCAGACTTTTTACCCCTCGGCAATTACGCTGGATGCTGTTTTTTTGCCTAATTTGATTTTGTAGTAGCCTTCCGACCTGGTAAAGATAATCGCAAAGCTGACGCCTTGTCCCATCAAGAGTCTACCACATTGCCTGCATCTCAAGCCTCCAGAGCTATCATTGCTCCTGACAAGGTTCTATGTATCATAAAAACTGAAGATTTCTTTGAAGAAATTTGCAACTCTTTCACTGTTGAAAAATGGCAAACATGGGCCCAAGCAGATCCCAAAAGGTCAATCAAGCAAGGACTACCCTTTCATGACGCTCGTTTGTTCATACCCACTACCAAACTTCGCAAGATAGTGTTTCATTGGTTGCATGTTATACCTACGGCAGGTCACCCAGGTACTCCTAAAACTCTTGAACTGATCCAACGCTATTTTTGGTGGCCTACCCTAACAAAAGATGTAAAAGCAATGGTAAACAACTGCAAAGTTTGTGCTCACATTAAAACAAGTCATTCAAAACCAAAGGGTTGTTACATCCACTTCCAACCCCAAGCCTTCCATGGGAGCACATTTCTTTAGACTTTATTACCGGTCTGCCAGTGGTTCAACAGCATTCAGTAATTCTGGTGGTAGTAGATAGTCTCACGAAATATGGACATTTCATTGCCTGTAAAAAATTGCCCACTTCTAGTGAACTGGCAACTATTTTACTGAACAGAGTGGTTTGTTATCATGGACTGCCAAAGGATATCCTCTCCGATCGGGGGTCGCAATTTGCCTCCAATTTCTGGAAGACATGGTGTAAAACACTCCAAGTGACATCTACGCTATCTACTAGTCACCATCCTCAAACAGATGGTCAAACGGAGAGATTAAATCAGACTTTGAAACAATACCTACGTGCCTACGCTGAAAAGGCACTTCATTCTTGGACATCTATGCTCTGGTTAGCAGAATTAGCTTACAATAACTCATTCCACACTTCTATTGGCGTTACCCCCTTTTTTGGTTTATTTGGCTATCATCCTGACACCTTGCCCATCACAATTCCTCAAGAAAGTTCTCTTACTCCAGCTGTGTCAGAAACCATTCAGCATTTGCAACAAACCCAGAAACTGATTCAACAGCATTTAGAAAAAGCCAAACAAAAATACAAAAGGCATTATGACAAGAAACATTGTGAGGGACCGCAATATCAACCAGGTGACAAAGTGTGGCTTTCCACAAAACATATAGACTTCAAGAAGAGGCACATTTAACCCCGAATTCATAGGTCCTTGCACTGTCCTTCAGCAAATCAATCTGGTGACCTATAAACTACAATTGCCCAGATCCTTACGGATTTATCCAGTGTTCCACACTTCCCTCTTAAAAAAGGCAGTCCAAAAGGTCCACCCTCATCCAGCTCCTGTTCTAGTACAGGGGGAAGAAGAATACGAAGTCAAGAAAGTGTTGGATTCTAAAATGAGAGGGCGTAATCTATGGTACTTAATCTCATGGAAAGGTTATGGTCCTGAAAGTAACTCATGGGTTTCCGCATCTGATGTTCATGCTCCAGTACTTGTGAGACGCTTTCATTGTCTTAATCCAGGCAAACCAGGCCCTAGAGCGCGTCTGGGAGAGGGGAGTACTGTCAGCATCGGGGCAGTGCACGCTCTGGTGGCGACTGAATGCAAAGGCCCAGCACTTTCAAAACAACATAATTTATGCATTGTGCTGGTATGTTGTGGTTTGACCTTTTGCATTGCAGAGTTCAATCCTGAAGACTTATTTTTAATGTGCTTACAAATGCTGTTCCTTTGCAATGTATTGCTGCAGGTTTTCGGAGTGTGTTGGGGTGTGGCCCCTTCCCGGGGCCTTCCGGGGACTTTCCCTGCGGCATGCCTGGGTGTGGCTGTAGGCTGAGCCGAGACTCTGTGGGAGGAAGCCAGCCCAGCTCCCAGTGCTCGCTGTTCAGAGGTCCCGGTGCAGAGCAGCAGCTACTTCCTGAGTTCCTGTCCCGGTATTTGATCTTCCAGGCCTCTGCCCTTCATCCATTATTTGGTGATCCTTGTTCTAAGCGGTAAGACGGTGGTTGGGCTGTCCCGACACCGTTATTGAGAAATTATTGAGAAATTCTCCTGTTCTTGGGCCTAAGCCTTTTATGATTAACAGATTACTTTGGGCATGGGAAATGTGCGTTTGAGTGTTTTGTGACATTTACATTGTGGTTTTCGAATCGGCAAGACGCGTGATTCGTTTCGTGTGGTTTTAACCCTGCTAATTATTGTGCGCTACTATTTCTTGTCATTTACATTGTGGTTTATGAATCGGCAAGACGCGCAATTTGTTTCATGTGGTCTTAACTCTGCTAAATATTATACGCTACCATTTCTTTACATTTACATTGTGGTTTACGAATCGGCAAGACGCGCGATTCGTTTCATGTGGTTTTAACTCTGCTAAATATTGTACGCTACCATTTCTTGACATTTACATTGTGGTTTACGAATCGGCAAGACGCGCGATTAGTTTCAGGTGATTTTAATCCTGCTAACTATTGCATGCTACCATTTCTTGACATTTACAGTGTGGTTTCTGAATCGGTGAGACGCGCAACTCGTTGCATGTTGATTTAACCCTGCTATTCATTGCGCGCTACCATTGCTTGACATTTACATGGTGGCTTACGAATCGGCAAAAACGCACGATTCTCTCCTCTAGCTTAATTCATGTTCATTGTATGCCAAACATTTTAAGACATTTATTTGGACTTATTTGATTTGACAAATTGTGTGATTTATTACTTGAGTCCATATTGTGTTATTCAAGGTGCACAATCCTTCCATGATGTTTACTATATATATATATATATATATGTATAAATCTGTAATGTGCGCAATTCGTGTTGAAACATTTCAAGAGAACACAAAAGGCCAGAGTTTCTAGATGCAATAGTGTATGGTCCTAATATGCATTCTCAAAGAAGGATTTATATGACTAGTTTAGAACTTATTCAGAATGTTTTTTCCAGATTCTCATGTAAAGAAAAGTAATTGAATTTGGAAGTTTCATTTAATCCATCTTGATTCCCTTACAGGTATTCGACCATCTTGAAACTTAGTCATTTTAACCCTAATTCTTAGGTTATTCATGTTTTCAGAATGACAAAGCTTAGAGCCATAGTCTAGTATTGATTTCATGTGACATAATTTTGATATTGTGGCCCTGATTCTGACCTTGGCGGACGGCGGAGGCCGTCCGCCAAGGTACCGCCGCCAAATGACCGCACCGCGGTCAGAAGACCGCGGCGGCCATTCAAACATTTCCTCTGGGCCGGCGGGCGCTCTCCAAAAGAGCACCCGCCGGCCCTGAGGAAATGCCCCTGCAACGAGGACGCCGGCTCAGAATTGAGCCGGCGTAGTTGCAGGGGTGCAACGGGTGCAGTTGCACCCGTCGCGTATTTCAGTGTCTGCAAAGCAGACACTGAAATACTTTGCGGGGCCCTCTTACGGGGGCCCCTGCAGTGCCCATGCCATTGGCATGGGCACTGCAGGGGCCCCCAGGGGCCCCGCGGCACCCCCTACCGCCATCGAAACCCGCCATGAACAGGATGGCGGTAGGGGGTGTCAGAATCCCCAGGGCGGCGGAGCGCGCTCCGCCGCCATGGAGGATTCCCCCGAGCAGCGGAAAGTCGACGGGGGACCGCCGACTTTCCGCTTCTGACCGCGGCTGAACCGCCGCGGTCAGAATGCTCGTGGGAGCACCGCCAGCCTGTTGGCGGTGCTCCCGTGGTCGGTGGCCCTGGCGGCCACCGGCCGCCAGGGTCAGAATGACCCCCTGTGTGTTTTAACCTTCTTTTCCTCCTACAGGTCTCCTTCCCAGCTGTTCCCTTCCTAATCCCCTCTTCTCCTCTTGAACTCTCTTAGCCTCTGTGATTTATCTATCAGAGTCTTGGAGAGGTTAAGTGGTGGACGTGTTGGGAACGTGTGCAAACCCTAAGGATCTAGTGACTCTGACAATTCCATGCTATTCCATTGAAAGCCACTACAATGTATGCCACTCCCTTGTATGCTATTTCACTCTACTCCACTCCACTGTATACCACCTCAGTCTACATAACTCCCCAGGAACACCACTCCAATGTACGCTACTCCACTATAGGCTATTACAATGTACAAAACTCTACTCTACACAGTCCACTCTAGGCTATTTTACCGTAAGCAACTCCACCCTATGCCACTTCAGTGTACGCCACGCCACTGTATGCCACCCCCAATGTACGCTACTACAGTATATGCTATTCCACTTTATTCTATTCCACTGTGCTCCACTCCACTCTATGCTATTCCAATGTATACTACTCCACTGTACAACACTTCACTGTATGCTATTTCACTTTAATGCCACTACATTACCTGCTACTCTGCTCTACGCCCCTTCAGTGTATGCCACTCCCTTCTAAGCATTCTATTGTACACTATTCCATTGGCCGTCATGCCACTGTATGCTACTACACTCTAACCCACTCGAGTATACACCACCTTGTCTACACCACTTTACTGTATGCAACTCCACTGTATGCTATTACACTCTTCCCCACTCCACCGTAAAACCACTTCAGTATACACCTCTCCCCTGTATGCCTCTCTACTGTACGCTACTACACCATATGCTATTACACTATGGCCCTCATTATGACCCTGGCGGTCGGTGGAGAAGTGGTGGTATTACCGCCAACAGGCTGTCGGAAAAAGAAAAATGTAATCATGACCATGGCTTTACCGCCATGGTCATCCGCCACTTCTCCATTCCGACCGCTGGGCTGGAGACTTAGGTCTCCAGCCTAGTGGCTGTCACAAGACCGCCGGCGGTATCACGACCCTACTGACCGCCATGGATTTCAGGTAGTTTGGAACCACCATGAAATCCATGGTGGTAGGCACTATCAGTGCCAGGGAATCCCTTCCCCTCCCCCACCCCCCTGACACCTCCCACAGGTGGCAGGACCCCCCTCCCCACCCCTACCCCGAACATTGCAACACACCCCCACCCTACACGCATACAGACACCACCAATACACATACCCGCACGCATACCAACATACACACACACAGTCATACACGCACACATACATACAGACATGCATGCACACATACTGACAGACATACAAACAGACAGTCACGCACACATTTTCAACCACACAGCACCCCCCGCATGCATACACGCACTCACACACCCCCTCTATATACTCACACACACACCCCCATGCACGCACACAACACACAACACCCCCATCCCCTAACGGACGATCAACTTACCATGTCCCTTGATCTTCCGGGAGGGGACGGGATCCATGGGGGCTGCTCCACCACCAGCACCCCGTCACCAGAACACCGCCACGCCGAATCACGGAACATGATTTGGTGGGCGGTGTTCTGATGACGGGCGGTGGAGGTGGAGCAACCTCCACTTCCCCGCCGACCCCCAGTATGCTGCTGGCGGCTCTCCGTCCGAAAAAGGACAGAGGGCTGCCAGGAGTCATAATTCGGTGAGCGGAAAACTGCCTGCACTGGCGGTCTTCAGCAAGGCGGTTCCTCTGCAGTCTGTCAAAAAGACTGCAGAAGTTGTAAGCCACTCCACTATACCTCACTCCACTCCACTGTACTCCACTCCTGTCTGTGCTATTCCACTATATGCCACTCCAATGTACGCTTCTCCATTATATGCAATTCCACTCTACAATATTCCACTCTTTGCCACGCTATATAGCTCCCCTCGATAAAATCTACTACATTCTCGCCACTTTGCTGAATTCTACTCCACTCTATCCCCGTACACTTCAATGTCCAAATTTGTACTCAGCTCTATGTCCGTACACTCTATTGTACAACACAGCACTGTTTCCAACATTGTATGACACAGCACTCCATTCTACTGTACGAGACTGCGCTCTTAATTATATAATTTTCCTGGACTCTATTCTATACCACTTCAATGTATACCTGTCCATTCTAAGATAATCCACTATAAGCTATGCCACTCTATGCCAGTCCTCTGTACACCACTCCACTCTATGCCACCCTACTCTTCTACACTCCACTGTAAGGTATTCAGTGTATGGTATTCCACTGTATGCTGCTCCACATTACGGTAAGCAATTCTATGTCACTACAATGAACACCACTCTACTCTACACTGCTTCACTTTACTACACTCTCCTCGACTCTATATAACTCCACTCTATAAAAGTCTACTACACTTTATGGCACTCTATGACATCTACTCCACTCTGTCTCTGTACACTCCACTGTCCTCTGTACTCCCTCTATGCCCATACACTCCACTGTATATTACTCTATTTGACTATACAATATTTTTCTATACTCTAATACACAGCACTACACTCTACTGTAGAAGGCGCCACTTCAATTTATAACAGTTTACTACTTACACTATTTCACTACTCTCCACTTCATGCCACTCTACTCTATGACATGCCAATATACTCTATTATACTTCACTCCACATTATATTATGCCACTCCACTTGACTCTGCTCCACTGTAGTAGACTTTACCTCACTTTATGCTACTGTACAACAATCCATTCTACAAAGCTTCACTGTTTGACACACTATTGTACTTTATTAAACTCCACTCTTTGCCACTTTATGCTATTGTTCTCTATAGCACTGTATGCCAATCCATTCCACCTTGCAAGTAGAGCCCTTTCACTGGCTCCTCTGAACTCCTGACCCCTGTCAGGAGTTCGAGGCCCTCCTCCACCCACAGGCTTCTGCTTGCACCTCATCCCTGGTGTCTAGTGGGAGAGCTCTGTTTTCCTACTAGGCTACCTTCTGCCTCTCTCCTGCTTTTCTCCTCCTTTCTCTGCTTTGCTCCTTGCTCTGCTTCACTTATGTCCCTTTGTGCTCCTTTTGCTTCACGCTACTCTCTTCCTCGTTTTTCTCTCACTCTGCTCTCTGTCTCTCACTTTCGCTCTCCCCCTTTTCTCTCTCCCTTGCCGCTGCTGCCCCCGGGGCCTGCCCCCTATTTTGCGGCCTGCCCCCTTTTTCACGCCGTTTTTTGCCCCGCTCCCGCCTTCCATCTGTCCTCTCCTCCCCCCCAAAGGCGCGCTAAAGGCAAGGATTCTAAAGGTACCCAGAGTTGTGGGTTCCCCTGGAGGAGACCAAGAAATTAGCCAAAATACATCTAAAATTTCATTTTTTTTTTTAAAACATGGGAAAAAAGAGCTGCCGAAAAAGGCTTGTGGTTTTTTCCCTGAAAATGGCACCAACAAAGGGTTTGTGGTGCTAAAAGCACCATCTTTCCCAGCTTTCAGCAACAGGCAGACTTGAATCAGGAAACCACATTTTTCAGCACAATTTGGGCATTTTACTGGGACATACTTCATTTTTACTATTTTTGGTGCTTTCAGCCTCTTTCCAGTTAGTGACAGGAATGGGTGTGAAACCAATACTGGATCCCGGAAATCTAAGCATTTCCGAAAAGTAGAGAACATTTTGAATTCAGCAAAGGGTCATTTGTGTAGATCCTGCAAGGTTTTCCTACAGAAAATAACAGCTGAAATAAAAGACTATTGAAATTGAGCTGAAAAAACAGCCATTTTTCTCCACGTTTTACTCTGTAACTTTTTCCTGCAATGTCAGATCTTTTAAAGCAATTTACCGTTATGTGTGCTGGACTCTTCTGGTTGCAGGGATATATAGGGCTTGTAGGTTCATCAAGATCCCTAGGTACCCAGAGCGAATAAATGAGCTGCACCTTGCAATGGGTTTTCATTCTATACCGGGTATACAGCAATTCATTTGCTGAAATATAAGGAGTGAAAAATAGGTATCAGGAAAACCTGTTTATTTCCAAAAAGGGCATAAGATAAGGTATTGAGAAGCAGTAGTTATTTGCACATCTCTGAATTTCGGGGTGCCTATACTAGCATGTGAATTGCAGGCCATTTCTCAAATAGACATCTTTTTTACGCACTCTTACATTTGGAAGGAAAAAATTTAGAGAAAGACAAGGGGCAATAACACTTGCTATTCTATGTTCCCCCAAGTCTCCTGATAAAAATGGTACCTCACTTGCGTGGGTAGGCCTAATGCTCGCGACAGGAAAGGCAACATGGACACATCACATTTTTACATTGAAATCTGGCATGTTTTTTGCAAAGTGCCTAGCTGTAGATTTTGGCCTTTAGCTCAGCCGGCATCCAGGGAAACCTACCAAACCGGTGCATTTTTGAAAATTAGACACCAAGGGGAATCCAGGATGGGCTGACTTGTGGGGCTCTCACCAGGTTCTAATACCCAGAATCCTTTGCAAACCTCAAAATGTGACCAAAAAAACAATTTTCCTCACATTTCGGTGACAGAAAGTTCTGGAATCTGAGAGGAGCCACAAATTTCCTTCCACCCAGCGTTCCCCCAAGTCTCCCGATAAAAATGGTACCTCACTTGTGTGGGTAGGCCTAGCACCTGCAACAGGAAATGCCACAAAACACAATGTGGACACATCACATTTTCCTAAAGAAAACCAAGCTTTTTTTTGCAAAGTGCCTAGCTGTGGACTTTGGCCTCTAGCTTATCAGGCACCTAGGGAAACCTACAAAACCTGTGCATTTTTTAAAACTAGACACCTAGGGGAATCCAAGATGGGGTGACTTGTGGGGCCCTCACCAGGTTCTGTTACCCAGAATTCTTTATAAATCTCAATATGTGGAAAACAAAACACTTTTTCCTCACATTTCGGTGATAGAAAGTTCTGGAATCTGAGAGGAGCCACATATTTCCTTCCACCCAGCATTTCCCCATGTCTCCCGATAAAAATGGTACCTCACTTGTGTGAGTAGGCCTAGTGCCCGCAACAGGAATAGATCACACAACGGTCAATGTTGGTCCTTACATGAGGTAACTGTTGACTTTGGGGTGATCCATTCCTGACACAGGCACTAGGTATAGGCATTCAAGTGGGGTAGTGTTTTTATCAGGACAGGTGAGGAATCACTGGGTTGTAGGAATTTTGTGGATCCCAACATATTCCTGTAGTTTGTGTGACAGAAATGCAAGAAAAATAGAGTTTTTATTCAACATTTCAGTTTTGCAGGGTATTCTGGGTAAGAAAACTTGGGGGAATCCACACAAGTCACACCTCTGTGGACTCCCCTGGATGTCTAGTTTCCAGAAAAGTTGGGCTTTCGTATGATTCCCAATATGGCCACCGAACCCAGGACCAAAACACAGGTGCCTGCCTTACAAAAGCAGTTTGTTTTGTGATAGATAATTTTGATGTCTCCCCAATACGATTTGGGCGGTGGAATTTGGAGCAGAACTAAATTGGGGAGCTCACAAGAGAGCACCCTCTCTGTGCTTGCTGCTGCATTCACCTGCTCTCTGGGTTGGGCTAACTCACTATTGCCCCGTTGCACAACTGTGCTTGCAAAGGGATAACAGGACTGTCCTCATCACCTCCCTCATAATTTACTGGAAGAGGAGTTATCCAATGGGACTCCTCCGACTGAAAAATCACTCCCAGAGTCTGCGCCTTTGTCCTATCCCTCAGATGCTGTCTCAGTATCTGCTGTCTCAGCCTCTGATCCTATGTCAGAGCTGTCCTCTATAACCCGAGTGACGGCGTCAGCAGCAGTCATCCATCAAGATGCCATCTCTGCTATTGGCTAAACTGTTGCTCTAAAACACTAGCCTGCGTAGACAGTCACAAAATTGCTGGTGTGTGTGTGATACGTGCAACAGTAGAGGCCACCTTACCTGCCCTTCTTCCCTCAATCAGCACGTTCTTTCAAGACACTCAAAAAACACCTTGTCACATACCATTCGTCACAGTCTTTAGCACCTCCTGCACCCAGTCCAACAATCATTATTGGTGCTCCCACTCCGATGTCCTCCTCCTCGTATTCCCTCATTACCATCCAGCAAAAGTGCCCTTCATCTCTCTATAGCCACCCCCCACACTGCACATACATTTCATTTGTATTATAAGGCAGGTAATGGCTGACTTTACTAATGTACTCAGCTGTTTACATAAAATACAGATTTGCTCTTTGCAGTAGGCATATAAACCTTCTGCGCTTCTTTATGGCACTAAAACTGCCACTAGACAAAAGTCTGATCCTTTTATAGCAGAAACCAAATCACAAAACTTACTTGACTTTTTTATTGCTGCCTAAAAGCTATAGTTGAAATGTGTCAGTTGAAGTATGTGCTTTGCTTTGAAGACGCAAGCTGCAACTGCAAGACAACTGGTAGCAAATATATATAAATATAAATATAAATATATATATATATATATATATATATATATATATATATATATATATATATATATAGTGAGAGAGAGAGAGAGAGAGATAGAGAGAGGGAGATCACTTTTATATGTGGGTCTGGTTTTCCTGTGGGCCAATCGCAGCCCCCAGGGAAACTACACATGCATTGACAAAAGTGATCTATATATATATATATATATATATATATATATAGATCTATATATATAGAGAGAGATCTATCTATAGATATATCCATGTAGATAGATAGATATATCTATCTACATAGATTGATATATATATATATATATATATATGTATATATATATATCTATATATATATATAGATCTCTATTTTTTTTAGTAGCTTTAGGGTTTCCTTGGGGGCCAAAATGGCCCCCAGAGAAACCCTACAACTGCTAAAAAAAAAGTATTGCCCCCACAGGGGGTTGCCCTGCCCACGGGCGACCCCCTGTCAATTTCTTTCTTTTTTATGTTTAAATTTAGCCCCTGGAGGTGGCGCGATTCGAGGGCGATCGCGCCCCCCCCCCGGGGACACCTACATCCAAGTAAAAAAATATGCCCCCGGGGGGCGGCCCGTTTTCCGAGGGGGCCAACCCCCCCAAAGTGAAATCCCTGGTGTATAGTGGTGTTTCCTGGCCCTCGATCGCAGCTGTGCTGCGATCGAGGTCCAGGAAACATGTTCAGGAAGGCCTTGTGTGAAAGGGGAGAGTCTCCCCTTTCATACGAGGCCTTTGTGAATGTCGGGAAGGCCGTTTGATGCCGTTTTCCCCATTGGAGCAGGAAGCGGCCATAATGTGACATCAAATGGGAGGGTGGGGGGCGGGGGGAGACACAGAAGAGCTTCAGTGTCTCCTGGGGGTTTAAAACAAAATGTAAACATCCTCAGGTGTGACGCACCTGAGGATTTTTAAGCCCCTCCCTGGTGTTGGCCACTGGTTGTGAACCGCACCAGGGAGGTAGTGCCCGCACCTAACGGGTTAACAGCAGGGATGTCTCAGACCATGTTCAGTCTGGTGTCTAGGGATGTGCTGTGTACATTGTTGAAACACCTGGACAGCTTCATTAGGTTTTCCCACTGAGCAGATTTGACCTATGTGAAGGCAGGCATTTTTGAGATGGGACACATTCCTTATGTGGTAGGAGCCATTGTTGGCACCCATGTAGCCCTGGTTCCTCCCAGGGCAAATGAACAGGTGTATAGGAACAGGAAGAACTACCACTCAATCAACGTACAGGTGGTGTGTCTGGCAGCCCAGTACATCTCACAGGTCACAGCAAGTTTCCAGGATCTGTGCATGATTCCTCTATCATGCTTTACAGCAATATCCGACATCTGATGCCACGACTACAAACAGAGCGGGCCTGGCTGCTTGGTAAGTTTGCATTCTAGTGTGTGTTTGTATGTTATGTCTCCTGTCACCACAATATAGCCAGTCGCAGGAACAGTTAATGAGTTGTTCTACCATTGTGTTCACAGGTGACTCAGGCTATCCAAACTGTCCTTGGCTGTTGACACCAGTGAGGTACCCAGCCACACCAGGGGAACTCTGTTACAATGAGGCCCACAGGAGGACAAGGAGTGTAATCAAGTGAACTTTTGGCCTCCTAAAGGCAAGATTAAGGTGCCTGGACCGATCTGGAGGAGCCCTCCTCTACTCGCCCCACAGGGTATGCCAAATAATTGTTGCCTGCTGCATGCTCCACAATCTAGCCCTGAGATGTCAGATACCATTGATAGCAGATGATGGGGAGGCAGCTGGACCAGTTGCTGTAAATGCTGAGATGGCAAGTGATGAAGAACCAGAGGAAGAAGGAGCAGGTGACTCCAGGGTAGATCTCATCAATCAGTACTTCCACTGACATACAGGTATGTGAAGTAGACTTTTGATGTTTTGAAAAGTACACAACTTGAAGTAGATGGCTGCCATTACACCTTCTAACGTGTTTAACCAGTGGGGGTGTCATGAGCTCAAATGCCTATGTGTGAGTTGTAGATACAGATTGAAAGACTGTAAAGTGTAGAGTACAACATGGCCTTCCATATCATGTACTGTTACATCAGATCCTAACGTACACTTCTGTAATGGACTAATCAGTATTTAGGTATGTTTCTTGCATTCTCCTATCCTGTTTTCCTTCCACTCACTGAAATTAATATTTCGTGTTTGGCTTTGCAACCTAGGCTTGAGGTACTCATTATCAGTAGCCAATGGTAATTGCTGACAGACATGAGAGGTGTACCTGTGTAGTTACAGTGCGATGGTACCTTGTTAGTACTTCCTTCATACAAGTGGGGTTATGACTGCTTAGTCATTTCATATTACCAGCAGGGTTGGGGGGATGTGAAAGGGTGTATTACATGTCAGTTGAAGTTTGTGACCCATGTGTGACGATTGGATCATGGCCTCTGGCTTCACAATGGGTGGGCTACTTTGTGATGACCATGTGACTTAGCTGTGTTAGTATTCTGTGGTTGCCATCCAAGGTACAGGTAGCTCTATACTGACAAAGGTGAAGAACAATCCTACCGGTATGGGGCCTATGTTAGTATATGGTTAAAGTAGAGGGTTCCTCAGTGATGTTCTTTGTGTGTTCCATGGGGTATGTGGTCATGTAGCTATGGTATGTGTATGTGAAGAGTCTTTACCTGGTGATTCTTAGGCCCAATCTGGCTGCCCCTGCTTTGTAGGTAGTTTACCATGGGCATGACTTCTATTACCTGTATGTGTGCATTGTATGCCACCATGTCTTCCATCCTGATGGTACTCTGTGTCATGCTCGATTTGGAGATTTGAATACTGACTATACTATTGTGTTGCCCTGGATTTCAACCTCTCTGACATCTGTCCTGTGACATTTCTGTTGTCATGTGTCTCCTACTGAGGGAGCCTCCATCTGGTGACCATTACACGGGCTGTTCGATGCAGGGGGGCATGACTAGACCACAGTTGGCAAGCATTACAATTGTTGATGTATTATAACATACATATATACAGTAGCTGTGTTCAATTGTGATTTATTGTGCATATTAGATCACTAAAAGTCAAATGAAAAGTGCATGACCAGACCACAGTTGGCAAGCATTACAATTGTTGATGTATTATAAAATACATATATACAGTAGCTGTGTTCAATTGTGATTTATTGTGCACATTAGATCACTAAAAGTCAAAAGAAAAGTGCATAAATTTAAGTTAAGGTGATGAGTGAGGTCAAGGTAGATGGATTCATCAGAGTAGGTGCTGTACCAGTTGATTACACAGGTCCAGTGTCCTTGTACCATGGGAAAATGGAGTTATGTCTCCGAACAATCTACAGGGTGTCTCAGTGGCACACAAGGGTGACAATTCAGGAGGGTCACTTCCTGGCAGTGGGTTCGCCCCATTATTAGATGTAGCACACCTCATTACAGACACTTTTCACCTCGCTAACACTAACTATAACTTTTCCACATTAAATCATCTATCTATCTATCTATCTATCTATCTATCTATCTATCTATCTATCTATCTATCTATCTATCTATCTATCTATCTATCTATCTATCTATCTATCTATCTATCCATCTATCTTGCGTGCGTGGATGGCTGGCTACTGAATTGACCCTGTCGAATATTCCTTGCCACTACTCCATTTTCCTGGCAATCGATGTTTGTTGGGCCTGTGCTCCAAATAGTTGTGGCTCTACACTGACAATTTCATCCACCATGACCCTCAATTCGTCATCAGTGAAATGTGGGTGTTTTTGTGGGGGTATGATAGTGGTTGTGTAGATGGTGTGTGGTGGTATTGTGAGTGTAAGGGTGCAGTGTTAGGTAATTGTTGGGTGTGTGTGCTGTGTTGCACGGGTGAGACAGTTGTGGCAGATTGTGTGTGCTAGTGATGTGTGTATTGTGTTTGTTGTGCTGATGTGGGGTTTGTGATGTGCAATTGTGCCTAATGTGTAAAGGTGTTATATGTATTATATCGACTACTCTCTGGGTATCTGAATGGCGTTTTCGTTGTGAAGGATTGTGGGTTGTGCAGGGGTGTGTTATATAGTGAAATGAGTAGGTGTGTTGGGCGTGTGGATGTTTGTCAGATGTGGCATATTCTAACTATCCAATGTGGTGTGGTGTTCTGGCTAATGTGAGTTCTGATCGCAGTGGTTCACACAGCCAATGATTTTCATGAGTTCTGATTGCGGCGGTTCACACCGCCAATGGTTTTCTGCCATAGAAGAACCGCTGTGGTGATTTGTGGCTCGTAATCTGGTGGGTGGATTTTTGTCGGGCTGGCGGTGCTAGTGGTGGGACTGCCTCTTTCCTGCCCTCCACTGTCCTGGTGGTTTCAGATTTTTGGCTGAATTTTGGCGGTCTTCACAGTGTGGCTCTTAATACCGCAGTCAGATTACCGCCAACATGGCGGTCTTTTGGTGGCCGCCACCACGGCGGTCTTACCAAAAGATCACCAAACTCGTAATGACCTCCTAGGTCACTACATTATACAACACTTTAGTACACTTTATGATACACCATCTACTCTACTCCACTGTCTTTCACTCTACAATACTCCACTCTACTAAAGTAGACTTTACAACACTCTCCTCCACTGTACTGTATGACACTGCACATAACAACACTGCACTCGATGACACTGCAATCTGTGATTTGAAACACCTTTTTATTAGGCATTGAAAAACACAAAAAAAGAACTTCAATGAAAAAACATTATTAGATGTAGCACACCTCATTACAGACTCTTTTCACCTCGCTAACCAAACAACACTAATTATAATTTTTCAACGTGAAATCATCTGTCTATCTATCTATCTATCGATCTATCGATCTATCTATCTATCTATCTATCTATCTATCTATCTATCTATCTATCTATCTATCTATCTATCTATCTATCTATCATTTCTCTTGTGGTCATGGCTTTATTAATCTAGTAGACCTACTGTTTTGTTTCTAATGTTTCTGGGGGCTGCCTCACTTCCTGCAGCCCCCACAACATTAATAAAATACTTGGTGGTGCACCTTCCACTTCTAGGGGCACAACAAGCATAAACATATGGTTTAATTATGTGACGCTCCTTCCTAGGAGCACTGAATAATAAATGAGCGGCTCCTACAGCTCATTTATTATTCACTTTTCTTCTTAAAAATGTATATTTAGTGCCCCATTGCCCATCCGGAACACCCAAATCTTATTCTTGTATTAAAAGGAGAGGGGAGACCCCGAGCTCTCATGGCTGTAAGGGACCTAATTCCCGGTCTGTATTATTCTACTAGGGAAGAGGGGCACCCAGAACCCCTCCTTGAGCCATTAGGGCCCCAGGGACTCAATCCACCAGGATCTTTTTTTTAAATTAAGGAGTGGGAGGGGGTGTACAGAGCCTCTCCCTGAGACACTAAGGGCCCTGGGGACCACATCCCTGTATCCTTTTTGTTTAATTAAGGGAGGGGACAACCAGCCCCACTCCCTTTATGGCCCCAACTACCTGTACCCCTGGGAATCTGATGGTTGCTCAAGTGCCCACACAGGGCACACACTAAACAGTTGGGGGTCACAGGACGAGTCCCAAGGCCCCCGTGGCCCCAGCAGGCTCCCAAGTCAGTACCCTAAAGGGTGCTGATGGCAGTTTTCACCTTTCCTTTGCTTCCGCTGCAACAGAAGCATCAGTTTTCTACAGCTCCTGCTGGGCAGAAGCAAATTTGAATTCCCTGCCCAGGAGAGAACAGTCAGGGAAAGTCCACATTCTCCTGGACAAGGAACCACAGTATCCCTGGGGGTCCAGGGTAGTATAATGCCCCAAGCGTTGGGGTCCCATGAGTGGATACCAGCAAGGGGAAGGTGTGTGTGGCCCCTCCCCTTTTTGTAGATATTTGGCTTCAGGGGATGGGGTCCCTAGGACTCAATAGAAGGTCGGGGAGGGGGATGCTGCATACCCTTCTCCCCTTAAACTAGAATTTGACCCTTGGGATGGGTTTCCATGGCCCAATAGTGGCTCGGGGGGGGCTGCATGCACACTCTCCTATAATAGACAGTGGGATCCGGGGAATAGAGTCCCCCAGGCCCAATAGAGGCTTGGGGAAGTGGCCCGCATGCCCCCTCCTCTTCAAAAAGCATTTAGCCCTGAGGGGATGGGGCCCCTGGGACCTTTAGTGGCTTGAATAGAGGGCACTGCTAGCACCTCCCTCACAATATATATTTTCATAAAGATCCCAGGGCCCTAGCCCAGCCTGGGGCGGTCAATGTTTTCAAATAAAAAATGCCAGTGGGCATTGCATTTGTTTTTAAAATATGTTACAATCCTGAAGGATCTTTCTTATTTTTTTTTATTTTGGGCCTGGTTGGGGCCCTTTCACTCTTATACTGTTTTTTCTTTAACACACTCAGGACAGGGAACTTAGGGCCATATGTACAAACACATTTTCCCATTGACACAGAATGGGAAAAACCCTTTGCTACATCTGGCCCTTAGTCCCCAAGTAATGGCCTCCTGCAACATTTTTCTTCATGTTGCAGGCTGCTGTTCCGAGTGCTCGTCTTACTCCTGTGGGAGTGAGTTGGTCAAAGGAGAAAATGCTCTGTAGGGCAACCAGAATGCTGTTCTTTTAAAATTGGGTCAGAGGAACTCTTGCAAGAGTCCCTCAAACCCAACCGTCCAGATGTACAAACATTCTTTTACCTTTATTTTTTCAAAAACTTCTGAACAGATTTATACCAAATCACAAAAAACATGTTTTCTGGACCAAAGTTGAGCTTCCCGCCAAATTTTGTGTAATTCAGTTTAGCAGTTTTTACAGTAGCACTAGGCTTTAAAGGGGTGTGACTGGTGTGGCCGCAGAGATAAATGAATATCAGAAAAGGACTCAATATGACTCTTCAGAGTTGAAACGCGTTGGTGTTTGTTGGCGTGGATTAAACAGTGTTAATATTTCAGTAGAAACGGAGTGCAGTGGTTTCTTTTCCTTGGAATTATAATTTGTGGAGGATTGACATACCTCCTACCACTAGCACCACTAGCACCGGCAGCTTGTGTGCACTGTGTCTGATTTATGGCTGATTGCCAAATATATATATATATATATAAAAATATATATATATCTATATATATATATATATATATATATATATATATATATATATATATATATATATATATATATATATATATATATATACGGCGCCTGGATTCATCCGCCTCACATACAAGCAGTGTGTGCATGCCCCACTCATAATCCACAGCAAACCTTGTCAGTCGATCTTGACACACAAACTTGCACTACTGAGAGAGGTTCAAGAGTGAAGATTATTAGCGCCAATGCGTTTCAATCACACGATCTTCCTCATAGCTCTCAGTTTGCTGTATATATATATATATATATAAGTTAAGTTAATGAAAAATGTATGGTTGAAGTGACGTTATAGTTAGGTGTTGGAATTAGACTCAAGCTAACAATAAAGAAACCGAAAAAGATTGAAACACGTCTGTTATAGTTTACTGATTTGCACAAATTACATTACACATTGGTAGAGTAACCCGTCTGCTAAACTCTCAATCGGACCCCATGTTTTATAATGGTGGTGTATGATAACCTTCTGTTGCCATTCATCCCATGATGTTACATTAACGTTTCCAATATTAACTCGGCAGGTTGGGGCAACACCATTGTAATAAAAGAAACAATAGATTAATACTTGCACTGCCATAATAGCTTTAACTTTTGACGTAGTGACGGCACTATTTGCATTATCGTGCCCAACTCACCTAATGGTTTAGCTCAGTAACATGCTTATCTCCCTTCTGCGCAGGTGGAGTTGGCACGTGTGGCAGTAGAATAACTTGAACACAACATTTATGAAACAATTTGGCTCCCAATGACGGAAGGCATTTTTAACTTGTTAATTTACTACAGAATGCCAGAATGCAACGAAATGTTGAGTGCGATTTTGCTATTTAACTTTATTACTCCATTCAGTTTAAATTTATGCCTTGAATTATCAGTTCAACATTGATTATTCATTTATTTATTTTGGTGCGGTGCTTCTTCAGTTTTGTCATATACTCTGGAGGCTGCACGTTCAGTAGTTTTATAAATAAGAGCATCAAGTGTCAAGCTTGAATTGAGCAATGTTAAAATATTCCGAAATAATATTTGTTCTCTCTGAATAACAGAATGTACCCTGGTGGTTTATGTTCATTGTTGTCTGACTCCTCAATTCTTTGGCTTATCTCGAGGGGACTCAAATAACGGTCTGTTTCTGCAGTTATCCTTAGCAGTTGGTTTCATTCTTTTCAAACCCTTCAGCTTCACTTCTTTGCACCCCTGCCTTAACCTTGCCTAGCAAGTAAACATCCTGGGCTGTCCCCCAGGGTTTGCTTGGCACGTGCCACTCACCCTGCACTGACAGCAACAGACAGCAACCTTGAGTGAGTTCGTGCCAGAGCAACGGGAATGACCAAGGAAAATGGCCAGCCCATCACAGTCTGTCCATTCACATGTGTGAGCTGGGGCCGTAAGCAGCATTGGAACAATTGAGAAAACCCCCCATAAAAGATAACCTAAAAGAAATGAGCGAAATACAGTTCATGTCACTCACCTGAAAAGAAGCAGAGCAATATAAGGTCTTATAGAAAAACCATCAAAAACAGGAAGTACTGTGGGGTAGTGGGAGGCCTATGACAGTGGAATGCTGTACTACTGGGGGAAGGAAAAAAACTGAATGGCCTTTCTCCTGTGTGCGGCTGACTTTATACGGCCCAGACCAGGAGGACTGATTAGGTGTTAATGGTGTCGGAGGTCTACGTCCATAATACAAAGCAGCAAGGGAGAAAATGTCACAGAGGGCAAAGGTAATAGAAGATGTATTTATTATAAATTGGTCACTGAAAAATTCTTCTTAAAGTTATACCATAAAATAAACCCAAAAGGAAAATATGAATACGATGTAAAATTGAAGCCGAGTGAAGGAAAACTGATATATCCTTGATTCCTGTAAGAGTCCTAATCCAGAAAGTAAGATTCATCTGCAAAAAATAAAAATAAAAATAAAAATACAATTGTTTTAACCAGGAAATGGAAGGAGACAATTACAGACAAAAAAATCAGCAGCCACAGCAACGTGGAGCTTCATCGTTTTTAAGGTATTAAAACATATTTATTTAATGTGCCTTCCTCCCTCTTTCTCCAAATGTACTTGCTGCGCTTTCTACAAAATCGAAATTGTTTCTGGAAGTTTGTTAACCATCAGGAAAATATAGGTCCCTTTCCTCATGTGTGAACGATGGCACCTCAAAAACAATGAAGAAAAAATGACCTGGGCAACATCTACTGCATCACGAATTCAAACACCTCTTTGGTTTTTAGTCTCCAGGTGAAATCACCTACATTTATTTAGAGATTTGAAAAGTGCTAGCCCAATGAAATCTCATCTGTTTGTTCTGGCTGGCCCAGGGGCCCTCTTGTCCAGACTAATCCTTGTGGATGGTCCTTTTCTTCATGGAGCAATGGTAGCAGCGAACTTCAGCAAGGATAACACAAAAGCCCCGTATCTAGCATTTACACCTGGAATCTGGTGTTATTGTATGCAGATCTTCGTCTCATGTGGATCTCGAAACGGAGGGCAGCGCCTGGAGCTAACTGGTTTACAATCCGGTGTCTGATTGGTGCCAGGTTATAAACGCTGCTGGTGTCAACCTCCTACCCCGTTATTTTAAATAGCACAATGGCAGAAGTCTCAGGCCCAGATACACTCTTCTGCCATTTCCGAGTGACTGTTTAGTGACAGCTTAGCAGAGCACCTTAAAAAACAGGAAAGAAATTGTTCAGTTTTGCGAAACATTTGACTTGCAGTTAGAAATTGGGTTTCTGATTGTCAGCGTAGAATGTATAATGGAACAAAGAAAGCTGGAACCACGCATGCCTGAACAACACGGTCAGAACAATGACTGCGTTGTTACTACGAATGCCTTTTGCCTTTACAACGATTTTTCATTGTAAAGGCATGCCTATTAAAGGCTTGTGTGAGGACGGCATGCGTGGTTCTAGCATGCAACCCCCCCACTTGCCCTAAAGCCCAGAAGTACCCCACCCCAAATACTAAAACTACCCCGGCCTCCCACTCCTAAAACAAACTACCCCGGATACCTCCCACCCACCCTGAGCTCTAAACCCTTCCCCGACTTCCCCCACCCGCCCTAAAAACAACTGACCCCCCACCCCTGCCCCTAAAAACAAAACTACCTCGATCCCCCATCCTCGCCCCTAAAATAAAAGTATCCGGATCCCCTTACTCCTGCCCTTAAAAACCTAACTACCGCAATCCCCCAGCCCCAAAAACGAAACTGGCCTGATTCCCCACCCCCAAAAACCAAACTACTGCAATCCCCCCACCCCCAAAAACCAAACTACCCCGATCCCCCACCCCCAAAAACCAAACTACCCCGATCCCCCACCCCCAAAAACCAAACTACCCCAATTCCCCACCCCCAAAACAAAACTACCCTGCCCATAAAACTAGAACTACCCTTATCCCCCACCCCCAAAAACAGAACTGCCCTGATCACCCCACCCCTAAAAATCAGAACTGCCCCAACCCCCCCACTCCGGCGCCTAAACAAACCACACTACCCTGACGCCCCCTTAAACAAACCCTCCCACCCCTAAAAACTACGCCCAACCCTGCCCCGGCCCCACTTACCTGAATGCATCCTCTCCCAGTGCACTTTCACTTTTTTGGTGCCTTAACCACGCATGCGCAATGTTCAGTACATACATGGTTACGGTAGAGAAAAAGGGAATCGTTGTTAACACAAGCGTGGTTCCGCTTGCATTATCAAAGTAATCGTTGTTTCGGAGTCGTTGTTCCGGACATTTCCTGTCAGCGTATGCACCCTGTACAAGCAGGAATCACAATCTTAGTCAGAGTAAGTCAGATACACCTGTTGTGTAGCCATTTTAGTTGTTGCGCCATGCACGTTATTTTAACACACTAGGCCGCTGTGCACTTTAACCTAGATATATTTTATTCAGCTTCGTCGTATTATTGTTACAATAACCATTTTTACGGTCTTGTTTTATTTCCGTCTTTCTAACTGTTTTTGCCTACGCCAGAACTCTGTTCTCAAACAAGACATTCTTGATCACTTTGTGTTTCTTTCAAGGCTACAGCACGGTACATTGCCGGTGAACGTGGTAGAAGTTTAGGGGGTTATTCTAACTTTGGAGGAGGTGTTAATCCGTCCCAAAAGTGACGGAAAAGTGACGGATTTACCACCAGCCGTATTACGAGTCCATTATATCCTATGGAACTCGTAATACGGCTGGTGGTATATCCGTCACTTTACCGTCACTTTTGGGACGGAGTAACACTCCTCCAAAGTTAGAATAACCCCCTTAGTCTCCAACATTCATAGAAAATACACATCCTTACGTAGGGACACTTTCTCAGAATATCAGCTGTGTTATTATAAAAACACTTCCTTGTTCCTTACACGTTAGAGGGAGATTCCAGCCAGGGAACCACGACTTATGCTGATTGCCGAATACTTCGCTACAGATGCTAACGCAGACCGCGGGCCTTTGCTCAGGTATGGGGGTTGATGTCTTCCCAAGGGAACCTGAAGGGCAGAATTAGAGTTTAACATGCTGTGCTCTATCCTAGCCTAGGTAGGGATTAGTCCATCGAAAATAGTGATAAAATGATAGCGTTGTTTTTATGCTTCATTCTTCTCGTCACAATTTTAATACTGTCATGTTGTGTCGTCCTGGTTATTGCAACTCATGCTTTGCTATCTAAGATGCAGTCGTTTTATTAAACTCATTATTGAAACATATACTGCTTCTGTTTGTCATTTATATATGAGACTGAATTGTAAGTGAGAGAACTGGATGAGACCTGAGTGACCACGACTTCCCTGAGAAGCGAAGTATGTCATGCACTCGGCTGCCCAATCATCACTATCCTTTGATGGGGATGAGGCACTGCTAGTTGGCTGGAGCAAAACCCGGATTGAAGCGATAGGTGTCACCCGCAGTGGGTTAGACTTAGTCTCCCACACCGCTGGCGATTCTGCCGCTCAAAATCCAGTAGTCTCATTAGAATAATGAGAACCTACGTGACACACGCTTGAAATTAACCAGTCCTCACCCTCTGGTAGTGTGGCACAGTGCAGGCAGCCTTAACTTAAGAGGCAATGTGAAAAGTTTTTGTAGAACACTCCCACACAGTAACACAATAAAAACACCACAAAAGACTCCACACTATAGAAAATATTTATCTCATTAAAATGAGACCAAAACTACAAAAATCCAATCAGTAGAAGTTGAGATATGAAGTTTTAAAAATAAAATAGAAATAGTGTTTAGAACTTACTAGTGGTCAAAAGGTTACTTGAGGTTGTGCGGAACGGTGGAAAACTAAAGTTCAGGCTGACAGCAATGAAGTGGGGGTCAGATACAGTTCCAGGTAAGTCCTGCAGAAGTTTGACCTTCTCATGATGGTGTGAAGAGTCCGTTCTCAGGTCCAAAGAGTCACCAGGTGTCTCAGGCTGTTGGGCTGGAGCTTCACAGTGGCGAGCTGCGATGCTGCTGTGCGAAGAGTTGAAATTGTGCCCGCTCAAGCTGATCCTTTATGCAAGCGACCCAGTTCCAGTGTGAACAGGCCCATTCACAAAGAGCCTGAAAGCTTGATTTGAAGAGCAGAAAGACCACTTCTAAGGACCCAGGGTTAGAGATGTGTCTCTTGGGGGGTCAGGAGTTGATTGAAGATAGAAACAGGAGCCCCAAGCAGTCGAGTTGGAAGTAGTATTTTCTGGCCCTGAGACTTCAGAAAACAGGAGGCAAGTCAGCAAGCCCTTGGAGTCACTTTGGGTTCAAGTGAGATGGGTCCAGTCCTTGTCCACAGCAGGGCATAGGTCAGCAGTCAGCAGGGGCATCTCAGCAAAGAAGTGAAGCAGTTCCCCAGAACAGTCAGTCAAGCAGAGTGGCAATCCTTTAGCACAACAGTCTTTAATCCAGCAGAGTTCTTCCCAGGTCCAGTAGTGTACTGACTGGGTGCAGTCAGAGACCCAGCTCTTATACTCAAATGTGCCTTTGAAGTGGGGGTGAATTCAAAGAAGCTCCTCAAAGTGCACTTTCATCCCAGCCCTGGCTCCAGACTATCAGGAGTGGGTAATCAGCCCTTTATGTGAAGACAGACACTTCCCTATTCATGTGTGTCAGCTCCCCTCCACCCTTCCTGCCAAGGAAGGCTCATTAGAATGCAGATAAGTGCTCAGACACACCTAACCTTCCTGTGTTTGTTCCTGTCTAGAATGAATGCACAACGTGTAGCTATCACCTACCCCAGACTTGGATTGGAGACAGGCTGCAAGGCACACAAAGCAGAGCAGAAACTTGTCCACTTTCTAAAAGTGCCATTTCTAAAATAGTAACTTTAAATCCAACTTTAGCATTAAAGAGGATTTATCATTACTGTTCCAATGTTTTGAAATATGATGTAGCTACTCCTTTCTGATCAGGAATTACAGCTTAAAAGAATACTAAGGAATTCCTAAATGACCAGGAGTTTCTCAGTAGCGGGACTTGTAAAACTTAAAAGCACATGTCCTGCCTTTTACTTACAAGGCACCCTACCCTATGGGCTACCTAGGGCCTACCTTAGGGGTGAATTTTGTGTAATAAAAGGGGAATTTAAGGCTTGGCAAGAGGTTTTAAATACCACATGGAAATGGCAGTGAAACTGCATATACAGACTCTGCAGTGGCAGGCCCGAGTCATATTGAAAGGACTACTTATGTGGGTGGCACAATTAGTGCTGCAGGCCAACAAGAGGATCACCTTCAAGCTCCTCACCCACGTACACAAGGCACTCCACAAC
The DNA here is from genome assembly GCF_031143425.1 of Pleurodeles waltl. Lineage (NCBI taxonomy): Eukaryota > Metazoa > Chordata > Amphibia > Caudata > Salamandridae > Pleurodeles > Pleurodeles waltl. The sequence continues at coordinate 533,172,201 of NC_090436.1, forward strand.
ACCGGACCATCATACCTGAACAACAGACTCAGCTTCTACACCCCCACCCGGCATTTCCGCTAACCTCGCCCTCGCCTCCGTCCCCCGCATACGACGCAAATCTTCCGGCGGCAGATCATTCTCGTACCTCGCCGCCAAGACCTGGAACACCCTCCCGCCGGATCTACGGCAGACCCAGGACCTTCTTTCCTTCCGAAAAATACTCAAGACTTGGCTCTTCGAGCAGTAGCAGCACCCCCCCCCCCCCAGTGCCTTGAAACCCTCACGGGTATGTAGCGCGCTTTACAAATTGATTGATTGATTGATTGATAGTAGAATTTAATGTACAGGCCCTGGGCACATGTAGTACTCTTTACTAGGGACTTATAAGTAAATTCAATATGCCAATTGTGGATAAGCCAATGTTACCATGTTTTAGGGAAAAAGCACATGCACTTTAGCACTGGCTAGCAGTGGTAAAGTGTCCAGAGTCCTAAAGCCAACAAAAACAAATTCAGCAAAAAGAGGAGGGTAAAAGGCAAAATGTTTGAGGTGACCCTGTAGAAAGGGCTATTTCCAACACTTGCCTTGTAGAAATTTCAATGAGATTGATTTGTGGAAATCAGCTGCATATGAGAGATGTTACGATTTATCTAATTCTTTAAGAAATCCTTAATTCATTCTGATGTGTTATTCCTTATTCAAGTTTTTATAAATGCCCAGCCTTTATCATCTCACTATGTTTGCTAGTTGCCCAGCGGTTGAATGTAATCACCCTCTCACTACACCACTACTGTAAATCTCAAGAAAATCTATCTGATAAATGACTTGTAAATTGACATTGAAAAAAATCCTGCTCTTTCTTTTCATGGCATTTGCAATAGGAGGTTTGCTCACTCCCGAAACACAGGCACCCAGCTAGCCGACTACAATGCATGCCAATGTGTGCATGTGTGTGTGGGCTTGAGGACCCTGGAAAGGACTCTTTCTCCTAGACTTTGTATTTTTTTGCCAATCAAAGTAATGACAGTTGTGAATTGTTCAGCCAACTAGCAAATGAGAGAGAGGGGTTGCAGTGGTGTAGATAAAATTGAAAAGTACTCTTTCTGAAGATGAAAATCAATCTGTAAAGTTTGAGGAAATAGTTCTTAGTAAACAACAAGCACTGGCGAATTCAATGGGTCTGAATTTGTGGTCCAGCTTTTTGGCTTTTTCAATGCTCGTTTTGTCTTGTCATGGTTTCGGTAAATTTTTATTGCCAGGGGAGCTTCTGGGCCTAGACAGCACTAGCAAAATCAATATGTCTGATGTTGGCTGCTAACCTTTTATCTGTGCCAAGGCTTATTTAGTTTGTGAATCTCTTTTGTAAGAAGGCATGCATTGTCTAAAAGCCAAAATGCTTATATATGTTTTATGTAAAAGCACACATTGCACCAGCAGTTCCCAAATTGATGGGGACTACTTATTGTGCACATGTGCACAATCTGGAAGAGCAGAATGCCGTCACTCTTAGTCAGGTAAGCCACAGTCTGGAGTCTGCTGATGCTCTGTCCCATGCTGTAGGCAGTGGTGAGTGGATGCAAAATTATAATGATAATATAGCAGATAAATGGATGAACAAGACTTACTTAAAGTCTATTCAAGTAACTATGTATAGTATATAGATTTGTATTAAAAAACAAAAGGTCTTGGGCAATGCCAGACCTAAACAAGGCTTCAAAGGTGGTAAAAAAAGATGACCCGCAGGATTTGGCCTGCAAGGTGGGATAGCTTCTGTAGAAGGCACTGCTAGGTATAGTGATTTTTTTGTTCAGAGTGAGCACATAGGTGTGTGTCTTTTTTATTTCAAGAGTATTTTATTGGGATTTTATATTATAGGAACATTAAATAACATAAATGAAAAGAAACAATACATTGCATGGTACCATGAAATTAGTGAGAACAGTAGTTGAGGATATACCATGAGGAGTTGGTCCACATCTATAAAAGTAGAGGGCACAGATATGTGTATTAGTTTGCAATGGTGAGGTGAGGTTAATCAGTGTTACGTATGGTGACGTAGCAGTTTTTGATGTGGCGGTGAATGATTCAGGTATCTCAGTTGTAGGTGAACGAGACAGAGTAAAATAGTGGAGATGAGAGAAGAAGGTGAAAGGGGAGAAATGTAGGGAGTACATAGGGAAGGGGGGGTAGGGAGAGGAGGGGTGGGAGAATGGGGAGAGGGGGAGAGGGAAGGAGAATGACAAAACTAATGAAGAATGGTAAACTCTGGTGCAACTTTATGTCTCACTAGTCTATGTAACAACGATCATCTTATCACTCGGTCATTCATGCATTCACTCACACATAGGTGTGTGCCTTAATAAATTAGTACTGTGTCATTTTCAGGTCAAAGCCACACGTCATATAATGGGGACAGTGATAAGGAATGCTTGTGAGGTAGTAAAGTTTATCATTAATTATCAGAAATTTTACCTGCCACTTCACTTCACTTCTTACAATTACTTTTCTAATAGTGTGCACATTTTAAATGTGAGGCATGCTTTCCACTCGATAGATTGGAATATTCCGCCACCTATATATTTTTCTATGTATTTAGTCTGTCGCATGTTGCTTTGTCATTTAATGAAAAGCATCATCATCTTTTGGTTGCTGTCCCGAAAAGTGCATGAAAGGAGCACTTTTGTGCCTGGAATCATGACTAAAATGTTCAATTCTACAGAAGAGTACATTTAGAGTGACATTCCACAACTTGCCTGCTCAGGTCACTGTGCAATGTTTTCAGTAATTCTGCTTTAATGAGGCAATTGTAACAGGGAGTACCACCAGCTTTGTCCTCACAATATACCTTATGTCCTGTGGCCTTATTTCACCTGTTTTCTTTAAACCCTGTCTCCAAATGGCAGCTCTTGGGAAAATCAAAGGCTCACATGAATAAGCTTCTTCTCCATATTCTGAAAGCAATTACAATATAAAAGCACTCCACAACCCCCATCTGGATCACGCACAATAAACAGAAAACTTCCAGAGGTGGAAAGTACATCCACTTGATGTTTTCATTAAAGAAACGTATGTCAGTTGGCTATGACAGAAGCAGTGTGAAAAATTGAGTTGCTGACTGAGGGGGTTGTGAGCCCTTCTCAAGCAACAGCCACAATCCTTGTCAGGGTGAGCCACAAAAGTCACTAAATTAACCTGTGTTTAACCCTCTGCTAGCTTGGCACAAAAATAGTCAGTTTTAACTTGGAGGCAATGTGTAAAGTATTTAAGCAGCACCCAAACGGTAATAATGTGGAAACACAGCACAAGGAAAATTTCACACCAATTTAGAAAACCAAAGTAAAATGCAATAACTTATTTGCTCTAAAACGACAAAAATCCAATCCGTAGAACCAGAGATATGCAATTTTAAAGACTATAGGTAGGTATAACACATAAACGCACAAAGTGCTGCTCTGGTTATCTTGTCTTGCGAGATTGGGTAAAAGTCACAAGTTCAGGCCCACCACGATGGAGAGTGGACTGGGTACAAGGACCAGGTCAGTCCCACTGAAAAAGTTACCTTCTAAAGTCCAGCGCAAACAGTTACGTTCTTGGTGGAGGAGATCACAAGGAGTAGGGAGAGCATCGCAGATGGTCGTGGCTGTAGCACGAAGAGAGGCTGGGCATCGAAGACGGTCATTGCTGTAGTGCGAAGATCCTGTTGGGTGTCACAGATGGTCGTCACTGGAAATTTGCGTGGGGGGTCACCACAGGCTATCGATGCTGTGGCAGGAAGAGCAGATCTCATGTTGCCTGTCGTCACTGGCAGTCACTGTAGCGCGAAGAGTGGGATTCACTAGAAAGGGTCTGTTTGCGGTCGAGGGGAGCCTAAAAATTTAAGATTAAACCTTTTCTTTTAGGAGGCGCTTGCCTGATGGCACTCCAAGCATCCAGGACCTACAAGGCACCTTTTGGGGATCAAGAACTCATTCTAGCAAAGGCCAGCAACGTTCAGGCAGGCCCAGTTACAGGTCCAAGCAGGTATATTTGCAGGAGGTCAGTTGGGGAGTTGCAGAGAGGCCTCTGGAGCTTTTTGTGCTCCTGTCGCTCAAAACAGAGCGTCATTCAGCTGACCATTGGAGTCATTTCAGCCTTGTAAAAATGGTGCAGGTCAAGTTTTCCTTCAAAGATGGCACGGCAGGCCTTAAGAAGCAGGGTAGTCCTCAAGCAGGAGGGCAGCACTTCTGTAGTATTCACAGGTCCAGGAGTGTAATGAAGAGTGGGTCTGAGGGTTTTATTTTCATACCTAGTTCCCCCTTTGAAGTGGGAGAAGCTTCTGGAGTCTTTCCCCTACAGAGGTGTCTATAATTTCCTGCCTCCCTGGTCCCAGCCTGTCTGGTGGTACAATAGGCTAGTTTGAAGTCCTTTGTGTGTGAGCTGTGCCAGTGTCTTTGAAGTGCAAGTGTGGGAGGTGACAGCTCCACAACCCCTATCAAGGCAGGATGGCACAATGGGCCAAACACTCAGACAACACTCAGACCATGTATTGTCATACTGTCTGGGAGGAACACCCAAAGAGGAACTGCCAACTACACCTAGCCATGTGACCCAGGAAACAGGTTGCAGACACTAATGGCCATATGTATCATTATTCTAAATTGAGATTACCTAATTGTGATTCTCTGCAAATTGCAATTAGGTAATCACTATTTGAATACATGAAACTCCATGAGTTTCAATTAGCATTTCCTAATGGATCACAAGTCAACCTACCTCAATAATATTAATGAGGCAGATCACAATTTGCGACCCATTAGGAAATGCAAAAATCACAGGGATGGTGGCCTGTTAGGCTTTGCAGACAACCATGTCTGTGGATGCTTTTAAATAAAGCAATCTTTTTTTTTTTAAATGAAGCCCATTTTCCTTAAAAGAAATTGGGATGTGTTTGAAAAAGAAAAATGAAAAGTTATCTTTTCATTTTTCAAGAGTAGGCAGTGGGCCTTGGGACCACTGCCTGCTCTTAAAAACTGTTTTGCTAACATTCACAAAGGAGGAGGGGTCCCTTGGAGACCCCGTCCCATTTGTGAATGGGTTGCCACCAATTTGAAGGAGGTGATAAAGTGTGAATGTTTTGCAACCACATTTCTGTCACAAAACATTTCTACACAGCTGCAATTCAGTATTAGGAAGGGACACCCTTGACATGCCCCTTCCTATTACCGAATTGGTATGTACGCACAGTTCCAAGTTGCGATCCGGTAGCAGGTTACCAAATCGCAAATTGAAATTCATACATGCCAGAATGCATTTTTGCGGTTGCAAATGGCCCAATCAGGCTGTTTGCAACAGCAAAAATGCATGATGTGTATGGCCCCATATTCTTAGGGCAAGAAAAGGCCAACTTTGTAAAAGTGGCATTTTCAGGATTGTGACTAAAAATCTGCATTTATATACCTTAGAGATTTGAATTACAATTCCTCATATACCAAGCATGATATTCTCACCTGTTCCCAAGCAAAAGCAATCACTTATTAAACGCAATAGGTTAACCCAATGTTATCCTATGGGAGAGGTAGGCTTTGCAGGAGTGAAAAAAGAATTTCAGAGATGTTCGCTACCAGGAGATATAAAACTCAAAATACATGCCCAGCTTTTTAAATACACAGCATCCTTCCTTATGGGCTGTTTACAGCCTACCTTAGGAGTGATGTATGCATTAAAAAAGGAAGGTTTAGTCCTGCCAAAAGGCTTATTTTGCAGGTCGAAATGGCAGTTTAAAACTATATATGCATATTAGAATGGCAGGCCTGAGACCTGTTTAACCCCTTCTGTGCCCAGGACGTAATGGTTACGTCCTGAGGCACAGTGCTGCTGTGCCCAGGACGTAACCATTACGTCCTGTGCACAGAGCCCAGAGGGAGCGCTCTTGCTCCCTCTGTGGGGTTCCCCCCCACCCCCCCAAGTCAGGGATGGAAGGGGAAGCCCTTCCCCTCCCACCCCCGACCCCCCCAACCCCCCCTGTGACGTCAGCGCGCGAGCGCGCGCTGATTAGTCACAGGGTCTCCCCCATCGCGCTGGAAGCAGAGCTTCCAGCGCGATTGAAAAAGAAATGCTTTTGCATTTCTTTTTCAATCCCATGGGGGAGGCCCCGAGAGGCTTCAAAGGGAAGGAAATGTATTTCCTTCCCTTTGAAGTCTCTCACAGGTTTCAAAAGCCGGATTGCTTGCAATCCGGCTTTTGAAACCCCACTAGACACCAGGGATTTTTTTTTTCATTCTTGAAATTGGCAAAAGGGAGCGACCCCTTGGGCAAGGGTCGCTCCCAGGGGGGCATTTTTTTAGGAAGGCCTTTTCTGCCCCCCCTGGGGGCAGATTGGCCTATTATTAGGCCGATCTGCCCCCAGGGGGGGCAGAAACCTCTAGGCACCAGGGACCATTTTTTTTTTTTATTATTTTTTTGTGATGAATTCTTTTTTTTTAGGTGGGGAGCGATCCCTTAGGCAAGGGTCGCTCCCCTACGGGGCAATATATATTTAGGCCATTTCTGCCCCCCTTGGGGGCAGATTGGCCTATTTTGATAAGGCCAATCTGCCCCCAAGGGGGGCAGAAACCATTAGACACCAGGGAGTTTGTTTTTGCGCGCGAATGACACGCAACAAAGCGACCCCTTTGGCAAGGGTCGCTCCCAGGGGGGGCAATTTTTTGGGAAGGCCTTTTCTGCCCCCCCTGGGGGCAGATCGGCCTATTATTAGGCCGATCTGCCCCCAGGGGGGGAAGAAACCTCTAGGCGCCAGGGCAAATTTTTTTTTTGTGTTTTTTTTTTTTGTTCTTTTTTTTTTTTTGTGATGGGGAGCGACCCATCAGGCAAGGGTCGCTCCCCTGGGGGGCAAATTGTATTTAGACCATTTCTGCCCCCCTGGGGGCAGATTGGCCGATTTTAGGTCAATCTGCCCCCAAGGGGGCAGAAACCACTAGGCACCGGGGATTTGTTTTTTGGCGCCAATGTCACGCAGGGGGAGCGACCCCGTAGGCAAGGGTCGCTCCCGGGGGGGGGGGGGGTTGGGGGGGCAAATTTATTTTAGGCCATTTCTGCCCCCCCGGGGGACAGATCGGCCTAATATTAGGCCGAACTGCCCCCGGGGGGGGGGGCAGAACACTCTAGGCGCCAGGGCAATTTTTTTTTTGTGTTTTTTTTTTTTGTTGTTTCTTTTTTTAGAGATGGGGAGCGACCCATCAGGCAAGGGTCGCTCCCCTGGGGGGGCAAATTGTATTTAGACCATTTCTGCCCCCTGGGGGCAGATTGGCCAATTTTAGGTCAATCTGCCCCCAAGGGGGCAGAAACCACTAGGCACCGGGGATTTGTTTTTTGGCGCCAATATCAGGCAGGGGGAGCGACCCCGTAGGCAAGGGTCGCTCCCGGGGGTGGGGGGGTGGGGGTTGGGGGGGCAAATTTATTTTAGGCCATTTCTGCCCCCCCGGGGGACAGATCGGCCTATTATTAGGCCGAACTGCCCCCGGGGGGGGGGGCAGAACACTCTAGGCGCCAGGGCAATTTTTTTTTTGTGTTTTTTTTTTTTTGTTGTTTCTTTTTTTAGAGATGGGGAGCGACCCATCAGGCAAGGGTCGCTCCCCTGGGGGGGCAAATTGTATTTAGACCATTTCTGCCCCCCTGGGGGCAGATTGGCCAATTTTAGGTCAATCTGCCCCCAAGGGGGCAGAAACCACTAGGCACCGGGGATTTGTTTTTTGGCGCCAATGTCACGCAGGGGGAGCGACCCCGTAGGCAAGAGTCGCTCCCGGGCGGGGGAGTGGGGGTTGGGGGGGCAAATTTATTTTAGGCCATTTCTGCCCCCCCGGGGGACAGATCGGCCTATTATTAGGCCGAACTGCCCCCGGGGGGGGGGCAGAACACTCTAGGCGCCAGGGCAATTTTTTTTTTGTGTTTTTTTTTTTTGTTGTTTCTTTTTTTAGAGATGAGGAGCGACCCATCAGGCAAGGGTCGCTCCCCTTGGGGGGCAAATTGTATTTAGACCATTTCTGCCCCCCTGGGGGCAGATTGGCCAATTTTAGGTCAATCTGCCCCCAAGGGGGCAGAAACCACTAGACACCGGGGATTTGTTTTTTGGCGCCAATGTCACGCAGGGGGAGCGACCCCGTAGGCAAGGGTCGCTCCCGGGGGGGGGGTGGGGGTTGGGGGGGCAAATTTATTTTAGGCCATTTCTGCCCCCCCGGGGGACAGATCGGCCTATTATTAGGCCGAACTGCCCCCGGGGGGGGGCAGAACACTCTAGGCGCCAGGGCAATTTTTTTTTTGTGTTTTTTTTTTTTTGTTGTTTCTTTTTTTAGAGATGGGGAGCGACCCATCAGGCAAGGGTCGCTCCCCTGGGGGGGCAAATTGTATTTAGACCATTTCTGCCCCCCTGGGGGCAGATTGGCCAATTTTAGGTCAATCTGCCCCCAAGGGGGCAGAAACAACTAGGCACCGGGGATTTGTTTTTTGGCGCCAATGTCACGCAGGGGGAGCGACCCCGTAGGCAAGGGTCGCTCCCGGGGGGGGGGGGGGGTTGGGGGGGCAAATTTATTTTAGGCCATTTCTGCCCCCCCGGGGGACAGATCGGCCTATTATTAGGCCGAACTGCCCCCGGGGGTGGGGGGCAGAACACTCTAGGCGCCAGGGCAATTTTTTTTTGTTGTTTTATTTTTTTTTTGTTTCTTTTTTTAGAGATGGGGAGCGACCCATCAGGCAAGGGTCGCTCCCCTGGGGGGGCAAATTGTATTTACACCATTTCTGCCCCCCTGGGGGCAGATTGGCCAATTTTAGGTCAATCTGCCCCCAAGGGGGCAGAAACCACTAGGCACCGGGGATTTGTTTTTTGGCACCAATGTCACGCAGGGGGAGCGACCCCGTAGGCAAGGGTCGCTCCCGGGGGGGGGTGGGGGTTGGGGGGGCAAATTTATTTTAGGCCATTTCTGCCCCCCCCGGGGGACAGATCGGCCTATTATTAGGCCGAACTGCCCCCGGGGGGGGGGGCAGAACACTCTAGGCACCAGGGCAATTTTTTTTTTGTGTTTTTTTTTTTTGTTGTTTCTTTTTTTAGAGATGGGGAGCGACCCATCAGGCAAGGGTCGCTCCCCTGGGGGGGCAAATTGTATTTAGACCATTTCTGCCCCCCTGGGGGCCGATTGGCCAATTTTAGGTCAATCTGCCCCCAAGGGGCCAGAAACCACTAGGCACCGGGGATTTGGTTTTTGGCGCCAATGTCACGCAGGGGGAGCGACCCCGTAGGCAAGGGTCGCTCCCGGGGGGGGGTGGGGGTTGGGGGGGCAAATTTATTTTAGGCCATTTCTGCCCCCCCGGGGGACAGATCGGCCTATTATTAGGCCGAACTGCCCCCGGGGGGGGGCAGAACACTTTAGGCGCCAGGGCAATTTTTTTTTTGTGTTTTTTTTGTTGTTGTTTCTTTTTTTAGAGATGGGGAGCGACCCATCAGGCAAGGGTCGCTCCCCTGGGGGGGCAAATTGTATTTAGACCATTTCTGCCCCCCTGGGGGCAGATTGGCCAATTTTAGGTCAATCTGCCCCCAAGGGGGCAGAAACCACTAGGCACCGGGGATTTGTTTTTTGGCACCAATGTCACGCAGGGGGAGCGACCCCGTAGGCAAGGGTCGCTCCCGGGGGGGGGGGGTGGGGGTTGGGGGGGCAAATTTATTTTAGGCCATTTCTGCCCCCCCGGGGGACAGATCGGCCTATTATTAAGCCGAACTGCCCCCGGGGGGGGGCAGAACACTCTAGGCGCCAGGGCAATTTTTTTTTTGTGTTTTTTTTTGTTGTTGTTTCTTTTTTTAGAGATGGGGAGCGACCCATCAGGCAAGGTTCGCTTCCCTGGGGGGGCAAATTGTATTTAGACCATTTCTGCCCCCCTGGGGGCAGATTGGCCAATTTTAGGTCAATCTGCCCCCAAGGGGGCAGAAAACCACTAGGCACCGGGGATTTGTTTTTTGGCGCCAATGTCACGCAGGGGGAGCGACCCCGTAGGCAAGGGTCGCTCCCGGGGGGGGGGGTTGGGGGGGCAAATTTATTTTAGGCCATTTCTGCCCCCCCGGGGGACAGATCGGCCTATTATTAGGCCGATCTGCCCCCGGGGGGGGGCAGAAACCTCTAGGCGCCAGGGGAATTTTTCTTTTTTTTCTTTTTTTTTTTTTTTTTTTTTTTTTTTTAGAGATGGGGAGCGACCCATCAGGCAAAAGTCGCTCCCCTGGGGGACAAATTGTATTTAGGCCATTTCTGCCCCCCTTGGGGGCAGATTGGCTGAGTTTAGGTCAACCTGCCCCCAAGGGGGCAGAAACCACTAGGCACCGGGGATTTGTTTTTTGGTGCCAATGTCACGCAGGGGGAGCGACCCCGTAGGCAAGGGTCGCTCCCGGCGGGGGAGGGTGGGGGTTGGGGGGGCAAATTTATTTTAGGGCATTTCTGCCCCCCCCCCCCCTGGGGCCGGCTGAGCTACAGGCCAAACACCACAGGTAGGCACCTTGCAAAAAACACCTCTGTTTTCTGTGAAAAAATATGTTGTGTCCACGTTGTGTTTTGGGCCATTTCCTTTTGTGGGCGCTAGGCCTACCCACAGAAGTGATGTACCATTTTTATCGAGAGACTTAGGGGAACGCTGGGTGGAAGGAAATTTGTGGCTCCTCTCAGATTCCAGAACTTTCTGTCACCGAAATGAGAGGAAAAAGTGTTTTTTGGGCCAAATTTTGATGTTTGCAAAGGATTCTGGGTAACATAACCTGGTCAGAGCCCCGCAAGTCACCCCATCTTGGATTCCCCTGGGTTTCTAGTTTTCAAAAATGCACTGGTTTGCTAGGTTTCCTCAGGTGTCGGCTGAGCTATAGGCCAAAATCCACAGGTAGGCACTGCTTTTTATAAAAAAATGTGATGTGTCCACGTTGTGTTTTGGGCCCTTTCCTTTCGTGGGCGCTAGTCCTACCCACACAAGTGAGGTATCATTTTTATCGGGAGACTTGGGGGAACGCTGGGTAGAAGGAAATTTGTGGCTCCTCTCAGATCCAGAACTTTCTGCCACAGAAATGTGAGTAACATGTGTATTTTTAGCCAAATTTTGAGGTTTGCAAAGGATTCTGGGTAACAGAACCTGGTCCGAGCCCCGCAAGTCACCCCTCCTTGGATTCCCCTAGGACTCTAGTTTTCAGAAATGCACAGGTTTGGTAGGTTTCCCTAGGTGCCGGCTGAGCTAGAGGCCAAAATCTACAGGTAGGCACTTCGCAAAAAACACCTCTGTTTTTTTCCAAAATTTAGGATGTGTCCACGTTGCGCTTTGGGGTGTTTCCTGTCGCCGGCGCTAGGCCTACCCACGCAAGTGAGGTATCATTTTTATCGGGAGACTTGGGGGAACGCTGGGTGGAAGGAAATTTGTAGCTCCTCTCAGATTCCAGAACTTTCTGCCACAGAAATGTGAGGGACATGTGTTTTTTTAGCCAAATTTTGAGGTTTGCAAAGGATTCTGGGTAACAGAACCTGGTCCGAGCCACACAAGTCACCCCTCCTTGGATTCCCCTAGGTCTCTAGTTTTCAGAAATGTACAGGTTTGGTAGGTTTCCCTAGGTGGCGGCTGAGCTAGAGGCCAAAATCTCCAGGTAGTCACTTTGCTAAAAACAGCTCTGTTTTCTGTGATGTGTCCACGTTGTGTTTTGGGGCATATCCTGTCGCGGGCGCTAGGCCTACCCACACAAGTGAGGTATCATTTTGATCGGGAGACGTGGGGGAACGCTGGGTGGAAGGAAATTTGTGGCTCCTCTCAGATTCCAGAACTTTCTGCCACAGAAATGTGAGGAACATGTGTTTTTTTAGCCAAATTTTGAGGTTTGCAAAGGATTCTGGGTAACAGAACCTGGTCCGAGCCACACAAGTCACCCCTCCTTGGATTTCCCTAGGTCTCTAGTTTTCAGAAATGCACAGGTTTGGTAGGTTTCCCTAGGTGCCGGCTGAGCTAGAGGCCAAAATCTACAGGTAGTCACTTTGCTAAAAACAGCTCTGTTTTCTGTGATGTGTCCACGTTGTGTTTTGGGGCATATCCTGTCGCGGGCGCTAGGCCTACCCACACAAGTGAGGTATCATTTTGATCGGGAGATGTGGGGGAACGCTGGGTGGAAGGAAATTTGTGGCTCCTCTCAGATTCCAGAACTTTCTGCCACAGAAATGTGAGGAACATGTGTTTTTTTAGCCAAATTTTGAGGTTTGCAAAGGATTCTGGGTAACAGAACCTGGTCCGAGCCACACAAGTCACCCCTCCTTGGATTCCCCTAGGTCTCTAGTTTTCAGAAATGCACAGGTTTGGTAGGTTTCCCTAGGTGCCGGCTGAGCTAGAGGCCAAAATCTACAGGTAGTCACTTTGCTAAAAACAGCTCTGTTTTCTGTGATGTGTCCACGTTGTGTTGTGGGGCATATCCTGTCGCGGGCGCTAGGCCTACCCACACGAGTGAGGTATCATTTTGATCGGGAGACGTGGGGGAACGCTGGGTGGAAGGAAATTTGTGGCTCCTCTCAGATTCCAGAACTTTCTGCCACAGAAATGTGAGGAACATGTGTTTTTTTAGCCAAATTTTGAGGTTTGCAAAGGATTCTGGGTAACAGAACCTGGTCGGAGCCACACAAGTCACCCCTCCTTGGATTCCCCTAGGTCTCTAGTTTTCAGAAATGCACAGGTTTGGTAGGTTTCCCTAGGTGCCGGCTGAGCTAGAGGCCAAAATCTACAGGTAGTCACTTTGCTAAAAACAGCTCTGTTTTCTGTGATATGTCCACGTTGTGTTTTGGGGCATATCCTGTCGCGGGCGCTAGGCCTACCCACACAAGTGAGGTATCATTTTTATCGGGAGACGTGGGGGAACGCTGGGTGGAAGGAAATTTGTGGCTCCTCTCAGATTCCAGAACTTTCTGCCACAGAAATGTGAGGAACATGTGTTTTTTTAGCCAAATTTTGAGATTTGCAAAGGATTCTGGGTAACAGAACCTGGTCCGAGCCCCGCAAGTCACCCCTCCTTGGATTCCCCTAGGTCTCTAGTTTTCAGAAATGCACAGGTTTGGTAGGTTTCCCTAGGTGGCGGCTGAGCTAGAGGCCAAAATCTACAGGTAGTCACTTTGCTAAAAACAGCTCTGTTTTCTGTGATATGTCCACGTTGTGTTTTGGGGCATATCCTGTCGCGGGCGCTAGGCCTACCCACACAAGTGAGGTATCATTTTTATCGGGAGACGTGGGGGAACGCTGGGTGGAAGGAAATTTGTGGCTCCTCTCAGATTCCAGAACTTTCTGCCAAAGAAATGTGAGGAACATGTGTTTTTTTAGCCAAATTTTGAGGTTTGCAAAGGATTCTGGGTAACAGAACCTGGTCCGAGCCCAGCAAGTCACCCCTCCTTGGATTCCCCTAGGTCTCTAGTTTTCAGAAATGCACAGGTTTGGTAGGTTTCCCTAGGTGGCGGCTGAGCTAGAGGCCAAAATCTACAGGTAGTCACTTTGCTAAAAACAGCTCTGTTTTCTGTGATATGTCCACGTTGTGTTTTGGGGCATATCCTGTCGCGGGCGCTAGGCCTACCCACACAAGTGAGGTATCATTTTTATCGGGAGACGTGGGGGAACGCTGGGTGAAAGGAAATTTGTGGCTCCTCTCAGATTCCAGAACTTTCTGCCACAGAAATGTGAGGAACATGTGTTTTTTTAGCCAAATTTTGAGATTTGCAAAGGATTCTGGGTAACAGAACCTGGTCCGAGCCCCGCAAGTCACCCCTCCTTGGATTCCCCTAGGTCTCTAGTTTTCAGAAATGCACAGGTTTGGTAGGTTTCCCTAGGTGGCGGCTGAGCTAGAGGCCAAAATCTACAGGTAGTCACTTTGCTAAAAACAGCTCTGTTTTCTGTGATATGTCCACGTTGTGTTTTGGGGCATATCCTGTTGCGGGCGCTAGGCCTACCCACACAAGTGAGGTATCATTTTGATCGGGAGACGTGGGGGAACGCTGGGTGGAAGGAAATTTGTGGCTCCTCTCAGATTCCAGAACTTTCTGCCACAGAAATGTGAGGAACATGTGTTTTTTTAGCCAAATTTTGAGGTTTGCAAAGGATTCTGGGTAACAGAACCTGGTCCGAGCCACACAAGTCACCCCTCCTTGGATTCCCCTAGGTCTCTAGTTTTCAGAAATGCACAGGTTTGGTAGGTTTCCCTAGGTGCCGGCTGAGCTAGAGGCCAAAATCTACAGGTAGTCACTTTGCTAAAAACAGCTCTGTTTTCTGTGATATGTCCACGTTGTGTTTTGGGGCATATCCTGTCGCGGGCGCTAGGCCTACCCACACAAGTGAGGTATCATTTTTATCGGGAGACGTGGGGAAACGCTGGGTGGAAGGAAATTTGTGGCTCCTCTCAGATTCCAGAACTTTCTGCCACAGAAATGTGAGGAACATGTGTTTTTTTAGCCAAATTTTGAGATTTGCAAAGGATTCTGGGTAACAGAACCTGGTCCGAGCCCCGCAAGTCACCCCTCCTTGGATTCCCCTAGGTCTCTAGTTTTCAGAAATGCACAGGTTTGGTAGGTTTCCCTAGGTGGCGGCTGAGCTAGAGGCCAAAATCTACAGGTAGTCACTTTGCTAAAAACAGCTCTGTTTTCTGTGATATGTCCACGTTGTGTTTTGGGGCATATCCTGTCGCGGGCGCTAGGCCTACCCACACAAGTGAGGTATCATTTTTATCGGGAGACGTGGGGGAACGCTGGGTGGAAGGAAATTTGTGGCTCCTCTCAGATTCCAGAACTTTCTGCCACAGAAATGTGAGGAACATGTGTTTTTTTAGCCAAATTTTGAGATTTGCAAAGGATTCTGGGTAACAGAACCTGGTCCGAGCCCCGCAAGTCACCCCTCCTTGGATTCCCCTAGGTCTCTAGTTTTCAGAAATGCACAGGTTTGGTAGGTTTCCCTAGGTGGCGGCTGAGCTAGAGGCCAAAATCTACAGGTAGTCACTTTGCTAAAAACAGCTCTGTTTTCTGTGATGTGTCCACGTTGTGTTTTGGGGCATATCCTGTCGCGGGTGCTAGGCCTACCCACACAAGTGAGGTACCATTTTTATCGGGAGACTTGGTGGAACATAGATTAGCAAAACAAGTACTATTGCCCCTTGTCTTTCTCTACATTTTTTCCTTCCAAATATAGGAGTGTGTGTAAAAAAGACATCTATTTGAGAAATTCCCTGTAATTCACGTGCTACTATGGTCACCCCGGAATTCAGAGATGTGCAAATAACCACTGCTCCTCAACACCTTATCTTGTGCCCTTTTTGGAAATGCAAAGGTTTTCTTGATAGCAATTTTTTACTCCTTATATTTCAGCAAATGAATTGCTGTATACCCGGTATAGAATGAAAACGCACTGCAGGGTGCAGCTCATTTATTGGCTCTGGGTTCCTCGGGTTCTTGATGAACCTACAAACCCTATATATCCCCGCAACCAGAGGAGTCCAGCAGACGTAACGGTATATTGCTTTCGATAATCTGACATTGCAGGGAAAAGTTACAGAGTAAAACGTAGAGAAAAATTGATGGTTTTTTCACCTCAATTTCAATATTTTTCTTTTTCAGCTGTTATTTTCTGTAGGAAACCCTTGTAGGATCTACACAAATGACCCCTTGCTGAATTCAGAATTTTGTCTACTTTTCAGAAATGTTTAGGTTTCTGGGATCCAGCATTGGTTTCATGACCATTCCTGTCACTGACTGGAAGGAGGCTGAAAGCACAAAAAATTGCACAAATGGGGTATGCCCCAGTAAAATGCCAAAATTGTGTTGAAAAATTGGGTTTTCTGATTCAAGTCTGCCTGTTCCTGAAAGCTGGGAAGCTGCTGAGTTTAGCACCGCAAACCCTTTGTTGATGCCATTTTCAGGGGAAAAACCACAAGCCTTCTTCTGCAGCCACTTTTTCCAATTTTTTTGAAAAAAACGAAATTTTCACTGTATTTTGGCCAATTTCTTGGCCTCCTTCAAGGGAACCCACAAAGTCTGGGTACCTCTAGAATCCCTAGGATGTTGGAAAAAAAGGACGCAAATTTGGCTTGGTTAGCTTATGTGGACAAAAAGTTATGAGGGCCTAAGCGCGAACTGCCCCAAATAGGCAAAAAAAGGCCCGGCACAGGAGGGGGAAAAGGCCTGGCAGCGAAGGGGTTAAAGAGCTACTTACGTCAGTGGCGCAATAAGAGCTACAGGTCCACTAGTAGCATTTAATTTACAGGTCCTGGGTACCTGTAGTACAACCCTACTAGGGACCTATAAGTAAATTAAATAGATTAATTGAGTGTAAGCCTATTTTACCATGTTTACAGGTGAGAGTGCAAGCGGTTTAGCACTGGTTAGAAGTGATAAAGTGCAGAGAGTCCTCAAAACCAACACAAACACGTTCTAATAAACAGGACATATTAAGGCAAAAGTTTGGTTGGGGTGACTCTGCAGAGAGGGCCAGGTCCAACAGGCACATATTTGACTAGTATGCCATAGAAAACAGCATAGCTGAAGGCAAAACGTTTAGGGTAACTCAGCAGAGAGGGCCAGGTCCAAAAGGCACATATTTGACTAGCACGTCATACTTTTGGCGAAAACAGTACACGCAATAAACATCCCTTTAAAGAGAGGCCTTTTAGATTACATGCGTGAACTAAATTTATGCTGTAATCTTCGCGCGTACCATACCCCTTTGATGCCACTGTGTTTTGTTATTTGTTTTGCTGACTTTTGTACTTACTCGCTCTAAAGCACGTTGCCTTATCATGGGCATGCCAGAGCTAATTGCATCACTTGCGCCTGCTGCTAAGCAAACAACCTCTGCCGACAAGATTGTCCACAATCCCCTCGGTTTCTTGCACAACGGGTTCTCGCATCACAGCTGACCTCGGCGTGGCAAGCCTGGCATGTTTGTTTTGTTTTCTGAAAGCAGTGAAAAGGACAGTGGATAGGCGCAGAAGAGTGAATGGATGCTTCAGTGACCGTTTGTTTTCGGACCACCTTTATATGAGTATTTATTGGCTATTTTGATTTTTGGACATTTAGAAAGTAACAGTATGGATTGACGAGTTTTCATTAAGCGTGAACATTTTTCTGCTTAGTACTAAAAATGCAATTTCGTGTAAGGTAATTTTTAAAGTCTATTGCGCCGTAATTTTATTTCTACTTCTCCTAAAGTTATGCAGCCTCATTGCACTGTTTGAAAAAAAAAAATATCTACTTCTACTAAAGTTAATTTACATTGTTCAGTAGAAAATGGTATACACGTATCCGCTTTTCGGCTTGGCGACAGGATCGTCTCTTCAGTGCTTCAGTTTTGCATTTTGATGATTGCATTGGTGCTAATCTCATTGCATGTCGTGTAGAAGGTAGCATTACGCAGTACAGAATTTTCTACACCCACAGTCACAATGTCCATTGGTGTAGCTGGATAATGTGCCCCTCTTATAGACAAAGAAGCCAAGGGGCCTCCTTCACCACACCAATCACGTGCTTGACTGCTGAGGCACTCTTTAACCTAACTAGCTGGGGCACTGTACGTAAAGCGCGCTGTCTAGCCATTCCATCTCCTCACCTTAGGAAAACATAACGCGGCACAAAGAGATAAAGAAAGTACATGGCAACAAGGAAAATATTAAACACAGTAGATGATCATGCATCATTCTCCTTCCCTCAAAGATAGTCCGTCACCAGTGAGTGGAGAGTGTTTTCTTCAAGGTGACACTCCTTTGAGACAGCTGGTTCCAGGAAAGACATCTCAACCTCCACCCATTCGTTGATATTTGCACGAGCTATTTGATTGTCCATGCACACCGGGAGGGTTTAATGCAGGATCAGAACAGATGAAGACAAATAGATTGAGAAAAAGCCATTAGCTCCTTCCAGTTGGAAAAACGTTTCAGACTGCAGGCTGTGGGCTGCCTGGTTGTTCAGTGTATTCTCCCCACCCCACCCCACAAGACTTGAGTCCTAGGATTCAGAGGGGTAAATACAGTGCTTTCAGTACATGATCTTCACTAGCCACTGCTGCAGAGACTCCAGCACCTCTCAGTTCAGTGACTGAGCTGCTTAATTTTCTTGCAGGGTGATAAGCAGAAGGTCATGTCTATCTGGAGTTGGAAGCGAACCAGTAGAATTACACAAATGATTACCACCAGATGACCCCTGAAGATACAGCCATTCCTTGTCTGCGGACTGTCCCCTCTCCAACAGCACATTCAGGTGCTTCTGCAAGTAGAATACCCATTCCTTAAGGTGGAGTGGATGGAATTTCTCCATGTCCATGTAAGTATGCACCACTTAGTCTTGAATTTGAAATAGAATCAGCTGTGTCTACTTCCTATTTACGATGAATGTACCGTTTTTCACAGCAACTGTGTATCCTGTTTTGCCTTGGAAATAGGACAAACAGTTACTAGCTAGATAGCAGAAACACCTCAACCCAGGAGCTTAAGTATGCCATAACGTGCTAGACCCTTGGCAAAAATGTACAACATTTCCCAAAAAAAGCACCTAAAAAGCCAAATGGCAGTGTGTTAGACAGAGTTCTGGGGAGGCAGAGAGAGGCTACTGGGCCCCCGCCATGGTGGTTGAGGTTGTTTGCCACTGGTGCTCTTGAGTATGTCCTACTATGCCTCTGCAGAGTGCACCAAGAACACCTCTTCTGCACTTAACTTTCAAGGTAGTGCGAGTGAGCACCCGTCCTGGCAGATGCAGCCTTTGTTGAGAGCCAACAGATGCTCATTGTGGGCAGTTATGGACTCTAGGCTGGGTTCAAATAGGGTGATCTTTTCACAGTTGGGGCCTGAAGCACAGGATCAGGCTCCTGTGGGGATAGCAGCTCCTCCTCCAGTGGAAATCGAGATCACGTGCAAGAAGCTCTTCGCTCTATGGTTCACACTGCAACTGTGGGACCTCAAGTATTGCCTTTTCGACCCTGCATGCATGGTTGTTACCCCAGACAGTAAGACAAAGGAATTTATGGATCCCAGTGACCTGGAGGCTTTCCTTGACACCATAGAGGCTCTGCAGTGGACACTGCTGCTACGTGAAACACACATTGAAATCATCAAGAAACATTTAAAAATGACCAGATTATCAAGACATGAGTCTGCCTGTGCTGACTGTCTGTACTGACCTTCACCAGAGCATAGAGGATTCATACAGGATTCCACAGGGCAAGACATAAGACCCTCTCATACCTACAGAAAAAGACAGGGGTGCAAGTGATTAGTGATATGCTCTCTTCTGTTTATAGTCCTCCTTTTGAATATCTAGGGTTATAGGGTCCCATACCTATTAATGTACATGATGTCATTATCTCTGTTTTAATTGGCTATATTGTGCCATATGTTGCTGGGATGATAGGTTGTTAGTCTTGTATGTCTATTGATTTAAAATGTCTTAAATTTCTTCACTCCTTCAACCCCTCACATATATACATGCACACCACATGTCCCCCCTACAATGTGAGTTAGCACTTGTTTAGCCCCTTCACAATATTGTGCGCTTATCAGCAGGGGGAGGTGAATAGACGGTCCAAGCAGCACAGGTGTGAGTTTGTAACACACAGCTGGATGTTCTTTACCCATTCCCTGTATCACTATTTTCTTAGGAGAATTGTACCCCTTTTTAGATCTCTCTCTCTCTTCCCATTTTGAACCGCTCCACAACTGGCGACAGGTCAACAACATCTAGGAATACATTTTGTTAGGTACACAGAGTATTCACCTATAGTCCTGCTTCTTGAAGACGGGCATTCTTCCTGAACCTCAGCCCGAGTCCTAGCTGCTACTACCTGACTTTTTATTCAGTTACAGATTTTGTTTTGCTTTTTCTTTCCACTTGATGCACATCTACCAACCATAGTTGCTGGCTTCTCCTTTCTAGGTCTCGGTCTCCTTTTTGACCTCTGGCAAGTGGTATACAATGGCAAAAAAGTTTGAACACCCGTCATTCACAAGGTAAGGCCTGTTCCTATCAGTGTGCAAACTGAACTTAAGAATCTTTTTGCAAATTTAGGAAAATGGCTCCCTGTTGCAGTTACCCCCCCACTTTTTGCCTGATATTGATGCTGACTTGGCTGAGAAGTGTGCTGGGACCCTGCTAACCAGGCCCCAGCACCAGTGTTCTTTCACTAAAAATGTACCATTGTTTCCACAATTGGCACACCCTTGGCACACAGGTAAGTCCCTTGTAAAAGGTACCAGTGATACCAAGGGCCCTGTGACCAGGGAATGTCCTTAAGGGCTGCAACATATGTTGTGCCACCCTAAGGGACCCCTCACCTAACACATGCACACGGCCACTGTAGATTGTGTGTGTTGGTGGGGAGAAAAAGGCAAAGTCAACATGGCATCCCCCTCAGGATGCCATGCCCACAAAATACTGCCTGTGGCATAGGTAAGTCACCCCTCTAGCAGGCCTTACAACCCTAAGGCAGGGTGCACTATACCACAGGTGAGGGCATAGCTGCATGAGCAATATGCCTCTACAGTGTCTAAGTCTATTCTTAGACATTGTAAGTACAGTGTGGCCATATTAAGTATATGGTCTGGGAGTTTGTCAAAACGAACTCCACAGCTCCATAATGGCTACACTGAATACTGGGAAGTTTGGTATCAAACTTCTCAGAATAATAAACCCACACTGATGGCAGTGTTGGATTTATTAAAAAATGCACCCAGAGGGCATCTTAGAGATGCCCCCTGTATTTTACCCAATCCTTCAATGCAGGACTGACTGGTCTGTGCCAGCCTGCTGCTCAGAGACGAGTTTCTGACCCCCTGGGGTGAGAGCCTTTGAGCTCTCTGAGGCCAGAAACAAAGCCTGCACTGGGTGGAGATACTTAACACCTCCCCCCTGCAGGAACTGTAACACCTAGCAGTGAGCCTCAAAGGCTCAAGCTTCGTGTTACACTGCCCCAGAGGACTCCAGCTAGTGGAGATACCCTCCCCCTGGACATAGCCCCCACTTTTGGTGGCAAGTCCAGGGGAGATAATGAGAAAAACTAGGAGGAGTCACCCACCAGTCAGGACAGCCCCTAAGGTGTCCTGAGCTGAGGTGACCCCTGCCTTTAGAAATCCTCCATCTTGAGTTTGGAGGATTTCCCTAATAGGGGAACGTGCCCAGACGTGGGTCCCGTGCTTCCCATGCCACTGGATTCAAGCTAGCCTGGCTGATGAGGGGTGAAACCCCGAAACCGGTCCCAGGATGCTTGTTTCCAGTCCAGGGAAGACCTGGCCTAGCAGTTCGGGCTGGACTGTTCCCATGGGGAACAGGGTCAAGACTGATTTGCATATGGCTGGGTCCAAACTGGAATGGCATGGGCAGCAAAAAAACGATGGATTTAGGCCCAGATCACTGTACTGGGGGTGAATGTTTGACAATGTTCAGCATTCCGTCCATCACTTGTTGTTTTTGCCTTGTGTTTTCACATTAGCAAACAAGCATTGGAAAAACAAGCATTGATAAAACCAATTGTGTAACACAGCACATTGGGAAACATCCTTTTTTACGACTTTTTTATTACGAAAGTCGTGGTTAACGAAAGCGCAACAACGATTTCTTTAACCACGACTTCGTTTTTTTGTGCCTTAACTACGTATGTTCTGAACAACGAACATCTGTGGTTAAGGTACAAAGAAGGGAGTTGGCGAAGGAGGACGACGCAGGTGACAAGGGGTTGACTAAGGTAAGTAGTGGGTTTAGGTTTTGGGGAGGGGGTGGGGGGTCAGGGGGTTTTAGGTTTTGGGGTGGGGTGGGGGGGTGGGGTGCTTTTGGTTTTGGGGAGGGGGTGGGGGGTCAGGGGGTTTTAGGTTTTGGGGTGGGGTTGGGGGGATGGGGCGTTTTTGGTTTTGGGGAGGGGGTGGGGGGTCAGGGGGTTTTAGGTTTTGGGGTGGGGTTGGGGGGTGGGGCATTTTTGGTTTTGGGGAGGGGGGTCAGGGGGTTTTAGGTTTTGAGGTGGGGTTGGGGGGTGGGGTGTTTTTGGTTTTGGGGAGGGGGTGGGGGGTCAGGGGGTTTTAGGTTTTGGGGTGGGGTTGGGGGGTGGGGCATTTTTGGTTTTGGGGAGGGGTGGGGGGTCAGGGGGTTTTAGGCTTTGGGTTGGGGTTGGGGGGGTGGGGCGTTTTTGGTTTTGGGGAGGGGGGGTCAGGGGGTTTTAGGTTTTGGGGTGGGCTGGGGGGGTGGGGTGCTTTTGGTTTTGGGGAGGGGGTGTGGGGTGGGGGGTCAGGGGGTTTTAGGTTTTGGGGTGGGGTTGGGGGGATGGGGCGTTTTTGGTTTTGGGGAGGGGGTGGGGGGTCAGGGGGTTTTAGGTTTTGGGGTGGGGTTGGGGGGGTGGGGCGTTTTTGGTTTTGGGTAGGGGGTGGGGGGTCAGGGGGTTTTAGGTTTTGAGGTGGGGTTGGGGGGTGGGGTGTTTTTGGTTTTGGGGAGGGGGTGGGGGGACAGGGGGTTTTAGGTTTTGGGGTGGGGTTGGGGGGGTGGGGCGTTTTTGGTTTTGGGGAGGGGGTGGGGGGTCAGGGGGTTTTAGGCTTTGGGTTGGGGTGGGGGTTGGGGGGGTGGGGCGTTTTTGGTTTTGGGGTGGGGTTGGGGGGGTGGGGTGAGGGATGTAGGATGAATGGTGCCTATTAGTAATGGTTTTATCAGGAATGACTTTACAACGAAATATCGTTGTTAAGGCATTCGTGGTAAAATCATTAGTAGTAAGGACGAGGTCGGTGTTCCGACCTCGTTGTTAAGGTTAGTAGTTGTTTTTAATTCGGTGTTCCGTCGTATAATCCAGCACATTATGTTTACTTAGAAACATGAAGGTTTAACCAAGAACAGAGATATGATTTAACCCTAATCCCTGGGGATGCTGACAGATAATGCAGGAGGCACCTTGGGGATTCCTGACAGTACCTAACTGGTTTAATGATCAGTTTCATTCAAAGTTTAGTAATCATCATCTCTTTTAAAAGCCTGTATCGAAAGATAGAGTGCAAATGAAACAAGAAAAACAAAAGAAATACTATATTTCCAAACATAATTCTGACAGAGAATTTATGACGGGTAACTAGGTTGTCATCAAAAACCCTTTCAAAGTGAGAAAGGGAAAATCGTTTATTACTTCTCCTGTTAAGATTGAACATTTGGGGAAACATGCTGTACTATTACACAATAAAGGATGGTGGAATAAGAGTAGGTTAGTAACCATTGCAGATGCCCAGTTACAAATTATTAAAACGCTGATTCTGACAAAGACTCTGTATTTTATGGAGCTCAAATTTCGGGTAATGACATGTCTCCACAAAGTAATTGTGGTGTTCATTGTTTATTTGACCTACCAGTGATTCCAACCACCAGTTGTTCGCGGGGATCTCAGCATGAACATTTTGACAACAAAGCTGTATCTGATGATCCTACATTTCCTGGTTCAGAAGTTTCAACCTATATAAAGAGAGCCTCCAGATGACCCACAAGCTTTAAAGATTATGATTTGAGCTAATGTTTTCATGGGAGAGAAATTATGTAGTATAATACTTTATTTGTATTTATTATAGTTCTACTCAATGTACTTCATTATTTTCAAATGTATTCATTTGTGCACCTTAGCTTTAATTGTATGTCAAATGTTTGCTGCATTCCACATTCTTGTGGAATCTCCATGGGTTGCTAGGTGAGAGTTCAGTTGGCTATCTTCCTTTCTCCCTGCAACCGTTCATGCTGTAGGTCTGCTCCTTCAGACTTATGCAATAAAGACGCTTTTCTGCATCACTCTGCTTCTTGCGTTGGTTTCAGTCAGCTGTCTTCCCCAATACCACACTAATGTAAGAAACAGAGGGCCTCATTACGAGTTTGGTGGTCTGATGGTAAGACTGCCGCGGTGGCAGCCGCCAAAAGACCTATATGTTGGCAGTCATACAGGTCACCGTATTACGACTTATACAGGCAGGACCGCTGAAAACCTGCCAAAATGCAGACACCGCCAGTATTCTGAAGAGCAGGAAAGAGGCGGTTCCATCACCAGCGTCGCCTGCACGTCAGAAATCCTCCAAACCAACTACAACCCACAGATCACGATAGTGGTTTTCCATTGGTGGAAACTCAATGGCAGTGCAAACCGAGGCGGTTGGCGGTCTACACAGTAAAACACTACAACACACCTACAAACTGCACTATAAAACACACCCCTTCATGCCCCACAATCATTTGCATCAAAAAAGCCCTCACCACTCCAAATACCACTCATCCCACACCTGCACATCATACATATCACACAATATTTTCTCCACATATCAGATACCACCTGTCACCCACACACAACACAGCACCCATATCTCATCACCCATGTTTTTAACCTTTTTGTGTCATCCACCACTATCATGTCCCCACAAAAACATCCCCGCTTCCCAGACAGTGAGTTGAGGGTCATGGTGAACTAAATCATCCGAGTAGAGCCTCACCTTTATGGAGCCCAAGTCCAACAAACCTCTAATGTCAGGAAAATGGAGATGTGGCATAGTGAATGCTGTAGGCAGCTATCCATGCATGCACAAGGGAGGACATTAGGAAGAGCTGGAACAACCACAGGGGGAAAGTATGTTCTATGACTGCCAAGCACCAGCTGGCGGCCCGCAAGACTGATGGTGGGCCCACAACTCCTCCCCCAACACTCACATCATGGGAGGAGAAGGTCTTGGACATGCTGCATCCTGAGGGCTTGACAGGAATACCTGGGGGAGTGGAGTCAGGTAAATCACAACACTGGAAATGTCACCCTAAAGTTCTGTCTTGCATGCTCACCAACATCTTACCAGCCAACACACTCACCACCCCTGTGTCCAACTGTCCAAATACCCCTCTCTACCATACCACATTTCAACTAAACTCACCAGAGGACACAGTGTCTGTGTATGCCGTGAGTAGTACACTGACTGACAGCACTATAACTCCCAGCAGGCACTGTTTTACCATTAAGAAACCCAGAACAGTATACCATAATGAAACTAGCCCTGCATGTCAGCTACACAATCAAATCTACCCACCTGAATGACCCATAATTTGACAGTCTAGGGCAATGACAACATTGCTATGGGCATCTGCCAGTACAATACCACCAACACACAACTACTGCTGTATCCTCTGCTAAAACAGGCCTTTTATCTCCCATCACCCATTGATAGATACTCACCTTGGGAAGGACACATACATCTGCAGTGTGCTGTACCAGGTGTAACATGAAATATTTGGCCACATAGAATTGTTACTCCTAAGCTGATGGACAGGTCAGTGTCTACTTTACATTCTGCAGCTGTCTGGTGACTCAGTACTGAACTGCTACTAACTGGGAGGTACCATGATCAATATGAAGGGACACAGCTGCCAAGACATGCGTCTATCAACGGGCTTCCAACTGTCAAGCTAATCTGATATCCTGTCGCAAGGTGTATGACATAGGGAGTCCCTGAATCCCAGATTTGAAAGCAGGTGTCACTGTCATATCAGGGGATCCAGTAAAGCTTCCTGTACATGGCTCAAAGCAAATCTACCTGTCAAAGTTTGATACCACATGTTGCATGACAATCTGTAACTGTCTTTTCCACTTCTCCAACAGGTCACATAAACATTATGAGCATGGAGAGGACACCTGAGACAGGACCTCCCTGAATGAAGCCCTCAGTGAGGACAACAACCATGAAAGTGAAGACAATGAGGACGACTCTGGCCCATCTGGTATACCTGGTCAGTCTACACCTGTCAGCCTCACCCTGCCCACAACTACTACTCCCAGCCCTGTTGCATTGATATCCCAGGTAACCATCCATCCCCAAACCTGTGTCACAAGGACAGTTTATACCATCATGTGCCCCCCAGCACAGGTACCAGAGTCACCACTAGGGAACCCAGACAATAAAGGACCTGACAGCAGTGGGAGGTGTGGGCAAGAGGATTGAGGCTGCAAGGGACACAACTGGCCAGCAAGCCATCTCCCAAGTCTTGGAAGCCTACCAACAGACCCAAGGTGTGATCGGAGAGGTACTTTCCATGATGGGGAGATCAAGCAGCTGCAGTGGGACAACCAGCAGGATATCATGTAAAAGTAGGAGGACCACAATGCCAACATGGCCTCCCTAACAGAGGTGCTGAAAGACATTAATACTACTCAGAGTAGGTTATATCCACCACAGCAGAGCCCTTCCATTGACCATGTTACATCAGGCCCCTCTACATCTGTGGCAGCCAGTGGAATGGAGGCTCTGCAAGGGGAAGGACATGCCTCAGACACCACTGCCTCTGTAGCTGAAGAACCCTCTTGCAAACGTGGGCGTCCACCTAAATATCCAGGAGGAGCAGATGACAAGACCTCAGCCACTGCCAGGAAGTATACCTCTACACATTGGTTTCCCTTGTGTGTGTGACAGATTCATTATGTTGACTGTTTTACCGCCACTCTCCATTTTCCAAAGGCACAAGGACACTGGATTTGAGACTCTAAATGTTGTAGCAGCTTCCCTGATGATTACATCCACCATGCCTCAACCTTTCACTATTTACAGCATCTGATTTAATCCCATTCCTTTCACTTACATGTGCACTTGTAAATAAACACAACTAAACCCCATATGTTGGTGGAGAGTCATTTCTTTGCTATATTGAATAGTAAACTGTGAAAAAGGTTGCATACACATGGAATTCACATATGTTATCATTCTCTAAAGTCCCATCTCACATGCACTGTTGAATCTGGGTCTGATACATGTAAAATTGTACAAATGGACACACTCCCTTTCCCATTTGGTGCACTTTCCAGCACATAGGTTGACAACATCACAAATATCACACAGGGCAGTATAGCAGCAATGTAATGCTTCTGCAAAGGTGAGACTAACAAGAACCCCCACTGACTACTGAATTTAGGGACATGTCAGTGTTTGGCTGCCCAAACAGACAAACAGATCGGTTCGATGTTACATCAGCTAAAGTCTTATCACATTCCCATACCATATTACTGACCATACCCCATATTACTGACCAAGGCAATACTACTGTCCCCAGTCATGGAACCTTCTACTTAGTATGGTCAGGTAACTATAGGCATGCTACACACCTTTGTCAGTCTTGACACACATGCACTGAGGAAACACTGTGCCAGATACATACAAGTTAAATAGTATCATTATCAAACCAATGAGAAGGTTAAGGTGATGGAGTACACAAGATGACACGTCAGAGACACAAGGCCACACATATGACACCATTGAACCCAGGCAACATGACACACAGGTCTGTTGTGTGGAACAGTACACAACCATCCCACTGTCCTGACAATCTGGACATGGAACTCAAACACCACCAATATGATGCTATACAGTACCTGGATCTATCCATGTTCACTTTACATGTCAGACCTGCAAATCCCACCAGCCTGTGACACAATTCTGAATTGACCACATGAGGATGACCTTGTGAAAAATCTGCAAAGTAAAATTGTAATATAAAAGGTATAGGCCGGTAATGGTAATGAAGACCCATAAAGACATGTTATTAGTACAATTGTCATACTGACTGTGCAGGTTCACAAACATTAGCAAATTAAATTATAAGGACAGTCACAACTCCATGTACAATTTTGCAGGCACAGCTGACCTATGTACTGCTAAGCAACTAACGAGCTGTCTGATGGTACTACCAAGACCCTTCAAAAACATATCTAAGCCCCCCAAATACCTACTGAGTGAAGTAACATACAGAACAACACATACCTACAGTCAGCTGAAGTACTGATGTATGAGATCTGCATGGCTGTCTCCACCTTCATCCTCATCACTGTAATCCTCACTTGACAATTCTGCATTCTCACCCGCTGGAACTGCTGGCTCCTCCTTATTGGTATATATGGGATCTGACGTCTCAGGGCGAGGTTGTGGAGCATGCAGTAGGCAACAATAATTTGGCAGACTTTGGCAGTTGAGTAGAGGAGGGCTCCACCTGACTTGTCAATGCAATGATATCTGGCGTTTAGGAGCCTGAAAGTCCGTTCCACGACATGCCTTGTCCTTCCATGGTCCTCATTGAAGCAAACTTCCCCTGGCATGGTTGGGTACCTCACTGGTGTCAACAACCAGAGATGGATTGGGTATCCAGAATCCCCTGTAAGGAACCGTTAAATGTGTGCAGACATTAATATTGGACATCCTTACATTTGGCAGCAGACATTAGATACTGACACTTGTCATCTACATGACTTACCAACCAGCCAGGCCCCCTCCGTGTACTGTTGTGTCATTTGATGTGGGATATTGCTATTCCGCATGAATAAGGCATCACAAACTGAACCTGGGTACTTTGCACATACTTGGACATTTATGGAGTGGAAATTCTTCCTGTTTTGATACACCTGTTCATTGCCACTTGGGGGAACCAAGGCTAAATGGGTTCCATTAATGGCTCCCACCACATGTGGGATGTGTGCCAAAGCATAAAAATCGGCCTTCATATGTGACAAATCTTCACGTTGTGCAAATCTGATGTAGCTGTCAAGGTGTTTTAACAATGCAGAGAATACATCTTTCAATACCAAACTGAACATAGGCTGGGACATGCCTGCAGTTAAGGCCATGGTATTCTGAAAGGACCCAGTGGCTAGGAAATGCAGCACTGACATGACTTGTACAATGGGGGGGTATGCTATTTGGATGACAAACAGCAGGCATCAGATCTGGTTCCATCTGACAACACTGATCCATGAATGTCTGCCTATCCAGGCATTGGATCTGGACAACATGCTGATCCTCCATGGTCTGCAGGTCTGCTAGTGAATGGTACACTGGAGGTTGTCTGACCCTTCTTATTCCAGGGTAAATAGATGAAGGAATACAAGAAGGTATGTCGATCAGTCATTCTGTCCACTGTAATTGTGAATGTGCATATGTCCCACATGATGCGTGGACATGCCATATGACCATATGACATAGTTAAACATGGTACAAAGGACATACATAGGTAAATGAAGGCCTATTGCTGCAATGTCATGCCCTTACCTCGAAAATGACTATTAAGTGGGTACGCATGTCCCTGAAAGACCCAGTGATATTGACATTCATATCATGTTTCACACATCATTGACACTAATACCATCTATCCAATTGCCATGAGGGTGCAGAGCATGCCACTAATCAATCAGATTTTAAATATATGATTGCTCAAAGCCAGCATGAAACTATGGCAAAGCTATGTTTCTGACCTTGTGACAAATCATTATTAGGACTTTTCCGACCATCTAAGGACCTTAAAATAGCAGTTGCCTGACCTACTACACTGGACATTAGGAAATAACCTACATCTACCGGCAGAAGTTGTCACAGTGGTAGAGGGATACTACCACTGTGAATATTGCCATTGGAACACATAGGTGCCTTTGGCGGTCTTGAGCCAATGGCGATGACCACCATGAGGGTGCAGAGCATGCCACTAATCAATCAGATTTTAAATATATGACTGCTCAAAGCCAGCATGAAAACTATGGCAAAGCTATGTTTCTGATCTTGTGACAAATCATTATTAGGACTTTTTTGACCATCTAAGGAACTTAAAATAGCAGTTGCCTGACCTACTACACTGGACATTAGGAAATGACCTACATCTACCGGCAGAAGTTGTCACAGTGGTAGAGGGATACTTCCACTGTGAATATTGCCATTGGAACACACAGGTGCCTTTGGCGGTCTTGAGCCAATGGCGATGACCACCAGTGGTGATGGTGTCTTATGTGGCAGACATGACTGCCATTTCATGCTTTATCTCTCACTTGACTCTTGATATTGCAACAAGCAAGACCTCTACGACTTGATGTGCTGTGTACTGCCTCTGGGAGCAATCATGCCATGTCCTACAGGTGATAGGGCCCCTGCCTTCTCACCAGAGGAGCCTTAAGAAGCTGGTGGAGGAGGTCCTACCCTTGTATTGACAGCTCTCTGTGGCACCAGAGGAGCAGGTAAGTGCACCATGGGCACAAATATTTCCTTAACCCAAGTATACTTTGTGAAACGAAGCTAAGGATGATGTGCAACGTTTCTGAATGTGTGCTTAATGTCCATAGAGTGCCAAAGTTGTGACAGAATGGGAGGAGTACCTGGTCATGTACAGATGTTTGGTGACAGATTGTGAGTCCTGAGACATTGTGGAGAGTGTTTGATGTATGTTCCCTGACCCATCTTGTAGCTGTTGCACAAAGTTATTGGAGTTGGTATACCAGACTCCTCCTGAAATAGAATATTTGCAAATGTGTTTGCTGTTTGGTCTTTATTGGATGACATGCCAGCTGGTGCTAGAGATGCATGTTGTCTGTCTGTTTCCACCTCGCATCTGGCCTGACTGCATATGCTCATCTATCAGTGGAGGGAATGTTAATGACAATCTGTGTTTGGCTTGTTGTACCAACTAGTTATATCCCTGCCTGTTGTAGCATGGTACATGTGGACATGACATACTTTTATTATCTATGTCATCCATGCAGGGCAACACCCATCAGAAAAAGGGCATTTGGCGTGCCATCGCCAAGAAAGTGTGGATCCTGAGGTCCACAGCCGGCAGAGTGCCCCCTGAAGGAAGAGGTATGAGGACCTGAGACGCTGGGCCAGGAAGACTGCAGAGATCCAGCTGGGGATGTCCTTCCAACAAGGATGGGGTGCCCGTCGAACACTGAACCGCCTAATGGCCTTCATTTTTGAGGTGACCTACCCTGAATTGGATGGGAATTTGAAGGCAGCACAGCTGCCACAAGCGGGTAAGTACAGACCTAAGTCATCTTTATCCCTTTACCAGGTGATTGACTGAGAGAACTGGATGTTGGCTCCGACAATGTGGTTAGTGCAAAGTGTCACTGATTTCCTGTGTACACATTGATGTACCATAGCCATCTATAGCACATAGGTGTGCACATACAAATGTATTGAGAGGTATGTTACTCAGCTTTGTTGTTCCCTCAGTACAATTTACAATAATCATGCACATATGACTGTCATATGTGTACCAATATACTGCATTTTCTACTCTGTTGATTGGAGATACACACCAACAGGTAATTCCTCCCAATGCTATGGTGGTAAAGTGTGTAGGTCCTTGAACTCAATCCTTGGCAGTGTCTCAATTTTCCTCTTTATTTGCAACATAGGGCATGCATATACTATTTATCACTAGTTTTCTAATGCTTTCTGATAAGTAACAGCAGCATGTGAGGCTGTGATGTCCATCTGACATGTCACATGACCTACATGGCTAACATCTTCACTCCAGTTTCAAGGTATTCCCCCTTGGTAAGTGAGGGATGTATATAGACATTTGTGATGCCTCATCTGAGTAGACTAAATACATATTGTATACCATTGATGTGTTCCAACATTCCTATGGGCATATATAAGTTGATATCAGAAGCTAGGAATGTTACAACCTTGCTAATGTTCTGTGAGTGGAAAGTGGCCACACAGCTTTGTCCTTGGGCATACTGTTGTAGGCATTACACATTGGCAATGGTAGCCTATTCACATGTACATAATTGACAGATATGTGTCAACATCATGTATCATTTGAAAGGTTCGGGGAAGAATCAACATTGCAAATAGTTATGTATACTTGCATTTACTGTGATGGAAGTGGCAAATAAATAAGCTCTGGCTGTTTGGAAACCTAATGTTGGCATTGATACCTATGTGGTGCTGGTGTGGTAGTTCACATACATATGTAAGTAGTGATGTAAGTGTATCTGGGCTTTAGGCTTGCATCATGGTAGGTGTGCCTGTCATGTTAGCAACACAGGTGTTTTGGACCACAGAATCCTCCATTGAAAGATGTAAGGCTTGGCATGTCTGGTGTGTGTGTAGTGATGTCCCCACTCAGTCAGTGGGACAAAGATGGACTAATTACAGGTAGGTCTGATTGTCATCTTGCAGCACAGTTTAGCTGTCCACATTTCTGGTACACTTCTGGTATTCTGTTGTGGTTGAGTGTGGGACATAGGTCAGAGCAGACTTGCCCCTTTCTCTACAGATGATGCTAGTTGTCTGAAGACCAATGACCTAGATTACTTGGTCCACATTGTTTTTCAATCCTTGATACATCATTGCTATATCATTATTAGTGCATGTGTGTGTGACATGTTCTGACTCCTTTACCTTAACTTGCAATGTATGACAATTTGAGGCCCTACAGGTTTGCATCTGTCCTTTGTTCACAGTTATAAGTATGTGAAATGAGGTAGGTTTGGCTTGTCTACACCAGGTTTGCTTGCCTTTACTTTCCAACAGGTGTCATAGAGTGGTACATGACAGCAGGTTAAAATATTTGTATTTGTTGATATGTGTTTATGATCAGTGTTGAGCAATCTCACTTTTATAAACTATTGCTTCATTGGTGCTTGGCCATGTTGTTGTGGATAGGGAACCTGCATAATGTGGCAAAGTCACCTTGCAAGGGTATGATTAGTGTGATTGGCCTACTTCATTCATGGTATTATATGTGTAAGTTAGGTCGCTTAGCTGGTGTTTGACAATGTTCATATTAAGAGACATATATCACATTTTGTAGTGGCATGATGTTGGCACTTTACTATCACTACCTGGGGGTATTGGTGACCAGGATGTAATGTGACTTATGTGTACTGTATGATGGAAGTGTTATCTTGTGAATGTGATGACCATACCTGACTTTCTGTTTTTCCAGCACTGGCAGTCAAAGGAGATGGAGCACAGCCGAGTGGGGAAGCTTCTGGCCATGGGACCTCCAGTCACGAGAACACCGACAGTGAGGGACCAAGTGGCCTGGAGGGTGAGGGGAGTACCATGAGGGAGACCAGACCCAGTACATCTTCTTCGGACTCCTCCTTCAGTGGCCACTCCCTAGTTGTGGCGGACCCATCGGGGACCACCCCAGTGCCATCTCTGTCCGGCACCCCTCCTCACCATTAGCTGTGCCCACCCATCCAAGAGGGTGGGCGTCTCCTTTGTCGCAGGCACCTCTGCCCGAGCTCCTGTTAGCCCCGCTGCCCTCAGTGAGGAGGCTATTGACCTCCTAAGGTCGATCTCTGTGGGTCAGTCCACCATTGTGAATGCCATCCAGGGCCTGGCAACTCAAATCCAACAGAGCAATGCATTCCTGGAGGGCATTCACAGTGCACTGGCAGACCTACAGAGATCATTTCATGCTCTGGCCTCCACACTGATGGCAGCCAGTCACCCTTTTCTACTGTCCCTTCATCACCTTTCTCTTCCCAGTCCAAATCCCCCCCTTCCCCGACCCAGCCAAAGTACACAAACAGACAGGCGTGCATCCACCTCAACATCCAAGGGTGGGGCAGACAAACATAAGCACCACAAGACACACCACTGGCATGCACACGGACAACATCCACCTGGAGGCACAATAATAGTCACAACCTTCCCTGACACCACACCTGCAGACATCACAACCTTTGACATGCCTATATGCAGCACATCCACCATACCTGCAGTCACCACCCCAACAGACAGCCATCCACCCACCACGGCATCCCCCAGTACCTCCACCCCCCTCAGCCCAAGAAACATAAACATCCACACTCACCCACCCAACAGACACCCACCACCCACAAGCACACCTCCCTCAAACACACAACCAAAACATCCACACTGACACATCATACAACCACAATACAATCAGAAGTCAAGCAGGGACACCATTTCATGCCTTTGGTGCAGTTTTGCAACAACTGTGGACTGGCCTATGGCCCTGGACATTGTTTTTAACTAATTTATTACACAAAAAGGTTTAACCAACCAGTTGTTCATTTTAACGTTCCATCTTTGTCCTGCCTTTCCTTTCCTAGGTTTGAGTTATTCATGGCTGACATTGGTTGCGTGGCACTATTTGTGTG
The DNA here is from genome assembly GCF_031143425.1 of Pleurodeles waltl. NCBI lineage: Eukaryota > Metazoa > Chordata > Amphibia > Caudata > Salamandridae > Pleurodeles > Pleurodeles waltl. Next base: position 533,206,092 of record NC_090436.1, read on the forward strand.
TGCTGCTTGATGCTTCCGGTCTCGCTCAGCAGTGAGTGAGGTGAGGTTGTGTGCAGTGCTTTTATCCCCCAGGGATTGTGTGTGTTTCGTGTGATGGGTATTTGCATGTAGCTGAATTGTTGTTGTCATGGTGGTGTGCTGTGTCAGTGTTGATATGTGTTTGTTGTAGTGCTGTGTGGCTTTGTGTGTTTGGCCTGTTTGAGTCTGCACGCATTGTGCATGGTCTAATGGGTTTGGTGTACTGTGTGTGATGTGTATCTTGATTGCAAGATTGTACAATGGTGTAATTGTGTGTGTTTCATCAGTGTGTGGAGTTCCTGGCCAGTGCCAGTGTCTGTTGTGAGTGTTTGACATGTGTACATATTTGTGCGGTTGTGGTGTTGTTGTTATGAGTTTGCTTGTTGTATGTGAATTGGTGGGGCGGGCACTGTTCTGTGTTGCTGTGCATAAGTGTGTGTTCTTGACATGTGATGTGTGTGTGTGCTGGCTGCAGTGTGTGTGCTGTGTATGTTTGGGTGTGTTTGTTGCTGTGTGTGTGTCACTGTACTGTTACATGTGAGTATAGTCCTCACATCCCCCTCCCAATGGTATATTATGTAAAAGGAGCAGTGGGATGATGTCTAGTAGTGGTTCCATGATTGCTCCGGACGAATATAGCGTCCTGGAGGTGAGTGTCTCCTTTTATTCTGTTAGTTTCCACCTGGTGTTCAGTGGTGGTTCAACCGCAGCAGTTATGTTGGTGGTGTGCAACCTTGTACTGAGTCTGGCAAAAACATGGTCTCTGCCGGACCTGATGGCTCTAATCGACTGCAGCGGTCTGTCTGCACTTGCTGTGCCGGCGTGCTTTGGCAGGATCCTGTATGCATTACTTCCAATGTCTTCTCTGCCAGCCTGTCCAAGGACCACTGACAACATGGCGGTCCTGACCTTAAAACTTGTAATGAGGCCCTGAGTTATTAGCTGAGATGACTAGAAGCCCCACTCAAATAATAAACACAATCCTTGTCATGGTGAACTACGTAAAGTCATTAAATTGATCTGTGCGAAACTCTATGGTAGCTTGGCACAAAACAGTCAGGCTTAACTTAGAGGTGATGTGTAGAGTATTTATACAGCACATAAACAATAATAAAGTAAATACACAAAACAAGAAAAATCCAAAACTGTTTTAGAAATAAATTGTACCTTTTAAGATATGAAATGACACACAAATGAACAAAAAACAACAAGTCATTTTTAAACTTTTAGGTGGAAATAAAACCAAGAATCCCAAATCGTCACTTGCAGTCATCTGGTCATGCTAGATTTGGGGAACGTCACAAGTTTAGGCCAACTGCCATGGAGTGGCGGTTGAACATTGGGGCCAGGTTAATCCCACTGAAGTTAACTTCTCATGTTTTTCCATTGGTGTTTGAGTGAACCGCAAGGTGGAAGCTTTCAGAACAAGCAGCAGGTTGAGTGTTGTGAACAGTCATTGCTGCAGCATGAAGAGCTGGTCATTGCTGGAGCTTCTTGTTGGTCAATCATCTCAGACGGGCACTATTGCCACAAGGTGCACGTTGAAAGTGGTCGGTCATTGTGGATGGTCACTGTTGGTGCAAAGAGCAAGTCCCTCTGGAGCTTCACATTGGCAGTCATCGCAGGTGGTTGATTCTCCCCGTGAAGAGGTCATTTCATGGTCACAAGGACCCCAAACTTCACCTTCTCTTGAGAAGAAAGTCACAGTGACGCCAGCCAATGGTTCAGGACCTGAGTTGTGTCTCTTGGGGATCAGGACTCATTCCAGTAGTTTCAGGAAGATGCAGTTGGTGCTGGTCAGCTGGGGAGTTGCAAGGAGTCCTCTGGAAGCTTACTGTGTCCCTCTAGCTGCTCATGCAGGAGGTCAGCTAACTGACCCTTGGATTCACTCTGGATAGCCCCTGAGCAAGGCAAGCAGGTCCAATCTTCCTTCTTCAGCCACCAGGGCAGTCTTTTCAGCAGCAATGCAGTGCTTTTGAATCTTCCACTGGTCCAGGAGTGTTCTGATGAGAGGTTCTGGAGGTCCCACTTTTATACCTGGTGCCAACCTTTGTGTACAGAAATTCCTTGGCCTTCCCCAGAAACTGGTTCTGGCTAGTTCCAACCTTTCTCATGGTTCCAAACTGTTTAGGGTGACAAAGGCAAGGGCAGACCTGGTGCCAGCATTGTTTGCGTGTTCTATATGCAAATCCCTTTAAAATGTAATCAGGGCGGGGTACAGCTCCTCCCCAGCCATCCTGGGGAGGAATGTGTGCCCAGGCCCTGTGGGGTGGAGAAGACCAGGAATGTCAAATGACTTCGCAAGGGGATCCAGCTTCGGTGCATCACATAAAAGGGCTGTTTGAAGGTGGCAAGGTGGAAGGCAAAGCCAATGAAGCTCTGATGCAAAGAAAAGTGCTGTAAGGTGGGCACAACAAGAAATCAGTTTAACTAGTTCTCGGTCTATGATCACCCCAGAGCTTGTTCAAAACTTAGTAAATATACCATAGGCAGGAGTAGGCAGAAGCAGGTACATGTTAAGCTCAGCCAATGCAAAATATACACCAGAAATTGATGAGGACTGTGCCAACCCTAAGTTTAAAGAGGGAGCCAGGGTTGTAGGAAAAGCAACAATAATACTTTTTAAAAAATGACCTCAGGCTATAAGAAGGGGAAGTTCAAGAAAGAACCCTTCTAATTCTGTCATTGTGAAAAACCCTTCATCATCATTAAAATATTTTTTAAGACAATAGAGCAAGAAAGAACAGTAGCTGCTACTGCACTTCTGTCCCCCCGCTGCACACATGTCCCCACCTCAGCAGCAAAATACTAATATAAATCAGTGTCAGAGTCAGAAGATTGCAAAGGGTACTGAGGGTGTTATTAGAATTGACCACTATGCAACTCTAAGAATTTTGACTGAAAACAGGTTTAATATACTACAAGGACTAAGGGCCAGATGTAGGAAGGTTAAAAATTGCGACTTGCAATTTGCGAGTCATAGCGACTCGCAAATTGCAACTCGCAATACGAGATGCAGAAAGGTGTCTCAGACACCTGCGACTCGCTATGGGGTCGCAAAGACCCACCTAATGAATATTAATGAGGTGGGTCGCAGTTTGCGACCCCATAGCGGGTCTAGGCACTCACAGGGATGGTGGCCTGCTGGAGACAGCAGACCACCATGTCCGTGACTGCTTTTTGAATAAAGCATTTTTTTTTTTCATTTGCAGCCCGTTTTCCTTAAAGGAAAACGAGCTGCAAAAAGAAAAAATACCGAAACCATTTGGTTTCCATAGGACCACTGCCTGCTCTGAAAAAATATTTTTATAGACATTCACAAAGGGGAAGGGGTTTCCGAGGTGCAAAAGGCTTGCTACATCTGGCCCTAAATGAGCAGATGGACCCTTAGTTAGCAACTGTAGCTAAGCGAGAGCAGAGAGAACAGAGAGCACAGAGGTGCTTGAGCAGAAGAAAAGGGAGGTGATAGGTTACAATCTAGCTCAGTCAGGTAAGACCTCCCTAGAATCTTGTTGGATTTAAAAGAGGAAATAATGATAAGATTTGAAACCTCTGAAGGTAATCAGAAAGAAATACAAGGGTGTTGACATGCTCTGAAGTGTAAACTAGATGTTTTGTCAGAAAGAACCAATATTCTGGATGAAAATATGGAGAAGGTGAATTTTGACCTGCAGAAAAACATTTAATAAATAACTAATAGGGAAACTAGAATCGAGCCTTGACCACAAACATTGAAGATTGAAGAATCATTCCTGGCACATTAATTTTAGATTTCTGAATATACCAAGGGGCAGGGGTTAGTGCTTTGAAGGGATTCATAATAAGGATATTACAAGAAGGAGTCATGAGAGGTAACTCAGACTTTAATTTAATGGCTGACGTTCAGAGGATTCAACGGGATCCCTTCAAGCATAGCCCAGAAAATATTGGTCAATTTTCACTCATACAGTCTTAAGGAAATATACTAGGGAGTGCATTGAAATCAAAATCACTAACATATAAGAACTTTACTTATCAGATCCGATTGGACATTGGTAAAACTATTGCTCAGCATCAATGGGAGCTGGGACATAGAGTAGATAAACAACATAAACTGGGAAATAAGGTCCAATTAAAATTCCCAGCTATGCTGAAACTCGTGTGGAAGAATGAAATGCTCAGTCTTAAAAAAGGAGAGGAGGTAGATCATTTGATAAGAAAAATTAAAGCAGTGAACAGAAGATTGCATTGCAGAAGATAGGGTCTGCAAAAAACACTCATCCTAAAGGCACTGTAGAGTCAAGCCACCCAGCAGAGAAAGCCTTAAAGGCAAAGTAATATTGCCAAAAAAGAGAATAGGGGTTCTTTGGGGGAGGCGGTCTTTGCACTAGGAGGGGAGTATAGGTGAAGAAAAAAAAGGTCCTTTATATATATTAGAAATAACAAAGAAGCAAATAACTATTTAAAGCAGAGCTTAAAAAAAGTTAGAGAAAGGGGAAGAATCTGACTGAGATAGCCTGAAATATAAATGGACTGTGTTTCAGGAAGAAGCAAGGTTTAGTAACAAAATACCTAAAATCCATTAATGAGAAAATTCTTATACTGCAAGAAACCCACATAGAAAGCTTTTAATGTATGGTATTATTTAATAAGTGTACCAGGTTCCAAGACATTATATCCACTTACCAGACAGACAGCACAAAGGGGCAGCAATAACAATTATGAAGAATGTTGGAATGAGGATAATTTACTATAACACTGATAATACTGGTAGATAGATTCTGGCAATAATTAAATGTGGGAGAACTACATTCACATGTATGGGCGAAATTATGATGACCCTACATTTTTAACTTCGTTGGAATCACATTTAGTAAATGCTGCAATGCCAAACATAGTGGGTAGAAAATGTAATGTAGTGTTGGATAAAGAACGAGACAGATCTTCCAAAGGTAATTATGCTTCTAATTAGAAAATATGTTGCAAGCTCAAGGGAATTATGCAAGATTTGGGTTTGTACAATATCGGGCAGAAAAAGGCAGGGAGCAAGAAGGATACATGTTCTATAGCAAAACGTACAGACATCCCTCTAGACTACAATATTTCCTTCAAGATTGTTCCCTGATGAGAATAGATAGAGAAGTGAAACATGTCCCGAATCATATTATTGGCCATTGTGGAGTCACTCTAGGACTAGAATTCCAGGGAACTAACTCCAACCTAGATGGACATTGAATCAATATTGCTCGATACAAATATTATCTGGTTCTGAAAGAGAAAACACAATAATATTTTAGATAAAGCTCATGTTAGAGGAGTCTGCGGTAAAACTGTACACAATCATAGGGGCAGGACACCAGAGGGGAAGAAGCTGAAGGAACAAATAGCAGCAAAAGCACAAGAGATATAGCAACAGTGCAATGTTGCATCAACCAAAAGGGCGGAAATACAATTAGATCTACAAACAATGCAGTACAAGTTTAAAATTAGCTTGGAAAAGGAGGTGCAAGTTTAGTGGAGTTCTAGTAAGCTACAATATTTCAAATACAGGAAGAAGTGTGGGGCATTGTTGGCATGGAAATCTAGAAGCAATGAGACTAAGAACTTTATAAGTACTGTTAGAAATGGGGTCTTCGGTTGGCAGTCAGGTTACCCCCTGTTCAAGCAAGGGCCTTAACTCTAGTCAGGGCAAAGGAGAAACACACCTGGTCAACCCCCACTCACCCCCTTGGTAGCTTGGCACGAGCAGGCAGGCTTAACTCAGAAGCAATGTGCAAAGTATTTGTACCAACAAACACAGTAATACAGTGAAACACAATAAAATGGACACTACACCGGTTTAGAAAAATAGGCAATATTTATCTAAATCAAACAAGACCAAAGCGACAAAAATCCAACATATACAAGTTAAAATATGAATTTTCAAAAGAATGAGTCTTACTCCATAGAAAACAATAGAAACGATGATTTTGCAGAAAGTACCTGGTTTGCTTAAAAAATAAGCCGCACATGCGAGCGTGCATCAGAAAAAGTCAGCAATGCGTTGATTCCTTCCTTGCAAGGGAGGCTGTGTGTCGTTTCTTCTCCGGTCGGGTTGGTGATGCATTGCATTTCTCCCTCACAAGAGACCGATGCATCAATTTCCGAATGGGGCACCTCGGGTCCGTGCAGAGTCGGGGTGACTTTGATGCCCAGGGACGATGCGTGGAAAATCCGGTCGCACAGTGTTAGAAAACCACGCTTCATGGGGTTTGCGTCATTATCAGCAGCTGTAAGTGGGTGTTGCTCGCCATTTCTCCAGCTGTGACATGTCGATCCTCCAGTCGCGATGCAGGTGGAGCGTCGGTTTCAGCCGCAAAGTCGGCGGCGCGTCATTTAGCAGCTGGGTTGCAGATGGTGCATCAAAAATGTCCCTGCATGGTGTTCCTTGCATGGATTTCAGTCCTTGTTCTGCCACCTTCACCTTTCAAGGTCCCAGGGACTGGATAGGACACCACTTGGCAGGGTTGGAGTCTCAGCAGAGAGTCCAGTTGTTAGCAGAATAAGTCTTTGATGGCCCTGAGACTTCAAAAAAAGACGCAAGCTCAGTTCATGCCCTTGGAGATTCTTCACAAGAAGGAATATACCACAACGTCCAGTCTTTGTCTCCTTTCATAGGCAGAAGAAGCAACTGCAGGATAGCCCAACAAAGCACAGTCACAGGCAGGGTCAGCACTTCTCCTCAGCTCTTCAGCTCTTCTCCTTGGCATAGGTTCCTCTTGGTTCCAGACATGATGTAATTTTCAGAGGGTTTGCATCCAGTACTTATACCCCTTTCTGCCTTTGAAGTGGGCATACTTCAAAGGAAAGTCTCTGTTGTTCACAAGATCCTGCCTTGCCCAGGCCAGGCCCCAGACACACACCAGGTGGTTGGAAATGGCATTGTGAGAGGGCAGGCACAGACCATTCAGGTGTCAGTGACCACTCCTTCCTCCACTCTAGAACAGGTGGCTCATCAGGATATGCAGGCTACACCCCAGCTCCCTTTGTCCCATTGTGTAGAGGGGATTCACAAACAGCCCAACTGTCAAACTGACCCAGACATGGAATCCACAAACAGGCAGAGTCACAGAATGGCTTAATCAAGAAAATGCCTACTTTCTAAAAGTGGCATTTTCAAACTAACAATCTAAAAACCAACTTTACTAAAATATGTCATTTTAAATTGTGTGTTCAGAAACCCCAAACTCCATATTTCTATCTGCCCTCCAAGGAAATCTCCACTTTAACGATATTTAAAGGCACCCCCCCATGTTAACCTATGCAAGATAGGCCTTATAACAGTGAAAACTGAATTTAGCAGTATTTCACTGTTAGGACATGTAACACACATCAGTACATGTCCCACCTTTAACATATCCTGTACCCTGTCCATGGGGCTACGTAAGGCCTACCTTAGGGGTGCCTTACATGTATAAAAAGGGAAGGTTTAGGCCTGGCAAGTGGGTACACTTGCCAAGTCAAATTGGCAGTTTGAAACTGCACACACAGACACTGCAGTGAAAGGTCTGAGACATTTTACAGGGCTACTCATGTGGGTGGCACACCAGTGGTGCAGGCCTACTAGTAGCATTTAATTTACAGGCCCTGGGCACCTCTAGTGCTTTTAATTATGCAAAACTTAGAAGAGCTACCTGCCATAAATTTGAAGAAAACTATTGAAGAGCTAGAGAACCTGCTAAGAAAATGGAAAAGCTTAACAATAGAATTATACAGAAAGGTTAACTTGAATAACATTACATTTCTCTCAAAAGTATCCCTTTTACTCAATGCTATTATCTTTCACTCCCACAATGCAGGGAACAAATTGCTACATTTTTTATGGTTGTTTAATGGGGTTAGGATCTCATGGAATATGCTTAGAAGAAAGCTATCAAAGGGAACATTGGCCCACCTTGATCTTCAGCTTTATTGTTATGCTTTGCAGTTTAAGAACTGTTGACTGCTAATGATGCAGCCATATGATACACTTAGGGGGTCACATGTTTGCTGCAATGCTGAGTGGGTATTGTCAGGAAAAAGGTTTATATAAGTTCAAGGCTCCAAAATCAGTAGAACTAGAGATATACAATTCAAAACGTTTGAGTAAAAATAGTTCCTAGAAGCACAAAGTGGCAGCTGTGGTTATCTGGTCGGTCTGACCAGAACAAAGTTTAGGCTGAATGCGCTGGAGCATGGGCTGGATACAGGGACCAAGTTAGACCTGCTGAAAAGAGTACCTTAAATCCTGGTTTGTGGAGTGTTGTGAGATCCCGTGACAAGTATGCAACTTGCATCAGTTGTACAGAGGAAGCTGAGGTACTGTGATGCAGAATTCTGCATCACCATCAACAATGGTGTGGACGAGAGGCTTGCAATGCAAACTTCAGTGCTGAGGTTGCATTGCGCATCAGTGGTTCAGGACAAGCCTCGGAGCTATGATGCGGAGTCCTGCATTATCATCAATAATGGTGTTGACAAGGGGCTTGCAATGTCAAGGTCTGCATCCAGGTTAAGTCACACAGCAGTGGTTCCCAGGAGGCTGCAAGCTGGGATGTGAGGTTCCAATGTCAGGGATGTGTCTGAAGTGGTCTGCAAAGAAATGCATTGTGCTGCACTGATTCCACCCACAAGACCACAGATGGGCTGTCAGAGCACCTTCAGTCAAACTTCCAAGGGTCTAGGACTTGGGGTTAGGACTCACAGCAGACAGAGTCCAGGTTCTGAGTTCCAGGTGGTGGAAGTCTTTTCTGTCCCTGAGGCACTGATTAGGAGGCCAGACAACTAGCCCATGGATTGACTCTGGTGGCCGTGGGTTCAAGATGCTGGTTTGTCCTTTCACTCAGGCAGCTTGCAGAGCAACATAGCAATCTTTTTTAGTCTTCCGGAGGCCCAGTGGTGTACTGAAGAGTTGGGTTCAACATTTATACCTTGTTACCTTTGTGATGTACAAGTGTGGTAGGTGACAGCCCCCTGCCCCCCTCATCAAATTGGAGATGGTTCATCCTGCCAACCCCTATCTCCCTTTAGCCTCACTCTCTGGAAGTAACACACAACAACCAACTGCCAGCTACACCTAGTCATGTGATCTAGGATGCAGGCTGTAGATACCAGATGGTTAGAACAAGAAAATGCTAACTTTCTTTAAGGTCTGGGGCTTGCAAGAGGCTTATTTTGGGTGGGTGGCACAATAGGTGCTGCAGGCCCACTAGTAGCATTTAATATACAGGCCCTATGTACATATAGTACCATCTTACTAGGGGCTTAGAAGTAAATTAAATATGCCAATTGGGTGTAAACCAATTGTACCATGTTTAAAAGAGAGACCACAAGCGCTTTAGCACTGGTTAGCAGTAGTAAAGTGTGCAGGGTCCTACGGCCAACAAAAATGAAGTCAGCAAAAACAGGAAGATTGAAGATAAACGGTTGGGGGAAAACCACACCAAGGATGTGAGGTCCAACTAACATTATATTCTAGTGGGTTTTATTTTAAGTCCCTATCTTTATTATTTTCTATGGGGATTTGTTACAGTACCAGTGATTGGCCATGTGCAGTGCTGGACTTACCACAAGAGTGTAATTTACCACAAGAGTGTAAGTTACTACAAAAGTGTCATTTACGAATATCGAAAAGTAAGTAACTTACTCAAGAGTGTGAATCAGGCCCCAAAATGTGTATTCACAAATGTATAAACCCAATAGTACTGAAACATTATTTTGGGAATAGTATTTGATCAGATTTAAGGCCTTGTTTAGAATTGTGTGGTAACTGTGCTTCCACCAACTATTGGCAAACACCCCATCGCTCCCCATCTTGTTTCTTCTGCCTCATTTGAAAGTGGACAGACTGCTGCATTCCGGATAGTAGAAATAGTTTTACGGTGGACTAAACTTCACAGAACTGCCATCTTCATAGTGTTGGAAGGCCCACTCTTCTAAGGTACCATGCTTCCAATGCTGTTTGTTTCTTGCCGTGGCCACCCTGGGCCAGATAAAACAGGCAATTCCCCATAGTCTGGGAGATAACTCCCAGCACCTTAAGGATGTTGATGTAAAAAAATTCTTTGAAAAAAAATTAAATAGCCTGTCAGACCATCATGTCTCCATGACAGGGTGGACAGGCCGACATTTTTGCTGAACACGCTCAGAGGTGTACATGAAAACACTTCTGATAAAAACAAGCACCCACACTTAAAGCAGACTTTACATTGTAATCTTTAAGCTTTCAAATCGTCAAAATCTAAATGAGAAACTCACATGAATTATATTTTCACAGAAGCATATAAAGAATAATGTTCAGATGTATTTTCTTTGATGTTTTAGGCTTCCCAAAAAATATAGGGCTCTCATTACAACCCTGGCGATCAGCGGTAATTTGGGGAAAGGTACAGCCAACAGGCTGGTGGTACTTTTTCCCAAATTATGACCTTAGCGGTTTGGCTCAAGCCAAACCGTCAATGTACCACTCCGTCCGCCAGGGTGGTAATGGCCGCTGGGCTGGAGACTTCGGTCTCCAGCCAGGCGGCCGTCACAATCCCACCCTCGGGATTATGACCCCACCTACTGCTATGGTATTCGTGGCAAGCGTACCGCCACGAAAACCATGACGGTGGGCACTATCAGTGCCAGGGAAATCCTTCCCTGGCACCGATAGGGGTCTCCCCTGCCCTCCTCCCCCTCCCCAGAGTCCTCCCCCACTGTCCTCCTCCCTCTCCCGCCCCCCCACACATTAACATACCCACATGCACACACATACACACACGCATACCAACATCCTCCCACGCATGCACACATACAAACCCACACACCGCAACACACACCAACATACATTGTTGCACATATGCATTCACAACACACAACATACACGTACACTCACATTCAGTCATTCGCGCACGCATTCAATGCGACTCACACCCGCATGCACACATACAAAAACAGACCCCCACACACAACACCCCCACACATGCACACACCATCTCCCACTCCTCTCTCCTGTCAGAGAACCCGACTTACCTGTTTGCAGGGGGTCCTCGGGAAGGAGACGGGATGCAATGCTGCTGTCAGCAGCAGCGTCCGCCAGCAAAACACCGCCAGGCCGCATCATTGCTCATGATACGGTCGGCTGTGTTTTGCTGGTGTGGCATTGCTGCTGACAGCAGCGCCACCTTACCGCCGTCCGCCGCCATGACCCTTGACGGTATTCCTCCAGCCCTCTGGCGGAATTCCACCTACGGTCATAATGCGGGTGGGCGGCTGGTAGCCACGGCGATGGTGTGTTAGCGGCCGTCGCCTTGGCGATAGGCGGTCAATACCGCCAATGTTGTGATGAAGGCCTAGGTGTCAACATTTGCAAACACTGAAAGAACAGTTTTCTAAACTGCATCTTCATGTCTTCATAAGTTGAACAGTTTGATATAAGGCGGCCATGTTTGCCAAAATATACAGCCTTATAATCCAGCCCTGTGTAGTTGCTGTGTATTCAAAATATTTTGAAGGGGATCCCGAAATCGCTTTGCAAAGAACATTACACAATTAACCAAGAGATCATTTCAATGCTATTTTTTAATTATCATAAAACGATACATACCTTTGAACTGGAGTTGGGTTCACTGAACTTTGTTATGGCCTTTGAAGTAATATGGGGTAAAAACATCGGTTATGGCAACAGATATAAAAATTGTTACATGGAGTAAATATTGGTGCCTCAGAATGGTATGTCCTAGCTTTTGATGACAAAAACCGGACCAGAGTAGCCAGCTGGTTTGCAGCACTTATTTGTAACATGCATGCACAGTATGTAGTAACCACTTGACGTAAGGTCAATGGTTTACATCCAAGTGTCTACAGGTAGTTTCTCAGATGATACAATCCTTCTATTATTAGTTAATACTTCTTTAGTAAGGAAGTTATGACATCAGTATGTGTTTGACAAACATACAATCGATACTACCGTTTAGGAGTGCCCCGGACGGTAGCGTGTTTTTTATCACATTTTGATTAAAACCCGCTAGTTCGTAATTAACAGGTGTGATAAACATGTAGTATTCAAATGTTGCCCATACAAACGAGGCTTAACATGCAGATTTGATTTCATTCTGCTGCGAAATCTGTATGTTTCTGTATCTGACGTTTTGCACAAGTTTATGTTGGCAAGTTTGCCTGGTCAGTTTGTACCTTGAAAAAAAGTATGAGGATTTGGACTTTATTGCACCACTCATAACTCTGACCACTGCGCAAGATGGGTTTGGTCAGGAGCTAGACTTTTCCGTCCAGGTCATAACTGGAACTAAGGCTCATCAATATTAAAACAAATATTGACAGATAACAACAACAAAGTTGCAGAACAGGGCCTCGGTTGACAAGGAAATGCATCACCACACTAAACATGTCTACCTCATATACTGTCAGCAAGTTCAGGCTGGACATGGAATCTCTATACCCTTTCAGATGCCACAGGCATTTGCTTGAAGCCCAATATAGACATGCAGACTGCAATACCTCTCACACCCGCTCTGATGAAACTACTTGCTATATTGCATTCCCTGTGGGATTCATACATGCTATGGCAAAGGCCATATTCTCTACAATCCTCAAGCAGGTCAAGAAGCTGAAGACCTGGGCTTCAGTAAACTGACCTAAGGTATGCAGGGCTAGGCATATACAGTAGCTCAGGGCCAGGAATCCTTAGTGGTTGATAGTGTGCTTTAAAAATACACATAACATAACACAATATATGACCCCCCAAAGACTTGCACCACAATACATCACATTTCCCACATACCTGCTGATTCTCAATGCTGTAAAGTTCAAATTCTGTAATTTCTGGTTTCCTTAATGTCCTAGGTGCTCTAGACCAGTGGTTCCCAACCTGTGGTCCAGGGACCCCTGGGGATCCGCAAAGCCTCTTCTGGGGTCCGCGACTGCTTAGAAAATGAAAGAATATTAACAGATTAGGTCCCCAGCTTTCAGTAATGACTAAGTGGGGGGTCCCCGGATACCAATAATGATTCAGTGGAGGTCCCCGGGTTCCAGTAATGATAAAGTGGGGGTCCACAGAAGTCAAAAGGTTGGGAACCACTGCTCTAGACAGTGCTTCTGGTATTTGTACCCCCAGAGCAACTGAACACATTTCTAGAAATCACAAGACGCAGCACACTATTAAAGTACAAATACCATGTGACACAGACCTCATCGTCAGTCACTGTTGCAAATGTTTTCTCAGCTCCACCCATGTTTCTATGAATCTATCAAACAGTTACATTTCTCGTATGATGGCAACACACCACCCTCAAATGACATGGCTGTTTGGTATGTACCCACAAAAGCCTAATTTATTGAATCCTATATTTGTACATAAATCTTGAAGATCACTTACCTTCATGATTCCTGCAGATGAGTCTGGATATCTTTAGAGGAGCGGACTATTAACTCCCAATCATGATGCCACAACACAATCAGAAAGTGCATACAATGAAGCACACAGTGAAATTTGCACCATTATTTAGTGTACATTTGGGTAACTGAAAAAATGGTTCAGATCCTAGCACTTTATAGGAAGTTTTTTAGAATATGCCCCTGACAAAGTGTGCAAAATAACTATGATATGTTGTATGCTGCAAAAGTTGGCAATAAAATCTAGTGTCCATGTCCATAGATGTTTATGCCCATGATGATTATCCAGGTGATGGTTCTATGCTGCATGCAGAATAAATCCAAAATGAGCATGATGGGTGCAGCTATCAGAAATGAACCCATTAACAATTCCATTTGATCCAAATATGCAATCTTGTTGCGGATAACCTTTGGCAGGAAGAATAGCACACATTCGATGATGACCGCAAGGACTGAACCAGAGCAAATGGCAATTTGCCTGTAGAAGAGCCAAGTAATCAGACGTATAAATCAAATCTGGAACATAACAGAATCTCAATGACCCAAGATGGAACGTGAGATTTGAAATTCAAGGGAAACTAAAGCCTTGATGAAGCCCTAGGCTTGTGTGTTAAGGTTAGAGGTGAAACACATGTCGGCTACATTAATATTTATTTATCTTTAGTGAACAAAGCGAATTAGACCATAAAGTTACACAACCAAGATATATATCAAACAAAGTATTTGAAACTGTTTTATCTATCTATCTATCTATCTATCTTGGAGAATAAAATTATATACTGGATAGTTATATGAAGTATTACTGAAGATCTTTCTAAGCCTGATAAAAGGACAATAAACTAAGGTAATTTAACTAATATCTTTTTGACGGATTATCTTTATTTTGCATCACTTGGGAATATACTGTGAATATATTGGGAATAACACACTCTATTTACTGAAGTTTAACACAAGTGTAGTAGTCCCACCTGTATAAGGGTATTCAAAAGCAGGTTTATTATAGATCAGGCGTTCATTAAGGAACTGCACAATCTTCATAATTCATGCAGGTGACCCTGTCTGTCTTTAGAGGAGCGGACTATTAACGCCCATTCATGATGCCAAAACACATCCAGAACATGCATACAATGAGGCAAACAGTAAAGCCTGCAAAAATGTTTAGTACACATTTGGCTTACTGAAAAGATGGTTTAGATCCTTGCATTGTAAAGGTAGATCTTTAGACATGCCCTTGCCAAAGTGTGCAAAATAACTGTGATAAGGTGTATGCTGTACAATTTGGCAATAAGACATAGTATCAATGCCCATAGACATTTATGCAGATGATGATTATCCAGGAGATGGTTCTACGTTACATGATAAACAAATCCAACATGAGCATGATCGGGACAGTTCAGCCATTGGAAATTAACCCGTTAACAATTCTTTTTGAACCAAACATACAATTTCTTTGCGGATAACCTTTGTTAAGATGAATACAACATGTTGGATAATAACTGTTGTTTTTCTGAAGTAATGTTAAGAATGTGAGTTATATATAAACATACCTAAAGGTAAATGAATAACTCAAAACAATCCTTATCTAGCACATCACTTCACATAGCAATTCAGCCCCTTATAACTCAACATTATGGTTGTAAATATTTGAAGTTACTCGAAAAACAACTGACATACTCTTGTATACCTTAAGTGTTATGCTGGCTGTATATTTTTGAGGTATCAGTTGGAGCAGAGCAGTTTGTGGGAGAGGTCTTGTAAAAGACCACCTGTACCTGGAGCATTTTGTCCAGTGTTTTCCAGTGCATCACCCAAATCTCAGAATCCATTAATAATAGTTTCATAAGGCATGCATTCACTTATACACTTGTGCTCTGATTATGAGAGCATCAAAGAAGTAGGTGCAATTTATCATGTCCAAATAAATCTGACACACTGGGTTTATTCTGAATTTTGGGGAATAAGATGCAGATTTTAATGCTTTGCCCACCTAAATCTGCAAACCACAGGAAATATTATACTATTTTTCCCACTAAATATAGACAAATTTGAACTGATAACATTTAAGGAGGATGCAGACGTTATCCCTCCTGGTAGCAATAGCATGCGGTCAGTTTTGCACAACTCTGAATTCCAACCTCTCTCCAAACAGGGATCGGAAAATTCACCAACAGGGCCCTAGATATGCACCCAGCCCTGCTCACATGCTTGTGTCGAAATAAGACTTCTGCAGAAGGTGAGAGCTTACTTCATGCAAACAATTAATTCACCATATTTGCTAGCAATAAGTAATGATGATGCTGTTCAATAAAGCATTTACTACATTAGTATAAACAAACCAAGGACCACCTTTCAGCAAAGACAAGCAAAGAACAATTTCTGCTGTCACCTCTGTTTCAGATTTTCCATTCAATATCTCTGTCCTTCCTAAAAGGTGTTTCACCATATTATTGAGGCAAAAAAAAATCCTCGGACAAAAATAGTTTGGTGTCAAAAATAGCGAATGATAGAATTTACAAGGGAAGAATATCCTTTTTAGGTACTTTATATCCTTTTTAAAAATAAAACTGCAGATAGTGTTCTTCAATTATTTTGATTTTTTTTATTAGTTTTAGTTTTGTAAAGTATTATTATCTTAATGGTGAGTCTGGGTACTTTTTTAGTATAGTTTATTTTACTTTTTGATTTGAAAACATATTGAGATTTTTTATTTCATTCAAATTTATTTATTGATGGGTTGTTGGTTTTGTAGGGGAATAGGGCAAGAGGTTTTTTATATATCTTTTTAATTGTTTATAATTTTAATATTTTTGATTTGCTAATTTGATTATTTATTATGTAAATTATTTGTAAATTATTTGATATACAATTTAGATAACTTAGCAATTATTATTTTATTTGGTTAATCATTTATTGATTTTGTGAACTGTATAATTGATTTTAATTATTTGGTTTATTACTGTGGTAGATTAGTGTGTACTGTTGATAAACAGAAAGTTGCAAAAATACAATGGTATAGATTTTTCCATGAAATAATGCATGCATGTCGATTAAGGTTAGCTAAAAAACATTTGTAAAATATACTGCAATCATCAGGTGCTAAGAGATATCATTTTGGCTTTTTTTCCTTTCCACCTCAGTCATAAATTAAATATATCTACAATTCAGTTGAAGATTTCCCCATGCTGTTAGGGCATGATGGCACATGCAAATGTTCATAGATGGTCATAAAAAAGGTGCCTCATTAATGTTCATGAAAATTGCCACAATGTTCTTTGTAGGTCCTTACCATTTCAGTGTTTCCTTAGCTTATATGCAAAGATCCTTGCTTTCTTATTTTCCATCCAATTAGCATTTTCGTTGCTTCTTTGTTTTGTCCATGTTTTTTTCCAACTTGTTTTTTGTACAGTAACCTGAAGACCTAAGATGTTTTGGTCATAAGGATTGTATAGTCCGCATATGGGGGCCCAGCCCAGGACATATAGGGCCTCATTCTGAGTTACCCGCTGAACTTCTGATGGGAGGCGACCTCCTCACCGACCCTGTTATGACTTGCCCGCTGGGGTGACGGGCAGAAACCAAGCTTTCTGCCTGTCAGCCCAGCGTGAAAGTGGCGGCAGCACTTCTGCCGGCTCGTAGTCGAGCCAACGGCAATGCTGTCGCCTGCAGGGTGCACCAGCACCCTTGTAAAGTGAACTGTCTACACAGCACATTATGAGGGAGCTGGGCAGCTGGACTCCTGCGGTGCCCATGCAATGGGCAGTGCAGGGGCCTCCCTGTGGCCCCTGCACCTTTTCTCTGCCAGCAATTTCATGCCATTGAAATCACCAAGAAAAGGGTGGCGGAGAACCAGGTTGTAATCAGCATCAGCGCCGCCCTGGCTGATTACGACATGCATCACTGTCAGCCCGTCGGGAACATTGTTTCCATTGGAGACGGTGGTCTTTGGCGCCCGAACGCCAAACTCTTAATTTGGCAGTCGGACTGCCAAACCGGTGGCGAACATGACCACCACTGCAAGTGTGGCAGTCTGTTGACCGCCAAACTCTTAATGAAGTCCATAGTTTGGGGTCAAGGACAACACTTTTGATGTTTGTTTTGTCCTTAGGACAAGTATGCCACCCTCCTGTAACACAAACACTTTGGCTGCCAGCTCACAGTACCGCATTATGGATCTGTGAAACAGCATTGTCTGCAGTTAAAAATAATAGGATTTGTATCCAAATGTTCATGCTTGCATTTATGGTCTATTAATTCAAAGCCTTCGTTATTATGGTGAACATTCCAAGAAAATGCTGTGAACTCAGCTAGTATTACTAAAAGTGGGTCTAGTATAAAAATGTGTACACATTTGCAAAGTTTAACTATGTATGTCATTTAGGGATCACTAAGGGTCACAGCTGTGACCCATGGCTTGCCCTTTGTGCTCTTAGGCACTGCCTTTGTGACCTCTTACCCCAGAGGTGACAAAATCAGTGTCTGGAACACAGTGGCAGCTCCTCCTTAAGGACATCGATTGAGGCTGCACACTCCTTGTTTTCTGTTAATTTGGTATTACATTAATATTGAATAATATTACATTATTCACTATCAGTGTAATAGAAATGGAATACAATTAGCTGGAATATACATTGGAAGCTGAGGTAAGCAAAAAAAAAAGGTTGTTATGTGCATGCTCGCGATGAGAGTGCAGTTATGTGAGAGAGAATGTTAATGTGTGTGTGTATGTGTAAGCATCGTTGTGTGATTGAAAAAGAAGGTCAAAGGGCGTGTGATGTCACTTCCGCTACCCCTGGAATTTTGTTTTATTGACATTTATGAGTTTAACATTTTGAGGCTACCCAGAATGCTCCCAGAATGCTCTCTGATTTGATGCAAATACTTGCATGAGCTTAAAACGAAAATTGATAATGCTTTACTTTCAAAATAAAATGTAGACAAAAAATATGCACCTAAAAAAAACCTTTTGCTAACTACTTTGCAATTTTAGGTGACTTTTTTTAAGCATCTTTTAGTGAAACATTTGATACAAGCTAGTATTTAAAAAAATGTTAATATTGGAAAATTGATGTAAAGCCATTTTCGGCAATAAACAAGCATTGGCAAAGCCAAAATGTTGGTGTTGGTGTTGGTGTCAACCTTTTGGTTTGGCAGGGTGTGTTTTGTTTTGACATGATTCTTGCAAACCTTTATTGTTGTGGGTGCTGCTGGACCATCACCAATATAATAAAAACGTTGTCTAGAAGCAAAAACATGTTTTGGTCTTGTGGTGAATCCATTTTAGTTTCCTACTGGGACACAGGTATTAAGCTTAGCCTTTGGCTTGCAGGCCTGTGGCCACATCACCTAGTGACCTTTTACCTACTTAGCTTGCTCTGGTTTATTTCATTTATTTTATTATTTCTTATAGCTGGCTGCCATTGTTTATATGTTATAAGAAATGTTTTGATTTGCATTACCAGTGCCACTCTGAGAAGGCGTCACTATCAGCGTCATGATCAGTGATGTGCATAGGTATTGTCATCATGCCCCTTTCTCACTTATGTGTGATAGGAACATAATGCACACTTGTTGGGGATTGTTTATGTAATTGCCGCCACAAGTCTGCCACCTTATCAGTTGTTTAGGAACATACCTGCATCAGGGATCCTACATGATCTGTATAAATACATCTCACAAAGACAAGCTCAGGAGAGGAATCCCTTCCAGATGCCAACTATGCTGCATGTCACCGTGCTGCAGAACTCAGCCTTTGTGTCACCACGGAGTCTGACATAGAGACCTCATTCCAAGCTAATGAGGGTTGGGGAGCGCTTCTCAGGGACATGGTACTGGCAGATTAGGTTTATTATTCCTAACTCTCATTAGGGTTGAGATTAGGACATTTACAGTTAAAATTTTTATAGCTCATGTTCATTGTAAGAAGGTGGGGGGTTTTACGTTCACAACTCTCATCTTCACAGTTCTTCTTCCTTTACTGTTCATTATCCTAATCATTGCAGCTCATACATTTTATCGTAGATTGCAGTCTTTTCAATAAATATATTGAAAACTCTCCTGCATCTCCTTCATTGCCTATGTGTTTGTGTGAGACTTGTTGCTAATGAGAAAAAAGGGTAACTTCTGTTCCACCACGACTTCCCTGAGTGGTCTTATCTAGAGTCCATGTGTAAGGCTACTAGAAATTACCTTTGCTTTCTGAGTTTTGGTGAGGTACTGCTGTAACTTGTTGTAGGAGTGACTCAGTCACCTACAAACAAAAGTGCTGTCACCCCTAAACCAGCAGTCTTGCTTAGGAGTGAGAGTCCAACTACGACAGTGTCAAAAACATAGGGCACCATAGAAGTCTCTGGCACTAAAGGAACAGTCTTTCTATGCTGCTGTGCCCCTTGGGAAAGACTACAATGCAGTCACTCGCAGTGACTTAACTATGTATGACTTTATATAATTTTAACAAAGGTCATTCTTTTACTAAAGGTCATTCCTAAGGACAGACATAATTAGACAGAATTAGCGGTCAAAGTCTTAAAGAAAGTCACTAAATTGGACCCATTGCATATTCCCTGGCATTAATGCAGATTTACGTCTTTCATTAATTCACAAGAATGTACAGAAGTAGGCCTGGAAACTTTACTTCTCCAAAAAGTTTATCAACTGCATTTTAGCATGAGAAAATATGCATGCGTATCAGTAGCGGCTTCTCCATAGAGGGCACCAAGGCGTCAACCCACAATCTCACTGTGCCACTAATTACTTTACCTTTTACAGCTTCGACATCAAAACAAATGATTTTATAGTATTTTTGCTAGTATGTAAAAGTTGCAATGTCAGGTATGTAGCAGAAGAGGGCTCCACCAACTGTAATACGCATGTGTCAGGTGGAGGCTGTTACAGCCCGGCTTCACACATACACAATACATATCTGGCATGCTGCACTAGCATTAGGCTAGAAAATGGAGCTTCAGGGCTCGTCAATAATGCGCCCTTTATCCCTACCAGAAGTTGGAATAGAGAAAAGGGGTGTGCTTCCAACTCTATCCCAATTTCTGGTAGGGTAGAAGCATGTGAAACTAGCTCCGGGGACTTAGGGGGTCATTCCGACCCTGGCGGTCCATGACCGCCAGGGCCGAGGACCGCGGAAGCACCACCAACAGGCTGGCGGTGCTTCCTGGGCCATTCTGACCGCGGCGGTAAAGCCGCGGTCAGAAAAGGGCAACCGGCGGTTTCCTGCCGGTTTACCCCTGGCCCAGGGATGGGGATTCCGACCCCCTTCCCGCCAGCCTGTTCCTGGCGGTAATTACAGCCAGGAACAGGATGGCGGGAACGGGTGTCGTGGGGCCCCTGGGGGCCCCTGCACTGCCCATGCCATTGGCATGGGCAGTGCAGGGGCCCCCTAACAGGGCCCCATAAAGATTTTCAGTGTCTGCAAAACAGACACTGAAAATCGCGACAGGTGCCACTGCACCCGTCGCACCCCTTCAACTCTGCCGGCTCCATTCGGAGCCGGCTTCATTGGTGAAGGGGCTTTCCCGCTGGGCCGGCGGGCGGCCTTCTGGCGGTCGCCCGCCGGCCCAGCGGGAAAGCCGGAATGGCCGCCGCGGTCTTTTGACCGCAGAGCGGTCATTCGGCGGGAACCGCTTGGCGGGCGGCGACCGCCGCCCGCCGCGGTCAGAATGACCGCCTTAGTGTATTTCACATTTCATAAATTTTGCGAACTGTTCATCAGTCATCCATTTGCGTGTGCTGTCTTCTTTTTAGGGTCGAGCGCTCAAGCGCTCTAGCCTGCTGTAATCTCTCTGTGGGCTCCTAACCACGCCCACCGCACAACCATCAGTTTCATTGGTTTGTGGGCTTACCTTTTAGAAATCACTTGATTTTATTTGTGAAAGGCATGCATACATAATGCTTTTTCTGGTGTTTAGCCCTCCTCGAGCACACGGGACAACTACTGAAAACATACGAGGCTCCATGTTTTCAGCATGGTTTCTGGACTACTTTTTCTTTTTATCTCCTACGCAGCGTGATCTCGCTGCACATTTGCTGACATACCTGTGCACGAGTGAACTTCTGTTTCATTTTGTGTGCTCCTTCAAGCTTATGCTCATGGCATGGCACTTTAAATTGGGTCGCTTATGTAAAACTGTATTACTTTTCATTGTCATTTTATGTGGCAGTAAAAGTCCAGTTAGGACTTTAGAACGTTATTAGCTCTAAGTCAAGCAAATGTGAAACCCATTGCATTGCAAATGCTTGTTACTTTTACTCTTCACATTAGCCCCCTCCCTTCAAGGCCTGTACTCTTAATGGCTATTTTTCACATTCTTAATGGAGTGATTCTTCCGTCCTTGGTACAGGGGAAGCACCTCAACCTATGTAGTGGTTACAGTCCTGAGCACCCTTTTAGAGACCATTCTTATCAAGCGTGCCAGTCAAAATTGTTGTAAACGTGGTGTCAGCCTCCTCACATGAAGTGAGGTCACAGTTCAAGAATAGGAGCCACTTAATTTTTTTATAAAATAGGTTCTTCGCTGTCAAGTGGCCCAAGTCATGTCAAAATCTCTGTGTCACATGGAAACTAAAAAGACAGAAAAGTAAAACACGGAAACAGTTAAACCATTCAGCTCTGCATTTATTGGAGAGATTAGTTCACTTTTATAAAAGTGAAATGATACTCCCACACGCTGCACTTTATTCCATTACCCTCCTGATTTTTGCTTTTCTGCTTTCATTGCCATTTAGTGCAAATCTAGCAATTTACATGTGGTTCCCTGCTCCCCTCCACCATCCCCTACAAATATATATATTTATTTGCAGGGGTGGTGGAGGAGAGCAGGGAATTGCATGTAAATTGCTAGATGTGCACAACATGGTGTATATATATATACATACATATGTGTGTGCATATTTGTTTGCAGGGAGTGTGGTGGAGGGGCTTGAGGCTTTTTTTATTTTGTATGGGTGGGGGGAATAACATCTTATGTTAACCCCTTCGCTGCCAGGCCTTTTCCCCCTCCTGTGCCTAGCCTTTTTTTGGCTATTTGGAGCAGTTCGCGCTTAGGCCCTCATAACTTTTTGTTCACATAAGCTACCCACGCCAAATTTGCGTCCTTTTTTTCCAACATCCTAGGGATTCTAGAGGTACCCAGACTTTGTGGGTTCCCCAGAAGGAGGCCAAGAAATTAGCCAAAATACAGTGAAAATTTAGTTTTTTTTAAAAAAATGGGAAAAAGGGGCTGCAGAAGAAGGCCTGTGGTTTTTTCCCTGAAAAGGGCATCAACAAAGGGTTTGCGGTGCTAAAATCACCAGCTTCCCACCTTTGAGGAACAGGCAGACTTGAATCATAAAACCCAATTTTTCAACACAATTTTGGCATTTTACTGGGACATACCCCATTTTTACGATGTTTTGTGCTTTCAGCCTCCTTCCAGTCAGTGACAGAAATGGGCATGAAACCAATGCTGGATCCCAGAAACCACAACATTTCTGAAAAGTAGAAAAATTCTGAATTCAGCAAGGGGTAATTTGTGTAGATCCTACAAGGGTTTCCTACAGAAAATAACAACTGAAAAAGAAAAATATTGAAATTGAGGTGAAAAAAACATCAATTTTTCTCTATGTTTTACTCTGTAACTTTTTCCTGTAATGTCAGATTTTCGAAAGTAATATACCGTTACATCTGCTGGACTCTTCTGGTTGTGGGGATATATAAGGCTTGTAGGTTCATCAAGAACTCTAGGTACCCAGAGCCAATAAATGACCTGCACCCTGCAGTGGGTTTTCATTCTATGCCGGGTATACAGCAATTCATTTGCTGAAATATAAAGAGTAAAAAATAGCTATCAAGAAAACCTTTGTATTTCCAAAATGGGCACAAGATAAGGTGTTGAGAAGCAGTGGTTATTTGCACATCTCTGAATTCCGGGGTGCCCATACTAGCATGTGAATTACAGGGCATTTCTCAAATAGACGTCTTTTTTACACACTGTCTTACATTTGGAAGGGAAAAATGTAGAGAAAGACAAGGGGCAATAACACTTGTTTTGCTATTCTATGTTCCCCCAAGTATACCGATAAAAATGATACCTCACTTGTGTGGGTAGGCCTAGCGCCCGCGACAGGATATGCCCCAAAACACAACGTGGACACATCACAGAAAATAGAGCTGTTTTTTTGCAAAGTGCCTACCTGTAGATTTTGGCCTCTAGCTCACCCGGCACCTAGGGAACCCTACCAAACCTGTGCATTTCAGAAAACTAGAGACCTAGGGGAATCCACTATAGGGTGACTTGTGGGGCTCAGACCAGGTTCTGTTACCCAGAATCCTTTGCAAACCTCAAAATCTGGCTAAAAAAACACATTTTCTTCACATTTCGGTGACAGAAAGTTCTGGAATCTGAGAGGAGCCACAAATTTCCTTCCACCCAGCGCTCCCCCAAGTCTCCCAATAAAAATGGTACCTCACTTGTGTGGGTAGGCCCAGCGCCTGCGACAGGATATGCCCCAAAACACAATGTGGACGCATCACAGAAAACAGAGCTGTTTTTAGCAAAGTGCCTACCTGTAGATTTTGGCCTCTAGCTCAGCCGGCACCTAGGGAAACCTACCAAACCTGTGCATTTTTGAAAACTAGAGACCTAGGGCAATCCAAGATGGGGTGACTTGTGGGGCTCTGACCAGGTTCTGTTACCCAGAATCCTTTGCAAACCTCAAAATTTGGCTAAAAAAACACATGTTCCTCACATTTCTGTGGCAGAAAGTTCTGGAATCTGAGAGGAGCCACAAATTTCCTTCCACCCAGCGTTCCCCCAAGTCTCCCGATAAAAATGATACCTCACTTGTGTGGGTAGGCCTAGCGCCCGCGACAGGAAACGCCCCAAAGCGCAACGTGGACACATCCAAATTTTTGAAAGAAAACAGAGGTGTTTTTTGCAAAGTGCCTACCTGTAGATTTTGGCCTCTAGCTCAACCGGCACCTAGGGAAACCTACCAAACCTGTGCATTTCTGAAAACTAGAGACCTAGGGAAATCCAAGATGGGGTGACTTGTGGGGCTCTGACCAGGTTCTGTTACCCAGAATCCTTTGCAAACCTCAAAATTTGGCTAAAAAAACACATGTTCCTCACATTTCTGTGGCAATAAGTTCTGGAATCTGAGAGGAGCCACAAATTTCCTTCCACCCAGCGTTCCCCCAAGTCTCCTGATAAAAATGATACCTCACTTGTGTGGGTAGGCCTAGCGCCCGCAACAGGAAACGCCACAAAGCGCAACGTGGACACATCCCATTTTTGAAAGAAAACAGAGGTGTTTTTTGCAAAGTGCCTCCCTGTAGATTTTGGCCTCTAGCTCAGCCGGCACCTAGGGAAACCTACCAAACCTGTGCATTTCTGAAAACTAGAGACCTAGGGGAATCCAAGATGGGGTGACTTGTGTGGCTCGGACCAGGTTCTGTTACCCAGAATCCTTTGCAAACCTCAAAATTTGGCTCAAAAAACACATGTTCCTCACATTTCTGTGGCAGAAAGTTCTGGAATCTGAGAGGAGCCACAAATTTCCTTCCACCTAGCGTTCCCCCAAGTCTCCCGATAAAAATGATACCTCACTTGTGTGGGTAGGCCTAGCGCCCGCGACAGGAAACGCCCCAAAGCGCAACGTGGACACATCCACATTTTTGAAAGAAAACAGAGGTGTTTTTTGCAAAGTGCCTACCTGTAGATTTTGGCCTCTAGCTCAGCCGGCACCTAGGGAAACCTACCAAACCTGTGCATTTCTGAAAACTAGAGACCTAGGGGAATCTAAGATGGGGTGACTTGTGGGGCTCTGACCAGGTTCTGTTACCCAGAATCCTTTGCAAAGCTCAAAATTTGGCTAAAAAAACACATGTTCCTCACATTTCTGTGGCAGAAAGTTCTGGAATCTGAGAGGAGCCACAAATTTCCTTCCACCCAGCGTTCCCCCAAGTCTCCCGATAAAAATGATACCTCACTTGTGTGGGTAGGCCTAGCGCCCGCGACAGGAAACGCCCCAAAGCGCAACGTGGACACATCCAAATTTTTGAAAGAAAACAGAGGTGTTTTTTGCAAAGTGCCTCCCTGTAGATTTTGGCCTCTAGCTCAACCGGCACCTAGGGAAACCTACCAAACCTGTGCATTTCTGAAAACTAGAAACCTAGGGAAATCCAAGATGGGGTGACTTGTGGGGCTCTGACCAGGTTCTGTTACCCAGAATCCTTTGCAAAGCTCAAAATTTGGCTAAAAAAACACATGTTCCTCACATTTCTGTGGCAGAAAGTTCTGGAATCTGAGAGGAGCCACAAATTTCCTTCCACCCAGCGTTCCCCCAAGTCTCCTGATAAAAATGATACCTCACTTGTGTGGGTAGGCCTAGCGCCCGCAACAGGAAACGCCACAAAGCGCAACGTGGACACATCCCATTTTTTAAAGAAAACAGAGGTGTTTTTTGCAAAGTGCCTCCCTGTAGATTTTGGCCTCTAGCTCAGCCGGCACCTAGGGAAACCTACCAAACCTGTGCATTTCTGAAAACTAGAGACCTAGGGGAATCCAAGATGGGGTGACTTGTGTGGCTCGGACCAGGTTCTGTGACCCAGAATCCTTTGCAAACCTCAAAATTTGGCTCAAAAAACACATGTTCCTCACATTTCTGTGGCAGAAAGTTCTGGAATCTGAGAGGAGCCACAAATTTCCT
Organism: Pleurodeles waltl; assembly: GCF_031143425.1. NCBI lineage: Eukaryota > Metazoa > Chordata > Amphibia > Caudata > Salamandridae > Pleurodeles > Pleurodeles waltl. The sequence goes on from NC_090436.1 coordinate 533,232,198, forward strand.
TCCACCTAGCGTTCCCCCAAGTCTCCCGATAAAAATGATACCTCACTTGTGTGGGTAGGCCTAGCGCCCGCGACAGGAAACGCCCCAAAGCGCAACGTGGACACATCCACATTTTTGAAAGAAAACAGAGGTGTTTTTTGCAAAGTGCCTACCTGTAGATTTTGGCCTCTAGCTCAGCCGGCACCTAGGGAAACCTACCAAACCTGTGCATTTCTGAAAACTAGAGACCTAGGGGAATCTAAGATGGGGTGACTTGTGGGGCTCTGACCAGGTTCTGTTACCCAGAATCCTTTGCAAAGCTCAAAATTTGGCTAAAAAAACACATGTTCCTCACATTTCTGTGGCAGAAAGTTCTGGAATCTGAGAGGAGCCACAAATTTCCTTCCACCCAGCGTTCCCCCAAGTCTCCTGATAAAAATGATACCTCACTTGTGTGGGTAGGCCTAGCGCCCGCAACAGGAAACGCCACAAAGCGCAACGTGGACACATCCCATTTTTGAAAGAAAACAGAGGTGTTTTTTGCAAAGTGCCTACCTGTAGATTTTGGCCTCTAGCTCAGCCGGCACCTAGGGAAACATACCAAACCTGTGCATTTCTGAAAACTAGAGACCTAGGGGAATCCAAGATGGGGTGACTTGTGGGGCTCTGACCAGGTTCTGTTACCCAGAATCCTTTGCAAAGCTCAAAATTTGGCTAAAAAAACACATGTTCCTCTCATTTCTGTGGCAGAAAGTTCTGGAATCTGAGAGGAGCCACAAATTTCCTTCCACCCAGCGTTCCCCCAAGTCTCCCGATAAAAATGATACCTCACTTGTGTGGGTAGGCCTAGCGGCCGCGACAGGAGACACCCCAAAACGCAACGTGGACACATCCCATTTTTTTAAAGAAAACAGAGCTGTTTTTTTCAAAGTGCCTACCTGTAGATTTTGGCCTCTAGCTCAGCCGGCACCTAGGGATACCTACCAAACCTGTGCATTTCTGAAAACTAGAGACCTAGGGGAATCCAAAATGGGGTGACTTGTGTGGCTCGGACCAGGTTCTGTTACCCAGAATCCTTTGCAAACCTCAAAATTTGGCTAAAAAAACACATGTTCCTCACATTTCCGTGGCAAAAAGTTCTGGAATCTGAGAGGAGCCACAAATTTCCTTCCACCCAGCGTTCCCCCAAGTCTCCCGATACAAATGATACCTCACTTGTGTGGGTAGGCCTAGCGCCCACAACAGGAGACGCCCCAAAGCGCAACGTGGACACATCCAAATTTTGGAAAGAAAACAGAGGTGTTTTTTGCAAAGTGCCTACCTGTAGATTTTGGCCTCTAGCTCAGCCGGCACCTAGGGAAACCTACCAAACCTGTGCATTTCTGAAAACTAGAGACCTAGGGGAATCCAAGATGGGGTGACTTGTGTGGCTCGAACCAGGTTCTGTTACCCAGAATCCTTTGCAAACCTCAAAATTTGGCTAAAAAAACACATGTTCCTCACATTTCTGTGAAAGAAAGTTCTGGAATCTGAGAGGAGCCACAAATTTCCTTCCACCCAGCGTTCCCCCAAGTCTCCCGATAAAAATGATACCTCACTTGTGTGGGTAGGCCTAGCGCCCGCGACAGGAAACGCCCCAAAGCGCAACGTGGACACATCCAAATTTTTGAAAGAAAACAGGTGTTTTTTGCAAAGTGCCTACCTGTAGATTTTGGCCTCTAGCTCAACCGGCACCTAGGGAAACCTACCAAACCTGTGCATTTCTGAAAACTAGAGACCTAGGGAAATCCAAGATGGGGTGACTTGTGGGGCTCTGACCAGGTTCTGTTACCCAGAATCCTTTGCAAACCTCAAAATTTGGCTAAAAAAACACATGTTCCTCACATTTCTGTGGCAGAAAGTTCTAGAATCTGAGATGAGCCACAAATTTCCTTCCACCCAGCGTTCCCCCAAGTCTCCTGATAAAAATGATACCTCACTTGTGTGGGTAGGCCTAGCGCCCGCAACAGGAAACGCCACAAAGCGCAACGTGGACACATCCCATTTTTGAAAGAAAACAGAGGTGTTTTTTGCAAAGTGCCTCCCTGTAGATTTTGGCCTCTAGCTCAGCCGGCACCTAGGGAAACCTACCAAACCTGTGCATTTCTGAAAACTAGAGACCTAGGGGAATCCAAGATGGGGTGACTTGTGTGGCTCGGACCAGGTTCTGTTACCCAGAATCCTTTGCAAACCTCAAAATTTGGCTCAAAAAACACATGTTCCTCACATTTCTGTGGCAGAAAGTTCTGGAATCTGAGAGGAGCCACAAATTTCCTTCCACCTAGCGTTCCCCCAAGTCTCCCGATAAAAATGATACCTCACTTGTGTGGGTAGGCCTAGCGCCCGCGACAGGAAACGCCCCAAAGCGCAACGTGGACACATCCACATTTTTGAAAGAAAACAGAGGTGTTTTTTGCAAAGTGCCTACCTGTAGATTTTGGCCTCTAGCTCAGCCGGCACCTAGGGAAACCTACCAAACCTGTGCATTTCTGAAAACTAGAGACCTAGGGGAATCTAAGATGGGGTGACTTGTGGGGCTCTGACCAGGTTCTGTTACCCAGAATCCTTTGCAAAGCTCAAAATTTGGCTAAAAAAACACATGTTCCTCACATTTCTGTGGCAGAAAGTTCTGGAATCTGAGAGGAGCCACAAATTTCCTTCCACCCAGCGTTCCCCCAAGTCTCCCGATAAAAATGATACCTCACTTGTGTGGGTAGGCCTAGCGCCCGCGACAGGAAACGCCCCAAAGCGCAACGTGGACACATCCAAATTTTTGAAAGAAAACAGGTGTTTTTTGCAAAGTGCCTACCTGTAGATTTTGGCCTCTAGCTCAACCGGCACCTAGGGAAACCTACCAAACCTGTGCATTTCTGAAAACTAGAGACCTAGGGAAATCCAAGATAGGGTGACTTGTGGGGCTCTGACCAGGTTCTGTTACCCAGAATCCTTTGCAAACCTCAAAATTTGGCTAAAAAAACACATGTTCCTCACATTTCTGTGGCAGAAAGTTCTAGAATCTGAGATGAGCCACAAATTTCCTTCCACCCAGCGTTCCCCCAAGTCTCCTGATAAAAATGATACCTCACTTGTGTGGGTAGGCCTAGCGCCCGCAACAGGAAACGCCACAAAGCGCAACGTGGACACATCCCATTTTTGAAAGAAAACAGAGGTGTTTTTTGCAAAGTGCCTCCCTGTAGATTTTGGCCTCTAGCTCAGCCGGCACCTAGGGAAACCTACCAAACCTGTGCATTTCTGAAAACTAGAGACCTAGGGGAATCCAAGATGGGGTGACTTGTGTGGCTCGGACCAGGTTCTGTTACCCAGAATCCTTTGCAAACCTCAAAATTTGGCTCAAAAAACACATGTTCCTCACATTTCTGTGGCAGAAAGTTCTGGAATCTGAGAGGAGCCACAAATTTCCTTCCACCTAGCGTTCCCCCAAGTCTCCCGATAAAAATGATACCTCACTTGTGTGGGTAGGCCTAGCGCCCGCGACAGGAAACGCCCCAAAGCGCAACGTGGACACATCCACATTTTTGAAAGAAAACAGAGGTGTTTTTTGCAAAGTGACTACCTGTAGATTTTGGCCTCTAGCTCAGCCGGCACCTAGGGAAACCTACCAAACCTGTGCATTTCTGAAAACTAGAGACCTAGGGGAATCTAAGATGGGGTGACTTGTGGGGCTCTGACCAGGTTCTGTTACCCAGAATCCTTTGCAAAGCTCAAAATTTGGCTAAAAAAACACATGTTCCTCACATTTCTGTGGCAGAAAGTTCTGGAATCTGAGAGGAGCCACAAATTTCCTTCCACCCAGCGTTCCCCCAAGTCTCCCGATAAAAATGATACCTCACTTGTGTGGGTAGGCCTAGCGCCCGCGACAGGAAACGCCCCAAAGCGCAACGTGGACACATCCAAATTTTTGAAAGAAAACAGAGGTGTTTTTTGCAAAGTGCCTCCCTGTAGATTTTGGCCTCTAGCTCAACCGGCACCTAGGGAAACCTACCAAACCTGTGCATTTCTGAAAACTAGAGACCTAGGGAAATCCAAGATGGGGTGACTTGTGGGGCTCTGACCAGGTTCTGTTACCCAGAATCCTTTGCAAACCTCAAAATTTGGCTAAAAAAACACATGTTCCTCACATTTCTGTGGCAGAAAGTTCTGGAATCTGAGAGGAGCCACAAATTTCCTTCCACCCAGCGTTCCCCCAAGTCTCCTGATAAAAATGATACCTCACTTGTGTGGGTAGGCCTAGCGCCCGCAACAGGAAACGCCACAAAGCGCAACGTGGACACATCCCATTTTTGAAAGAAAACAGAGGTGTTTTTTGCAAAGTGCCTCCCTGTAGATTTTGGCCTCTAGCTCAGCCGGCACCTAGGGAAACCTACCAAACCTGTGCATTTCTGAAAACTAGAGACCTAGGGGAATCCAAGATGGGGTGACTTGTGTGGCTCGGACCAGGTTCTGTTACCCAGAATCCTTTGCAAACCTCAAAATTTGGCTCAAAAAACACATGTTCCTCACATTTCTGTGGCAGAAAGTTCTGGAATCTGAGAGGAGCCACAAATTTCCTTCCACCTAGCGTTCCCCCAAGTCTCCCGATAAAAATGATACCTCACTTGTGTGGGTAGGCCTAGCGCCCGCGACAGGAAACGCCCCAAAGCGCAACGTGGACACATCCACATTTTTGAAAGAAAACAGAGGTGTTTTTTGCAAAGTGCCTACCTGTAGATTTTGGCCTCTAGCTCAGCCGGCACCTAGGGAAACCTACCAAACCTGTGCATTTCTGAAAACTAGAGACCTAGGGGAATCTAAGATGGGGTGACTTGTGGGGCTCTGACCAGGTTCTGTTACCCAGAATCCTTTGCAAAGCTCAAAATTTGGCTAAAAAAACACATGTTCCTCACATTTCTGTGGCAGAAAGTTCTGGAATCTGAGAGGAGCCACAAATTTCCTTCCACCCAGCGTTCCCCCAAGTCTCCTGATAAAAATGATACCACACTTGTGTGGGTAGGCCTAGCGCCCGCAACAGGAAACGCCACAAAGCGCAACGTGGACACATCCCATTTTTGAAAGAAAACAGAGGTGTTTTTTGCAAAGTGCCTACCTGTAGATTTTGGCCTCTAGCTCAGCCGGCACCTAGGGAAACCTACCAAACCTGTGCATTTCTGAAAACTAGAGACCTAGGGGAATCTAAGATGGGGTGACTTGTGGGGCTCTGACCAGGTTCTGTTACCCAGAATCCTTTGCAAAGCTCAAAATTTGGCTAAAAAAACACATGTTCCTCACATTTCTGTGGCAGAAAGTTCTGGAATCTGAGAGGAGCCACAAATTTCCTTCCACCCAGCGTTCCCCCAAGTCTCCTGATAAAAATGATACCTCACTTGTGTGGGTAGGCCTAGCGCCCGCAACAGGAAACGCCACAAAGCGCAACGTGGACACATCCCATTTTTGAAAGAAAACAGAGGTGTTTTTTGCAAAGTGCCTACCTGTAGATTTTGGCCTCTAGCTCAGCCGGCACCTAGGGAAACATACCAAACCTGTGCATTTCTGAAAACTAGAGACCTAGGGGAAACCAAGATGGGGTGACTTGTGGGGCTCTGACCAGGTTCTGTTACCCAGAATCCTTTGCAAAGCTCAAAATTTGGCTAAAAAAACACATGTTCCTCACATTTCTGTGGCAGAAAGTTCTGGAATCTGAGAGGAGCCACAAATTTCTTTCCACCCAGCGTTCCCCCAAGTCTCCCGATAAAAATGATACCTCACTTGTGTGGGTAGGCCTAGCGGCCGCGACAGGAGACACCCCAAAACGCAACGTGGACACATCCCATTTTTTTAAAGAAAACAGAGCTGTTTTTTTCAAAGTGCCTACCTGTAGATTTTGGCCTCTAGCTCAGCCGGCACCTAGGGAAACCTACCAAACCTGTGCATTTCTGAAAACTAGAGACCTAGGGGAATCCAAGATGGGGTGACTTGTGTGGCTCGGACCAGGTTCTGTTACCCAGAATCCTTTGCAAACCTCAAAATTTGGCTAAAAAAACACATGTTCCTCACATTTCCGTGGCAAAAAGTTCTGGAATCTGAGAGGAGCCACAAATTTCCTTCCACCCAGCGTTCCCCCAAGTCTCCCGATACAAATGATACCTCACTTGTGTGGGTAGGCCTAGCGCCCACAACAGGAGACGCCCCAAAGCGCAACGTGGACACATCCAAATTTTGGAAAGAAAACAGAGGTGTTTTTTGCAAAGTGCCTACCTGTAGATTTTGGCCTCTAGCTCAGCCGGCACCTAGGGAAACCTACCAAACCTGTGCATTTCTGAAAACTAGAGACCTAGGGGAATCCAAGATGGGGTGACTTGTGTGGCTCGAACCAGGTTCTGTTACCCAGAATCCTTTGCAAACCTCAAAATTTGGCTAAAAAAACACATGTTCCTCACATTTCTGTGAAAGAAAGTTCTGGAATCTGAGAGGAGCCACAAATTTCCTTCCACCCAGCGTTCCCCCAAGTCTCCCGATAAAAATGATACCTCACTTGTGTGGGTGGGCCAGGTGCCTGCAACAGAATAAGGCCCAAAACTTGTAGAGATAGAGGGGATAGCACAGCAAGTTTATAAGGACATAATCTTTTATACATCTTTAGACTGACTCTGCTTTGGGGACCCACATAAGTGAGGTGTCATTTTACTTGGGAGACTGAGGGGAACACTGGGGAGTAGGAATTTGTGCTGGAGTGGTGATCCTACGAAGAAAAGTCAGGAAAATATGCTTTTTTAAGCACATTTTGAGGTTTACAGAGGAGTCTGGGTAAGAAAATGTTGGGGGATCCACGCAAGCCACACCTCCCTGGACTCCTTGGGTTGTCTAGTTTTAAAAAATGTCTGGGTTTGGTAGGTTTCCCTAGATGAAGGCCGCACACAGGACCAAAAACATAGGTGCCCTCTCCCCCCCAAACACAGGTAGTTTTGTAATATATCGTTTTGATGTGTCCACATACATCCGTGATGTGCCAAACAGTAACATTTTGAAAAGAAACGCACTTAGGTTATGTGAAAAAGGCCCCTCACCCACCAACCAAGTTGGTGGCATGCTTCATCATCGGGGTCCCACCTGAGGCACCTAGCGTGTCACAGGTGTGCTGCGACGCCTGATTACAGCGGAGCAGGTTTTGTCATTTTTACCACACATACTGGTTGGATTTGGCACGAGGGTGAGTGATGGTTCAGTGGATCAAATTTTACTAACAAGAGCTTTCACAAAAATGAAATGCACTGTTAATAACTGAAAGGCAAAAAACTGAACCAATGACTCACAGCTCGTGAGCTGTAAAGCCGCGACAAGGCACCAACCGCTTTACAGTCCATTCACACAACTTTCATACATGACACACACAAGACCATTCACACCGCCAGCCACGGGCCCAGCACATTACAACACTCACATCGACAGACAGCGCCACTCAAGGGCCCATCACTTACATACGCCCACATGCCTGATACAACAATCACACCAGCTGATGGGAGTGTGTGGACTGGTGTTTGGCTGGCAGTGTGTTGCAGTAGCCAACAGCAAGTCAATATGTACACTCTCAGCCAAGCCCCACTCCACACACAATGGCATCATTTTTTTTTTTTTTTAAACAGAGGAACCCCTAACTAAGTAGAAAGAATTACAAAACTACAAACACAAAAGCTCTAACTAGGTACATGACAGAAATGCTAACCATTAAACTGAACACATGAAAATACAAAACAGACATGAGTTTACACTCATGGTTATTCCCAGAAATTCTTCTGGGTGTGGTAATTCTTAAAACAACCACCCACACATAGACCAGGCTTTGAAGGACAATCTGGGCAGTACATTCGAGTCTCCCTCCGGATACCTCTTCGAAAACACACTCTACATTTCTTAGCTAGAAAGTCTTTTTTGGGTGTGGGAGGAATGTGCTCAGCAAAGTGGCGATCTTTCAATCTAGCCACATCCTCCACCACTGCTTCTCTAGGAACTCTGGCCTGTTCCACCACAATAAGGCTCTCTATCACTGACTCCTGAAATTTCACAAATGTCATCTTTGACTGTGGAGACCTATCCCTAAACACAATAAAAGCATTGAAGGTTGCTAGTGTTAACTTCTTATACCAAACGTAAGACTTACGAATAGCAGTATAAGGTTCCAACCTCTGGTCAACTCTATCTACACCTCCCATGTGCTTATTATAATCTAAAATGCACACAGGTTTGCGCACTTCAGCAACCTGGCCCCAAACAGTCACGGGGGAAGTACTCTCATCATGGATGGTACTTAGCATGTAGACATCCCTCTTGTCTGAAAATTTCAAAGCTAGCAGCTCCTCGTTCCGCAAGGCACAGCACTGTCCCCTCTCAAGTTTTTTACAGACAAGCTCCCTTGGATAGCCTTTCTGGTTAGAACGGATTGTGCCACAAGCAACTGTGTCCACTCTAAACAATTCCTTGAACAACTGCACACCAGTGTAGAAGTTATCTACATACAAATGGTGACCTTTGTTGAACAGTCGTCTACCAAGATCCCACACAATTTTCTCAGTAACTCCAAAAGTGGGAGGACAACCAGGGGGGTCAATATTGGAATCCCTACCAGTGTACACACGGAAACTATACACATATCCTGTCCTACTTTCAGACAGCATATACAATTTAATTCCATATTGTGCCCTTTTGCTAGGAATGTACTGCCTAAAAACCAAACGACCCTTGAAGAGGACCAAAGACTCGTCCACACTTATCTCTTTGCCTGGAGCATAGACCTCCGAAAACCGATCTACAAAATGATCAAGGACAGGCCTAATCTTAAAAAGACGGTCAGAATCTGGGTGATCTCGTGGCAAGGCTAATGCTTTGTCAACAAAATGCAGCATCCTAAGAAGAAGCAAATACCGATTACGACTCATGGTCGCAGGAAATATAGCTTTTGCCATCAAGGGACTAGTAGACCAATAAGAAGCCAGTGACGGCTTCCTTATCAACCCCATCAAAAAAGTCAAATCCAAAAACTTTTTTATCTTCGGCAAATTTGTGGGAATCCACTGGGCAGCTCTAGAGTGTGGCCTAAGTCTAGCAGCTTTGTCCCTCAAATGCTGCTCCACATACAAATTAGTCTGCTCAACAACCTCTTCCAAAAACATATCATCCATGAATAACTCAAAGAAATTGATAGGCAAAAAGTTCTCTGTATTGGCGTTACACCCCGGGAGACCAGTAAAGGCAGGCAACTCTGGCTGCTCCATGTTTGGGGCAACCCAGACATCAGGTCTTATAACGGGAAACCTTTCAGCCCCAGGTTGCTGCACTATTGGCACATCAGTGTCCTCCTCTAAAACAGGCCCTTCATCTGCACTGAGTGTGGCTTCATCATCAGAAGATTCCCCTCCAACAGAAACATCACTGCCAGAATCTCTGACTTCCTCCTCTGCCTCAGATGCGGAGTCCGTCTCATAATCATGATCATACTGTGACTCAAAAAGCATACCAACCACCTGCTGAGTGGTCATCCTGCGGCTAGCCATGATCTCTCCTGCTAAAATTAACTGGACAAATTCACCACCAACAACCAGCACTGTGTAAGACAAGTAACAAATTGTAGCTTTGTTAGTAAGAGTTATAAACTCAAAAACTATACCGCTCACTTGCCTGAAAAAGCTTGATTCACCAGCAACTAGTCTGCACAGAAACAGCAATCACAAATGATATCCCACTAAAAAGAAAGAAAGAAAGGCAAATTAGAAATAAGACAAAACAAATATCATTGTGCACAAACCTAAGGACAATTTCACACACAATCCTGCATTTAGTACACCCCCTACAAACATGTCATTCATACATGGCAACAATACTCCTTTGGAGTAAATTGTTTTTACTTACCTAAAACATGCAACTGTGCAAACTGCAGGTCAACCACCGCCAAAACCGCAAGGAGCCACAGCAAATAAAGCAAAAGCTTTGAACTAGAACAAAAAGGAGGAAAACATTTTTTATCACAAATGCAAATACTTCATCAGTTGACAAACACCCCACCATCAAACATTTAGAAATTGGTGCCTAAGTGGATTCTGCCATAGGGGCAGATGGGCCTACTAAAAAAATAGGCCTGTCTGCCCCAAGGAGGCCAGAAAATACCTTTAGTAGTGTGTCCCCAAGGAGAGCGACCCTTGCCAAAGGGGACAGCCCTCAAACAAAAAAAAACAAAAAAACACACACAACACTATCCCTGGTGCCTAAGTGGCTTCTGCCCCCCTTGGGGGCAGATCAGCCTAAAAATAATAGGCTGATCTGTCTCCAAGGGGTGCAGAAATGGCCTGGGTACATGTGCCCCCAAAGTGGGGGCGACCCTTGCCCATGCCCCCCCCCATCCACTAACACACACACACACTATGCCTGGTGTCTAAGTGGCTTCTGCCCCCCTTGGGGGCAGGTGGGCCTAAACAAATAGGCCCATCTGCCCCCAGGGGGGGCAGAAATGGCCAACAGGTCAATGCCCCCCTTGGGGGGGGGGCGCCCCATGACCAATGGGACGCCCCCCCCCACAAAAATAAACAAATTTAAAAAATCCCTGACGTTCTAGTGGTTTCTGCCCCCCTTGGGGGCAGATCAGCCTAAAAATAATAGGCTGATCTGTCTCCAAGGGGTGCAGAAATGGCCTGGGTACATGTGCCCCCAAATTGGGGGGCGACCCTTGCCCAAGGCCCCTCCCCATCCACTAACACACACACACTATCCCTGGTGTCTAAGTGGCTTCTGCCCCCCTTGGGGGCAGGTGGGTCTAAAAAAATAGGCCCATCTGCCCCCAGGGGGGGGCAGAAATGGCCAACAGGTCAATGCCCCCCTTGGGGGGGTGCCCCGTGCCCAAGGGGACGCCCCCCCTACAAAAATAAACACATAAAAAAAATCCCTGGCGTTCTGGTGGTTTCTGCCCCCCTTGGGGCAGATCAGCCTAAAAATAATAGGCTGATCTGCCCCCAAGGGGGGCAGAAATGGCACTAAAAGACATACCCCCCAAAGGGGAGCAATCCTTGCCCAAGGGGCCGCCCCCCCATCCACTACACACACAATCCCTGGTGCCTAAGTGGCTTCTGCCCCCCTTGGGGGCAGATGGACCTAAAAAAAATAGGCCGATCTGCCCCCAAGGGGGGCAGAAAAGGCCAACAGTTCTATGCCCCCTTGGGGGGGCGCCCCTTGCCCAAAGGGGCACCCCCCTACATAAATACACATATAAATAAAAATCCCTGGTGATCTAGTGTTTTCTGCCCCCCTTGGGGGCAGATCTGCCTACAAAGTAGGCCAATCTGCCTCCAAGGGGGGCAGAAATGGCCGTAAATAATTGCCCCCTAAAGGGGAGCGACCCTTGCCCAAGGGGCCACTCCCCGCGTGCCAGAAACAGTAGGGAAATACAAAACAAAAAAAAAACCTGGTGTCTAGTGGGCATTCCTGCTGCCCGATCGCAATGCGATCGGGCAGCAGGAATGCTCAAAGAGACACCGGGGGAAAGGAAAAGCCTTTCGTTTCCCCCGGTGCCTCTTTGGCCCAAACCCCCCACCCACCGGGAAGAGGAACTCACCTCTTCTCCGCTCGCCGCACAGGAAGCAAATGGCTTCCTGTGCGGCGAGAACCCCATAATGAAGTCAGCGTGCGATCGCGCGCTGATGTCATTGTGGGGGGGTGGGGGGTGGAAGGGGAAGGGCTTCCCCTTCCAACCCTGACTTTGGGGGGTGGGGGGAAGCACACAGAGGGAGCGAGAGCGCACCCTCTGGGCTGTGTGCCGAGGACGTAATGGTTACGTCCTCAGCACAGCAGCACTGTGCCGCAGGACGTAACCATTACGTCTGCTGCACAGAACGGGTTAATTGTAGTTTTCCAAACCTTTTCTTTCTACATTTGTTTTCATGTCCAATGTTTCAATCTGTTACCAAGTGTGACACTTCCATCCATTCCTTTCTTTAGCCAACTGCCAACCAACCCGTTGCATTCTGGGAGTTTTTTCTAATGCCATATTTTTAATAGGAGTCATAAGCCCACCAACAGCCAAAGGACAGAGTATACTGATGGTAGGCAGTCCTTGTGAATAGCTAATGCCTCGCATTTACACCCTTCTTCAATACAGTAGGAGGCAGAGGCAGACCATCCCTACACTGCCCATAGCTGTACTCTCTTGTTGATGATTTGGTCACTACCAATGTGGTTTACCAAGTCACTGCAGATTGTCCCTTCCTCTGCTTGTCCTCCTTAACGCCCGTCCCATGGCACCTACCCATGATTCCTCTACACACTGTAGCAGGAACGTGCCTTCACTCCCTGGCCTGACTGGACTGGCTGCTTCCATTGCTATGAGTGCTCCTCCAGATTGATCTGTGCCTGTGTGCAAGGAGAACTATGTGCCTGTGTGAGTGCAGGGTGAGTGGTATATTTGCAAGTGCAAGATGAGTGATGTGCCTGTGTGAGTGCAGTTGGCATCTGTGAGTGCAAGGTCAGTGCTGTACATATATGAGTTCAGGTTGTGCAGTGTATCTGTGAGTGGAGTTTGAGTGATGTGTCTGTGAGAGAGCAGAGTGAGCAATGTGCTCTTCTAAGAGCAGATAGAGTAGTGTTGCTGTGCAGGAGCAGGGTGAGTGGTTATCTGTGTGAGTGATGTGCCTTTCTAAATCCAAAGTGAGCTGTGTCCCTGTGTGAGTGCAGGATAAGTGGTGTAAGTTCAGGGTACCTGTGTAAGTGCAAGGAGAGAAGGGTTGAAATGTGGGAGGAGGGTGTGCTGTGCTCACAAGTGAGGGAGAGGGAGCTTTTATTTGAGTGCAGTATGAGTGTTGGGTCCGTGTGTGCAATGTGGTGAGCTCAGGAAGGTACCATTCACACCCAGGTAAGAGAACTCCCCTCACACCTCATTTTTCAACTCGGGGTTGCTCGCTGTGTTAGGTAGCTTGTTATGCTCGGATCTAACCATTTTGCCCCATCACTTTTGAAATCCACCAGCCTCCACTGATGTATATATTTGTTCATGTGTAAACCTCTTGAGAGTTTGCCTGTTCGCTTTCATTACAACCCCTTCACCCCACCCTGGAGAAATTCCACTTCTGCTTTTTCCAAAAGTGTGTCCTTCCCAGTGTGGGAAAAGATTGGGGAAGGGCTGGTGAAAACCCTTAAATATGCAAGTATGTAGGTGTGCACAGACTCAAATTACTCAAAAGGGCATTCCAACCCTGGAGTTCCTTCTGGCTGCAGTATGCAGATTTCTGAAAATATGACTCAATTAGGGCCCTGCTAGAATCCAAACCCTGCAATAATATGAATCCTGGCTTAATCGAAGAGGCTATTATCTGAACTACGATCTAATGGGAACACTGCCATAATTCTTTACCTCACTGCATGCCACCAAAGAGTCAAAGTGATTTTTACAGGACAAATGCCTATATGTTGTATCCCATCCCATGGAGAAGTAGGTAGTTCATAAAATTCCACATCCCTGGCATACCCTAATGTAGGCAAAGGGAGCAGGCCTAGCTTCAGAGGATGTGCTGCCACTTTATCTAGGCCATCATTTAAGTCACTTATGTAAAGATTAAACAAGATGTGAGCCAGCACACAACTTTGTTTAAGACCATTTTCAGTATTTATTTTTCCAGTAGCTGCAACATTTGTCCATATTTTGCCCTTGACCCAGGACATAGAAGGAGCCATCCCTGGTTGCTGGTGGTCCCCAGGTCCATTATTGGCTCCATGAGGGGGTCCGTGCAGCCCCCGTCCAACATTAGAATTTGCCCCGGGAAGGTGGTGGTCACCATGGCCGAGGGTCATCAACAGACCCCCTATCTTCTTTAAATTCAGCCGGGGGGGAGGTGGCAGTCCCTGGGGCTGTGGGGTGGGAGGCACAGCCCCCCCGCACTTCATTGAATATATGCCCCAGGTGGTTGCGGTCCCCAGGTCTGCCAAGGGCTGGATAGCCCCCCTGCATTTCATTATTTGTTTGTCCCGGGGAAGCTGCAGTCCCTGGGGTTGCGGGAGGCTGGGCAGTCCCTAACATTTCATTCTATATTTGACCCAGGGGAGGTGGCAGCACCCGTGGCTATGGGTGGACTGGGCAGCCCTCCCACATTTAATTTTATATTTGGCCCTGGTGGGGTGGCAGTCCCCAGGACTCCTGGCGGGCCACGCGGCACCCTGCTTATTATTCATAGTTGGTCCTGGGGCATAGTCCAGGGCCAACTATGAATAGGGGAGTCCTGCTTTCATTGAAGCAGGACTCTCCTACTTCAATAAAAGCATTTGGCCCCAGAGGTGGTGTACTCTAGGGCATGGGAGGCCCCCTGCATTTAGGGTAATATGAGCCCTGGGCAGTTGGCGGTCCCCGGGGCTTCAGTAAGAGTCATGCACCCCCTCCTTATTTATGACATGCCCCCAGCACCTGGCCCACCAAAGGGCTGTTTACAAAACAAGTGCAGGATTATTTATTTTTTTGAAATTTTGCTCCTGGGGCCCCTGCACCAGAGCTAAGGTATCAGGGTGTCCCTAACCTGGTCCTTTTTCTTTTTTTCATCTTTTTTCATCAGAGTCCCAAGATGGCTGCTAACACTTCCTTGTTGAAGTGTTGGCAGCCAATCAGATCTCAGCACAAGATCGTGAGGGTTCGAGGAGCCCTTGCATCCCTATATATACAAATATGTTTTTTCTTTAATTTCTTAAAAACTACTAAACAGATTTACACCAAATACCACTAAGGGCACTATCTTGACCCAGAGCTACTTTGCTGCCAAATTTGGTGTAATTCTGAGCAGTGGTTCGGGCGCTATCCATGTTCAAAATCCCTATCTAAAAATGAATGGGGGAAAAGATGTTTTAGGACCCCACAATATACAATATATATTTTTAGTGATGTGAATAGTAAATTGAAGTTTCCAGTACCCAACACCTTCTCTACTTTTGCTTAAGTTGGAGTCGTAATAGTAAATGTGACCCCTCCAAAGCCCAACATGTTCCCTACTGTTGCTCGGGTTGGACTGGAAAGGTAAATCTAATCCCTTGAAAGTCCAACACTTTTTCTACTTTGGCCTATGTTGGAGTCGGGATACTAAAACTGAGCCCACCAATGTTCAGCACTTTCTTTACTGTTATTTATGTTGGTTTTGGAACAGTAAATGTACCCACTCCAAAGATCAACACTTTCTCTTCTGTTGCTGAGACTGGAGTTGCAATAGTAAATCTGATCCTTCCAAATTCTTTTTCTGGTGTTGCTTATGTTGGAGGAGGAAGAGTAAATCTGACCCCTCCAAACTCCAACAATTGTCCTACTGTTGCTCGGGTTAGAGTGGGAATAGTCAATCTCAACTCTCCAAAGTAAAACAATTTCCTGTTGTGCTAGCTGGAGTGGAATTACTAAATCTCAACCCTCAAAAGTCAAACACTTTTGGAACTGCTACTTAGTTAGGAGTGGGAATAATAAAGCTAACCCCTTCAAAGCCCAACACTCCCCATATAGTACCTTAGGTTGGAGTAGGAATAATAAATAGGACCCCTCCAAAGTCCTACATTTTCCCTACTGTTACGTACGTTGGAGTGGGAATGGTAAATACAAACCCTTCAAAGGTGACAGTTTCCTTAGTGTTGCTTGGGTTGGAGTAGGACTAGTAAATTCTGCCCCTCCAAAGCTCACAATACACATGGAGAGAGTATGCAGGAGAAAGGGGAAATTTAGGGGGAACACAACCGTACTCAGCTCCCTATATAACCAAAAACACACAAATGGAGTACGGGGTTCTTCTTAAGCTTCGAGGGATAAACAACAAGACCTAAAATTGTTGACGCACTCTCTCCTGTTCTTTTAACAGTGAGGTTGAGTCCATCCAAATGGCACTGTCCTACCTGGGTGGGGCTAGGTGGTCAAATGATGAAGCATGACACTTCTCTTTTTCCACTACTCCCCCATCTCACTCTGGCCCCCTTCCTCTAACAGAGGACCACGAGGAACTAAGGGCACAACTGGTACCCTTGTTGTTTATCCCTCGAAGCATAAGAGGAACCCTGTACTCCACCCCTCCAAAGCTCAACACTTTCGCTATTGTTGCTTACATCCGAGTGAGAGCGGTAAATCTGATCCCTCTGAATTCCAACAGTTTCCCCTTTGTTTTTATGTTGAAGTGGGAATCTTAAATACAACCCCTCTAAAGTACAACACTTTTCTACTGCGGCTTACTTTTGAGTGGGATAAGTAAATTTGACCCCTCCATGTCAATGTTTTTATGTGATTTTTGTGTTTTTAATTTTGTAATGATTTATTTTTTGTAGTTAAATTTGAAAAAGTATCTTATCTTTTTTCATTATGTATTGTTGTAATTTGATTTATATTAATTTTTATTTTAACACGTGTATTATATATATATATATAGACATATATATATATTTAGTATTTGATAGTGTTTTAATTATTGTTGAATATTTTTAGTCTTTTTGTATTACTCATGTTTATATCATTTTTTATTCCTTTATTTACTATGTTTATTATTTGTTACATTAATTCTAAGTATATTTTTTTATGTTTTGAAGTTCTAACATTAAATTGTATCTTTTTTATATTATATGTTTCTAATGTCATACTTTATTTTTTGTAAGAATATTTTAAAGTAAAGTACTGTTAAATATTAGAAATACACTTACTTATTTTGTTATCATATTTTGTTTATTTTTATATTTTGCAGTCAATATTTTGTTCTTTAACTACAAAGTATGTAAGGTTAATATTTTTGTCTTTGATATTTTTGGGCAATATTTTTGTATTTCAATATTTTTGACTCATATTTGGTCATGCAAACACTTAGAAATAGACCTCTCTGGAGTGCTTAATGGTTTCTTGTAGTTCTGATTCATACGAGATTGTAGTTCTCTTCACTGCCTTATTTAAAAAATAAAAATTATATGCATTTCTATACAACTGAATAATTGATACAAGTATATTCCCCTGCTTCCTAAATGCCACAGTTAAATCGAATAACTGAAAAAAGCAACAAGCCTTAATGTTGAATATAGCAACCTGTCTTAAGGAATCCATTCGCTCCAATTAAAAATAAATATTTATGCTCTACACTTACCAGGGTTTTATATATGTCATTTACTTTCACCAATTTTGATAGTGCGGAAATGTATTTCGTTAAAATATTGCAAATTACATCACATTACCTTTTCAGGGTACCATTTTATTTTTCTGCTTCCATACCAGTTCACAGATGAGCAAACCAGTGCTGATAGGCATGGACAGACGAAAGTTCTTGATGGTAGGCTATCCTACATTCCTCGCCTCTGTGCAAGATGCCTACAGTGCCTACAGAATGTTTTTGCTGAAAACAGTCTTCTACAAAACGGTAGCCCACGCACTATCAAAAAAGTTTAAGAACGCTAGGCTCTTCTAGGCAAACATGAAGACTTATTTGCTAGCAGTGTTAATTTTTAATTTAAGCAAAACAGCAAAAACAAAATTACAGATACATGCATTTAAAAACAATTTGTTTGGCAGTGGGCTTGACCCTACTCAGATATGTGAAACATTTTACACAAACATCTGATGCACAATTTATCCTCTGCTGTGCAACTGATTTGACCGCGCTGCCCCGACTGTCACTTTAAATCACATCCAGGAATCTTGCTTGCGCAGAAGGGCCCATCTGATAGCACAGGGCCGGGTGGCCGCCGGGCATAGATGGGGCTCTGTCTGGTGATGCCGTGGTCTTCTGTGTCAGCACGTCTTTGTGCTCTAGCGCACGGTAAAACAATGGGGACTGCCAGCGCTAACAAATACAGCTGATCGGCACACTCCAGCTGTGAACGAGGGATCGGCCCTCTCATTTTTCAGATGTTTGCGCCATTCCTCCAATATTTTATTTGCTTAACTACGAATAGTTGTTAGTTTTGGTTGTTTTAATACAGAGTATGACTGAAGATCAAATTGTCCATTATATAAGGAACATTCCAAAGGAAGACTTTAAACTTTTTTGTATCGTTGTTGAACAGAGATACACAGTTCCAGTTAGTTTAAAGTTATTCAGAGGCCCATGCAGGGCTGAAAGAGCTGTTGCTTTACAGTACAGCACCATGTGAGTCTAAGCACTGTGTCAAAAGATTCGAACGCACAGAACTTTAGTCAATTGTTGCTGATTCTCAACGCAATTTACGTGTTAGGGGTGAACACACACTTTTGCTTCTCTGGAATGTTGGTTTTGCACTTCCAACAGAATTTAGGAACACAATTATTTTCGTGTGAGTAAGTCTAGGAGTAGGTGTAGTTAGTGTAGTGAGTGTGAAGGGGAGTGGAGGGGACAGGAATCCCTTTACCTTTTGTGAACATCCACAAAGCTACAAATTATTGCATACCCAAAAAAGTATCTGGCAAAGTTATTTCCTTTTTTCAAAGGCTGAGTAAAGGTACACACCTCAACACTGGATGAAGTGTGGAGAAGAGGGTGTTAGGGCGGGTTATTTTTTTACGAAAAACGTGTTACCCATGTAGAAAAACACAAAAACAAAACCGTGTACATTTGCATTAGTACCTATTTCTAATACAAACAAATACACGTATATACACCACACGTACATTTTCTCATTTAAAAAAAATGGAATTCATATATAATTGCATGTGGGTAAAAGTTAATAATCGGTGTTTATATGCACAAAATGACTTACCCGTCTCGGCCCTCCTTTCTTTAGTCTGGTATCCAGTCATCCCTCCTCAACATCTGCTCACCGGTTCTCTCGCCCACCGAAAATTAATAATTACTAGGAATCCTGACACCCGCCAACACCTCCGTCAGTGTTACATTTGACACATCCACCAAAATATTAAACAAGCATTGGCAATGCCAGTTAGCACAGTTTATAAATTAAAGCGCCTTTTCAGTCATTGGTGAGTTTAAGCACACAAGACATCATCACAGAGGCAAATTGTAACTCTTCAATCAATATTAAAAAGCAGGAAAATGAAATGAAAAGGAACATATAAAAGAAGAAGGACTAAGAAGAGGTGGTGGTTGCCCTGTTCGAGAATGAGAAGCATGATGCTGAAGTAGTGGAGTACGTGTTAAAGGAATGTCTTTATTTTAGTCTGTTGACATGAAAACCTGGAGAAAGGGAATATAAATGGACATCTTGGTTTGAGTATACTTGGGGGACCACAGGAGGAAACTATCAAAGAGGTCTAGGGAATGTTCTTCAACTGGAGTTTGAGATTTATCATACTGACTCATATTTTATATGACAAGAGGTCATTCTTGGCCTATGGACTAAAAATATAGGGAAAGGCAATAAACAGCAAATAAAGAATCTGATCAGTGATTAGTGGTGTAAGCGGGGCAAATGCTTCAGAAAGCATAAAGGGACAAACCCTTCAAGCTCCACCCGGAGTGCAGCATGGACATGAAAGATAGTCTTAGAATTCATTCTGGAAGTAACACCTCTGCAGTTTCAGAGCAGAATGAAAAAGGGGTACTCAGAAAGGACACCAGGTTGTGCTGGAAATTCAATTATGTCTGTTGGTAAGTGGGGTCTAACGAGCTCCGGTTTTAATGCAAGTTGTGCTTGGGGAGTGGGGTGGTCTACTCAAGCTGCTGCTGTTCTAATGATACATTTTATATTGTGTGGTTAATAAAAAGCATTACAATTAACAGCAACACATATAGGCCATGAGCCAACCATGTTTTCGGTACCACTTGTGGGGGGTTACGCTGACAATCCCACAGGACTACTCATCATAAAAACATAGTTAGCTGCAGCTCAAGTAAGGAATCACATTAATCTGTTAGACATTGTGAGAATTGAGGAAAGCAACACGGTTCCTCAAGTATTTTACCACAGGAAGTGTAGAAGCCTGTTTAATATGAAGAGAGATTAACAGACTATTAGGTGAAAAGCTGAAGCAAGTGTCAGAGATTATAATGAAACAAGTGAGTGCACGAGTAAACGTGTAAACAGAAGAACATCATTAAGGTCAAATGTGTATGCTGAATAATGTATATTTTGTGGAAAGATAAAATGCTACATGGGAACATCAACGTGTGAGAAATTATCAAGGCCACGGAGCTGAGATTTGATGAAAGGCTTCAAGAGTGTGCAACCATTAATTGTAAATCAAGGATTTTAGCAGTTTGTAGTTGGGACATAGTGGCTGCAGAAGCCCATTATCATGCATCTGTTATAGGAACAAAACCAGGGTTAAAGCAAAGGTGAAAGATCATGCATCTAGCATCCAAACCGATGATCACTACAAAAGTATGAGAGGTGAAGCATATGATGAACTATTTCAATACATTAGAACAGTGATTATTCCTAACAAAGAGGTAATACATGTGACAACTCTCACTGAAAGGCTTGAAACCCTCATGACATGCAGAGGAATATAGGGAATATAAAAATCAACCAAGAAGCATATTAAAAGAAAATTGGACATCCGAGTTCGGTGACAGCCTCCGTATATTCCCAGCTAGCCATGGAAAATTGTTGGCCCACAGGATGTTGTAAAGGAAAACCAGAGTTTGAAAAGAGAATTATCAGTTTTAAAGGTAAAAGCAACAGACATGAACAAGATCATTGATCAAACATCATTTCACTTCAGAACAAGGATTAAAACAAACTTGACATCAACACCATGGCCATATCATCCATCAGGCTTTGATAAAGATTCATTTACAGTGCCTGATTACCTTAAAAAGTTCCAATTATGACTTTGGACTGGAGTTCCAGAAAACACAAAGCCATCCAAAAGGGTTGCTTTCCTCGTGCAAATATTCAGTTAGGACATTATATATGCAGTCACAAATGGCCAGCAGCCCCCAACCAAGCAATTATTGCTCCCACATGCCAGAAAAATACGGACAGGCAATGTTGAAATCATTTGCACTCTCAACAAGACTTGGTTATGGTATTTTATACTCACAACTGGAAGAAATTGAGACCGCCTTGTGTCTTCAGAAACTTGCTGCTACCTTAAATGCAAAAATTGTTCTACCAGCCAACATTCAGCCTCATGTCTTCATTAACTTAGAATGGGATAACATAGATAGGCTGGAAAAGACTCTTACCGGTAAGGGGACAAGTCATAGAGTCAAAAGTATAACTGTGCAGGCCATGTTGTTTGAACAACAACCTTTTAAAGCTGCTCTCCGAAGCATTGAGAAACAAAAGCAAAGAACATTGACCACCACAAATACTGAAAAACTCTTCATGCTTGTTTCAGGTGAACGAGTTAGGCCTTAGCCATTGGTGACAAGTACGGAAGTCATATCGGAATGTATTGCCCAATTAAAGGTTGCACAAAATAAGAACATAATCTGGGTTGCTTCAAGATAAGAAGCAAGCCTTGCACATATAATACCAACTTGGACAGGATTTAACATCAGTACTAGAGACCTAGTTAGTGCATCTCAGGATTCCATTGGCTACTTGTCCACTGTTAATGCCCCTGCAACAGATTTGAAAACTGTTTCTGAAATTTTGAAACAGTCAGAGCTGATAAGGGAATCACTTCAATCAGTGAAAATTGTAGTGGTCATGGACCAACATTTTTCTGCAAAAGCAACAAGATTATGTGGAAGCATAAAGCAAGATATGACAGAATCATTCTTTGAATGGGCACCTTACACTCTATTTGCAGAGCCATGTCCATTCTTGGAAAACACTTTAAAGACGCTGGCCTTAGCAACCCTTGCATTAAAGCAGACATGATAGCAGAAGGATCAATGTCATCAGTACTAGAAGGTCGCATGTGCAATCATGCAGTTCGAGTACACAAGTGCATGTATGAAGCTATGTTGAGACTGGCTTGGTTGATATTTATCCCCTGGGTGGAGAAGAATCACGAAGAGAACATTCAGGTAGTCTACTTCTTCATTGAGGATGTTATTGACTTTGCGAAAGACCTATGTGAACAAAATTTAGACAACCTCTTGTAAAATGCTGCCTTTGCTGAAGTAGAACAGCTCTGGGATGTATTTCTGGAACATCATCGTCATGACCATGGAGATCTCTCTGCACTTTGGATGTTGTATGTGGAGATTGTTTAAAATGTCTTGCTGACTCTGCTGCGTGCTGCTCAGGTAGGAAATTGGCATTTACATCTTACCACCATACGCTCTATCATCCCATAGTGTTTTGCGTAGTGCAGAATGAACTACACTAGATATCTTCCTGTACGCTATGCTGAAATTACATTTCTTGCAGTGATACACCAAGAAATACACCACAACTTTATCAACGGATGCTTTTCAGTTCAGTTGTCAGATGTTAATCCATTTGAAAGAATTCCAGTAGATCAAGCTATAGAAGTAAAAGTCAATGAAGACACACAGACTCTAGGTGGTATGACAAAGTTCAGCCTCAAGGCGGGTGCTGTGAAAATATATTATATGATGGCTGAACACAGAAGTGCCTTTTTGGGTCAGATAAGGGAAAATGGTTCATAACAACAGATCGGATCTTACTCACACAGACTCACACAGACCTACATGAGTCACACATTGAAAAAGAAGAAGATACTGTTACAACAGCTGTTGGTCTGGTTCAAAGCTAGATAAACCCATTTGTTAGGCCACATGATCTCATTAGACTCTCCATGGCAAAAAAGGCATAACAAGTCATAGTATCCCATATAATGAAGGTGCATGAAATAGGTGAACAGTGCTATACAGACTTCAAACTTTCAGTGACTTGATATTAGTCCACCTATTAAGAAGTTTTATGATCCAATTAAAACGAACAAACTAAAAATCTTCACTAACATGTCTAAGAAGAAGGCAGTGAACAGCAATGGCAGGAGAATTATCATGAAAGCTGACAAACACTATTTGGTCAAATCATTGTGACAGCACAGAATTGGAACCTTCAAATGGCGAATGTACTCTGTCATCCCTTAGGACCTTTACCATGGAGTTTAGCAACTCCAGAAGGTCTGTTGCAAAAGACAAACAGAAAAGCAAAGCTCTATTAGCAACATACTTGCAGAAAAACATTACCCCTGCTGAGGAAATACCTGGAAATTCAGCAATGCTGATTGATGGTATGGTTCTTGTTCAGAGAGGAATCAAGCTTTGGTGAGGTGGCTATGTCTGTCTTGTCCATGGCTTTGTGGGAAGGAAATAATCAAGGAATCAAGGTTGTGTTTGATATGTACAATGAGATGTCTATTAAGAACATCGAAAGGCCAATCAGAGGGGAAGAACTTGGGCACCAGTTACAGAGCATCTCACCTTCCCAGATTGTCAGACAGTGGAGGAAATTCCTAAACCATGTAAGGAATAAAACAACCCTCATCGCATTTCTTGTTAACGAGTGGAGGAAACCAGAGTGTTTTGTAAAACTTGAGAATAAAACACTGTTTGCGAACTGTGAAGATAAATGCTACAAAATCACATCTGAAGGGAGCCACGAAGTGCCCGATCCCAACAGTACACATGAAAAAGCAGATGGTTGTTTGTTGCTGCACACGCTTCTAATGACGGTTATGAGACAGTAATGATAAGCTCAGATGACACTAATGTGTTTATTATGTGTTAATGATTCAATGACAGTATCATGGCTAAATTGTTTCTGAAATGTGGTACTAAAATACGCATGCGAGTCTTTGACATTAGGAAAAGAGCTTTAACTCTTGGTGAAAATGTTTGTCGAGCTATGATAGGTCTCCATACTTTTACCGGATGTGACACAGTAAGCCCCAGGGGCGGCTTCTTCGCAATTGCAAAGGAGCGTCGCCCCACTGGCTTGAGACAGTAGCTTAAAGCAATATTTTGTTTTGTTTTTTAGATGCTGGCTCAGCTGAGTCAGTGTGTGAAGGGAGGGGCAGGGCTGGCCCATGGGAAGGGGGAGAGGGCAGGGGGGGTGGATTGAGTGCACTAAGTGCGCATGTCAGTTTAGCTGGCAGTCTTAGGACGACCAAACTGACCCGCACTTAGGTTTCCTCAACCTGGCTGTGTTACACAGCCAGGTTGGAGAAAATGCACTGTCTGAGCAGCAGACCAAGCTGCTCAGACCAATCCTGAAGCTGCTCTCATGGTAGCTATAGCATGAGAGCAGAGCCAGGATTGCGTGGGGAGCCTGTGTTGGTGTCCCAGGAACTGCACCATCAGAAAAGGAGCGTGAGGCGGCCGAAGGGACATGTGAGTTTCTTTTTATTATTACTATTCATTTTTTATTATTATTTATTGTCCCCCGTCCTCCCTGCCCGTCCACCTGACCCTCCCCTTGAGATTTGCAGCCACTGCTGCTGGTAAGCCCATTTGTGGGAAAAGTAAAAGTAAGTGCATTTAAAATCCTGACGTACAGAGGAAAAATTTTCTCAGCTCAGAGAACAGTGGGTTCTCTCTGAAGACCTAATGGACAAGTTGGAGCAATTCTCATGCTTGCTGTATGCACCAAAATCTTTGGTTCATCGCGTGAATGACTTGAGATATCACCTAATCTTTGCAAAGAAGGGTCAGATAGATAGGCATCAGCTTCCACCTTGCAGGGACGGTCTGAAGAAACACGCTGAATGTGCAAATTATCAATCCGCTGTAAGCAAGAGATGTCTTCTGAATGATCCACAGACACCTAGGTCAATTGGGAGAGTTTGGAAGTTGGAAAAACACAAGGGAGCACAGCAACTGGCAGTGGACTGGATGGAGGGGCAGCCAACACATCAAGCTGTGTTAGATCTACTAGCTAGCAACTGCATTAGAAACTGCAAACTCCAAACACGTGTCTGCTGTCTAAATTACCTCAAGTGCACTGACATGTGCAGACATCCGGTCTGTGAAAATCAAACCAATCAAGAGAATGATGGCACCTATTCAGAAGAAGAAGATGATGACGACGAATGTGAATGATAAAATTGAGATTATGCTCATGACATACATTGCCTATGTCAGTCAGTCAGTCACAAAACTTTATTCGGCAAATGCCATAAAAGTACGGACAAAAACACAAATACCCCACAATAATTACGTTACAGTAAATAGATAGAAGAATAAAATAGTACCATATCTAAAACATTACGTAAACATCCGGTCTAAAATCCCATAAAATAAACAAATAAAACTCATAACATAAGGAAAATCACAATAACAGAATACAA
Organism: Pleurodeles waltl; assembly: GCF_031143425.1. NCBI lineage: Eukaryota > Metazoa > Chordata > Amphibia > Caudata > Salamandridae > Pleurodeles > Pleurodeles waltl. Next base: position 533,257,321 of record NC_090436.1, read on the forward strand.
AAATTAACTTACAATATTAAACTATACATACATATACATTTAAAATGAAATGAGCCTTTTCCTAATACTTAAAGAAGCTGTAACAAAATCTAATACAAAATGACCAATTTGCCTATCTGGCAATCTCTGAAAATATATTAAAGCTTCCTTGTAATGGATGGGTCTAACAAAACGTAAAGTGGGTAAAATGCAAACCCCTCTAGGAGCAGCATAAAAAGGGCAAAAGAGAAAAAAGTGCAAAGTACTCTGGGTTGATCTAGAATCACAGGGACAAAGAGGTAAATCCCTTTTCCAAAAACATGGTTCAGGAAACGCTACCTTAAAATGAATTAAATTAAGTCTAAAAAGTGTTAAAAAAGAAAGTATCTTAAAACTGGAAAACCAGGTCAGATAAGGTTCAAGGCATGGGGCTGTCACAACCTGAGAATAGGAATCAAAGGATTGTAATTTCAGAGAACTGCAAAATCTCAGGTCTGATATGTACTCGGAGTAAGTAGCCTTCAGAACGGACCTAGAATTTATAGTTAATAGGTGAGGTTCATCAAACATATATCTAAGACCTAAATTCTCAAAAGAGTTTCGTAAAAACATAAGCCAGGGGATCCTATTTGATTTTTCCAATTGTAAGCATTCAGAAATACAATCTTGGACCAATTTTGCCATTGGGTTTAGCCAACATCTAATCCAAAGCAATAATGGCGCCAAAAAAACCCTGTCCTCCAAAAAACACTGACCAAGTTCTTCGTGGCAGATGATATTTGCAGTACATTTTGGAACCAACAGTAATCTTCGCAAAAATTTATTTTCGACCCTCTGGAGAGATGGTACCTTTACACAGCCCCAAACGCCTGCTCCGTAGAGCACAGCTGCGGTACACTTAGAATTATACAGAGTTTTCATCTGTGCAGGGGGTCTATGGCCTAATTTATTAGAGAAGCGAAAGATCGCTTCGGTGTTCCTTATCAGCTGTTGGAGCTTAAAATTAATATGAGTCTTCCAGGACAGAGAGGAACTCAAATACATGCCTAGGTAACAAAAATCTTTGACCTTGATAAGAGAATGCCCTCCCATAGTAAATTGTTTGGATTTTGTGTTACGTGGGCCACAGGTCATGACAAAAGTCTTGGGGTAATTGACCTTCAAATCGAGGCTCGACATAAACTCATAAAATATGTCCAATAAGCCCTGTAAGCCATTTGCAGTACGAGCAATTAAAACTGCATCATCCGCATATAATAAAACTGGAAGTAATCTTTGGCCCATCTTCGGTACATCCTTTGCTTGTTTAACCAAAAAATCATAGAGCCCGTTTATATAAATCAAGAAAAGAAAAGGGGCTAAAATACATCCTTGCCTTACGCCCCTGGTTGACGGAATAGGGGGGGTTCTCTGCCCAAATGAGCCGACCTGAACAGAAACCGTTAGGTCTGTATGTAGACGTTTAATAAGCTCCAATAGAGCCGGGTCACACCCTAGAACTTCTAGGATTTGCCATAACTTTGATCTGTTAACCAAATCAAAGGCACTGGTTAGATCGATAAAAGCCATATGGATGGACTCTTTCTTAACAGACACATATTTATTAAGTATCAATTGTAAGTTTAAAACTTGCTCAACTGTGCCCACACCGGGTCTAAAACCAAATTGAATGGGAGATAAAATCTGGGCATCTGTTACCCAATCTTCTAAACGGGACAAGATCACACTACCTAAAATCTTTGCCGTTGAATCAATAAGGGAGATTGGTCTGTAACAAGAGGGGTCTTGTCTATTACCTTTTTTAAAGATGGGAACAATAATAGCCGATTTCCATGAAGAGGGCACATTACTAGTTACCACGTTGTTCAACACATTTGTAACCAAAGGGCCCCAGAGCTCAATTTCTGATTTAAAAAGGTCGACAGGAACCCCATCGGGGCCAGGGGCCTTTCCCTGCCTTGATCTATCAATGGCACCTTTGACCTCATGGAGATCAAAAATAATATTTAGGGCCTTAAAGTTAAAATCTGGAGTAAAATGTGTAGCAGGAATAACTGCCACATGCGAATTCTCATAGGTTTCAGGGCAGAAAACTTTCCTAAAATGATTTATCCAGACATCCTCAGTAATAAAACATTCATTGGCCAAAGAGTTCTTATCAGAAAAGTAAGAGTGATTTATCACTTTCCAGAATTTGGAAGTGTCCTTAAATTCAGATGCGGCCAAAAGATCGCTCCAAGCCCTGGACCTAATTTCGGATTTCCGTTTATCAAGGGCAACCTTATAGTCAGTCCTCGCTAATTTTACTAATTGACGTGCGGGAGGAACTGCTTTAAGAGCTTCTTTAAGTTTTTTATGGGCTAAAGAACACGCAGAATCAAACCATCTATGGACCGCCGGCCCCTTCCCGGGCCTGTCCATCACCAGGGCGCGTGAAATATCACTACTTAAGGATTCGAATTCTCGCACAATACAGTCAGAGTCTAGCTGCTGAGACAAACACATATAAATCGTATCAGACCTACTTCTTACAATTTCTTGGTTAAACTTTTTAGGGTCAATTTTATCCCATTTTAAACGAATGCCACTATTTGAATTATAAACTGTAGCAGCACACAAATTTTTGTTCATGGGTGCCTGATTTACCTTTAGGTCCAATGATGGCACCTATTCAGAAGAAGAAGATGATGACGACGAATGTGAATGATAAAATTGAGATTATGCTCATGACATACATTGCCTATGTAAGATGTGACAACTATTATTATTTGCAGTTGTAAGTGAAAATTATGCATAAAATTGATATCAATGCATGAGAAATTCAATGATTTTTTATTGTTACTATTTTAAGAACTTTATTGTTATTATTGCAATTAATAATCATAATTATTTTTAAATTATAATGAATTTAACCAATATGGTGGAATTAGATTTATTTTACCACATTTTATGATGAATTTATATGCTATTTACAAAAAAATGAAAACTCTTCTTAGATAATATTAGACAAATGGCAAGGAGTGATGACTTGCTATCACATATTTTCCATCTCTAGGCATTCTTACCTTGCAAACAAATAATGTAAGACCCCATCCCCCTGAGTGGAACCAATGGCCTAAATTTGGGGTCCTGGCTCAATGCCCTATGCAAAGTTAAAGAATTCCAGGTCAAGGAAGAAAACACATGTTTTACATTTGGCAGAATCAGAATATTAGTACATATGACAGACAGATAGGTTAACTGAGGAAGTAAATCTGTGTAAATTTCAATGTTGTGGCAATTGACAATCATTTACAATTGGCAAAATGCCAATATATATCATGGACACATTAGCTAGCTAAAGAAGTAAGCCTGTGTAACTCTTAAGGTTGTGGCGATTGACAAGACCGTAAACCAGCCTCCAAAATTCAAAGAGCAACATGCAATATGAAAAAGCAGCGGTTGTTGTCAACCACATAGAAAGCACAAGGAGTCTGATATTCATGCCTAAACGAAAGATAAGTTGAAACCAGCAACAATTTTAAAAGGCTGGTTAATTGAGGCAAATTACAAAAATCAATATCAAGAAAATAGCAGCATGTTGTCATAAGCCAAGTCCACTCGAGGGTCCCTCTGATATTCGGAACCAAATCCAGCACTAGAACCACGTTTACTCTGGAAGAGGGAAACCCTCGGTGAAAATGCAAGGTGCCATTTAAGAGACAGTAGCAGCAGTGCCTATAAAGTGTTTGACCAGTAGATTATGTTGTGCAATGCAAAAGGCCGTGTTAACATAACTAAGGTATGCGAGCAGCGACTTAGTACTCAGGTCTGAAGCCAGCACCAACTGGTAATTTGCATTCAACATGATTTGATGTAACTCCAAATGCTGATAATGACTAAGGTGGTCATTATGACCCTGGCGGTATTACAACCGCAGGGCCAAAACGACGGGAGCATCGCCAACAGGCTGGCGGTGCCTCCCGGCGTATTTTGACCGCGGCGGTAGCGCCGCGGTCGCACCGCCGGGGCCGGCGGTTTCCCGCCGTTTTAGCCCCGGCGGTGATAATCCGCCAGGGCAGCGCTGCAAGCAGCGCTGCCCTGGGGATTATGACCCCCCTACCGCCAGCCTGTTTCTGGCGGTTTGCACCGCCAGGAAGAGGCTGGCGGTAAGGGGTGTCCTGGGGCCTCTGGGGGCCTCTGCACTGCCCATGCCACTGGCATGGGCATTGCAGGGGCCCCCTAACAGGGCCCCGGGCAGCTTTTCACTTTCTGCTATGCTACTGCACCCATCGCACGGCCGCAACACCGCCGGCTCCATTAGGAGCCGGCTCCTATGTCGCGGCCTCATCCCCGCTGGGCCGGCGGGCGTAAACTTGGTTTGCGCCCACCGGCCCAGCAGGGATGTCGTAATGGGGTCCGCGGGAGTGCGGCTGCAGCTTGTAATGACCTCCTAAGTGCAGGGTGCAAAAATTAAAATAACAACTAAATTACAATACATTTTCATGAGCAAACATGGAGGTAAATAGGTAAGGTAGATCTCACTGTAACCAGAAAACAAAATGTGATAAACAGGCAAAAATAAAAAGGTAAGCATCACTTCGATCAAGGGCATGCACAGAAGTTTCTCAAATGTTCAGTGATTCAGACAGTCGTTGAATGCGCCTTTATGGGGAGGAACTTGGATGAAATTTGGTAAAGTGCTCTGGCTGATACCGTGCTGTGGTACCCCTGAGTAACAGATCTTCTTGACTGCTGGAGCCACAAACAACCAGCAAGATGTTCAAGGAGGTGTTGTCAGGGTTATGGGTGTCAATAATTGCCTGCCAGCATGAGCGTGTGGCCAGTTTGTTCTATTACAAATAAAGGAGTGATTTCCGTTCCTAAAGTAAAAGTGGGCAACTGCAGGCAATACATTGGAAAGATTTATCGTACAGTCCACCCCCGCATGTTATTGATTCCAAGGGCCAGCGTCACTTGGCTTGATGTTTCATGAATGGCCATTCATCAAGTCTAAGGGCGATGAGTCTTGCTTTTTTGTATTTAGAGTATGTGCAAGATAAATAAAGTAAAATTGGCTTTTGTTGATAGGAATTAATGACAGCCCACACATGGTTGCGCTTTGCTAAAACATCCATGTCGCTTGATGTGAAAGGAAGCACGCATGATTTTTAAAACATTCCTTAAAATCATTTAGACTCATGTGGAAGGCCCAGAGCTCTCAGAGAGTTCAAAATGCTAAGGCAATCCTCAAAGTACAAAGGGTGGGGTTATTACGAGCCACCAGATTGAATTTCATCTCATAGTAAGGCCTCTAAGCATCTCATCCCGGCAGACAGAAGTTTGGTGTGGTAAAGATTTAGGAATACACCTTCTCTGACCACCTGCTGATTGAGGAGGCCAAGTTTCACCCGGATATGGGCAGCTGAGGAAGGTCACGGCAGATGAAGGGAAAACTTTTATATCGTGGTAACAAGCTTGCTCAAAAGTTGTATCCCCTGTGAAGTTGCTCTAGAAATTTTTCTAGATGCACCAGAGCCGTTGCTCAGTTTAACATGAACCTCTGGGCTAGTTTGTAGTTGAATGATAGCATCCAGGAGTTTTGATGGAATGCCCCGGGTTTTTAGCTTTGTCCAGAGGGCCCTCCTAGAAACACAGTCAAATGCTGCCCTGAAGTTGTCAAGGCAGCAGTGCAACAAGGTTCGCAATGTAATTGCCTTTTCAGATAGCATGGATATTGCTAACACATTTGTCAGGGTGCCAGATTTTTCAGTGAAACCGGTTTGCTTCGTTGGGATAAGCCTCCTTGACTCCACCCGTTGCTGCAGATCCTTGAGTAAGAGGCTGGCAAAAATGTTGGTTCATTGTCCAGGATTGCTACAAATCTATAATTGCTGCGGTCAGATTTTGAACCTCCCATGAATATGGGTTGGATAAAGGCCCTGCGCCAGGACTCTGGTATTGCCAAACTCCTTAAACAATAATTAGAAAAGAAGAGTGAGTTTACCGGCCAAAATTAAATATCTAGCCTAAAAGTGCCCGAGGAAGGCCTTGGGCCCTGAGGTCCAATCTGATCTGGCCATAACCAGAACCTGTAGCATTTGGCAAGTCAGAGATGGAGGTCAGCAGTGGAGAGGTTGGAGCATTCACAATCTCAAGTAATTGCAGAAATGATTGGCTTGGTTGTACTTATGTGGTAGGATTCACACCCTTGTTGGGAGACGTCATAATTAGGGTACTGGAATCACTTGACATAAAATGCCTAAAATGGAAAGATTATCATTCCGATTCAGAGATGTTTGCACTTCCAACTCTGCCAGGACCATTCACTTGTCTGTTAATCAGGGCCCAAAATGTATTTTAGTCAGTTTTATTGCCTTCTTATAAAAATATCTCCAAAAAGTGATCTGCACGTCTGGCCTTCTCTTCCCAGAAAGCTTGTTTTTAAAGATTTGTCACCAGCTTAAATGCCGTTGCTAACTCATTACTGCTAGGGTTTTTATGCACTTCTCTCACGGTGAAGTTCTCAGCTTTCTTTGAGCTTAGGATCGTGGCAATAGGAGCAAAAAGCTTAATGCAGCTCTGAGGTGACTCACCGGCAGCAGCTGTATGTGGGAATTTCACAAGGAGAGAAGTAAGAAGGTTGGTCCACTCAGCAATCAGTAAGATTTCGTAATGACCCCTCTGGTAGGTTTATACATTCTCTCATGATTTTGCTATGAGTATCATCTCTCCATTGACATTGTCAGTGAGGATTCCCTTACTAGTAGCACAGGCTGGGTCATGCTGACACACGTTTGCGTTGACTCTTATGACATGGGGGCAATGGCAGCTCTGAGAGTGAGAGGCTACGAGGTAACTTTCTTCTAAGGTGAACATTTCCACATTGCATATGAAATCATCAAAATAGGACTGTGATTTTCCGTCTGATCTCGTACAATTGGGTGGAACATCCTGTGGAAGCCTTTAGGTTAGGACTTTAAATCTCAGCTTATTGAGCTGCAAGACCACAATTTCCACCAACGTGCTTCGTTGACAACCTTTGGGCTGGGTTTGTTGTGTAATGGTCCAGACACCCCCAAGGGGTGTCACTGGGGATTCCACATAGTGGTCTTGAAAGAGGATCACTTTAAAGTCTCCCATTATCATACAGTTAGATGAGGGGTGGTCCCTGGCCAAGTCACTAAGGGCCGATATGAGGTGGTTTAATTTATGTCTTTTTTTTCTTGAATTTGGGTTTATGTAAGTATTGATTACCAGGAGCTTCCAATGTGGCCTCCAATTGAGGAGTTTGACTACTTGCAACCAGGTCTCCAGCGTGGTTATAAGTTTGAGTGTCACCTGAAGCTTTATGGAAATATACAATGACAGGCCACCTTTCTTTCTGCTCTTTTAAAGTTGGTTTGACGTACTCATTGAAGCCGGGGATGGAGTGGCTGGTAATAGACCATGTTTCTCGTAGGGCATTGATTTCAAAATCGATACAGAAAGCTAGCACGTCTGTGAATGCTATTTCTGGACCACAAATGTTCCAAGAGCATAAAGAATGCGGTAAAGACTCAGTAGAGCATAGGTGTACACTATCCTTGGTCCAATCTCAGGGCTTTTGGGTTAAAGCTGAAGGCAGCTAATTCCACTTATCCCTTAGAGGATCTCGTGTCATCCTCTCTAATTTACTGGGAGCTGTGATGGTGTGACCCAATGCATTTTTTAAAACAGACTAGGCCTCCTGCCTCTGATGTTTTGCTGGAACAGCAGGATAACCAATTTCCTTGAAGGCACTGGGCCTGATGCCCTAGGAATAAAAAAAAACTCTTTTCTGGATAAGATCTTTCACATATGTGCCACAGATGCAAATGTCACCAGTGTGGGCTTGAAGATGAGACTGCCCCTGGGGGCCAGAAAATCAATTGAAGTGATATCCTGTGATACCAGGAAACTAAGCTGCGGGATGGCCTTCATTAACCTTAAGATGTTTCCCCTGTTCAAGATATTGTGGAGGCTTTGCATGTGATATTCTGGGATGAACCACAATTTGGCATTGACAGAAGCAAATTTTATAATCAAAGATCAATAGAATCAATGTTAAACAGAACAATACATAAAGCACCTTCCATACAATTAATTTCTCTAGTCTAATTTAAGTGATGGTTTTGTAAAAAGAAAAGAATCATCAGTCAAACAGAAGAACCCATAAAGAGTTTGTAAATCAGAGATGTGAAAGCATTAAGTAACTCAAAGTATGATTTAGATCTTGGTGGGACTCCTGTTGTCCCTCCATGGTACCGTTTACAAGTAACCCATCAAGCTGATTCGTCTGCATTGACAGAGGGTTTTCTGTCACATAAGCAGTGCACTGCCGATGGTGCGGTGAACTCCTCTGCTGGCTAACATTACCCCATCATCGTCAGGGTGGTGGGATTGCGCCAATCATATTTAGATTTCACAGTTGTGCTGGCGTTGTCCTAACAGCAGGATTCTGTCACAGGATACATTCAACATTGTACTAAGCCTGCAGCTATTGGATGGATGCTAGCATCACACACATTATGGTGGTCATTACAACCTCGGCGGTCTTTTAAGAAGACCGCCGAGGGACAGCCGTGCGGAAGACTGCCAGTCGTGGCGGTTTGCCGCTTGGCGTATTATGACCGTTGGCTGCTCTCCGTCGTTTTTCTGACGGAGAGCCGCCAACAGCCATACTTGCGGGCGCCGGGGAAGTGGAGGTTGCTCCACCTCCACCGCCACGCCAACAGAACACTGCCGAGCTAATCACGTCCTGTGATTCTGCGCGGCGGTGTTCTGTTGGCGGTGTGGTGTTGGCGGAGCCGCCCCCATGGCTCCCGTCCCCTCCTGGAGGATCGACGGAACAGGTAAGTCGATCATCCGTTAGGGGAGGGGGTGGGGGGATGTTGTGTGTTGTGTGGGTGCATGGGGGTGTGCGTCTGTGTATGTAGGGGGGTGTGTGAGTGCGTGTATGCTTGCGGGGGTGTTGCATGTTTCGGAAATGTGTGCGTGAATGTGGGTGTCTGACTGTATGTGTAGATGTTGGCATGTATGTCGGTGTGTGTGCGTGTATGTGTGTTGGTGGTGCCTGCGTGCATGTCAGGTGCGTATGTGTAAGGTAATGTCGGGGGTCGGGGTGGGGAGGGGGGCCCTGCCACCTTTGGGGGGTGGCAGGGGTGGTGGGGGGTGTAGGGGAGGGAGTCGGGGTGGGGATGTGGGGTGGGGGAGACCCCTATCAGTGCTAGTGAAGGAATTCCCTGGCACTGATAGTGCTTACCGCCATGGATTTCATGGCGGTTCCTACCGCTGGAAATCCACGGCGGTAAGCCGTGTCACAATACCGGCGGCGGTATTGTCACGGCCACTGGGCTGGAGACCCAGGTCTCCAGCCCTGCGGTCGTCTCCGCCCTGGCGGGCGCAATGGGAAAGCTGCGGATGACCATGGCGGTAACCGCCATGGTCATAATACTAAAAAAAAGACCGCCAGCCTGTTGGCGGTCTTACCGCCGCTTTAACACCGTCCGCCAGGGTTGTAATGACCCCCTATGTGTGTTGGCTAATTGTTTGAACCTGCATACCACACTATAAAAATACACTCCATTTCAGACCGTGATCCATTACTGTGCCAGGCCTTTTTCCAGCAGACGTTTCAACAGAGAAATCATGCTTTTTTGCTCCATCTGCTTCTTGTTCTTTTGTCATTTTTTTTCTTTAACTTGTGGGTTGCCAATCTCATTTAATAAAATTTTGTTATACTGGCAGGGATGAGAAATCTCCATTTCACAGAGGGACAATCGTCACCCATGGTGGATAAAATCATTAGAGTAGAGCCATAATTATTTGGAGCACAAAATACAATTATGGTAAAGAAAAGTACTTCCCTGGCCTCAAAATGTCACAAGGAAGCCTTGAGAACTGGTAGTGATTCTCCTAGAGATTCCTTACAACTATATCCTTGGGAGAAGAAGGCCTCACAGATCCTACATCCTGAAGGCTTGACAGGAATCCCTGATGAAGTGGAGACTGGTAAGTTATACTTTTGAACGTGTCACTAAACCTAAATGTCATTTTTGCTTGTCTTTTAGCTGTTGCTAATGTTTCCACCTTTTTCATACATTTAAACCTAGAATTTAATTTATAGTTCTGCTTTTTAGTGTAAATTAGTAGCATTCTTACTGTTTCTCTCATTTAACTAATACTGAAAATGGTTTGTCAATATTGGATTTGTTCTCCATGTTTCACATTTTTTTTTCCGTTTTTTTTTGTATGAATGTATTTTGTTTAATTAAAGTTACAGGTTTCAATCTCCATCAATTTTTACAATATGTTATGGTGCAAGTAAGTGTTCCTATGCATCTGAGCAAATTTCTCATATGTGTGCAATATTGGAAATGTTAGTTTATTTCTACTACAAATCTTCACTAGGTATGTATCACTTAAAATTTTGCAAGTGTTGTTAAAGTTTCATTGAGATGACTACAACTACTATGGTGCCTTTTTTTGATTTGCTCAAATATTATTGCAATGTTACTTTGATCAATTTCTCTCATCTTCCATATTTTTACACATGTTAAAGTGTAATGTATTTAGCTATCACCATATCATGTTATGTTGGGAAATGTGAAGTTCTTTAATGTTGTATGTTTTCATTTACATGACATTAAATTGGTTTGATGGTTTCTGTCTCACTAATCAAAGTTTGTTATCTTTAAATTTATAATATATGTTATTTTGTATGCTGAATATAAAATTCGTATGAAATAAATGCACTTTGCAATGTTCATATGATGACTAATGCTATCTATCCTACGAAGTTGTTTTATTCTCAGCTCATTACCGCACTAGGCCTTTGAATGGTTTTCTCACATTTCTTCACTCTATTGTGTTGTACTGAGAGTTTGGTATATTTCTTGTATAGAAAATATTTTTTTACATTTCATAACATCATTTTACATGATATTCTGAAGAAGTTATGTATAATATAAACCTTCATGTAACTCATTAACAACCAACTGAAAGCTATAATAATGTTATTAATTGTCATTTACCTTTTAGGCTTTTTCATTTTTCCCTCACACTTATTTGATGGGCAAACCCAGACTTCTAAAACAGATTTTATTTTTTATTAACCATAGGTCCAACACCAAGAGCACATGGACCTCCATCTGCCACAACACCAGAGGATACCTCCACTCCAGACCAGGAGCAAGTCTTCAGTGGGGGTCCTACTCCTGCAAGTTTAGATGATGAGGAGCAAGCTGGACTATCTGGGCTGCCTGGGCAGACAGCTCCAGTAAGTCTCACTCGGCCCACACCTACACCTCCAACCTCAGCTGTTACAACATCTCCATCCTTAGGTACCTTCACTTCCTATGTTCAAAGGACCATCACACCAATCATGCGTCCCCTAGTCCTGGCTGCTATTGAGCCTACATCACCGCCTCCAGTTCAGCCTGGAACCAGTGGGATGGGGCACACTTGGTAAAGGGCACAGGATAGTGGGAGTAGAGTCCCTAGGAGGGAATCTATGGGTCAGCAAAGTAAGGCCACTAAGTTCACTATCACTGAAGCCACCATCAACCAAGTCTTGGGAGCTATCAATTAGTCCCAAGATATGATGGGTCAGGAGCATACAGAGATACGGGTAATGAAGCAGTTGAAGAGGGAGCCCAGTTACCAGATGAAAAACCTGCATGATTGTTTTAACCATATCTGCAGGGCCTTCCCAGTGCTATCTTCCCCTGTCTGTGGTCCGTCAACATCTGACCAAACTACATCTGCCTAAGTCACAGACAGGAAGGGCCTGCCACAAGAGGAAACACCTGCATCCACCTCAGGCCCTGCAACTGTGAAACTACTTTTTCCCCTCAGGAGGTTTCGTTTATCTGGACCAGCAGGATCAGATGGCAAGACCTCCAACACCGCTAGCAAGAGATGCAGAAACTAATTATCTCCAGTGTGTGATTATCATTCACTCTGTGGGCTATTTTCGGGAGACATGTACCTTTCTGATTACAGTTGTATTTTGCACATTGGAATACAAACAATTTTGGCTTTTTCAATAATACTTTCATCTACCATGATTTATTTCATAAGCGGTTTGCTTTGTTGTATCCTACGTTTTCATTACTGAATATTGTTTTGTTCAATAAAAGCAAAACCTTCCACTTTCAAAGAGTGGTGTTTTATTTATTTTCTCGATTTGTACCCTTTGCATGTTTCAGCATACATTTTGAAAAGGTACTATCGAAAGGTTGTTAATGCATCAATAAATTACATGTGGGTAATGATTTGCTCATTGTTTATATATCTAAATAAAAAACAAAAACTATACATCAAAATGAATTTCTTTATTAAATTAGAATAAAGATTTGGTTTTGATGTACTTCTTCTACATTAGCACTCATGCATGATCACAATACTTCAGGCTATATTTACATGTACAATTTCCTACCTTGCCACCATGGACGAACAGGATATGACCTGAAAATTCATATAAAATAGTCAAACCATTGTTGAGTTATGTCATCAGCTGGAGCCAGAACATCTTCCTTACAATAGGAATTCCACATCAATAACACCAATAGTGAAAATAATGTCAGTACTGCATCTTGTGGACATAGGATCATTCGAATACACAGTGTCAGTTCACTGTTCAAAACAACAAATCAGAACCATTCAGAGGTGTTACGTAGATCCTACAAAGAATTAAAAATGGTTAAGAGAAATGAGAAAATATTATAGAGAGGCAATAGTGGGAAAAACTGTGACTAAATGGTTTCTGAATATGTTACCTACATGCATGAGATAACGATAAAAAACAAAGTTTACAAGCAGGTGAAATATGAACATTTTGGAAAATGTTTTGAGAAAAAAGTTCAAGATCAGTTATATTTACACAAATGCAATATAACTATTTTATATGTCTTTACACCATCTTCAAGAACAGGCGAAGAAGTCATTGGCCAAGGTGGGGAAGCAGCTGGCCATTGTGTTTCGGGTGGTGAAACATCTGACACTGTTGGACACAGTGGCATGGAGAGTGAGGGGATTGGAATGGAGGCCACCAGCTTATCATCATCTTCAGAGGCATCGCAAGTGCCCAGTCCCTAGTGGTGGTGGACCCTACCGCAACTGTACTGACCTCACCATTGTCCACCACCCATAGGCCCATCTCCGCCTTCCCTCTGGCTCCCCCCAGTTGGCCAAACCTGTCCTCCTAAAAGGGCTGGAGTCTCCTTCACCACAGGCACCTCACCCCATGCCCCTGTCACCCCGGCGGCGCTGAGTGAGGCAGCTTTTGACCTCTTATGCAGCATGTCTGTAGGCCAGACTGCAATAGTGAATGGCATCCAGAGCCTTAGCTGCTAAATGCAACAAATGGTTGCATTTATAGATGACATTCACAGTTTAATGTCTGGCATGCAGAGATCACTTGCAAAAATAGCCTTCTCACTGATCGCAGCCTTCTAACTAGCCCAACCTTCTGCCCCAACTTAGGACCCTTCCTCAGCCCTAATCCCAAATCCTACCCCAATCCCAAGCACACTCACTTCTTTGCAGGCACCCACTCCAACAGACACAAGCAGCACAATCACACACACACATACCCACAAACACACAAAGAAACACACACACAACATATACACACTATTACACCCACAACCACCACAACCACTACCACACTGACAACCACACCACAACCACTAGCCCATCCACATGCACCACAACCACACCAAACCCACAAGGCAAGATGGCTGTATAGACGCTCATTTTGGCACTCTCACCAGCAGAGTTTTAAAACCTGGACCCTGTGATGCTGCATCGCAGATCAGTTGCTACGCCCTGGGGGCCCTCTGGCAAAATCTGGGGCTGTTCTGTGACCAGCATTAGGAAAGGACCATACTGCTGTGAGCCACCACCATGCTGTTTCCTTGAGGCCTGACAGACCTGCGGTGACCCACTGGAGCCCATGTTCGAGGAGCACTGATCAATACAGACCCCCAATCTGAGGTGGAGCAGACAGGGACCTCCCATGAAACCTGGGGCAGATGCGAATGCAGCCTGCCACACGGCTGCAGTGAAGTGCCCAAGGAGCTGGCTGCCTCTGCAGAGCAAAAGAGGTGCGGAGTCGGCTCCCCCTGCCCTGCCTGTGTCCCACTGCTGTCACCCTTGGGGCCCACCCAGGCGGAGACATCCCCCAGGGTCCATGAATCTGCACAACTGGATGGGGTCACAACAGACACCGGCGTGGGGAAAGAGGTCATCAGAGTTGGGGCCTACTGCAGCCTATTTTGATTCAGACTGGGCATTGACATGACCTACCAGGTGGATCCTGAGACCTGGTTTGTTGCTGTAACAGCATATTCTGGGGGGATAGGCAGCCCTGCACCCTTTCTGGTGTTGCAATCCTTTGCTGTTGTGCCAGGGCGGGCCTCTCCCTGGTCATGTGACCTGCCGCTGGATTGCAGTGGCACTGTGGACCTTCCCCAGAATGGTCCTGTCCCCACGAGTCAGTGGAGCCTAGTGGCACTGTGAACCTTCCCCAGAATGTTCCTGTCCCCACGAGTCAGTGATTCCTGATTTTGGCCGGCCCGACAGGACTGGGAATTAATCGACACCCTATATTACAGAGTCTAAATAGGTCTACCGGGGAAGAAGCGTCATCTTTGGAGGGCAGAGGCCCCATACTTTACGGGGTGATCACAGCCTCATATATCACAGCGAGAACAGCATTCCACCATGGTGAAGGCTCAAAACCCAAGGCACCACAGATTAATAAGGTATCAAATTATATGCAGCCACCCACTACAGAAAACCAGGTGCATGAAGAGACCCAATTGGCCAGTGAGGGGCGCTATCTTGCGGGGGTCTCTTTGGCAGATCCTATGACTGTGATAGTAAATCTGTGTAAATTTCAATGTTGTGGCAATTGACAATCATTTACAATTGGCAAAATGCCAATATATATCATGGACACATTAGCTAGCTAAAGAAGTAAGCCTGTGTAACTCTTAAGGTTGTGGCGATTGACAAGACCGTAAACCAGCCTCCAAAATTCAAAGAGCAACATGCAATATGAAAAAGCAGCGGTTGTTGTCAACCACATAGAAAGCACAAGGAGTCTGATATTCATGCCTAAACGAAAGATAAGTTGAAACCAGCAACAATTTTAAAAGGCTGGTTAATTGAGGCAAATTACAAAAATCAATATCAAGAAAATAGCAGCATGTTGTCATAAGCCAAGTCCACTCGGGGGTCCCTCTGATATTCGGAACCAAATCCAGCACTAGAACCACGTTTACTCTGGAAGAGGGAAACCCTCGGTGAAAATGCAAGGTGCCATTTAAGAGACAGTAGCAGCAGTGCCTATAAAGTGCTTGACCAGTAGATTATGTTGTGCAATGCAAAAGGCCGTGTTAACATAACTAAGGTATGCGAGCAGCGACTTAGTACTCAGGTCTGAAGCCAGCACCAACTGGTAATTTGCATTCAACATGATTTGATGTAACTCCAAATGCTGATAATGACTAAGGTGGTCATTATGACCCTGGCGGTATTACAACCGCAGGGCCAAAACGACGGGAGCACCGCCAACAGGCTGGCGGTGCCTCCCGGCGTATTTTGACCGCGGCGGTAGCGCCGCGGTCGCACCGCCGGGGCCGGCGGTTTCCCGCCGTTTTAGCCCCGGCTGTGATAATCCGCCAGGGCAGCGCTGCAAGCAGCGCTGCCCTGGGGATTATGACCCCCCTACCGCCAGCCTGTTTCTGGCGGTTTGCACCGCCAGGAAGAGGCTGGCGGTAAGGGGTGTCCTGGGGCCTCTGGGGGCCTCTGCACTGCCCATGCCACTGGCATGGGCATTGCAGGGGCCCCCTAACAGGGCCCCGGGCAGCTTTTCACTTTCTGCTATGCTACTGCACCCATCGCAAGGCCGCAACACCGCCGGCTCCATTAGGAGCCGGCTCCTATGTCGCGGCCTCATCCCCGCTGGGCCGGCGGGCGTAAACTTGGTTTGCGCCCACCGGCCCAGCAGGGATGTCGTAATGGGGTCCGCGGGAGTGCGGCTGCAGCTTGTAATGACCTCCTAAGTGCAGGGTGCAAAAATTAAAATAACAACTAAATTACAATACATTTTCATGAGCAAACATGGAGGTAAATAGGTAAGGTAGATCTCACTGTAACCAGAAAACAAAATGTGATAAACAGGCACAAATAAAAAGGTAAGCATCACTTCGATCAAGGGCATGCACAGAAGTTTCTCAAATGTTCAGTGATTCAGACAGTCGTTGAATGCGCCTTTATGGGGAGGAACTTGGATGAAATTTGGTAAAGTGCTCTGGCTGATACCGTGCTGTGGTACCCCTGAGTAACAGATCTTCTTGACTGCTGGAGCCACAAACAACCAGCAAGATGTTCAAGGAGGTGTTGTCAGGGTTATGGGTGTCAATAATTGCCTGCCAGCATGAGCGTGTGGCCAGTTTGTTCTATTACAAATAAAGGAGTGATTTCCGTTCCTAAAGTAAAAGTGGGCAACTGCAGGCAATACATTGGAAAGATTTATCGTACAGTCCACCCCCGCATGTTATTGATTCCAAGGGCCAGCGTCACTTGGCTTGATGTTTCATGAATGGCCATTCATCAAGTCTAAGGGCGATGAGTCTTGCTTTTTTGTATTTAGAGTATGTGCAAGATAAATAAAGTAAAATTGGCTTTTGTTGATAGGAATTAATGACAGCCCACACATGGTTGCGCTTTGCTAAAACATCCATGTCGCTTGATGTGAAAGGAAGCACGCATGATTTTTAAAACATTCCTTAAAATCATTTAGACTCATGTGGAAGGCCCAGAGCTCTCAGAGAGTTCAAAATGCTAAGGCAATCCTCAAAGTACAAAGGGTGGGGTTATTACGAGCCACCAGATTGAATTTCATCTCATAGTAAGGCCTCTAAGCATCTCATCCCGGCAGACAGAAGTTTGGTGTGGTAAAGATTTAGGAATACACCTTCTCTGACCACCTGCTGATTGAGGAGGCCAAGTTTCACCCGGATATGGGCAGCTGAGGAAGGTCACGGCAGATGAAGGGAAAACTTTTATATCGTGGTAACAAGCTTGCTCAAAAGTTGTATCCCCTGTGAAGTTGCTCTAGAAATTTTTCTAGATGCACCAGAGCCGTTGCTCAGTTTAACATGAACCTCTGGGCTAGTTTGTAGTTGAATGATAGCATCCAGGAGTTTTGATGGAATGCCCCGGGTTTTTAGCTTTGTCCAGAGGGCCCTCCTAGAAACACAGTCAAATGCTGCCCTGAAGTTGTCAAGGCAGCAGTGCAACAAGGTTCGCAATGTAATTGCCTTTTCAGATAGCATGGATATTGCTAACACATTTGTCAGGGTGCCAGATTTTTCAGTGAAACCGGTTTGCTTCGTTGGGATAAGCCTCCTTGACTCCACCCGTTGCTGCAGATCCTTGAGTAAGAGGCTGGCAAAAATGTTGGTTCATTGTCCAGGATTGCTACAAATCTATAATTGCTGCAGTCAGATTTTGAACCTCCCATGAATATGGGTTGGATAAAGGCCCTGCGCCAGGACTCTGGTATTGCCAAACTCCTTAAACAATAATTAAAAAGCAGAGTGAGTTTACCGGCCAAAATTAAATATCTAGCCTAAAAGTGCCCGAGGAAGGCCTTGGGCCCTGAGGTCCAATCTGATCTGGCCATAACCAGAACCTGTAGCATTTGGCAAGTCAGAGATGGAGGTCAGCAGTGGAGAGGTTGGAGCATTCACAATCTCAAGTAATTGCAGAAATGATTGGCTTGGTTGTACTTATGTGGTAGGATTCACACCCTTGTTGGGAGACGTCGTAATTAGGGTACTGGAATCACTTGACATAAAATGCCTAAAATGGAAAGATTATCAGTCCGATTCAGAGATGTTTGCACTTCCAACTCTGCCAGGACCATTCACTTGTCTGTTAATCAGGGCCCAAAATGTATTTTAGTCAGTTTTATGCCTTCTTATAAAAATATCTCCAAAAAGTGATCTGCACGTCTGGCCTTCTCTTCCCAGAAAGCTTGTTTTTAAAGATTTGTCACCAGCTTAAATGCCGTTGCTAACTCATTACTGCTAGGGTTTTTATGCACTTCTCTCACGGTGAAGTTCTCAGCTTTCTTTGAGCTTAGGATCGTGGCAATAGGAGCAAAAAGCTTAATGCAGCTCTGAGGTGACTCACCGGCAGCATCTGTATGTGGGAATTTCACAAGGAGAGAAGTAAGAAGGTTGGTCCACTCAGCAATCAGTAAGATTTCGTAATGACCCCTCTGGTAGGTTTATACATTCTCTCATGATTTTGCTATGAGTATCATCTCTCCATTGACATTGTCAGTGAGGATTCCCTTACTAGTAGCACAGGCTGGGTCATGCTGACACACGTTTGCGTTGACTCTTATGACATGGGGGCAATGGCAGCTCTGAGAGTGAGAGGCTACGAGGTAACTTTCTTCTAAGGTGAACATTTCCACATTGCATATGAAATCATCAAAATAGGACTGTGATTTTCCGTCTGATCTCGTACAATTGGGTGGAACATCCTGTGGAAGCCTTTAGGTTAGGACTTTAAATCTCAGCTTATTGAGCTGCAAGACCACAATTTCCACCAACGTGCTTCGTTGACAACCTTTGGGCTGGGTTTGTTGTGTAATGGTCCAGACACCCCCAAGGGGTGTCACTGGGGATTCCACATAGTGGTCTTGAAAGAGGATCACTTTAAAGTCTCCCATTATCATACAGTTAGATGAGGGGTGGTCCCTGGCCAAGTCACTAAGGGCCGATATGAGGTGGTTTAATTTATGTCTTTTTTTTCTTGAATTTGGGTTTATGTAAGTATTGATTACCAGGAGCTTCCAATGTGGCCTCCAATTGAGGAGTTTGACTACTTGCAACCAGGTCTCCAGCGTGGTTATAAGTTTGAGTGTCACCTGAAGCTTTATGGAAATATGCAATGACAGGCCACCTTTCTTTCTGCTCTTTTAAAGTTGGTTTGACGTACTCATTGAAGCCGGGGATGGAGTGGCTGGTAATAGACCATGTTTCTCGTAGGGCATTGATTTCAAAATCGATACAGAAAGCTAGCACGTCTGTGAATGCTATTTCTGGACCACAAATGTTCCAAGAGCATAAAGAATGCGGTAAAGACTCAGTAGAGCATAGGTGTACACTATCCTTGGTCCAATCTCAGGGCTTTTGGGTTAAAGCTGAAGGCAGCTAATTCCACTTATCCCTTAGAGGGTCTCGTGTCATCCTCTCTAATTTACTGGGAGCTGTGATGGTGTGACCCAATGCATTTTTTAAAACAGACTAGGCCTCCTGCCTCTGATGTTTTGCTGGAACAGCAGGATAACCAATTTCCTTGAAGGCACTGGGCCTGATGCCCTAGGAATAAAAAAAAACTCTTTTCTGGATAAGATCTTTCACATATGTGCCACAGATGCAAATGTCACCAGTGTGGGCTTGAAGATGTGACTGCCCCTGGGGGCCAGAAAATCAATTGAAGTGATATCCTGTGATACCAGGAAACTAAGCTGCGGGATGGCCTTCATTAACCTTAAGATGTTTCCCCTGTTCAAGATATTGTGGAGGCTTTGCATGTGATATTCTGGGATGAACCACAATTTGGCATTGACAGAAGCAAATTTTATAATCAAAGATCAATAGAATCAATGTTAAACAGAACAATACATAAAGCACCTTCCATACAATTAATTTCTCTAGTCTAATTTAAGTGATGGTTTTGTAAAAAGAAAAGAATCATCAGTCAAACAGAAGAACCCATAAAGAGTTTGTAAATCAGAGATGTGAAAGCATTAAGTAACTCAAAGTATGATTTAGATCTTGGTGGGACTCCTGTTGTCCCTCCATGGTACCGTTTACAAGTACCCCATCAAGCTGATTCGTCTGCATTGACAGAGGGTTTTCTGTCACATAAGCAGTGCACTGCCGATGGTGCGGTGAACTCCTCTGCTGGCTAACATTACCCCATCATCGTCAGGGTGGTGGGATTGCGCCAATCATATTTAGATTTCACAGTTGTCCTAACAGCAGGATTCTGTCACAGGATACATTCAACATTGTACTAAGCCTGCAGCTATTGGATGGATGCTAGCATCACACACATTATGGTGGTCATTACAACCTCGGCGGTCTTTTAAGAAGACCGCCGAGGGACCGCCGTGCGGAAGACTGCCAGTCGTGGCGGTTTGCCGCTTGGCGTATTATGACCGTTGGCTGCTCTCCGTCGTTTTTCTGACGGAGAGCCGCCAACAGCCATACTTGCGGGCGGCGGGGAAGTGGAGGTTGCTCCACCTCCACCGCCACGCCAACAGAACACTGCCGAGCTAATCACGTCCTGTGATTCTGTGCGGCGGTGTTCTGTTGGCGGTGTGGTGTTGGCGGAGCCGCCCCCATGGCTCCCGTCCCCTCCTGGAGGATCGACGGAACAGGTAAGTCGATCATCCGTTAGGGGAGGGGGTGGGGGGATGTTGTGTGTTGTGTGGGTGCATGGGGGTGTGCGTCTGTGTATGTAGGGGGGTGTGTGAGTGCGTGTATGCTTGCGGGGGTGTTGCATGTTTCGGAAATGTGGGCGTGAATGTGGGTGTCTGACTGTATGTGTAGATGTTGGCATGTATGTCGGTGTGTGTGCGTGTATGTGTGTTGGTGGTGCCTGCGTGCATGTCAGGTGCGTATGTGTAAGGTAATGTCGGGGGTCGGGGTGGGGAGGGGGGCCCTGCTACCTTTGGGGGGTGGCAGGGGTGGTGGGGGGTGTAGGGGAGGGAGTCGGGGTGGGGATGTGGGGTGGGGGAGACCCCTATCAGTGCTAGTGAAGGAATTCCCTGGCACTGATAGTGCTTACCGCCATGGATTTCATGGCGGTTCCTACCGCTGGAAATCCACGGCGGTAAGCCGGGTCACAATACCGGCGGCGGTATTGTCACGGCCACTGGGCTGGAGACCCAGGTCTCCAGCCCTGCGGTCGTCTCCGCCCTGGCGGGCGCAATGGGAAAGCGGCGGATGACCATGGCGGTAACCGCCATGGTCATAATACTAAAAAAAAGACCGCCAGCCTGTTGGCGGTCTTACCGCCGCTTTAACACCGTCCGCCAGGGTTGTAATGACCCCCTATGTGTGTTGGCTAATTGTTTGAACCTGCATACCACACTATAAAAACACACTCCATTTCAGACCGTGATCCATTACTGTGCCAGGCCTTTTTCCAGCAGACGTTTCAACAGAGAAATCATGCTTTTTTGCTCCATCTGCTTCTTGTTCTTTTGTCATTTTTTTTCTTTAACTTGTGGGTTGCCAATCTCATTTAATAAAATTTTGTTATACTGGCAGGGATGAGAAATCTCCATTTCACAGAGGGACAATCGTCACCCATGGTGGATAAAATCATTAGAGTAGAGCCATAATTATTTGGAGCACAAAATACAATTATGGTAAAGAAAAGTACGTTCCCTGGCCTCAAAATGTCACAAGGAAGCCCTGAGAACTGGTAGTGATTCTCCTAGAGATTCCTTACAACTATATCCTTGGGAGAAGAAGGCCTCACAGATCCTACATCCTGAAGGCTTGACAGGAATCCCTGATGAAGTGGAGACTGGTAAGTTATACTTTTGAACGTGTCACTAAACCTAAATGTCATTTTTGCTTGTCTTTTAGCTGTTGCTAATGTTTCCACCTTTTTCATACATTTAAACCTAGAATTTAATTTATAGTTCTGCTTTTTAGTGTAAATTAGTAGCATTCTTACTGTTTCTCTCATTTAACTAATACTGAAAATGGTTTGTCAATATTGGATTTGTTCTCCATGTTTCACATTTATTTTTCCGTTTTTTTTTGTATGAATGTATTTTGTTTAATTAAAGTTACAGGTTTCAATCTCCATCAATTTTTACAATATGTTATGGTGCAAGTAAGTGTTCCTATGCATCTGAGCAAATTTCTCATATGTGTGCAATATTGGAAATGTTAGTTTATTTCTACTACAAATCTTCACTAGGTATGTATCACTTAAAATTTTGCAAGTGTTGTTAAAGTTTCATTGAGATGACTACAACTACTATGGTGCCTTTTTTTGATTTGCTCAAATATTATTGCAATGTTACTTTGATCAATTTCTCTCATCTTCCATATTTTTACACATGTTAAAGTGTAATGTATTTAGCTATCACCATATCATGTTATGTTGGGAAATGTGAAGTTCTTTAATGTTGTATGTTTTCATTTACATGACATTAAATTGGTTTGATGGTTTCTGTCTCACTAATCAAAGTTTGTTATCTTTAAATTTATAATATATGTTATTTTGTATGCTGAATATAAAATTCGTATGAAATAAATGCACTTTGCAATGTTCATATGATGACTAATGCTATCTATCCTACGAAGTTGTTTTATTCTCAGCTCATTACCGCACTAGGCCTTTGAATGGTTTTCTCACATTTCTTCACTCTATTGTGTTGTACTGAGAGTTTGGTATATTTCTTGTATAGAACATATTTTTTTACATTTCATAACATCATTTTACATGATATTCTGAAGAAGTTATGTATAATATAAACCTTCATGTAACTCATTAACAACCAACTGAAAGCTATAATAATGTTATTAATTGTCATTTACCTTTTAGGCTTTTTCATTTTTCCCTCACACTTATTTGATGGGCAAACCCAGACTTCTAAAACAGATTTTATTTTTTATTAACCATAGGTCCAACACCAAGAGCACATGGACCTCCATCTGCCACAACACCAGAGGATACCTCCACTCCAGACCAGGAGCAAGTCTTCAGTGGGGGTCCTACTCCTGCAAGTTTAGATGATGAGGAGCAAGCTGGACTATCTGGGCTGCCTGGGCAGACAGCTCCAGTAAGTCTCACTCGGCCCACACCTACACCTCCAACCTCAGCTGTTACAACATCTCCATCCTTAGGTACCTTCACTTCCTATGTTCAAAGGACCATCACACCAATCATGCGTCCCCTAGTCCTGGCTGCTATTGAGCCTACATCACCGCCTCCAGTTCAGCCTGGAACCAGTGGGATGGGGCACACTTGGTAAAGGGCACAGGATAGTGGGAGTAGAGTCCCTAGGAGGGAATCTATGGGTCAGCAAAGTAAGGCCACTAAGTTCACTATCACTGAAGCCACCATCAACCAAGTCTTGGGAGCTATCAATTAGTCCCAAGATATGATGGGTCAGGAGCATACAGAGATACGGGTAATGAAGCAGTTGAAGAGGGAGCCCAGTTACCAGATGAAAAACCTGCATGATTGTTTTAACCATATCTGCAGGGCCTTCCCAGTGCTATCTTCCCCTGTCTGTGGTCCGTCAACATCTGACCAAACTACATCTGCCTAAGTCACAGACAGGAAGGGCCTGCCACAAGAGGAAACACCTGCATCCACCTCAGGCCCTGCAACTGTGAAACTACTTTTTCCCCTCAGGAGGTTTCGTTTATCTGGACCAGCAGGATCAGATGGCAAGACCTCCAACACCGCTAGCAAGAGATGCAGAAACTAATTATCTCCAGTGTGTGATTATCATTCACTCTGTGGGCTATTTTCGGGAGACATGTACCTTTCTGATTACAGATGTATTTTGCACATTGGAATACAAACAATTTTGGCTTTTTCAATAATACTTTCATCTACCATGATTTATTTCATAAGCGGTTTGCTTTGTTGTATCCTACGTTTTCATTACTGAATATTGTTTTGTTCAATAAAAGCAAAACCTTCCACTTTCAAAGAGTGGTGTTTTATTTATTTTCTCGATTTGTACCCTTTGCATGTTTCAGCATACATTTTGAAAAGGTACTATCGAAAGGTTGTTAATGCATCAATAAATTACATGTGGGTAATGATTTGCTCATTGTTTATATATCTAAATAAAAAACAAAAACTATACATCAAAATGAATTTCTTTATTAAATTAGAATAAAGATTTGGTTTTGATGTACTTCTTCTACATTAGCACTCATGCATGATCACAATACTTCAGGCTATATTTACATGTACAATTTCCTACCTTGCCACCATGGACGAACAGGATATGACCTGAAAATTCATATAAAATAGTCAAACCATTGTTGAGTTATGTCATCAGCTGGAGCCAGAACATCTTCCTTACAATAGGAATTCCACATCAATAACACCAATAGTGAAAATAATGTCAGTACTGCATCTTGTGGACATAGGATCATTCGAATACACAGTGTCAGTTCACTGTTCAAAGCAACAAATCAGAACCATTCAGAGGTGTTACGTAGATCCTACAAAGAATTAAAAATGGTTAAGAGAAATGAGAAAATATTATAGAGAGGCAATAGTGGGAAAAACTGTGACTAAATGGTTTCTGAATATGTTACCTACATGCATGAGATAACGATAAAAAACAAAGTTTACAAGCAGGTGAAATATGAACATTTTGGAAAATGTTTTGAGAAAAAAGTTCAAGATCAGTTATATTTACACAAATGCAATATAACTATTTTATATGTCTTTACACCATCTTCAAGAACAGGCGAAGAAGTCATTGGCCAAGGTGGGGAAGCAGCTGGCCATTGTGTTTCGGGTGGTGAAACATCTGACACTGTTGGACACAGTGGCATGGAGAGTGAGGGGATTGGAATGGAGGCCACCAGCTTATCATCATCTTCAGAGGCATCGCAAGTGCCCAGTCCCTAGTGGTGGTGGACCCTACCGCAACTGTACTGACCTCACCATTGTCCACCACCCATAGGCCCATCTCCGCCTTCCCTCTGGCTCCCCCCAGTTGGCCAAACCTGTCCTCCTAAAAGGGCTGGAGTCTCCTTCACCACAGGCACCTCACCCCATGCCCCTGTCACCCCGGCGGCGCTGAGTGAGGCAGCTTTTGACCTCTTATGCAGCATGTCTGTAGGCCAGACTGCAATAGTGAATGGCATCCAGAGCCTTAGCTGCTAAATGCAACAAATGGTTGCATTTATAGATGACATTCACAGTTTAATGTCTGGCATGCAGAGATCACTTGCAAAAATAGCCTTCTCACTGATCGCAGCCTTCTAACTAGCCCAACCTTCTGCCCCAATTTAGGACCCTTCCTCAGCCCTAATCCCAAATCCTACCCCAATCCCAAGCACACTCACTTCTTTGCAGGCACCCACTCCAACAGACACAAGCAGCACAATCACACACACACATACCCACAAACACACAAAGAAACACACACACAACATATACACACTATTACACCCACAACCACCACAACCACTACCACACTGACAACCACACCACAACCACTAGCCCATCCACATGCACCACAACCACACCAAACCCACAAGGCAAGATGGCTGTATAGACGCTCATTTTGGCACTCTCACCAGCAGAGTTTTAAAACCCGGACCCTGTGATGCTGCATCGCAGATCAGTTGCTACGCCCTGGGGGCCCTCTGGCAAAATCTGGGGCTGTTCTGTGACCAGCATTAGGAAAGGACCATACTGCTGTGAGCCGCCACCATGCTGTTTCCTTGAGGCCTGACAGACCTGCGGTGACCCACTGGAGCCCATGTTCGAGGAGCACTGATCAATACAGACCCCCAATCTGAGGTGGAGCAGACAGGGACCTCCCATGAAACCTGGGGCAGATGCGAATGCAGCCTGCCACACGGCTGCAGTGAAGTGCCCAAGGAGCTGGCTGCCTCTGCAGAGCAAAAGAGGTGCGGAGTCGGCTCCCCCTGCCCTGCCTGTGTCCCACTGCTGTCACCCTTGGGGCCCACCCAGGCGGAGACATCCCCCAGGGTCCATGAATCTGCACAACTGGATGGGGTCACAACAGACACCGGCGTGGGGAAAGAGGTCATCAGAGTTGGGGCCTACTGCAGCCTATTTTGATTCAGACTGGGCATTGACATGACCTACCAGGTGGATCCTGAGACCTGGTTTGTTGCTGTAACAGCATATTCTGCGGGGATAGGCAGCCCTGCACCCTTTCTGGTGTTGCAATCCTT
Source organism: Pleurodeles waltl (assembly GCF_031143425.1). Classification (NCBI taxonomy): domain Eukaryota; kingdom Metazoa; phylum Chordata; class Amphibia; order Caudata; family Salamandridae; genus Pleurodeles; species Pleurodeles waltl. Next base: position 533,283,324 of record NC_090436.1, read on the forward strand.
TGCTGTTGTGCCAGGGCGGGCCTCTCCCTGGTCATGTGACCTGCCCCTGGATTGCAGGGGGAGCCTAGTGGCACTGTGAACCTTCCCCAGAATGGTCCTGTCCCCACGAGTCAGTGATTCCTGCTTTTGGCCGGCCCGACAGGACTGGGAATTAATCGACACCCTATATTACAGAGTCTAAATAGGTCTACCGGGGAAGAAGCGTCATCTTTGGAGGGCAGAGGCCCCATACTTTACGGGGTGATCACAGCCTCATATATCACAGCGAGAACAGCATTCCACCATGGTGAAGGCTCAAAACCCAAGGCACCACAGATTAATAAGGTATCAAATTATATGCAGCCACCCACTACAGAAAACCAGGTGCATGAAGAGACCCAATTGGCCAGTGAGGGGCGCTATCTTGCGGGGGTCTCTTTGGCAGATCCTATGACTGTGATAGCACCCTACAGCAAGAGGTCTGTTCCCTTAGAGACACTGTAATTTGGCTACAAAAGCAGAGTACTTCTCCCCAAAAGTCTGTCAACATTTTTTATAATTGAGAGGGCACACCGGGCGCCTCCTCAGGCAGTGATCACCTGTCTGTTCAATTTTTGCGACAGGGACGCTATCCTGCAGAATACCCATGCAAGGGGCCCCTTGATGTTCGAGGGTCGCCCTATATCTATGCTGCTTACAGGCAAATGGTCCAGGAACAAAGGAAGACTTTTGTGTCTGCCAAGAAGCGGTTGCGAAACCTTGACCTGAAATATAGCCTTATGTTACTGGCAAAACTGAGGGTTCGGTATGAAGGGAAGCCTCTTTTCTGCAGAGGATGCGAGTGCTGTCTGTCTGTGGGAGACCGGTCACTGGAGGAGTGTGGATGAAGGCAGAAGGTCGGAGGAAATTGTAGTTGGCCCCAGTGGTACTCTACAGACTGAGGCGGTGGTGACAGACTCGGGGTAGGTCTCACAGGATCTACAGGGAGATCAGGCATTCAGAGACAATGAATCTGCCCAGACCTGAGCTTTGACTGACATAAGACATGGTGTGAATCGAGGTGGGCAGCACCATACCTGAGTTCCATGAACACCCCTTTTCTGTCCCCTTTGAGGTGGGGCACAGTTCTACCTCATTGGGGACATTAATTTAAGATGACAGTCATGATGTACTGTGAGTCAATGTTTTTGATCTGCCCTGCTGTTGGGATGGTGTGTTCAATCTCCTTTTTCGTAGCAAACATCTGATACGCTGACAGGGGTCTTAGAGGCTGGGGACATGGGGTTGTGGTTTGAGTGGGCAGGTGACACTGCCCAAGGGGGGGAGGTAGTTGGTAGAATACATCAGGAGTATTGTTGAGATACTGGTGGAGAAATTAGTACTGCTTTGGTGTGTCTGCAACCCCTGAGAAGCGCTGATGGAGTCTGTGTGATGGGGGCTTGGCTATGGACAATTGTGGTGGACTAACTGGTGCATTGCTGACTTATCCATAGTATGGCTGCTAATATGAGTAAATTGATTACCTAGAATGTCCTAGGGTTAGCCCAGTTTGAGAAACATAGAAGAGGATTGCTTATTTGAGATAATACAAGATTGCTTTTGCATTCCTCCAGGAGATGCATGTGTGGGGTGACTGCATTCCTAGTTTGCATAAGAGCTGGAGAGCAAATATATGCTACCTTATCCTCTTACTATGGTCGGGGTGGCCCCGGGGTTGCCGTTTAAACACCAAAACCATCTAGTGGATCTGGAGGGTAGGTTTGTCATATTGCATGGGACCCTTGGCTGTCAGGAACTGTGTCTTATTAATGTCTACGCTCCCAATAATGACTGTCAAAATGTTTTCCCTGACATCATGCCTAGGTCAACACCCTATATGCACATGGCTGTGATGCTCACAGGGGACTGTAATTATCTCTTGAATGAGGGGCTCGATTGGGAGCCCCGTACCATTACTAAACCCTGGCTCACCACAACACTCCGGGACACATTAGAGGGCCTAACCCTACATGACATATGGCACAAGAGGAATCATTTGCAGAAACTTTTCTCTTGATACACCCAGCGACATGTACTTCTAGTCGTCTGTATTAGTATTTTGTCTCTACCAAATTAGCACCCAGAGTGACTGATATCACTTATTTACCCAGATATCTTTCCGACGAGTCTCCGCTCTTGAAGAGCTTTGAGGGCAAGCCGGGTCGCTGGGCGATACCTTTGTGCAATTTCAGGGCAAAGGCCCTAGTGGATCTACATTTGCATAGATGGTTTGGGACACATTGACAAACTACTTCACAGACAATTGGGGTTTGGACACTAGCAGAGTCCTCGATTCCAGGGCCATGAAGGTCATCCTGCATGGGGTATGCATCACCACGTCCTATGGGGCTCAAGGTCAATTAGAACATGACATTCAGGTTCATGAAAAGAAGCTGGGCCAATTGGAGGCTGCGCTCCCCTTTAACCTCCAGTTATTAGCAGCCTGGCGCACAGTGCAAACTGAGCTCTTGGAAGACTGGTGTCGGCTCAAGAAACACCACTATACAGATCACAGGCAGTGTTTGCATGTGGAAGGGGACAGGACGAGAGCACTGTTGGCCCGAATTGCCAAGAGGGAATACCCTGAAACCACTATGCTTTCATTATGTGCAGGTACAGGTGCCCTGGTACACACTCAGGGGGCGAACAATAAAGTGTTTTACTCCCATATACGCAAAGTCTATGCCGAGTGACTGCCCCTGTTATCAGAGGCTCTGTCAAAATTTCTGTCAAACATACAGCTCCCTTGTCTGGATTTGGAGTCCAGTGACACAATGGATGTCCTGTTCTCTAAAGAAGAGATTTTTTGTAACAAAAAACCCCGGGCAGTGATGGACAACCCGCAGAATTTTACCATAAGTATGCAGATGTCCTAGCTGAGAGGCTGTTGGAGGTCTACAAAGAGGCACTGCAACTCTGCACTTCCGTCTTCCCTACAAGGGTTGTCATGATTCCAAAACCAGGCAAGGACCGAACAGTGAGCTTGGCCTACAGGCCAATATCCTTGCTAAATATGGACATGAACATCCTTAGCAGTGCCCTGGAGGCTTGTCTGCTCCCCCAGATGCCCACTCTGACGTACCTGAACCAATCGGGCTTCAGCACAATTCGGAATATCCTGCACAATTTAAGATGGATGGCCCATGTATACCATGCCCCATAACTCCTAACTGATGAATATGCCCTGGCACTCTTAGATATTGAGCAAGTATTTGATTCCCTGAATTGGGAATATCTGTGGTGCATGCTCCAGCAGATGGGTCTGGGTCCCTGATTCATCTTGTGGGTCTGCTTTCTTTATTCGGACCCATGCACCAGGTGCATTCTGGTAGAGTGTTGTCTGAGCCCTTTCAACTGAAAAGGGGCACTCAACAGGGTTGCCCCCTCTCAGCGCTCCTGTTTGCCATAGCCATTGAACCCTTAGCAGGGACCCTACAATGAGCGATGGGCCCATGGAGCATTACGCTTGGGGAGACCACCCTTGTAGTCTCCCTTTACACAAACAATGTCCTTTTTTTATTTTCAGCAGCCGACATACTCCGCCTTATCCTATTTAACATCATACAGGAGTATGGAAAACTCTTGGAACTTTGAGTTAGCTCAAACAAGCCTAAATCATTTTTACTGGGCAGGCTGGTGAGGATTCCTCCTGAGGATCTCCCCTGGGAGTTGCAGGAGTTTTGATATCCAGGGGTCCAGTTGACTCATACAGCCTGACCTACCTTGAGCAGCACATTGACGGAGTGGCAGAGAGGGTACAAATGTAGACTCACTTCTGGAGGGAGTCGCCATTATCTCTAATAGGTAAAATTGCTATAACTGAAGTCATAATACGTCCTCGCTGTCTTTATGCCCTACTGAGTACACTATATGTGATCACACAACACTAGTTCTGGACTCTTGATGGTCTGATAGTGGACCCAAGGGGCCTCAGTGCTAACGTGTTGGACTAGCCACCTTAAAAAGAACAATAGAGCAAGGAAGGCTTGCGATCCAACACTTGGAACTTATTACATGGCAGCCAAGCTACAACATGGCTCGATCAAGAAGACAATTGAGAGAAGAGGCTTTTACAGAGCACGTAAGTGGGAAGGCCTCTACATGTAGTGGGGCTGCCGGTTTCCCCCACCTTTCTCCACATCAATCAATTGGTGGCAGGGTTATGGGAAGGGGTGATCCAACACGCTCCGTACGCTCCAGAAATGCCTCTGTGGGTGGTTCAACCTTTTATGAAAATCGCAGACTCCATGTGTACAGAGATGGAAGGATGGTGGGTGCAAAACCATGGGGGAACCTTTACACAGAGCAGTGCTTCATTACCAGCGAGGAGGAGGACAGTACCTACAGTACATGAAGATCTCAAGTACGGCATGTGAGGTGTGGCCTTCCTTCTCTGATGATCCGGCTTGATCCTCGTTTTGTCAGTCATGCTAAGCATGGCAGGGTGACACAGGTTGGTTTACCACTTGTATCCAGCATTACGTGCTGAACTCCCACAGGCAAGGCTGCCTATACAAAGTAAAAGGGAAACGATCATTAAGAAACCATTATTGGCCAGGGACTGGGTAAAGATCCAAGAGGGGGTGCAAAGAGCCAGTCAGCGAGTTCCAATGCCTGCTTCAAACTCCTACAATATAACTTTATACACCAGACATATCTTACCCCGCAAACATTGCATGCGATCTATGAACATAGGTGGGCCATCTTTACCCGTTGTGGAGCACAAACAGCAGACTTCCTGCATATGGTATGGTCCTGCTCATCCTTGTCCTCTTATTGGAGTACTGTGCTGCATAGCAGTAATAGAACCTCAGGGTGGGAGGTACAGCTAGAAATTTGACCAGTGCTATTGGGTCTTCTTCTGTCACCTGTTTAGAAGCATTTGAGCAGGAAGTTTGTCCTTCTCAGACTTGTCCCAGCACAAAGATGTAGAGCCATTGCATGGCTATGGCCGATGCCCCCTACCCATGCCGTGTGGATGAAAGATGCAGTTGAATGGGCGAGTACGAAGGAGGCATGAATGCACCATGTTCGCACAGATGAGAACTTGGGGGATGACTTCTGAGCTTGGCCGGCTATGATATCTGAACTGCTGGAGCCACAAGATCCTCCTGCCTCCTGAGAGGAGGATGCCTGATTGAGCAGGATCTTTGGGGGAAGAATGAAATGAAGTACACATACCTTAGGACACCTGGGCTAACCTGGTAAAGAGATGCATGCTCTGTCAACTGGACTTCCTAAACAGACTCAAAGTGATAACCAAAATGCAAGTAGACTAAAGGAGGTTTAGGTAAGGGGAGTTTATATGTTGTGTTGTGGTTTTGTTTAGCAATATAAACGTGGTCATAGACTGCTCCGAGTCTCTATTCTTGAACTTTTGGACCTGGGAGAGAGCATACAGGAAGCCCCATGATGCTGCAATTCCATGGTGTACACTATGGGGGTAATACATATGTCATCCTATGCCCACCATAGGTGATTGAACTATTATTATTGCTTTGATGGTTTTGTCCTAATCCTCAAAACAATGTATAATGGAATATGTCTTTTACAGGATGCAATGCTAAAACTGGTCATAGGGGTGCGCCGAGGGGCTGTCTTCTGGCAGGGACGTGGTGCGCTCTTTCTACAGTAAACTGATCAGTGAGGCTGGTCAGCACCACTGTATTGCGCAGCCTATCTTCAACATATTGCATTGCGTTGGGGCTCTCAATTCCCTACGGTAATCCGATGATCCTAATGGTATTACGGCAGGCCCGTCCTTCAGCATCTTCAGCACAATCTTGTAAGATACTAACTTGGCGCTGATGTTTGGCAATGGTGGTGGTGCATTTTGATTTCAATGGCATGAGGGCTGTGATGGTGGCCTTGTTAATTTTGAGTTTGTCTGCTAGTTTTTTGTGGTTATCCTTGAGGAAAGACAGCTCTGTGGTAATTGTCCCTTGTCATTGTTCAATTGCTGTTCTGGACTCACGTATTTCCTGCAAAATAACACCCAGTTTGTCTTGTGGGGGACCAACAATCGTTTGGGGTGTACAGTCCTCTGTTGACATCATAGGGGAGTTGTCTGTCCGGGTTAGCTTGGATCCAGGCTGGTCTCGAATATCAGTGGCCTTGTCTCTTGTGCGGCCCATGCTGGCAAGGAGTCCTGATTTGGCTATTCTCAGCCAAATGACTCAATAAGGAAATGCTGTCTTGTTTGTCAAGATTCTCTCATCTCTCCACTAATAGGTCATCAATGTATTGGACAAGAACTGAGTCACAGGGCATGATTAATGTTTTTAAGTTTTTCTTTACAATATGTTTGAAAATAGACATACTTTCAGTATAACCTTGTGGGACTCGACACCATGTTAATACATTCTCTGAAGAAATGAAGGAGAATAGGTATTGACTGTCCTCGAGTAACAGATTTGAGAAGAAAGCCTGGCAAAGATCTAAATTTAGTCAACCATTCTGCTCTACGTGGAATCTGGCAAAGTGTGGTGCCTGGATTTGGTACCAGAGGACAACATGGGATTACAGTATCATTAAGCTTTCTCAGGTCATGCACAATTCTAATCTTGCCATTCAACTTTTGTAATCCCATAATTGGTGACTTGCATGGACTCTGGACTAATTCTTTAAAAAAAACCTTCTGTATCATTTCCTCAATCATTGGTGTTATTCCTGCTATTATTTCTGGAGCCATTTGATAAGGTGGTTTTCTTGGGAAAATGACATTCTATTTAACATTTATTCAGACTGCTTCTACACATTTTATTTGTCCAATATCATTCCCTGTGAAATCCCACACTTCTGGATTCACTGTCTCTTTTAAATCTTGTAGTAAATCCTCTATAGTCAGCATTGGGTAAATCTCCACTGTTTCTTGTTGAGCCAGTTTAAACTCAACATTCTCACCATGGATCTGAAATTTGACCTCATTTGGCATACCATAAATTGTACAATTTAGTTCATACAGTAGGTCCTTTCCCAATGAGTTTATAGGACTTGAGCTGCAAACAACAAACTAATGATTTCCTTCAAATGAGCCTATTTTTACAGGACTTTCTTTCGAGATAGGGTTTGAAAGTTGTCTGTTTGTCTTGGATCTTTTTTCCCGAGAGGGGATAGGTGTGGAACTTCCACTGTTCTCACAGGTGAATGGGTTCCTCAAGTGTCAATCAGAAATGACACTTGGTGGCCATTAACCTCACCATCTACAAATGGTCCACTCTGGTCTGCGTCTAAGACTGCGCCAAGCATATCATCATCAAACATAGGAAACAGCTGAAGCACATTTTGATTTTGCATTTCCATTGCATTTTTATTTACTTGGGGCAATTAATTTTGATTCAGTTCTGTGTTACCCACATTCTGTTGAACCATAGGGGCTTGTAGAACTAACATTAGTTGAGCTTGATTTTGCATTGGCATTAGCACTTACTGTGCGGGCACATTTTGAATTTGTATTTGATTTCCTCCCTGTATTTGATTATTGTTTATTCTATCTGGATTAAGCCTACATTTGATCTTCTAATCCCCCCCCCACTAAAAAATGACAAGGAGTAATTTACTTTAGCAACATCCACACCTGTACTCAGATCAATCGAGGATCCTCAACCTCTACCCAGTGAAACTATCATACCTCCGGGTACACCTTGCGTTCCTGATTGTAGTACAACTCATTGTACACTACCTTGAACACCAACACTTTGTGCCACACTATTATTTCCAGGAAACAACTGATTGTGAAAACCTCTCTGTGCCAGCTTTGTCCAGGCTAACATGAACTCCTCTTTAGGTTTCCGCAGTTTCATCTCCTGCTCATCACTCATGACTTCACACATTTCAGGACCTCGTCTAAAGGCTTGGTCTGCCAACAAATCACATTCTGCTGTATGCTCTGGCTAATCTCAGGTCTCAAAATGAGCATGAACTGTGAGATAAAGAATCCCATATCTGTTGGTTCAAGATGCGTTTGACCCAAATGCTGCAGAAATGTTTTCTATTACCTCTCATTGCACTCATGCACTGACTCCTTTACTCCCTGCTGAATTTGATTCGACCTCACATAGTCCAAATCCTTTGGGGAAGCTCTACCTTTCAGAAAGGTAGCCACCTCATTGTAATTAGTCATCACAAGAGGTGAACGTGCATTAGTTGGAGGATCTCCTGCTAGCTCCACAGCTAGCCACTGAACAGCAATCTTACATTCATCCCACAAATCATTTGGAAAAACAATGTCAAGAAAAGTATTCAAATTAGTCCACAACACTTTTGAAATCTTAACAAACCATTCAAATTGTGTGTACCACTGCAATGGATTCTCTCACAATTTTGGAAAACTGTTAGTAAACGATGCAAGGTCTACCTTCTCCAAGGCACATACACATATCATCCACCTGGAATTTCTCTTAAGGGATTAGCTGTAGTTTGCTCATCATCTGAGGAGTCTAAAGGCAGCCCTCTTTTTATTTCAGTCATTTTAATTAGTTTATTTTTCTTTTTCCCATTTGCTCTCTAATTTATCAAATTCACTCCATCTCTGTATGCATTTTACAAATTCAGTAATGTGAAAATGCATTCCTGAAGAACACAGTCTCAAATGATTCATCATACAGATATACCCTGAAACTTTCCTGCAACGGGATACTTTTGGAAGTTGACTTCAAATGTATTTGCTATTTCAGTTAATTTATCATGCACAGCTGAAGCTCAGCTTGTAATCTCACAAATAAATAAATTATTTTCCTAATAATGATTTACAAACTTTAGGTCTAGACATCCTTTAATTATTTCCTCTAGTTCTATTTGTAACCTTGAGACATTGAGGGGCAGATTTATACTCCGTTTGCGCCGAATGTGCGTCAAAAAGTTTGACGCACATTCAGCGCAAACCGTGCACCAAATTTATATTATGACGCCCGACCCCGCGGACGTCAAAATTCCTCCGTGTGCGTCATTTTTTGGATGCGGGAAACTGCCTTGCGTTAATGACATGCAAGGTAGGCGTTCCCCCCCAAAAAATGACTTCAAGGCATGTGCGCCTTATTTATACTCCCGCGTCATTTTGATGCACAGGAGGAGGCGGGCCTTAAAAAACAGTGCACAGCCTGATGTGCACCGTTTTTTAACGCCTGGGTGAGGGCAGGCGTTAAGGGACCTGTGGGCTTACTTCCATGGTCTGTGGCCATGGAAGCAGTCCAGTGGTGCCCTTCCCTGCCCCCAGGGACACCCCCTGCCACCCTTGCCCACCCCTGGAGGACACCCATGGATGGGAGGACCCATCCCAGGTAAGTACAGGTAAGTTCAGGTAAGTATTATTATTTTTTTAAGTGGCATAGGGGGGCCTAATTTGGGCCCCCCTACATGCCACTGTGCCCAATGACCATGCCCAGGGGACAGGAGTCCCCTGGGCATGGCCATTGGGCAAGGGGGCATGACTCCTGTCTTTGCTAAGACAGGAGTCATTTCAATGGGGGTTGTGCGTCAAAAAATGGCACAAGTCCGGTTTGAGGCATGATTTTTTACTCAAACCTGACTTGCATCATTTTTTGACGCACAACCCCCATTTTCCCCTACGCAGGCGCTGCCTGCTTTGAGTATTTTTTTTTACTCTGACCAGATTCTAACTTCAGTCCTTAAATATGACGCCCGCATGGCGCGTAGCGATGGCGTTAGCCGGCGGTAAAGTTTTTGACGCAAACCTGTGCCAGTGCTGGTTTGCATCAAAAAGTATAAATATGGGCATCAATGGTCTTTCAGTCTCGAAACCTGAACTAGCACTTGGTCTCTCTTTGTCCTCTATCCACTATCTTTGTACACTTCCTAGCAGATGTAACCATCCCATTCTCAAACAGGTTCATCTCTCCGTGTGCAGACAGTGTCATGAAAACGAATTTCTTTCCCTTTCCTGGTGCTTACATCATTTGGGGTGGTGTCCACAAAAAAATCTGAGAACTTTGTGAATTCGGACGACCTGTCACTGATGCATCCCAACATCTCCTCGAGCTACTGTATTCAGTGAACAACTTGTCTGAGATTCTATTTCATTTGCTACACATGTGTGGCTGGGCTGGGTTGCTTTCACTTTCGTAATAGGTGTCAGTACAGCCACTATGGAAGCAGGAACTCCTGAAGGCATTGTAGGAAAGTACCCTATTTTTACCATAGTTATCCCCATTTTTTGCCTGCTGTCAGTGTGTTTTGACTGTGTTCACTGGGATCATGATAACCAGGACCTCAGTGGCTGTGCTCGCTCCCTCTATATTTGGATGCTTAGGACTTAGCACCCCCCAAAATTGGCATGCTGGTGCCCCCATATAAGTCCCTATTATATGATACTTAGGTACCCAGGTCATTTGGGCACCATGGGTTCCCCATGGGATGCAGCATACATTGTGCCACCCATGAGAGCACATTCAAAATGTGTCTGCAGGCCTGCTATTACAGGCTGTGTGAAAGGGTGCATGCACGCTTTCACTGCAGGTAACTGCACCAGGTCACTCTAAGTCACCGTAATGGTAGGCCTTCCTAGCCCAGAAGGCAGAGTGCAGGTACCTGGTGTGTGGAGGCACCCCTGCATGAGCAGAGGTGCCCATACGAACTCTAGCACCATTGCAATGGACTTCGTAAGTGCAGGGAAGCCATTTTACCCGTGTACTGGACCCAGGTGTCCAGCAACATAATAGTAACTCTGAACCTGGGCATGTTTGCTGTCAAACATGTCAGAATCATACCCCAATACTGTTGTCAGTATTGGTTGTATGATTCCAATGCACTTAGAGGACCCACAGCATTACTCCTACTAGTCTTCTGGGGTTTTCCAGGTGGCCTGCGCTGCTGACACACCTCAGACAGAGGGAGGCAGAACAAAGGATTTCCTGAGGGAGAGGGCTGTAATAGGTGTTACGTGACTTGGGTAGCCTCCCCAAGCCATCAGAATGCTTTGAAGGGCACATTTAGTGCCCTCCTTGCTTAAACTGGTTTGCACCAGTCCGGAGATCCCCAGTCCCTGCTCTGGAACACAACTGGATAACGGAAAGGGGAGAGACCACTCCCTTGTCCATCACCACCCCTAGGGTGGTGCCCAGAGCTCCTCCAGGTGGCCACTTCATTCTGCTATCTAGAATCCAAGGTGTGCTGAGGCCCCTGGGAGAATCTGAGTGGCCAGGTCAGGTAGGTGATGTAACAGGCCCCTCCTGATAGGTGGTCACCCCGCTAGGTAACCAAACCCCCTTCCTGGGGGGCTACATAGGGTCTCCCTCTCGGGTGGGTCCTCAGATTTGACATGCAAGATTCCAGCAGGACTACTCTGGATTGTTTACTTTATCTTCTGGCCGTCAGGCCTGCAACTGGACCCTCCAGGAACCAATAGTCTGTCAACAATCTGCAACTCCAGCGACGACTCCGCTTTGCAACATTGTTTCTCTGGCTCTGACCATCAACTGCAGCATTTCTCTGTCTATGCATTCTCTAAGGGTGATGAGTCTTCAGCCTGCACAAGAAATAAGAAGGAATCTCCCCTGAAGTGAAGGGGTCACTCCCCTGCATCCGCAGGCACTAACTGCAACGACGGGCGGCTGTGTGTATCCTCTCCCCTCCAGAACTGCATGGATCCTGCATCACAGGTGGTGGTCTGCAGTGGTCCCCTTGGTCTTCTACACCAGCTGTCCAACTTGGGAGACAGTAAGCCCTTGCCTCTCCTTGCAGGACAGTACCCCTGTGCACCTTGAATCTTGCAGCTACCAATGCTTGTTTGTTCCTCCTCCAAGGGATCTTCAGCAATCCTTCCTGCAAAGCACTGTCTCCTGCCTGCTGCTCCAGCAATGTGGGACTCCTCTTCAGGTGTGTTGAGTGGGCCTCACTGCGACTCCTGTGCCGACTGCCTGTGGGTCACCTGTGGGGGCTGCCTCCTCTTCTTGTGACTCTTCCAGCTGCTGAGGGTCACCAGGGACTCCCCTCCTTGCGTTGAGTCCCCTGGGCCTTGCTGGTCCTCTTCAGCCTTGCAAAACCTTCTTCTCTGACTCTTGAATTTGCCAAGGCTTGTTGGTGGTTTTCCAGCACCACTGACTGACTTCTTTATGACCGCTGACGTGGGACATCACTTGCATCACTTCTGGAACACCTCTTCTGCTCCTATGCTGCACTGCTGACTTTCTTCATCCACTGTCAACCTGGTCCCCCATAAAAAGAAGGGTGGGTAGTGGCTCCTCCCACAACCAGACACTCCAACTTGAACTGCACTTGGTCCCCTTCCTCTGCAGGTCCTCTTCTGTGAGGATACACCTTTGGGTTCTTCCAGTTTTGTCTGGGTCTTGCACAGTCCTTTCCCTAAGTTCTTCTGTTGGTTTTGGGGAAGCCATTTACTTACCTCTTCTCTCATGGTCGCTGGGACGCACTCTGGTACCCACCTCTTGGGGTTCCTAATTCCTCCAGCTCCCCTCTACTGATTCCACTTCCTTGGGTGGGGGACTGCCTTTAACGTTCCACTTTTTTAGTGTATGGGTTTTCCCTCCCCTAGGGGCATCAATGTTTGCTATTGCTTTTACCAATGCCTATTGCTTTCTATGCTATTTCCTGATTGCTAATGTGTATATAATAGTGTGTTTACTTACCTTTAGTTGGGATATTGCCTATGCAGTATCTTAGTGTTTGTGTTACCATAATAAAGTACCTTTATTTTTGTAGCACTATGTGGTTCTTTCATGTGTGTGTAAGTGCTATGTGACTATAGTGGTGATGCATAAGCTTTGCATGTCTCCTAGATACGTCTTGGCTGCGCATCCACAGCTACCTCTAGAGAGCCCTGCCTACACTTCACTAATAGACAATACCTGGACCTGGTATAAGGTGATAGCACCATAGGTGCTCAACTCAAACCAGGCCAGCTTCCTACAGGCATCACTACTTGAGAAGTCCTTACTTGAGCTGGAACATCTGGAATTACTTGCTGAACTACAGACTTTGTCATAACAGGCTGTGCTACGATTGACGGAGTTATGATAGGCTGTGGTATTGGTGCTTGTGTCAACACTGTGTAACAACAGGCTATATGCTTGCAATTGTCCAGTAAGCTGATATGAATTTGGGCCAACAGGAGCTGTAGCTACTATTACATATTACTTACTGTTGTATCAGCACCTCCTTCGCATCCCACATTTGTTGGTGGGCATCCAGCTAATAATTCCTCCAGAATTCCAACTCCCAAATCTGTTTCAGAATCTGTTTTTTGGTTCAGCCTTTATTTCTGAATCTCCTTTAATCTTTTTCCTTTTAGGTTTCTCATATTTCTCTGATAGCTATTTTTTTTATTTTTAATGACAGGATATAGGGGGTCATTCTGACCCTGGCGGAAGACTACCTCCAGGCCAACGACCGTGGATGCACCGCCAACAGGCTGGCGGTGCATCCATGGGCATTCTGACCGCGGCGGTACCGCCGCGGTCAGAAACGGAAAACCGGCGGTGTCCCTCCGGTTTCCCGCTGCCCTGGGGAATCCTCCATGGTGGTGCTGCAGGCAGCGCCGCCATGGGGATTCCGACCCCCTTACCGCCAGCCTGGCTCTGGCGGTTTTGACCGCCAGAACCTGGCTGGCGGTAACAGGTGTCGTGGGGCCCCTGCAGTGCCCATGCCACTGGCATGGGCACTGCAGGGGCCCCCTAACAGGGCCCCACCAAGATTTTCAGTGTCTGCCAGGCAGACATTGAAAATCGCGACGGGTGCAACTGCACCCGTCGCACCCCTTCCACTCCGCCGGCTCCATTCGGAGCCGGCATCCTCATGGAAGGGGGTTTCCCGCTGGGCTGGCGGGTGGCCTTCTGGCGGTCGCCCGCCAGCCCAGCGGGAAACTCAGAATTACCGCGGCGGTCTTTTGACCGCGCAGCGGTATTCTGACGGCGGTACTTTGGCGGGCGGCCTCTGCCGCCCGCCAAAGTCAGAATGACCCCCATAGTCTAGTTTCCTCTACTGTGCATTTTCTCCATCATTGCTTATGTTCATCTGAAACTGCAGCTGCATAATTTAGCATAGTTCCTTTTTTTGACTTTGGTACTTGTCTCTATCCCTATCTCTTGCCATTCTCTCCCAAGTGCTTAAGGCTTCAAATTGTGTGAGTCTGGGAGGTGACTTCATTCACAAAGAATTTCTCATAATCTGTCTATAACCCTCAAATGAAATGACCCCATCTAGGAAAACTCAATGGTCTCTATTTTCCTGTGATTATGCACCATTGCCGAAGCCATACACGTGTATGTGACCCTTCCTCAATCATCATATGATATGCAGGTGTACCCTCAGGGGGTGCCTCTTCACCCTCACGAACAGCAATAGTCACATCACCTCTTTCAAATTTCTAATAGTTTTGAAACATTTCATGATTTCAAATTTAATTCAACAAATGGCAAATAAACAGAACACAAAGGGGGTTATTACAACTTTGGAGGAGGTGTTAATCCGTCCCAAAAGTGACGGTAAAGTGACGGATATACCACCAGCCGTATTACAAGTCCATTATATCCTATGGAACTCGTAATACGGCTGGTGGTATATCCGTCACTTTACCGTCACTTTTGGGACGGATTAACACCTCCTCCAAAGTTGTAATAACCCCCAAAGTTTCAATGTTTTGATTCCCAATCTCAGTACGGCTCAGTAATCCAATCTACCAATGACAGTATGACTTTCAACACAGCTCAAGCAATCTCAGCCAACCGGCCAATACCATCGTGGCACAATATGAAGTAACAACTTGCCTCCTGAGGACCATCATTGTTGGGCAGTCTAACCTTTTGAATGCCATCCAGGGTGTGGAGAGGGAGGTGCATCAAAGCAATGCATACCTGGAGGGCCTTCATTCGGGTCAGGCTGCCCATCAGCGATCGGTCAACGCTCTGGCCTCAGCACTGACGGCAGCGATTGTCCCTGTCTCCAGCCTCCCTCTTCTAACTCCCTCCACCCAGTCCCACTCCCCTGTTCCTCTGCCTATCCCATCCACACCTACAGACCAGCCTGCACACACCTCAACACCCAAGGGAAGCTCATCCAGACATAAGCACCACAGAACACACAAGCATTCACACAAGCAACATACAGATGCAGACATGCCAACAGCCACTACCTCCTCTGTGTCCCCCACCTCCTCGTCTCCCTTTTCCCTCCCTGTGACATCTACACTCACACCTGCATGCACACCACCATCAGCCAGTACACCCATCACCAGCACACCCTCCACACCAGTCCGCACACGTGCAGTCACCACCCCCACTGCCATGTACACGTCCCCTGTGTCCTCTCCCAATGTGTCTGTCACCCCCGCTTCCAAACCACACAAACGCAGGCAGGCACCCAACCAACAGCCATCCACCTCACGTCAGCCTCCAGCCCAAGCACCTGCACCCAAAGACACCAGACTTGACTCTCCTACAACCACATCCTCTTCATCCACTCCCATACCCACTACAGCTACCCTTCCCATGGCTCCTAAAAAACTCATCCTCTATAAACTGGACCTCTTTTCCTCACCTGACCCACCCCCTCCATCTCGTAAGAGTTCCAAAAACACCTCAGCCACCACCAGCCCAGCAACTCCCAAGAACGTCGTGGCTGGTTTTTGGAGTCTGCCCTTTCCTTGTGCAGGGACATCGGCCAGCAGCAAAGGCACAGCCAGCCCCCCCCCTGGGAAGAGGAGCAAAAAACTGAAGGGCAGGCGCGACAGGCCTGATACGCCTGCCCCCAAGGAGGGTAGCCTTGCACTGTCACCTGCCACATCGGGTAAGGGAGCCAAGGGCCACGGAGAGTCTGCCAAGGAGGGCAAGGGCAGCAAAGTGCAAAAGGCAGGGAGCAGCCGACCTGGCCATGAGGGCCCCACCAGCCCCATTCCGGGGGTATCGGAGGAGACCCAGGGCCCCAGGACTCCATCACAGGAGGGCCCCGCAACGGAAAGGTCCGATGCTGACTGAGCAGGAAGTATTGGCCAGGTGTGGTTCACTCGAAACACAAGACAGGCACCGCTGAACAGGGCCCCGCCAAGACAGGCACCGCTGAACAGGGCCCCGCCGTGAAGGGCACCGCTGAACAGGGCCCCGCCATGAGAAGCACCGCTGAACAGGGCCCCGCCGTGAGAAGCACCGCTGAACAGGGCCCCGCCAAGACAGGCACCGCTGAACAGGGCCCCGCCGTGAAGAGCACCGCTGAACAGGGCCCCGCCGTGAGAAGCACCGCTGAAAAGGGCCCCGCCAAGACAGGCACCGCTGAACAGGGCCCTGCCGTGAGAAGCACCGCTGAACAGGGCCCCGCCGTGAGAAGCACCGCTGAACAGGGCCCCGCCGTGAAGGGCACCGCTGAACAGGGCCCCGCCGTGAGAAGCACTGCTGAACAGGGCCACGCCGTGAAGGGCACCGCTGAACAGGGCCCCGCCAAGACAGGCACCGCTGAACAGGGCCCTCCTGTCAAGCACCGCTCCGCTGGGCCCTCCTGTCAAGCACCGCTCCGCTGGGCCCTCATCTCAAGCACCGCTCCGCTGGGCCCTCCTGTCAAGCACCGCACCGCTGGGCCCTCATCTCAAGCACCGCTCCGCTGGGCCCTCCTGTCAAGCACCGCTCCGCTGGGCCCTCCTGTCAAGCACTGCTCCGCTGGGCCCTCATCTCAAGCACCGCTCCGCTGGGCCCTCATCTCAAGCACCGCTCCGCTGGGCCCTCATCTCAAGCACCGCTCCGCTGGGCCCTCCTGTCAAGCACCGCTCCGCTGGGCCCTCCTGTCAAGCACCGCTCCGCTGGGCCCTCATCTCAAGCACCGCTCCGCTGGGCCCTCCTGTCAAGCACCGCTCCGCTGAGCCCTCATCTCAAGCACCGCTCCGCTGGGCCCTCCTGTCAAGCACCGCTCCGCTGGGCCCTCCTGTCAAGCACCGCTCCGCTGTAATCCACCTGATGGACTGTGGCTTTGCACCCCCCAGGATGGCACAGTGGGCAATCCACCCACTGTAGAGACTTGAGAGACTGTGGCTTTGCACTCCCCAGGATGGCACAGTGGGCATGCAGTTTTTTATTTTTGTGATGCCCCAGCAGTGTTCTCTCCAATGGACTCGATCTCGTGTGTGGGCTTTGCCCATGTGTTGGTGCACATTGGCCCACGGACATTTGGACTTTGCAAAACTGTGCCGGACTTTTGCTACTTGTATATATATAGTTCTAGATGTGTATTAATTCTTTATATATTGGTAACTTTTCAATCTGCATTGGTGTGTAGGTATTTCGGTGGGGGTGAGGGTGGGGGTGGGTGTGTGGCGTATGTGTGTGCCCGTAACCTTTCCTCCTCCCCCTCCCCTGTGTCGTAGGTGCAGTACTCACCGTTGTCGTCTGCGGCGACGTTCGTGATCCTGGAAGAAGAGCAGGAAGGCAATGGCTGGGAGGATGTGGAGTTCCGGTTCCATGCTGTCCCGATTCCGCGTGGAGTGTGTCGAGGTGAGCGTTTTCCATTGGAAATGTCTGTTTCCGCCGTGTTTTTATCGGCGGGGCTCCCGCACCGGAAAAGGTGGCGGATTGGTGAGTTGTGATAGGGTGGGCGGTACATTGTCTGCCGCCTGTCTGTTGGCGGTGACCGCCGCGCTGTTTGTTTGTGCCGCCGTGGCGGTCGGAGTGTTAAAGCGGCGGCCTGTGTTGGCGGTTCCCGCCAGGGTCAGAATTCAATTTTTTGGACCGCCAGCCTGTTGGCGGGTTGGCCGCCGCTTTAACACTGACCGCCAGGGTCAGAATGACCCCCTTTATCTCCTTTTTCTAAGGAAAAACAATAGAACAATCAACAACCCGGATGTTCACATTTTTACACCTTCTGATTCCTTAATCAAAAGAGTTTTATACCCACAATGATGAAATCTCCAGCAGTGGAAAATCAGCTTATCAATGAAGTGGCACTGTTGCGCATCAGGTTTCACCAACACTGATCAATATTAGTACAACCAAAACAAGTGTTGTTGCTGTGCCAATTGCAATTGTGCAGTCAACGACGTCTCACGCCCTACTGTTCAAATCATTAGCAAACAAGAATTTCAGAAAACAACTCTTATTTATTGGTATATTTATCCTCGGATCTTGGACTCCTTCTTAGCCCGATAACCTCTTTATCTTATTTGACAAAAGTGCATAAGCAACAGCAGTGAAAATCAAAGCATTAACAAACAAGAGATTCTTAGTCAATATACAATTTACAACTCACATTAATCATCACAATTATGATGCATAACCCTATTGATACTCACACAGAAACTGAAGTTCACCACTCTGCAACTGCTACTGGCAACCACTTCAGGAACCGGGCTCCGTCAATCTTCAAATTCAGGATTTGGGCAATGGACATTTAACTACCTTGTTAGGTTTTTAATTTTCCCAGCTCCTTTGTCTGATTACCTAACCTTCCTCCTGCTACCAGCTTTGTTAGAGTGGATCTCGAATAAATAATTTTAAAATATCCGCTTACTACTGGACTCTGAAAAATAAATCTTTGTGGCAAGGAAGCAGGAAAGAGCTACATATCAAGACATTTACAATCCTTGATCATTTATAATGACATTTTCTTTTAGGAGTCAATGATGAGAGTTGGAAGAAAGTTTAATATTTCTATTGACAATTGTTAGTTTCTCATCTTTATTGACAGAAACACATTTTATAACTAAAGATCAATAAAATCCATATTAAACAGAACAATGCATAGAGTGCTTTCAATGTAATTAATTTCCCTAGCCTAATTTAAAGGATGGCTGTGTACAAGGAAAATAATCATCAGTCAATTAGAAGAACCCATAAAGAGTTTGTAAATCAGAGACATGAAAGCATTAAGCAAAATAAATTTCAGGAAAAAAGTCTTAGAATGAATCAAAGTGTCAAGTTTAAAGAATCGCAAAGTGAGTCTGAGAAGTATGTCAGAGAGTGTCTGCGACAAGACTGAAAACCCTCAAAAGAGTGAAATGGTGTCGGAATGTCAGAATGTCCAGGAGCCTAATCTCCTACTCTAGGAATATGCATTTCACAAAAATTCAATATAGTAACTCGTAACTTCTTTCTTTGTCTCCACCACAGATTTAACCAATAAGGTTTCAAAGTCTTCATGAGAACAGGACAGTTTCCACTGACTAATCTATTTAAAGACAGCAGCTATGAAACATTTCACATACCATGTTCTAACATCGCAATTAAACTATCTACTGGATGCCGGTTC
The DNA here is from genome assembly GCF_031143425.1 of Pleurodeles waltl. Taxonomy (NCBI): domain Eukaryota; kingdom Metazoa; phylum Chordata; class Amphibia; order Caudata; family Salamandridae; genus Pleurodeles; species Pleurodeles waltl. The sequence continues at coordinate 533,302,536 of NC_090436.1, forward strand.
ACACCATTGTAAAGAACAGAAGAGAAAAAGTTCTTGATAGTGTAATGCATATTTGCACATCATATTTCTTTTCCCACATACCCTTTTATCCAACATTTCCATAAAGAAACAGTTTTCGTGATTTCAAACTAAACATTTTATTCATTCAATGACCTTATGAACTTCTGAAGGTTATTAGAATATAGTTTTCTACATGGACCATTGTCAAATGTTTCAAGCAAATCTAACAGTCATTCATAATACATTGCTGACCTTTGTCACTAATGACAATCAAGTAAAGTATATGTTCGCTGGTACATTTTTTGGCTAATATTTTTGTCTTGTGCCTTTTCGATTGCTAAGAAAGCACAGCTCTTTTTCAGGCCCATATGTTATTTCTACACATTTAGGGCCAGATGTAGGTAGGTTGAAAATTGCGACTTGCAATTTGCGAGTCCGTGCGACTCGCAAATTGCAAGTCGCAATTTGCTATGCAGAAAGGTGTCTCAGACACCTTCTGCAACTCGCAATGGGGTCGCAAAGACCCACCTCATTAATATTAATGAGGTGGGTCGCAGTTTGCGACCCCATTGCGAGTATGGGCACTCACGGGGATGGTGGCCTGCTGGAGACAGCAGACCACCATGTCCATGACTGCTTTTTAATAAAGCAGTTTTTTTTTCCATCTGCAGCCCGTTTTCCTTAAAGGAAAATGAGCTGCACTTGGAAAAAAATACCGAAACCTTTAGTTTCGTTTTTTTTCAGAGCAGGCAGTGGTCCATTGGACCACTGCCTGCTCTGAAAAAATATTTTTGTTTCCATTCACAAAGGAGAAAGGGTCCCATGGGGACCCCTTCCCGTTTGCGACTGGGTTACCATCCACTTCAAGTGGATGGTAACTGCGATTTCATTTGCATAGCGTTGCGAGTCGCAAATAGGAAGGGAACACCCCTTCCTATTTGCGAGTCGGAAATGCATTTTGCGAGTCGGATCCGACTCGCAAAATGCATTTCTGCATCGCGGAGAGGCTTTTGCGCCTCACAAACGGCGTTTTTCGCCGTTTGCTAGGCGCAAATCCTTTCCTACATCTGGCCCTTAATTCTGCACCCAATATTTTGTTAATTAAAAACACCCTCCCACTCCATTTAATAAACAACAGATACAGTTTATGAGTTGCTGAAAGGGAATTTCTGGCATTTTTTATTTTGTTGCTCCTGACCGTGTCTCCTTTCTCTTTTACTTAAAGGTAGAGGAGGCTGGATTAGCTCTGGGCCAAGTGTTCTAGGAACCGGCTGAGGCAGCGTAGCTGCAGTAATGGCAAGGTTATTCTTTGGAGATGTTCCTGCTAGCTCGGAGGAGAGAACATTTGTCGAAGAAGGAGCTTCTAAGGATCGTTTTGGAGGCTGTAGAGACTTGGGGACAAGTTGACTCTGCCAGGATTAGACATTGCCCAGAAACAGCTCTGAACTCTTTTATCTAAGTTAAAACGTGTTAAATAAAGCAGGTAGTGATGACAAGTTATTGATAACTGAAGAGCAGCAACAAACGGCCTATGCAACTTTAGAAGTAGATTGCACTCTGAGTATAAGTTTGTGTAAGCTGTTTAGCTTATTATCAATCCCTGTAGTAAAAAAGGAAAGGGAGTTAAAAAAAAATCAACTTGGAGATCCAACTTATTTGAGTGGTAGTTGAGTGTGGATACTGTAGATTCAAGAGTTTGCAAGTGTTGTGGCCAGATGAAGCATGGTGTAGCCAAGGAAAGGCCTAAATTGGCAGTACTGGATGGGCCAGGGCTATAAGGCTGCTCTTGGAAGGAGAGTGACAGCTCCAAAAGAGATTGATCGTTTATGTTCTGTACAAACAACCATAGGCTCTGGGATGTCTAGGCTATCGGTCTATCAGGCTTGAAAGATTTCATTTGAGAAAGTAAGACAATGCTTCCTACTAAAGCTCAGTTCCCCTAGGCAGTTGGTGAACTAAAGGGGCATTCTGTACTTGGTTCCAGATTTATATCCTGCCAGAGTTGCATAGCTGGTTGTGCGTCGACACCTGCTTGAGAGCCTTGAAAGACTGAGCAAATTGGGTTTACAAGAGGAGTAGTTGTATATTGGCATACCTGAGTGCTGATAGCTGGAACTGCCTCAGGGGAAGGTGGCCGGTGGTGAGAGGGACAGGGACAGAACTAGTGGTCTCAGAGGGGACCTATGATGGCTGACTTGTAACAGTACGACTGATGGAATAGACTGATAAGAGGGGAGGCGATGATCTCAATGTTGCTCTTGGGAAAGATGAAGTAAGTAAGGTGGGTGGATTCTTTAGACAGGTTTCGGGCCCTTACAAAATTACCGCCCTTGCCGTTCTCATGTGTTGATGGTGGGGCTGTGTGGACTATAGCTTGAACGGTGGTCCTTGGTGGCCCAACCTTGGCTGACTCTAAGCATTCATGAGTGGAGGGCTTTCCTCCTTGTGGGACATATGTGCAGTCAACAGTGAAAGATTTCTTGAAAAATTCAAGATGGGCGGTGGCAAATGAGCCTGATTTACCTGCGCTATTCCTGAGGCTGACTATGGCATAGTTGCATGTAGAATTTAGGGCTTGAGGGCTGGACACAGGGTCAGCGGAGAAGGGCTCCTCTGTCAAATACGAGTTTACTGAACAAGCAGCCTTAATCTTCCTGCTCTTTAGTGCTTGGTAATACTCTCCTCACCCTGTCAAACCTCATCATTTCACTGCTTGCACAGCTTACCCTACTTACAATGCAAAGGTTTTTTGGACTCGGTCTAAGCACACGCAAGATGATAGCGCTGCAGCACACCACCACAGAGCTGGTTTGAGGACTAGTTGCAGAATTACAGGGTAAAGGGTGCAAGATGGACAGAGCTCACCTGGGGCACAAGTCACACCTGTACCTAGCCAGGCTACTTCCATGGTTACCGGGCTCATCCTATAGGGTAATGGCACCTAGGGCCATACACACCTCGCTACCTCGCCCTCTGGTTCACAGTCAGGTCAGGTGAAGACTTGCATAGACTTGAATAGACTGAACTGAACTGACTGGTCTCAGCAGACAGCAGCCAGGTCGACAAACAACAACAGCAGGCTAGTGTTTAAAGGAGGAAAGCAAGCAGTTTACTGGCTTACTAACTTGCTTTTGGGCTCGCACACTTTACGTTTTGAGGCCTGAAGGAAATGCTTCCCATTAACAATATGGCCTGCCTCCCTTCTTGCACCAGCTGCCTCCTGCCACCTCCTCCCCCTCACTCTACACTTGCTCTGATGCTTACTTGGTGCCTCATCCTCTCATCAGGTACTGCAGCTGCTCCACCACAGTGCTGCTCTGCTCCTCAATTGGAGGCTGTCATGGACCCGGGCCTGGGCTGCAATCTGAGGCAAAAGGAAAAGGAGAATGGGTCCAGGAGCGGGAATCCAAATGGGGAATGCAGGCAGCTATAGGCCGACTAGGACCTACCCATGTGGGGCAGCAAGAGTGTCAGTGACCTGTGGCGGACTGCAATGGAGTGGGGGCCAGGTGTCAGTGGTGGTGATCATTGTTCAGAGATGTGGGGCTGCTTTTCTAGAAAGGCCCATGTAAAACAATTTTATGTCAAAGGCAAGAGGTGAAAAGACAGTCAGTTGGCTTAAGGTACATGGCAGCCACACAAGAGAAAAATAAATAATGAGGCAGCTGATGGAAGAGCCAGCACGAGAAGAGTTGATGGGGGAGGAGGACCATAGAAGTAACTGCAGAATTTTAAAAAAGAAAAATAGACATTGTTTCAAGTCTTTATGGAAGGTTTCAATATACCAAATTTGTGCCATGTGGAGCCCTCCTCTTTTAATAATTTGAAATTGTTTAGATAGCAAACAAAGGATCTAATTGACAAGATCAAAGAAGTAAGGAGTTTGGAGAGTGGGGCATGCCTGTCCAACATAAACTCTTCCAAAAATTCAAATCTCACCAATGGGCATTATACTAAAGAAAGACCAGAGGAGTCCATATGCCACCTATCCCATTGGAGAGTATTTCCAAAAACCACCGCTAAATAATGAGTACTTCACAGTGTCCTGCACATCCTTTAATGAAGCAACGATGTTTCTCATGGGAAGAAAAAAAACAGTGCTGTGCTAAAGGAAATAACATATACATTCAGACACCTTTCCACCCATATGGACAGTTATTACTTACTGGGCTTTACAGATGATACAGGCACTATTTTGATAAATGTTTAGCCATTTGTTGCACAATTTCATGTGCAACCATTTAGCATTTCAGTCAGTTTTCTGGTACAGCTCATTTTTTGGATGGAACAATGTTCATACACTGGGATGCCATAAATGTGTGCCAAAGACTGAAGGACACTTCCTAAGATATGACACACAGGGTACTATTGCTTCTGCACCGAGAGCAGTGCCTAGACCTTACCAGAGACTAGAAGTATTGTGGAGAGGATGGAGAGATCAATGTGCTGTCAAGTAGCAAATTGCTGAATGAAGGGCGTCAAACATGGGCTACTTCTTCATTTACTAAAAATATGTAATGAGTACTAAGGATTAGGCATGGACAAGCCTTATAAACTGTTATGTCTTAGATGGTGATCTGTCCATAGGATGTTATCTGGGCTTCCCAATCCAAGGTCGAATAAAACCTTTCCCGCTAATGCCAGTTCCTGAGTGAAACATAATTAAGAAGGCATTTCCAAGTGATGGATGCATCACACAACATTTGTTCCCTTATTTTGTGCCTCACTCTTTTTTCCCTTGCTACTATTCTGTCCCTTATTTTTCCATATATTGGATTTTACTTCTTGATATAATGCTTGACACCCTTCTTCCATGCAGTCAGGGGAGCTTGATTTCTTCTTGATCACTTCCATATTAATCCTTATGTTCAAGCTAGAGCTACAGGAGTGCCAATGAGTTTTTATGTAAACATTTGTGTTTTGTTACAGTCTAACTTGGACCCTCTTAAGGAAACACAGGGTGGCTCTATTGCACCATGGCATTCAAGAAGGTATCTTTGCCGACGTTCCCAGGGTTCAGTCCATTCCCCAACATGGTCTTGGGTGTTCAGTAGCTGCTGCCTAGACCCAAATCAATGACATTGCATCTCTAAATCAAATGTTTCCTGGGTAGCAATGTGGATAAAAGGAGTCACCCTTTGACCAGGCAATCAAGAATGGGGTTCAACAGATCTCCTCAGCATCCAGACCCTGACAGATTGTAATGGAAACAATGTCTTGGATTTAGTAATGGTATGGATCCTTCACAAGACCTAGCAGAAGAGTTCTAGCTATTGTGCCTTAAGAATCTGGTGGTAAGGTAGACCTTGGTGCTATGGTTAACCTACATCCTACTAGCCCTTTTAAGTGCCCCACCTTTTCATTGGGATCCTGTGATCTTAAATGAACTTTTGAACGTTGCTGTTTATCCTGCACAGTTTAGTCAAGATTTAGTCAAATTGGGTTACTTGATTGGTTGCCTTCCAGGATCTGTATTGTCTTAGGCAACTACTTTACTAATGAATTCAGATATCTGTTTGCAGACTTATGATACTTTCTTACTGACATGTAAGATGGTTGAACGTTCTGAATAGGAGTTTTCTGGTGAGAATGCATTGCGTGGTATTCAACATGGAGACATGGATGTACTGACTTTCATGACTCACCTGTTATTCACCAAATGGCAGCTGAAACTATCTGGGCTGAAACAACTCCTAACTTTCTTTCAATGTGGGTTGGAAGAAGAAGTTAGAAACTAATGGATTTGTTCACAGCTTTCTACGTCAGTTTCTGAATTTATCAATTTGGTGCTGTTGGTTGAAAACACATTACAAAAGGGATGAAAGAAAAGAGGCAAGTACTGGGGAAATTATTCTCACTTTCTCAAAGTATATTTGTCTGGTCATTCAGATGTTTCAGTGGTCTCATTGTCTCAATAACAGCCTATGAAAGTAACAGCTATGAAGGGTCTTGTGACTGAAAGTGAAAAGGAATGACAGCAAAAGACTTGGCTTTGCCTACATTGAAGTCATGCATGACAGATGATTAAAGCCTCTGCTGTATGGTTGCAGAGGCATGATGTAAGAACTCAATCATCTACTGACTAGGGGTGTGCGAAATTTGCATAATTTGCTTTTACGCAAATTTCAGCAAAAATATGCATACTTACAAGATATGCAAATCTGTAGTTTAGTGCTATATTGTAATGTGAAAAGAGTCCTTATGTCAAAGTGTGATGCGAAGAAGCATTTGACACTACCAAATAGTGCAAAAAACAAAAGTATCACAAACATAAGCTGCTTGGGTTCTAATATTCACATACATTTATGGTCAAATTGTGCAGCGAATAGCGCATTTGGGGTAAATGTTTATCATGAAAGGTATGTAATTAATTGGCACAATGTCATAATTTCAGGCATTTTGGGTACCATGCATAACACACCATTTGCAAAATTACGTTAATTATGCTAGTGTGATTACAATTTCATTCATGCCTACTCATGAGAAGTCAGGAGTATGTAGGCTGGCTTATAGTCGATACTTGTTCGTTCTACCGATTAGTCAGAGAACAGGAAGATGAAAATTTGTTGATATCTTCGCATTGCTGAATAGTGGTGCTTGTTTACTGTTCTGCACAAGGCCACTAAAATGAACATTCCTAATAGAGATATAAGTGATTTGAACTGTTTCTGGCTCACCATTAACTTCAGATCCATTACGAGAGGGCCCTTTTCCTCTGCAAATCTCATTTTGCAATTGTACTGAAGGATTTTCTTTTGACTTTGCAGATTCTCCTGACAACATTGTAATTTTTGGAATTCCTTGGTTAAGAATGCATAATATGGATTTCTATTGGACAACTCAACCATATCTTTGTCGTCGTAGTTTTGTCACAATCATTTATATGCTTCAGAAGGTTACTGGTCACATAGTGACACATGAAGGACTCCATATCCATTTTAATAATCGCTAACCATTTGTCATTGTCTCTGCAGGACCAGGATTCCTCTATTTTTTGCTAAATCCAAAATAAGTTTACTTCCCCTTACATGAAATATGTTTGTGCACCCCAATCAAACATTTTGCTATTGTTCCATTTGTATATTTTTGTAACTTACCTGAAAAGAGAAAAAGATGCTAAACGCTTATTTACAGAAGTACGTGCGATAATGGTTAATTGTAGCATCCTCATCACGTGCTGGGGCAACTTTCTTTTTTATTCCCAAAAATGATCAAGATCTTTTGATCTTATATTGATTATACAGGTTTAAATCAGGTCCTCTGTCTCTTATAAAAGGCATTTGGGGTCAGTCCTTGGAGCACAAGCTTTTACTATTCCTTGCTTTGCGTATAAAGGAACATGATGAATGATAAGCAGCTTTCTGGACCACATTTGGGGATTTTCAATTGAGAGTAACGCCATTAGGATGCGAATTGCGCCTGTCATATTTCTGCACCTTAAGGATTTAGGCCCATATTTATGAAAAATGGCGCACAACTGAGCTAACGAGGTATCCCTCACCGGCTAGCATATTTTTTTAAGATGCTAGCCATTCCTTAGTGCCAACTTCATTTTATAACTATGTCGCACGGTTGGCGTTAGCTAATGGTGTTAGCTCACGTTAAGAAAAATTACACACAACTGCGTTAGCTCAGTTGTGCGCCATTTTTCATAAATATGGGCCTAAATCCATTAGCTAACGCCAACCGTGCGCCACAGTTATAAAATGAAGGTGGCGTAAGGAATGGCTAGCGTCTCAAAAACATATGCTAGCCGGTGAGGGATGGGGTTAGGGGAAATGGAGCTAGTGGGTCAAGAATGGCGGTAGGCTGATTAGCGCCAAAATATCTGCCGCTGGTCAGCCTACCATCATTTTTTGACGCACAAGCATCCAAATAATGACTTTGGTCTAAGGAGTCTTTACCAGTACTCCAATGCCCACCACAGGGGACCAGTGTCCCCTGGGCAAGCTCTTCATACCCAGTGCCAGCCAGGAGGCCCATGTAAGGGGCCCCCAATGGCACACCACACACATACACTTACCTGCAACTTACCTGGGATGGGCTCCCTCCTCCTGTAGTGTCCCTGTGGTGTGGGTGGTGGTGAAGGTCGGTTGAGGTGGGCATCTTTGTGCCCATTCCATGGTGTTTCCCCAAGGAAATTGGCCTTCCTGCACATTAATGCCTGGTCTGACCAGGCGTTAAATAATGGTGCTAAGTGGGCTTAGCGCAATTATTTAGGTCCGCCTCTCACTTCTGCGTCGTTTCAGCAGCGGGTGTTAAATATGGCGCTGGGGGCTAGCATCATTTTTAGGAAGGGAATGCCTACCTTGCATCTCATTAACGCAAGGTGGTTTGGCGCTTCCTAAAAATGGTGCTAACTCCTAAATTTGGATGCTGGATGAATCTAGAGTCAAAATATAAATATGGAGTTAAGTTAGCACCGTTTTAGTATCAAAATAAATGGGGCTAAGGCAACATTACCCTTCCATAAATATGGGCCTTAAAATTCATTGATGATTTTAATCAATTTGTATGGCTGTGTAAGAGTGGGATTCTAGTCTGAAAGACTCTTGAGGGGCATTAAGAACACGTGAGTTTTGTGTTATGAAGTCCTTAGCAATACTTTTTGTCTTGCAAACCTGAGAAGTGTGATTTTGACCATGAAGAAGTTGAGAATCTTAAATCTGGATAAATTGTTTTTGACCTTCCATTAATTTCTAAGACAATGTCAGCTTTTCTGGTTGAGCTTCACATTCTGATATGGGAGCGATTCAAGGTTTCAATGAATTTACTAATGTTTATCATCATTCACTTGCAGCTTCCTCACAGTTGGAAGATTCATTCTGTCTTTTTTTCATCCCAGAAAAACGCCATGTGTTCCAGATCCTTATAATCAATCCCATTAGAACATCAGTTATTCAGGATATGAGGTTCAATAAATGTGGGATTCCCTGAATTTTTGGGATTGTCTTTGTTTTGTGATTCACTGAAATGATTATCCTTCTAGTGAGCATTCTTGGGAAGGTACTTCCTGAGTTCATTCTCTTTTCTTCGTTTACTATCTCTGTTAACAACACCCTGGTAATCCAAGCTTACACAAAGGGGACATACTATTACACCTGTACCATCAGCAGCGTGTAGAGCTTTAGGGGAGGAAGAAGTGCTCCAATTAGCACATTGATGAACGCCACACTCAACACATGGTGAGGCATACTTGCCAGCTGGATTGTTTTGAGGTATCCACGCTTGCGGTCACCCAGGGATATTGTGGGTTTCCTGAATTGCCGGGCATGGATGGCAGTAGTGAGATTGCAGAATTCAGCACTGAGCAAAGGATATCCAACTGTGACATCTTGATTTATAAAATGAACACCATTCGTCCCGGGAAGAGTTATAGCCAAGAAATAAAAACTCACTTTGCAAGATAGCTGCATGTCCATAGAATGTTATCCGCATTTTCCAAATCCAGAATGTCAACAATGTCAGGGGACGTTTGGTGCCTTGCGAATCACTTAATTATTAAACAAGATTCAAAGAACGTTTTTTCAACCTTTGTTTTTTTCTTTCTAAATGGTCTGAAGGAGGCACTTGATTATGCCCATGCTTACTATTCCGTGCAGCGTGGTACTGTGGCTACCTAATGGGGTTGCCCTTTCCTTTGGCAATAAAGGCCTCAATACGCCTTCTCAGCAGCCAGTCTTTGATAGGTAGGCATAATACTGGCACCATAGATATTTGAAGGCCCAACAGTCAAATTGGTATCACTGAGGATTGAAATAATTCAGGTAAATAGGAACTGAGCTTGCTTTTTTGGAAGGTTCTGGTATTCAGGGCGGCTCTATGTCTGGCTCATTAATGAAAATGTCACGTTGAAGCAACTGCAGCCCCTAGTTGAGCAATTTAATTTGGCAATAGAAGTGATATCCTAAAGCGATAAAGCTCTATGTAGCTAACCAGAGCAGCAATGGGCCTGCTGCAAGCATTACAATTCATTTCCCTTTCCAAAGGCAGGAAACTAATCATGGAAGTATGGGATGAGTTCTCAGTGGCCCTTATGCACAAGTAGTAATTTGGAGTGGAATGTATTTTAGGGCATAAACTTTGGAGCAATAACAGGTGAAAAACTGTATACCAAAGAGTGATTGAGGTGAAGGTTCAATTGTATCTATCTTTATCTTCTTGGGTGTGATTTTGCTTGTGAAGAGATTTGCTGTGCATCATCACATTGTAGTCTGGTTAGGCAGCTCGTCAATCATGCAGGTCCCATACTTCGGAAACTTTTGTTGTAGTTTGGTCGGTGAGACTCTACATTTTAGCGGAAATCTCATTTTTGTTTTGTTTTTAACAAAGTATGCCATTTATTTAACTGGCAGCCTCATTTTAATGTCTCTTTTTAGAACATACTGGTTAAATATTTTTCAACTGCACATAATATTTTTAAAAAACACCTTAACCTTTATTAAGTGAGCTCTATTGTGCTTCATTCCTCTGCCAGCTGTGAGCCCACAATCCGTATACTGGAGAAATAGTTCAATTACATGAACCAGGCCTGGCTTTAGGGAAAAAGTTGAGGAGCTGAGGCTGGCAGGTGAGTGGTTGCATGAGCCCCAGGGAAAGTGGGACCCACCAAAGGCAAGAAATTTGAGAGGTATGGGGTTCTGCCCAAGTACATGGCTAGTTGCCAAACATTCTCAGGCTCTTGGAGGTTCTGATATCGAAATTAAAAATGCACTTTTGCAATACGCTTGCTCAGGGCTGTGAGAATTAGTTTCTGATATACTGGCTTTTCAGGTATCTGGTACAAGACAATAAATGTGAAATGACTCCTTTCTCACAAGGACCTGAGCAAATACCTCTCAGAGAATGGACAGGTATGAGGTGAATATCGGGAGGTAAAGCGATGGTTCAGGTCCTTTATGTTAGCCCACCTCCACTAAAAACAACTTAAAAGCATACGAAGAGGCTCAGTTAGATACTTCAAAGGCATCTGTGGAGTGATTCTAGTTGTGCAAAGGTTCCCTAAGTGGAAACAGAACTGTCATGAAGCTATTGTGGAAACAAGACAGAGCTGTCAAAAAAGGCAAGTGTCTGCTCCAGTGATCAACTCTGAGTAGAGACTATGACATACTTGCATAACTTGAGTGTGCCATCTGAGCAAGTGGCTAGGAGTGGGCAAAATAAGTGATGTGAAAAAAATGTGAGAGGACTTCAGAAACCATTACAGTGTAAGAGTGGTGCAGATGCACCTGACTTGCCATGTGATGGAAAATGACCCTATCTGAAGGGTCACCCCAAACTTTTTGCCTTCCTCCTCCTCTTTTTCTGACCTATTTTTTGCTTGCTTTAGTACTCTGGGCACTTTACCACTGCTAACTAGTGCTAAAGTGCATGTGTTCTCTTGCTAAAATATGCTAACATTGACTCATACCCAATTGGCATATTTAATTTACTTGTACGTCCCTCTTAAATTGCACTACATGTGCCCAGGGCCTGTAAATTAAATGCTACTAGTCTGATTGTGCCACCCATATAAGTAGCTCCTTAACCATGTCTAAGGCCTACCATTGCAAGGCTTGTGTGTGCAGTTTCATTGCCACTTCGACATGGCATTTAAAACTACCTGCCAAGCAGTAAACCACTCTTTTATTACATATACGTCACCCCTAAGGTAGGCCCTAGGTAAGCCACAGGGCAGGGTTCTATGTAAGTAAAAGGCAGGGCATGTACTTGCAAGTTTTACATGTCTGGTAGTGAAAAACACTCACAGTCATTTTTTACTATTGTGAAGCCTGCTCCTCTCAAAGGCCAGCCCTGAAATTTCCCTTTTATACTTTTAAGTGATAATTTCTGATCTGAAAGGAGTGGCGTTGTCATGTTAGGTATGGTTGGAATGGTAGTGTGAAATCATGCTTTCTGTTGAAGTTGGATTTAACATTGCTATTTTAGAAATGCCACTTTTAGAAAGTATGCATTTCTCTGCACTTACTGCTCTTTGTGCCTTACAGCCTGTCTCCAATACATGTCTGATCTGTGCTGGTTGACAGCTCCCTTTGTGCACTCCATTCAGAAAGCCATAAACACAGGGAACTCAGCTGAATCTGCATTTGTCTGCATATTGATGGGTCTTCTTGGGCAGGAATGGGGGAAGGGGCCCTCACCTACAATTCAATTCAAAGGCTACTGACCTGACCTCCCACAAAGGACTAATAACCCCCAACAGATCTCCTGGCAGACAGGACTGGTTTGAAAAGGGAACTAGTGTACATTTGGGTATATATGAGATCTTTGACCCCCTCAATTCAGACACATCTGGACCTACAACTGGACTCTGTCAGAAGTACTGCCGTGGTGCCCAAAGGACTCATCTGAACTCCTTGTCTGGAAGGACTGCTCCTGCATATTGCCCTGCTGCCTGCTGCTCCCTGATTCTGCTGCAAGGACTCTGCCTTACTGCACCAGTGATTTCAAGGGCTTGGACTCAGGGCCATCAAAGACTTCACCAGATGGAGAAAATCCACTGCATCAGAAAATCGATGCCTGCAAAATTCGATGCAGCGCGTTTCTCAGGGACAAAAAATCACTTAATTGCCTACGGGATCAATGCAGCACCTGTTTTATCCCCCCAGTGCATTTGGGATTTTTCACGCATCATCCCTGGGTGTAAAAATATCCCCACACCACAATAAGGATACAAAGCTGCACACGCTGATATTGACGGATCACCTTGCCCGCAAGGAAAGAATCAATGCATCATCTCCGCCAAGCTGGAAAAATTGGTGCATTGCTTTATTGTGCAGCGCATTACCTCCTCTGTGGCCCTCTGCGTTGTTATTTTCGACACATCCCTGGTCCTGTGAGTTAACAAGATACAACCACTGATTCTTACCCATCTAAACATTTAAAAAGTGATATCTTGACTTATGCACTTTGGATTTTTGTTGTTTTGGTCTTATTTTATTCAGATAAATATTATCTATTTTCCTAAACTGTTGTGGAGTACTTATTGTGGTGTTTTCACCGTGTAACTCTATGAGTTATTGCACAATTATTTTACACATTGGCTTCTAAGTTAAGCCTGCCTACTCTGTGCCAAGCTACCCAGGGTGAGCAGAGGATAATGTAGGTTGTGTTGTGACTTACCCTGTGGTACCTACTTGGACAGGGTGCATACTTCTACCAACTAGAGACCCAATTTCTCACACAATAGTTTGCCATGAGTGGCTGATGGGGTATGTTTCAACAGAACTGAAGTGTTAAATGTAAGGATAATATTGTCTCTGAGTGAAAGAGGTAGCCCTTTTGAAATAGTGTGCTCAATTTAAGTGCTTACTACTGCTGTTTTGAGCTCCTCGAGTGTTCTCTCAGATACAAAAACGAACAGCTGTTTTTTCAAATGATGAATTGAGTTAATCCATGACAGTGAGTATTTGGTATTTGGATACACTGGCATATTTGCCAACCAGTACTCGAACTAAATCAATGCTTGGAGAGTCATGTTATCCAGGGATTAGTTGTCTGGCCTTCCTTGATGGCTTGACACCACTTGGAACAATGCTTTTAATGTAGCCTTCCAAAAGGAGTGAGGAAGAGTTTATCAGAAAATAATTGATGTCTGACCTTTTGTGAGAAAAGTTATTGACCTCTGCCACAGACGAAAGTTATATTTTTTAGTGACTGTCTCCAAAACCTATTGGGAGCAGATCTCTGGGAGTGCAAGTTAGTAGATTGTGGAACACCCTGAACCCGCACCTAATGTCTGAGCCAACTACATGAGGTTCAGGGAACTTTTCCAAAATTAACTTCTCACACTGGCCTTAGATTGAGCATAACACACAAGATGTGTCCGTCGCAAAGAATAGGATCGATGAGGCTGACAGATTGTATTGCAACGCCCCTTCATCATCAACAGTATTTTTTTTATGTAGCGCTCTGAAGTAGAAAGGCTCCATGCTGCACTTTATAAAACTTTTCACTTCTGTGGAAAGGTACCACATCAGCCACTCTTCTGCAACACCATAATTAGTGGAATACTAAATGTGTTAGATAGTTCAGCAGTTGAACTACTTATGTTGATTTTGTATTTCACAATGCAAGAATGAAAAAAAGCCGAAAAAAGAAAAAAAGGAACAGTGCTCTTTTCTCTGTTTTTTTTAAGACCTGCATTTTCCATGTAGCAGGTCAGGGTGACTCTGATCTGAAGTCGAGCCAAGTCACAGGTGACTCACGGTCCTCAATCAAGGCATTTTGCAGATAATTGGTGATTTCTGGAACTCGGCACGCTTCATTTATTTATTTCCTTGCAAAGCAGCATTGCCAATTACCAATCAGCTATTTTAAAATAATTGACTTGTTTTTGCATGTTAAACAAGAACCCTCTATTCCATTGTCAGTTATGCTGATCCCGGAGAAGAGATGCATCAATGCCAACGTATTACTTGGTACTGACGCTTGACAGTGACAGCCCCACATCTTGTATAATGTGCCTTCCAGGAAATGTGCAACTCTCAGAATGCATAGGTCGCCTAGACGCTTTCTCATTTCCTATCACATGTGAAATGACAGAAATCGCTGGGGTATCAGTCAGTAATTAACATCCTAGATTACTGTCGCATCGCCTTTCTGCATTGTGCCTGGAGACATGGGTTGACATATTCTCTCATTTTAAACCTTTATGAAATGAATAACCAAATCTTACGGAGAAAAATCGCCGAATAAAAGGTTAGTTAAATTATCATACTGCCAATGACATTTCATCTGCAATTTCACGAGAGTTGTTAAAAAAATGTTGTTTTTATTAAGCCCTCTGTTGCTCGCTATTGAAATGTGTGCTGTACAAATAAAGATAAACAGTGGTTCAAATGAAAAAATGTACCCTTGGACCAACAAATTAGGGGTGGGGTGCTGACAGCAGAAAGTGGGAGGAGTCATGGGAACCTGTTCAAGGAAAAGCAACCTATAAAATATTTTTTACAAACTCTACCCCTAAAGAAATTGGCAACATAGAAAAAAAGAGACTATTCTGCTTCTCTTAGGGCCAGATGCAGGTAGGAAAAAAGTAGCGAGTCGGAAATTGCTATTCAATGCGAATCGCAATTTCCGACTGGCAAAATGGGATCCAAGAAAAAAGTGCGACACCAATTGCGACTCGCAAATGATGTTGCACCGCATTTTGCGAGTTCGTTTCTTGCGAGGTCAAAGCGAGCTTTCAATTTGCGAGTAGGGTGTCGCAAATTGCGACTGGCCCGCAAATTGCCTGCAGGTGCAGCACAACAGTTTGGAAATTCACTTCCTGGCTCTTGGTGATGACATCAGAACCAGGAAGTCATCAAATACACCTGGGAGGAGGGAGGACCACACCCTTTCCAAACTGCTGTGCAACACCCAGGAGAAAGGACCTGCTGCTACAATGGAGGAAACAGGCAGTGCTGGGAGAAGAAGAAAACTTAAGTTTTCTGACAAAGAACTGGAGGTGCTCACAGAGGAATGCTGCCAGCACCACGACAAACTGTTTGGGAAGGCAGCCCTGAGTGTCCCAGACACAGAAAAAAAGAAGATTTGGCAGCAAATCCAGGACCGGATTAATGCCATAGGGGTGAGCCATCACACCCTGGAGGAAATCAAGAAAAGGTGGTATGACCTGCGCTCCAGGACAAAGGAGAGGGTAGCAGAGCGGCTCAGAGAAACGAGGGGCACCGGAGTAGGCCCATCCACCGTCCCACCACCCACAGCCATGGAAGCAATGGTGGAGCAGACCCTGGAGCCTGAGGCCGTACTCGCAATGGGAGAAGTGGACAGTTCTGCGCCAGGGACATCCAAAGGTGGGAACCATGAGATATGCATTCACACCTACAAATGCAGTATCCATGCTCTCCCAGTACACAGCAGCAGGCACAACCAGACTAGATCCATTCCAGTCTAGCAACCACTAGAATAGTGCATTATGGGCAATGTAGTACAGTAGTCACCATATAGGCAAATGTTTATTATGAAGCATAAAACAGATGTGAGAGACTGACAGTGTATTCCCTATGTCCCACAGATCTCCCACAAGACACCCCCAGCAGTGACAACAGGCAGGGAGGAGACAACGGGCCAGAGACAGTGCAGGAGGCTGCAGCAGAAATTCCTGGGCCCAGCAGGACACCACCAGAGTCCTCTCAGGAACAAGAGCAGGAAATGGAGGAAGCTGATACGACCCCTGGCCCCAGCCCCACAGCAAGTCGTCCAGAGCCAGCAGCACGACAAAGGCGCAGACACTGACGCAGAGTTCTCGCTGTGCCCCAGGAGGAGATAGGGGAGGCAGGAATTGCAGGAATAGAGGCATCCCTCCTTAATGGTCAGCGCCTACAAAACAGACAATTTAGGTCAATCTCAAGTACACAGGATGGAGAGCAACATGACCACTGACCTGGCTTAAGTGAACACGCAGTTCACTAGACTGAATGAAAATGTGGGGGATCTCACCCAGGCCATCTGCCAACTTGTGACGGAACTGGTGGCAGACAGACAGAGCGCAAGGCGCAGGGAGCACAGTGGCACGCTTCGACCGTATGGCAGCTTCAATTGGGCGTCTTGCAACAAACACTACTGGCCTGTCTAGACGGACAGTGAGTTTACAGGTGGAACTTGGCCACTTTGCGGGGGATGTGGCACGTGGACTTGGCCACATCAGTCACGCAGTGGGCTTGATGGAAGCTAGGCAGGTGGCAAGGGACACAGGTGAGACCCCTCGGGGCAGTGAGGAGGGGTCCACAATAAGTAGTGTGTCTGCCAGTGACTCCTGTGTGCTAAGGAGTGCAAGTGCATGGCAGGGGTCAGCTGACCCACCTGGGATGAGCCATGCTGGGCGCACAAGGAGGAGGGTGTAAGCCATCAGACAGCATGAGTCATGAGGCACATGATGTTAATGTGTCCTCATTACATTTGGACATGTACAGACTTTAACGGACAGCACTTTTCTTTCATCATTTAGTTTACTAATAAAAAGGTTTTGTTTGTTCCACTACACAACTGGGCTCTGTTTGTCTGACATGAGTGAATGTGGTGTCAGTTGCCACGTTCCTGCCAAAGTATTGGGTTGCAAAGTGGTTCCGTCTGTGTCTGACTTGATTTGCAATGCTTCTATCCCCAGGCTGTCGGTGTGGTAGCTCTTGGTCCTCATCCTCCGAATCTGTGTCTTCAGGGGTGAGATGTAGCCCACATCTGGTGGCAATGTTGTGTAGGATTGCACATGCGGCAACAATCTTGAATGCTGTTTCTAGGGCATACTGGAGCGCACCTCCACTTTTGTGGAGGCATCTGAATCTTGCCTTTAACAATCCAAAGGTCCTCTCGATGACTGTTCTGGTCTGCCGATGGGCACTGTTATATCGCCTCTCGTTCTCATTGCCAGGTGTTAGGTACGGGGTAAGTATCCCTTGTCTTAGAGCATATGCACTGTCACCTGTTTGGCAAAAATAAGCAATGTTAGCAGGGCATGGATGGTTTCTACAGTGACCTGTATGTATGGCTTCAGGGTGTAGTAAGCAATACATAATAGATATCCGTCTCCAAATTCCCCACGTTCTAGGCGTTGGTGTATCCCACTGTGCCTGAATATGTATGAGTCATGTGTACTCCCTGGAAATTTGGCTACAGTGTCAGTAATGACATTATGGGCGTCGCATACCACCTGGATGTTTAGTGAGTAGGTACATTTACTATTGCGGAACACATATTCCAGATTTGCAGGAGGGCAGATTTGTATATGTGTCCTGTCCACACACCCTATTACATGGGGGAAGCTAGCAATTCGGTAGAAGTCCAACTTGGTGCTGTTAATTTCTGCCTCATTCCTGGGTAGGTATATGCGTCTGGACATGTGTGTGAGTATGGCATCTAGGAAACATCGGAAGAATTGTGAGAGTGCCCTTTGGGATACCCCACCTGCCACAGCAATCACCCCCTTATAGCTACCGGAGGCCAAGAGGTGCAGTGAGCATAGCACTTGCACATGTGTGGGGATGGCTCTGCCATGCATTGTTTGTCGTTGAAGCTGCGGATTGAGTAATTCAATTACTTCTAATATTGCTGCACTGCTCAGTCTATATATGTCATAAATCTCCTCCTCAGTTTGTTGGAAAAGTGTCTGCCTAGTTCGGTATATCCTCTCCTGTCTCTGGCTCCTCCTCTGCTGGGCGGCGTGGACTCTCCTCCTCCATGCTATCACATACAGTTCAGCCATTTTGAGTAACCCTGATGCCTTATGGGTCTCCTTTTATACTTTGGTTCTGGTTACCACCTGCTCTGACTTAGTGGTAATTTGGGTGTGCAAAATGGGCTTTTTGCGACTAGTCGCAATTTGCGACTGGCTTTTTCATATGGTTTGAGACTCGCAAATTGCGACTTCCTCTTTGCGGGTCACACAATCAGGTCGATATTTTTGCGAGTCGGTAATGGCTCGTATCGCTATTTGCACTTCGGAAATGGGATTTTTGCATCCCATTTCGGATTTTGTGAGGTCGCAAATTGCGAATCGGGACATTTGTGACTCACAAAACTTTGCTACATCTGGCCCTTAGTTCTTCTTAAATGGAATTCTTTTCAAAATACATTTGTGAATTAATGAACCTACTGCATATGTCTATGTTGAACACTATAATACTGGTAAGCTAACCTGGGTGGTTAATGCACTTGCTGGAAGGTTCTGTGTGCAAATAGTTATCATTATTTTGAACCATTTAATAGCTTCGATGCTTGACATGCCAGCTGCTGGGAATTACATGTAATGTGTAGGTCAAACATTTCTATTTTATGTGAGATAGCTCAGTAGGTATGTGCTTCTATTGCACACACCAATATTTGACTTGGAGATGAAAAGTTACAATCAGGTAAAATAGCTCATATAGTTATGCATGCAATGCTCATTTAGGTAAAATAGCTCATATAGTTATGCATGCAATGCAAATACCTGTACACAACCTGTAAGGCATACCTTTAACTCAATGTACGGTTTGGCACCATTTTCGCTATTTAAGGTTAATAATGTGGGTTCAGTTGGGTAGTGGTAAAGACTTATGATTAAGGGCTGAAAACATTCACTTTCTATTTTGTGTTACATCAATGCTAATTATCATTATGACACACAGACTGAGATACCTGCAACCTACAAAGCACACATTCTTACATATTGTTCGAAATGGAGTTTCTAGTTGGCAGTGGTTTGCACCCTGGTCAAGTAGGGACCTTCACTCTAGTCAGGGTAAGGGAACCACACAGCTAAGATAATCCCTGCTCACCTCCTTGGTAGCTTTGCATGAGCAGTCAGGCTTATCTCAGAGGCAATGTGTAAAGTATTTGTACACACATGCACACACCCACACACACACACCCCAAACTCACACACACACACACACACACACACACACACAGCAATAACACAATGCAAACACCACAAAAGTACTCCACACCAGTTTAGAAAAATAGCCAATATGTATCTGAATAAAACAAGACCAAAACGTTAAAATCCAATATACACAAGCAAAGATGAAGCTTAAATCTCAATAAAAGCGCTTAGAAACACAATAGCTCCAACTGGGGTTATCACAATGTTGTTGATGGATGGGGTGCCCGAGGAAGTGAGGGACTGTCAGTGAGGGAGTTGCATGGACCTCAGGCAGAGTACCTTTGGTAAATGAGGAAACAAAGACATTGCACGGAGTCAGGAAGGTGAGTCGTCGCTGGAGCACGTGCAGCGTCAATTCCTTACTGCTACTGGGGAGGTGAGGCATTGTTTCCTTACTGACAGGCAGAGGCGGTGAGGCATAGGTTTCTTACAGTTGCAGGGGAGGTGATGCGCCATCTATGGCAAGGTGTTGGTTCCATACAATCTGGCCGGGTCAATGAATCAAGCAGGTCAAGATGTGAGGCACCCACTTCGCGGTGTCGCGATAACACCACGGGGCCACAGGTGCTGCGTCGGAGTAGGAGTCGGGTGTCCCGATGTCAGGGAAATAGCACTCAAGACTCACTCTGTGGTGGGACTTCAAAGGCGCTGCATCTGAGTCAGCCCTGCAGTGTTGGTCGTCGTCATAGCACTCAGTGGGGACCACAGCTCCTGGTGCAGGCAGCTGAATGAAGGCAGACAGTGGCACCGGTTCTGATTTCACTCTGGAGTCAATGTACTTGGTTTCTACTTGGTTACATCAGAACTCACTCCCAGTGGCTCAGGAACTGGTTTTGGCCCCACTTGGTGAGTCAGGACTCTCAGCAAGAGAGCCCGGGTGCTGGCAGATGAAGTCTTGTAATAGGAGGCAAGCTCAGTTTTAGCCCTTGGAAAACCTTGGAGAACAGGATGTAGAAAGTAAAGTTGAGTCCTTACACTCACAGGACAGAAGCAGCAAGCAGCAGGCTAGCACAGCAAAGCAACAGGCAGAGTGGCAGACCCTCCTACAGCATCTAGCTCTTCTTCCTGGCAGAATGTCCTCAGTCCCGAAGTGTTCTGAAGTTGTGGTCGCAGAGGACCAATACTTATACTCATTTCTGCCTTTGAAGTAGGCAAACTTCAAAGGAAGGTCTTCGTAGTGCAGAAGACCCTACCATTCCTGCCCTGGCCCAAGACACACTCCAGATGGTTGGAGACTGCTTTGTGTAAAGACAGGCACAGTCATATTCAGGTGCAACTGTCAGCTCCTCCCTCCACTCGAGCCCAGGAAGACCCATCAGGATATCGAGGGCACACCTCAGCTTACTTTGTGTGATTGTCTAGAGTGAATTCACACCAGCCCAACTGTCATCCTGACCCAGACACTTATTCTACAGCTAGTCAGAGGCACAGAATAGTTAAGCATGAAAATGCCCACTTTCTAAAAGTGGCATTTTCAACCTTACAATTAAAAACACACCTCACCAAAAGATGTATTTTTAAATTGTGAATTCAGAGACCCCAAACTCCAAATCTCTATCTGCTCTCAATGGGAATTGACACTTGATAGATATTTCAAGGCAATCCCCATGTTAACCTAGGGGACAGATAGGCCTTGCAATAGGGAAAACCACATTTAGCAGTATTTAATTATCAGGAGATGTAAAACACATAAGTGTACCTTTTAAATACACTGCACCCTGCCCATGGGGATGTCTACGGTCTACCTTAGGGGTGACTTACATGTAGGAAGACTGATGGTTTGGGTCTGGCAAGTGGGTACACTTGCCAGATTGAACTGGCAGTTCCGACCTGCCCACACAGACACTGCAGTGGCAGGTCTGATACATGTTTTCAGGGCTACTCACATGGGTGGCACCATCAGTGCTGCAGGCCCCTTTTATTCACAGACCCTGGGCACCTCTATTACACTTTATTAGGGACTAACTAGTAAATCAAATGGCCAATCATGGATAAACCAGTTACCGTTCCACTTTAGACAGAGAGCACTTGCACTTTAGCACTAGTCAGCAGTGGTAAAGTATCCAGAGTCCTAAAGCCAGTAAAAACGAAATTCCGCACAGGATCAGAACATGAGGTCAGAAGCCAAAAAGACAGGGGAAACCACACCAAGAGCTGACAAGTCTAACACGTGTCCCAGAGCTGAAAGTGGGGAGAGCTACCTAGCCTCATGGGAGCTCTCATCACTAAGGCAGAAGAACATGTACAGACCATCCTCATTAGTGTGTTCTGTACCAAGGCGGTGCTTCACTGCAAAGTCCATTCCCTGTAGGGGGATGGACCACCTCAACAGTTTAGGATTCTCACCCCTCATTTGCATTAACCATCTGAGGGGCTTGTGGTCTATCTGAACCCGGAAGTGAGTCCAAAACAAGTAGGATCTTAGCTTCTTCAGTGCCCAGACCACAGCAAAAGCCTCCCTTTCAATTGTACTCAACCTCTGGTCCCAGGGAAGTAACCTCCTACTGATGAAGATTAAGCTGTGAGAGCATGTCTCCCACACCTTGCTCTGAAGCATTTGTCTGCACCACTAATTCTGAGGAAAAGTCAGGAAAAGTCAGGAGCCTTGAGCACGAGTGCAGTGCTCATGGCCTCCTTCAGAGTGTCAAAAGCAGTCTGAAACGCCTCTCTCCAGATCACTTGAGGGCGCTGCTTCCTCGAAGTCAGCTCTGTCAAGGGGGCAACAATGGTGGTATAACCCTTGACGAATCTCAAAAGGTGCATTTACAATTGGATGAACTGAAAGTGGCCTCTCAATCAGAGCTATATTTGGATCAACAAGGGCTGTAACCTCTGTAGCAATGGAGGCTGTAACAACCTCTGTATTTATTGTAAGATCCACATATGGTGATGGATGTGAGACTAACAAAGGATCTAAAATGTGATCCTCTGAATCACTATCAGTGTCTGTTTTTCTTGCAGCTTCCTCATAATCACTTTCCTGTTTCCAATTCCTTTCATGCTTTTCTGTTATTATATCTGGTTAGATTCTTGTTCCTTCAACTACGCATTTACTACATCTCTGCTGGCCTTCATCCCATTGAGCATCTGTGTGATTTTGTACTGCTCTCTTTGCTCTATTCTGATATGTTTCTTTCTCTTTGGCATGAGCTGCTCACTCCCAAGCATATAATATTTCTTATTGTTGAGGAGGTGGTTTCATTTCATATACTTTTTCCTTCAAATGTTCAAAATCTTGAAATCAAAGGTACAATATTGTGGAATTCTGAATGGTTCTTCATATTCAGCTATCTTGTACTATTGACGACGCCACAAACATGTATGAATACCTACATTTATCTCCACATAATGACCTGGTGTACTTTCTGCTGGAGGCTCTTCCCCCCCCCCCCCCCCGATCAGAGACTTACCCATCACCCCTCATCAAATCTCTAGGAACGTTAAACATTTCATAATTGCAAAGATTCAACAATAAATGGAGAGTTATTTAAAAGTGTCAATGTTTTTGCTCATGTTACAGTTCTGTATACATCAATACTTCTTTCAATCCTAGCACAATTCTTTTTTCATGAGCTTATCACAGCTAATAATTGATGACTCAACAACCAATCCTTCTGTGCAGCATTTCACACAAACTGACCTATCCCAGTGCGCCACACTCTGAAGTAATTCTCACTCCTTGCAGCAGTTCACCCTCCTCTACAATGTTCTCCTACACAAATTGTACAACTTTAAATAAGCACAATCAACATATAACTCTTGTATACTCCACAAAGGAATTCAATGTAGATAATTCCTAAAAGAAACAAAATTGAAAATATCACTTTAACACTTTCAGACTTCCTTAAACACACACACACGCACACACACACACATGTGAAATCTCGACCAGTGGAAAATACCCTGACTGATATAGTTTTTCCTTTGCGCAATAGGTTCCACTAACACCAATCAGTGTTAGTAAAATCACAACAGTTTATTATAATCCTATCACAATTGTGCAGTCGATTGTACCTCATGAATCTTCACTACAAAAATGTAGCAGACAAATATCACCACAACTTTTTATTTCTTACCTGTCCCAGGATCTTTGTCTACTCTGAGTCCGATAACAACTGCATAACATCAAATATATAACACTGCTAATCCATTAACTTCTACGAAAATATCAGACACATGATTTCAATTTCAACACAATGAAAAACGTTTAATTTAATTTTAAGACTTGTGGTGCATTACCCTATTAATACTCACAACTCCACCACTGCAACCACTTACAAACCGCAGACTCTTTTCATCTTCAAGTTTGGGCTTTGTATTAAAGGGACATGGACAATTCTAAGGGCAATTTATTTCAGCTCCTTTTCTCCTTTGACATAAACTATCCTCTGCTACCAACTGAGAGAACAGGGTTTTCTATACCTTAATCTTTGGGTGTACATATTAAATGACCCCTGGCACTGGTCGTATGGACCTTTGATCATCAAAGCGGAGAAGTAGAAAGTAGAAATTATGTGCATTAAACACATAGCATTAAATCATGAAAGACTTTTATTACAGTCAATATTGAGAAAATGAGTGTGAGTGAAAAGTTTTTATTTTTCAATTACTTTCAGTTTTCATAGTTTTATTCAATAAAATGCAGTCTTTTAAGCTTCCACATGAGAAATGCGCATAATCCAATAATTGTGTTCTATAGAGGAGATTTCTAATGTAAATTACATTGGATTGAGATAACACACACTAATATAAACACACAATATTCTAAATGGTAAGAGGTTTCTTTTCATCTTCCAGATTAATATATCAAATTTTAGTAAACTCCTGAGAATAGGTAAACTCCCCATCTTCTCACGACTGTACAATAGACCATAGAAGCTTGTCCTTGAAAGGTTACATTCTGCAGTCCAGACTATTCTTCTCAAGAATCATCCTTCCTGTTGGCTCCTTTCCTCTCGATGAGTACTTCACTGTCAGTTGTCTAATACAAAACAAGTGCCTATTCACTATTCACCTATTCAGTGCCTAGCAAAAGGCTTCTGGAAAATTACAAGTTTCTTCAGCAAGACAGAAAAAGAGCTCATGGAGAAAAAATAATGGTTCAACGTGGAAAACAGGCATTTCGGTGCATTATTTTCAGTTAACATGGCATCAACAGTTCGGCTAACTTAAGTCAGCACTTACTTCACATGAAAGCTTGTAACATTTAAGTATGATTACCAACTACAAATTTTGCATTTAGTTGATGTACTATTTGAACATAAGCTTTTACATATTTTTCATAAAAAGAATTTGTGTGCAAATGAAATTCGCTCCCACTACTCCAGCCCAACACAGTCGTTTGACAAACACCAGGTCAAGCTGGAGTAAAATATTATTCAGAGGAGGGACCACACGCTTTGGGTGACTCAAGAAGGCATTCTGTTGAGGTATTGCTTCACACTACAACAGATCATGGAGTTGGTCAGGAATTGGGTTGATGATGTCATTCCACAAAATTTCCAGTCCCATGCAATCCCTAATATTGCAAAGGTTCCTGTTTCACTCCACATTCCGGCAATAAACTATTTTCACAGGGACAGCTTGGCAGCAGGCATCTCTAAGACATACCAGTCCAAATGTCTGCACAGCGTGCTGCTTCGTCTTAATGACTAAGTGCTGCATGATATCACCTAGCCCTAGTCTGCATTAATCAGGACACAGATCATGCTTGTGTTCGCTACTGTCCCTGGTGCACACATGACCATTTTTTTTCCAATTGCATGAGCAATTGAGGCACAACTTTAACCCAGAGAATAAGGTAGTATGTTGGCTGTTTTGCTAATATGATCAGCAAAACCAATTCATGAATATGTACAATGTGTATAATCCCACTAACATCACATTATAGCACACACATTTTCAGTGTTCTCAGTAACAGTGTGAATGTGCTCTCACTTCTCTAACTTACCTTCACAAGCGTGATACAGTATCTCAACAGATGCATAACAGACCACTCATAAAAATCCCACAATCATAAAGTGGACAATCAGACTTCTGCCTCTTTAATCACATTGAGTTATTACTCTTCTTCTTCCCCGAAGCTGTGTGCAAGATAATGTTGTGCCATTTAATGTTGCAGTATATTGTATTGCATCAGAACCATCAACATTGACCCTAACTCTGGTTTCGTTAAAACTGGAACTCCAAATTGAAGCAGGGCTAAGGATCCATGGTGTGAACAAGAGTAACTGTCTTCTTGTATCATTTTACCCGAGTTCCCCACTTATTAGGTGTGCCAACGTCATTTGGCAGCTGAGAGCAAATCAACACATTTAGCTTGTACAACTAGGTCTGCCAAAAGATTTTAAGATGTTACTCTCAGAATATAATGATGTCAGGTACCTTTATCTCTCATACACAATGATGTGCCTTCACACACTGCATACACCCAAAACAGTACACCATAATGTAGTTTTGGCACACTCTTTCCCCTGCATATTCACCAAATCTTCATGCCATGCATGAAAGCAAAGCAGTTAAGTAAAAAACCCTGTACCATGCAGGCATGTGGCAATAGTTGGTCCTTCATTTTCATTTACATGTGTAGAGGTTACAGCACTAAGTGATGATGTCAGAATCAAAACTAGTAGCTAAGAATGCTATTTGATGGTCAAAACTTCATGTCATGAGCTTCTGGGCTTGTACCACATTCAATGACCTCACTCCATATGCATATATCTCATATTTTAATATTGTTACTTAAAAATGAACTGCAGTAATGGTAAGTTAAATTTGTTGTGGGGACCTTTCACATTTTGACTTGTATACAGCACTCTGGGTGTTGAGTTCAAGTGATGTAGGTCCAGTCCTTCTCACCCAGGCAAGAAGGGCAGCAAGCTGCAGGTCAGCACAGCAAGAAAGCAGTTCTTCTAGAGCAGCAGCACAACAGAGTGACAGTCCTTCTGCAGCACAGCAGTCCTTTTTCCTGGAAGAGTATCCACAGGTCCAGAAATGTACAAGTTGGTGAGGTCTGAAGTCCAGTTCTCATACCCATTGCTGCCTTTGAATTGGGGGAGGACTTCAACATATGGCTTTGAAGTGCATATAGGTTATACCTCACTGCCCTGTCTCCAGACTCACTACAGGGGGTTGAGGAGTCCTTTGTATGAGGTTGGGACACAGCCTATTGAGGTGTAAGTGAGGCCATGCTAAGCACCTCCCCCCATCAATCCAGTTAATGGCCCATTGATGCCCATCAAGTCACACCCAAGCTCCTATTATGTGTGGCTGTCTAAAGGAAATGCACAAAGCCCAACTGCCACCCACCTAGACATGTATTTGAGACAGGCTGCAGGCACACAGGACCAAGAGCAGGAAAGTGTCAGCTTTCTAAAAAAGTTGATATGAAGAAAATGAAGTGTCTACTCTAATAACCCTACTGTACCTAGGTAGAACAAGAACAATCTGTATACAGGAATTGGTACAATAATAAGGACAAATCTATATACTAATTCACACACAATGAACTTCTAAATCAATCACTGGAAGTGTAATCTAATTACAAAATAATTTACTTCATTTTTGGAAATAAAAACCAAAAAGACACAGAAACCTAAAGCTGAATTTTCACAACAAAGTTACATACAAAGACATGTACAAAACTGTCTTCATCACTCTCCAAATTTAGAAGTAATGTGGTTATCTGCATACATTATAACTTGAATCCACATATCTGAGATGGTTGCAGTGGCTATCACATCCCAAATCTTTGTTTACTTTCCTCCTTATTAACAAAGAGATGTGTTCCCTAATCATTAACTATGAAGTGAATATTTCTTGCAACCTCCCTATCTCCAGGTCGACGTGTTTCGGCCCCTTCACATATGGGCCTCTTCAGGACTCACGGAGAGATAAAGACCTTACAGTACTGAAAATACAGCCTCTATTATTTCTTTCTCTTTTTGTCGTTTTGTAAAAACGTCTGCAAGCTGCTGAAAGGTCGCTCGATGAGCCATCGGTTATGTGCGCTGAACACATTCCCGTTACTGTTGGTTTCAGCTGTAAGAAATGTTCACTTGATAGATAATGATTAGAGCACACATCTCTTTGTTAATAAGGAGTAAAGTAAACAAAGATTTGTTGTGAAAATTCAGCTTTAAGTTTCTGTGTCATTCTGGTTTTTATGTCCAAAAATGAAGTAAATTATTTTGTAATGAGATTACATTTTCAATGATCGATTTAGAAGTTCATTGTGTGTAAATTAATACATAGATTTGTCCCTACTATTGTACCAATTCCTGCGTACAGAGAATTTTCTAAAAAGTGGCATGTTCAAAATGGTAACCATAAATCCGGCTTTTACCATTAAAGAGGATTTATCATTACAATTCCATATATACTAAACATGACAGATCTACCTCCTCACAATCAGGAATTACAGCTTATTATTTGTAATACGGAATCCCCAGTGTTATCCTATGATAGAGAAAGGCCTCACAGTACTGAAAAACTAATTTGAGAGTGTTTCACTACCAGGACATGTAAAACTTAAAAGTATATGTCTTGCTTTTTAATTACATAGCACCATGCTCTATGGGCAACCTCGGACCTACTTTAGGGGTGATGTATGGGTAATAAAAGGGGAGTTGAATGCTTGGCAAGGGGATTTAAGTGCCAAGTCGACATGACAGTGTAACACTGCATTCAGGCTGCAATGGCAGGCCTGGGACATGTTTTATAGTGCTATTTAAATGGGTATCACATGCAGTGCTGCAGGCACACTAGTAGCATTTAGTGTACTGGCCCTAGGCACATATAGTGCACTTTACTAGTGATTATTGTGTAATTTAAAGATGCCAATAAGGTATATACCATTCAAACCATGTTTTAGGGAGAGAGCACAAACACTTTACCACTGGTTAGCAGTCGTACAATTCACAAAGTCCTAGGGACAGCAAACATTAATTCAGCAAAAAGTGGAGGGAAAAAGGCAAAATGTTTGCGGGTGACTCTGCGGAGAGGTCCATTTCCAACACAGTGTAACCTTTAGTTGAAATGCCTTTGCCTATATGTCTGACCCTACAGGTGCCTGCAGGTTCTTGCATGGCAGACACTGTTTCAACTGCTATACATTTTGCTGAAAGCTTTTTGACATACAGGTTCACTCATCCTACATGATTATCAATATTTGCATGCATCATGTTAGTTCTTCCTGTATTACACAAATATTTGTTCACATCGGAATGTCCATGTTGAAAAACTCTATTACACCAAAAGCCCAGATAAACACTAGCCAAACATGAATTACACCATCAAGTTCCATCATTCTATTTTGAATATCAACCAATTCATCTCAGAAGAGAGGATATTTGGAGTTGTTTGGGGTGGCAAGGGATCAGTAGATATTAAACCTATCATGGCCATCTCCAAACGCATCACCTAATGCATGCATTGCCCAGAACAATGGGGATCCTCTACTACGATAGTTAGAACACCCAGGAAATAGTTAGAGGATCTCTACTACGTCTCCAGGCTGAAAGCTGTTAATGTGCCCTGGAGGTCTCCCTAGAAGATGAAGATTATTTCCTAGGAGTCAGTGCTGTAGTGATGCATCTTGCTAATGATATTTCTGTATTAGTACACCTAGTCATTGAAAGGTAATAGATGCAAGACAGTAAATGACATGTGCATGCGTACTCTGTTGATGTAACATACTCATCATGCATAAGATGTAGTACCTGAAACATACATAGATCTTTTAGGCCTCCCCATCCTTCCTTCTCCATTCATTACATGATTGTGCTTAAAGTAAATAGCTTTATATTTTCCATATTCCATGGGTCTCTGTGTGTGAAATCTGGATTTTCATGTCATTGTCTTTTGTGAAAAAAGCACATATTGTGTACTACATAGTGTAGGATGCTACTATGTAGTTAGGATTCATTAGCACTTTCCACCTCGTAGGTGTTTTTTGAATTGCCCATAACTTTTGACTCTATTAACAGATCTGCACGCAATTTAGCAGTCTATTGTGCAGTCAGCTAAGGTCTACCGTACAAGCGGCAGCCCCTTTGGCCAATCCCCGCTGTGCATGGCCAAAGACCATACACAGTAGTGGTTTGCCACCTGTGAGACCCTGTGGCAATTCTCACTTTGCACAACCAAAGTGGATGTTTGCTATCTCTGGCATTGTGTGCTCATGGCCTGGCTTCTGGCCATGCCCGGTGACCATGTACAGCAAGAATCAGCCATGCGCAGATGGAGTCTGCCATGGGTTGGTGTAAGGGCACAGGGGAGGTAATGCTCAGCATTCAAGTCCTGCTGTGCAGTCCTCACTTCCTCACTTTCACTCCTATCACTTTCACTCACACTCAGTGACGTAGAAGTCAATGAATTTTCTTTTCATTTTCAAACCATAAAATTTGCTTCTGCAAAGAAGTTGTTTTTGTTTTATAAAACTCGTATTCTCTCTACAAAAAAGTTGTTTTTGTTTTATAAAACTCTTTTTAATTTTTGTGTTTCTTACTTTTTTAGGGAAACAACACTATTTGAACAGTGGGTACAATGAGTAACAATTAACATATTTTTTGCATGTCTTCTAGTGAAGAAGCAGTGGATTTGTCTACGTCCTTGAATTCTTCTCTCCACATGAGATCACCTTGTGTCACACAGAGCAAAGCAAGCCTACCATTGCAAAGCCTGACTCAATCTGCCCTTGCTCCTGCAGGATATCTTGTGGCAACATCTCTCCAGAAGCAATGGCATGTTACCTTGCTGAAGATAATGTTGTTGTCTCTTCAGCATTCCTTCTCCTAAGGACAGCAATGAAGTTTGGTTCATGTTAAGCACTAAGGTATTTGTACATTGAATGTGTTCCTCATCAAATATATATATTTTCCACCAGGAGGAATGCTTACAAATTTCCTGACAATGAATTCTGGTGGTGATCTTGAACCCTCATTCTGAACATTTTCCAGTTCTTCCTTTGGCTCCTTTTGATGTTTCTCCAGATTTCCTGTCCTCTCTTTTTTCTATCAAGAAGCCATTCAAAGGAGCAAAAAAGTTTGGATCCCGAAAAATAAAATCACAGCAAAAAATCCCAAACAGTCACTTATTGTACAGACCTCTCCTCTGAAAAGGAATGCAGTGTTCCATTCAAGAATAGCAAGAGGTATTTGAATGTGAAAAAAACAATCTCAGGAACCAATCAAATGCCTTATAAGAATGTGCACTTTCTCCACGGTTCCAGAAAAATAAACATAGAAGGTTCTGGCACACCATAGAATAGTGGTTTCGGTTCCTGGTACTGAAAAACCAATAAGGCTAAAAACATTGGAAAATTGAAACACACCACTACCTATACGAGTGTGAAGTTGCAAATAGGCAACCCTTACTCTAAAAAAAAGTGTTTTCACATCAAATACAACTTTGTAAATATGTATGAATTTCACAGTGCCCATTTCTATATCTGCAGTACCTGGAAAGAAAGTTTCACCTCTGTAATCGTATGTGAGCTGAAAACTCAAAAAGGGCTTACCCAATCGTAGCATTGTTCATATTGGAGGAACTGTAGAGTAGCCATGATTACCCACTCATGGGGTCCTCCTCGTCCCAGTCCTAACCAATGAGGCTTGTCCACCGTCTGACAAGAGTAACACTGTAATCCTTTTTCTATTGTTAGTTTTTAAAACATTTTTTTATATACAGCTCCTCCCCCCTGCCTCGTTCAGTTTTTGTTCCACGCCCCGAGCAGGTGAGTGTCTTGTGGCCCTTTCCTTGGCTTGCTTTAGGTATGTTTTTGGGCACACTATGTTCGGTGCTTTTCTTTATTTACTATGCGTTTGATCCATGCTGTGAGGGCGCAAATCGGTGTTCTGTTTCCCCGCTCCGTCGTGCTCCCTGTCCATGTGCTGAGCTGGGTCAGGGATCTATGATGGCGTTCGGAGCGCGGATAATACAGGGGCCAGTTTGACGGTTTCCTCGGTTTTGTGTGTGTCTCTTCTCTGATACTTTTTGACATTTTTGCTATTTCTATGCCACTCAGTCTCACGGGACAAGATGTGTTTGCCCTGAATACCGTTAAAAACAGGAAGCACGGGAGCTGCTATAGCGCGTCTTAGTGCTCCTGTATGTGTTGTCGGCTGCTTCTCCTGGGGACATTAAGGCAAACCATGTCCGTCACCGTTCCCAGGTTTCTGAGCAGGCAGACCTGGATGCTGCCTTAAAGGAAAAAGACCTATCTGCTAAACGTCAGAGATTGGATGAGGATGCTGATGATCAGGATGACGGTAGAGGGTGGTATATCCAGTCTGATCAAGTTAAGGAGGTTCTGTCCCATATCAGGGAGCAATTGGGATTTCCTGCTCCACCGGTGGCTGAGGAGGACTTTTTGTTTCAATACAATACTTCTTCTGATTGCTTGCCCTTCTATGAGGTTGTTCACAATCTGCTGCTTCAGGAGTAGTTTGATATTGATAAGACGGCTATTCCTTGTTTTCTTCGTAAACAGTATCTGTTGGAAGGTTTTGATGATAAATTTCCTCAACTCCCTAACGTGGGTACCATTTTAGCATCTATGTCTTCTTCCGCTTTGGCTTCTGAGGATGCTGTCCTCTCTGATGCAACAGATAAAAAGGTGGAGTCTGTCTTGGAGCGGGTTTATGCTGCCTCTAATTATGGAATCCGTGCCAATGCTTATGCTGCTCATGCCACACAAGCTCTTCTGAAAGACTTTCATGCTTTATTTGATTGTCTCCCTTCTGACTTTTTGGCCAGCATGGAACTATTGGCTCAGTTTTTATCTGATGCTACTTTTGACAGTCTTTGGGCGTCCACTGCTGCTTCTGGTGCTTCAATTGCGGCCAGGAATCTTGGAGGCTGGAATCAGGCTAGCGTTCCCTCATTTATAAACTGCCAACATGATTGAGAAGGCTGCTGAGGAGAAGAAAATACTTTGTCCTTTTAAACAGAGGATGGATAAGAAACAAGGGTTTTTCAGACAACGGATCATCAGCCCTTTTGAAGATGGGCCCGTGGTTGGGGGGCCGCCTTCTATAATAAAGCCCAACCTTCTTCCTACGGTGCCTCTTCTGTTCAGAAGCAGAAATTACTATATGGCTTAGGGGTTCGCCTCAAGGCTTTTCTTCCACCATGGAAACAGGTGGTGTCCGACACCTGGGTTCTTCCAGTAGTGGAACATGGTATTGGACACAATTCAAAGATCACATTCCACCTTCAACTTACTTCTCCAAAGAATCCCTAGCAGTTGTGCAGTCTCAAGGTTGGCATTGAGTTGCCGTTGCTGAAACAAGCGATTGTTCAGGTTCTGGAGGATCAGCAGGGTTTGGGGTTCTACTTGACCCTGTTTTTGGTCCAAAAACCCGATGTTCCTTTCGCCCCATCCTCAACCTCAAGTCTCTGAACAAGTTTCTGCTTGTGGAACATTTCAGGATGGTGTCCTTAAAATCAATCATTCCTCTCCTCATGAAGGGGGATTTCTTAGCCACTCTGGATCTCCAGGATGCCTACTTCCACATGCTGATACACGTGGAGATTCAGCCGTTCCTGTGGATTGCAGTCTTCGACCAGCACTTTCAGTTTCAAGTCCTTCCTTTTGCCTTGGCTACATCTCCTGAGTGTTCACCAAGGTATTGGCCCCTTTTGTTGCTTTCTTAAATTTGAAATGTGTTGTCCTTTATCCTTATTTGAATGATTGGTTGCTTACTGCTCCTTCTTTTTGGAAAGCTCAACAAGATGTGGAGTTGGTGTTGGGGGCCTTGAATGACTTTGGTCTCCTGGTGAATCTATCTAAGTCTTACCTTGTTCCCTCCCAGTTGAAGATATTCATCCGCGCTCACCTAAAACCTCAGATGGGTGCTGCTTTTCTTACAGACAACATGATACTTTCTCTTCAGAGGGCAGTCTCAGACTTTACTCGTTCACGTAGTTCTGCAAGGTGCTGGTTGAGAGTGCAAGGTCTGTTGGCGGCCCCCACTGCTCAAGTCCTCTGGGCAGTGTTTCATTTGAAGCCTGTTATGAATCACATCCTCACACACTGGGATCCCTGCACCAGGGACTACAGGGTCCTGATTCCTCATTCAGATCATGTGACTCAGGCACTGTCATGGTGGTTGGTCAGGGACAATCTTTTGGAAGGAGTGCTTTTCTATCTTCCGCTCCCAGTCCTCTTGATGACTGATGCCAGCAAGTGGGGTTGGGGTGCGGTCCTAGGTCTCCTGGAGAGTTGGGGCCCCTTGGTCTCCGGTAGAGAGTCAGCAATCCTCAAATTGGAGGAAACTTATGGCTGTGATGCAGGCCTTGCTTGCTTTTCAATCTTATCAGAATGTGGTTGTCAGGACAGACAACCAAGTTGCCAGGGCTTACCTAAACAGGCAAGGGGTACGAGGTGCAGGTCCCTCAATCATGTTGCATCCCAGATATTTACCTGGTCAGAGGCGAATGTTCTGAATCTGAAGGCAGTGTATATCAGGGAGGAGATTAATTACTAGGCGGACAGTCTCAGCAGGAACTTTCCATCCTCTGTAATGTATCACCTTGCCTGGCCTTTGTTCTTCATGGTGTGCAAGAGGTTCGTGGTTCCCTGGCTAGATCTGTTTGGGTCCTTGGCCAATGCCCATTGCCCTCACTTTTGCACTGAACTTCTGATTCCTCTGGCCTGGGCAGTGGATGCTCTGTCCATCCCATGGCAGCAGGGGCTGCTATATGCTTTTCCTCTGATTACTTTCCTGCCCCAGGTCCTGCAGAAAGTCAGGGTGGAAACGTCTCAGGTGATCTTCATCGCTCCTTACTGGCCCCGCCAACACTGTTTTCCCATCCTTTCGTCTCTTGTTCGTCTCTGGTTTTTCGTCATAAGACCTCTACCCTTCAGTTTCCTCAGCTGTCAGGCTTGATGGCAACTGGGTTATGTCTGGCAACTTGGCACTTGAACGGGTAGGTTTGGTTCAGTTAGCATGTCTTCACAGTTTCTTTGGATATTCAGTCTTCACGGAAACAGTCTACATTGAGGTCTTATAAAACGTATTGGGAGTCTTTTCCTTTTTGGTGCAGTGCCTGTTATGTGGGTGGTGCTAATGTTGATCATTTTAAGATCCAGGACTTTTTATGAGATGTGTTTTTGAAGGGATTGGCCCCCAGCACTCTTTCTGCTCAGTGGGCTGCTATCCGCGCTTGTCGCTCTTTTTCATATGACTTGTCTGCCTTATCTCCCCTGGTGATGAGATTACTTCCGAGTTTGAGGTTACAGCGGCCTCCTGTCCAATGGTTGGTTCCTTTGAGGGATTTAACCATTTTCCTAAAGAGGTTGCTGGGGGCCGCATTTGAGCCTCTGGAAGAGGCTGATTTATTTTGGATGCCAGCTAAAGTGGTTTTCCTGGCGGCCATTACCTTTGCCAAACAGTTGGGTGAGATGGGTGCCCTTATGGCTGTTTTTCCCTACTTTAAATTCTTCCCCGATCAGGTGGTGCTCCGGTTGGATCCTAGATTTATACCTAAGGTTTCTTCTGCATTTCATGTTTCATAGAAGGTTGTTTTGCCTGTTTTTTTCTGAATCCTCTTCACCCCTTCCCTCTACCATGGTTGTCAGTAGGGCTCGTCTAATCTATTTGGATCGTGCAAAACCATTCAGGTTGTCTCGGTCCTTGTCTGTTGCTTGTGGTTCTGTCTCCGAGGGTTCCAAGGTTTCCACCCAGAGTCTGCGTAGATGGGCCAGGCAGGCTGTCGCCCACGCTTCTACTGCTGTGGGGGAGTCTCTTCCTCATGATATCCAGGGAAGTTCCACTAGGGCAGTGTCCACTTTCTTTACAGAAGCTGGGATGGGTTC
Organism: Pleurodeles waltl; assembly: GCF_031143425.1. NCBI lineage: Eukaryota > Metazoa > Chordata > Amphibia > Caudata > Salamandridae > Pleurodeles > Pleurodeles waltl. The sequence goes on from NC_090436.1 coordinate 533,337,722, forward strand.
CCTTTTGGAGATCTGCAGGGCAGCCACATGGTCGTCTCCTCATACGTTCCTCACTCATTACCGTCTTTCTGTGTGTGAGGATCTTGATGGACATTTTGGTTCTGCTGTTTTGCCTGTTGCTGCTTAGTAATTCTGTTTCTCTCAATAAATATGTTTGCTCATTTCTTTTGGTGCATCTGTGTTTCTTTCTACTTGGTTACTTTCTACTTGGTTACTAGATGCAACAGGGAGGGAGGGAGGGAAGAGGACTGGCACAAGGAGGACCCTATAAGGGGATAATGTTCCGTTACTTACTGGTAATCTTCACTACCCGAACAGGGGTCGTCCTCGTCCCTGTCCTCTTCCCTCCCTCCCTCCCTCCCTCCCTGTTGCATCTTGTTTGGCTCTGCTTGGTAACATACAGAGCGAGGCGGGGGAGGAGTTGCATATATTTAAAAAAACGAAAAATAGAAAAAGGACGGCAGTGTTACTCCTGCCGGATGGAAGGCAAGCCTCATTGGTTAGGACTAGGATGAGGAGGACCCCTATTCGGGGTAATGAAGATTACTGATAAGTAATCCTACAAAAATGCACAAAAAGACAAAAAAACACTACACACTATAACAAAACATCCATAGTTTGAAGAAAGAAGGAGGAGCCCTCTATTTGGAAGAGACCATCTTCACTGTCTCCCTAAACATTGAGACAGTCAAGCTTTTGCTGTTCCCAAAATATCTGTTCAAACAATTGGACAAAACCATCAAGAAGCAGGATCAAGACAAGGGCAGTCCTCTTCTATGGTGCAGCAAGAATATGGTGCATTGGAAGTGGGAAACAAAAGGCGCAACAGCAGATCATTCCACCTGAGAATCCATAGTCTGTAACTATTTTCACACACACCTTTGGCGAGAAAAAAGTAAATGCATTAAAGCTTACTTGTAATTTGTAAGACCAGGCCCCTCAGTGTGGTCATCCTGGGGTCCACTCTTTTGGCACAAGTGGAATCATCAAGAACCAACGAGTCATGCACCCTAATGAATACCCCTGAGTTCAAATGGAAAAGCAGAGATGGGATGAAGGGGAGGAGGAGGAGGAGACAATTCCACTTGAAATGCTTCAAGCTGCCGACAAGGAAGTATACGAACGCTTACTGATGTTCTCAACATAATTGCAATAAATGTAAAAAGGCTATTTGCTCTGGTGAGATGAACAAAACCATAATCTCTAGTGTTATAAACCAGCACCTACAAGCACAACCTAAATCCTTCTTCACATATGTGAAGCCTTCAGAAATGTGACAAAGTGATCAGCTCAAAAACATTTAACAAAGTCATTAAAAAATGAAAAAAAAAAAAAGTAAAAATATAAACTTTACAGTAAGTTAAAGGGTTTCACTATCACAACCTTTAAAAAAGCAAACAGGTGGTTCATCCATGGTGGGTTGGGCACATCAGGCCCTGCGTCCAACCTCATGTGGGCAATGCTAACTGTAGTACATAGCAGGGGTTGGGCATGTTATTGGTCTGGAGCACGACCTACCTGCAGGTCCGAGTTGTGGTCAAATCCTGCTGTGCATGGCAGAAGACCGTTCTCAGGGATGTTGCTTGCCGGACATGGGTTGGATACTGGGTCTGGCTTGAGGTGAGGGCCAGTGGCAAATTCTTACTGCACACAGCCATGGGGAGTGCGCAGTGATGGTTTGCTGCCCAGATTGAGTTGTCGCAGGGTCTAGCCATAGGCTAGCAAGAGTGGTAGTTACATATGAAAAAAAACAACAGGAATTTCACTGAAAATGACAGTTAGAAACTCAGTTAAGGTGCTGGTTTGAATGTGACAAACCACAGAAATTTTCTGTTATGGTTTGTGTTGCAAACATAAATCTCACCACCCTATTGCACTCCATATGTCATCATGCATGACATTATTGATGACATCACAAGTGACAACATTGATGTAATTCTGTGTGGCATCACAGTTGACATCACTGATGACAGCCCTACAACAAACAAAGAAAATTATGAGGCACAAAACAAATGGACTCATGAGGTTTAGGGGTAGGTCTGAGTGCAGCCTAGGCCAGGTGCCAACCTGTGCAGCACATAAATGAATGCTTCGCACACCAACATTGGGTCATGGTTGTCCCAGAGTAAGGTGGCCATCCCACAATGGGTTGGTATATGGCCCTGCCCCCTAAGCCACATGCAATGCTGCTGGTTTATGGGGATTGTGGTTTCCATGACTATTTGTGTCAGCTACGGATTGTGGACCTAACCATAACATGCGAATTTCAATATTTTTCTGGTTTATATTTATCACCATAAATCTGCTATATTTTTCTTTTATAAATGAATGCCACAATTTTTTTATAGCTATGTTAATTTATTACAAGCACCCCTATCTATACCTATATCTATACCCCTATCTATAATTGTAGTTTTGCCAGTCAATTTCTGTTTTGCGTTAAGTGATATACTACACTCAACTTCTCTGAAAACATTCCCTACACTGCTTCTGGCCATAGGTAGCAGGGATTGCTGACAAAGTCTGTTTGCACTCAACCTGCAGTAGAAGGGTGACCATGATGCGCATGGACTGTGGCCTTGCACTGTGGGTGTTATTACAGTGCCTGGCCTCAGAGTCAACCCTCCATTCATTGCCAACCTGTGCTGTGTATGCCTTCAGCTGTGCTCAGAGGCTTCAATTAGGACCAGTGTCCGACTTACTGTAGGTGACAAACCTCCACTCCACATATATGGTCTATGGTTCGTTAAATCGGCCCTGGTCCCTTTTATTTAATTCTTTTACTTTCTGTTATTTCATTTTTGTGCAATCATCTGCTTTTCATAGCCTTCAGCCATGTGTATAGAGGGGTGTTAGCAGGACCTGTACTCACCCCCACTATGGAAACCCAATCCCCACTCCACATGTTCTTCAGCTGTGCACAACGGAGTAAAAATATGTGGTCTTGGGGCCTGGTCTTTCCCCATCACTGAATGATTTACACATACCTAAGCAAAGCTATTTCCTTATGTAAAGATCTTGTTTCATACCACATTTAGGGGGTCATTGTGACCTCGGCTGTCTTTTTTGAAGACCGCTGAGGCACCGCCGTGCGGAAGACCGCCATTGGTGGCGGTTTGCCGCTCGGCCTATTATGACCGTTGGCAGCTCTCCGTCATTTTACGGACGGAGAGCCGCCAACAGCCATACTGGCGGGAGGCGGGGAAGTGGAGGTTGCTCCACCTCCACCGCCAAGCTAACAGAACACCGCCCAGCGAATAAAATCCTGTGATTCGCTGTGGCGGTGTGGTGTCGGCGGAGCTGCCCACATGGCTCCCGTCCCCTCCCGGAGGATCGTCAGGCCAGATAAGTCGATCGTCCGTGAGGGTAGGGGGTGGGGGTGTTGTGTGTTGTATGGGTGCATGGGGGTATGCGTGTGTGTATGTAGAGGGGGTGTGTGAGTGCGTGTATGCCTGCGGGGGTGTTGTGTGTATGGGAACGAGTGTGTGTATGTCTGTAGGTATGTCTGTATGGATGTGTTCTTGTATGTTTGAATGTGGGTGTGCGTGTATGACTGTGTGTGGATGTAGGCATGTATGTCGGCGTGTGTGCGTGTAAGTATGTAGGTGGTGCCTGCCTGCGTGCGTGTTGTGTGGGTATGGGTGAAGTGATGTGTTGGGATCGGGGTGGGGAGGGGGGCCCTGCCACCTTTGGGGGGTGGCAGCGGTAGTGGGGGGGTAGGGGAGGGAGTTGAGGTGGGGGTGGGGGTGGATGAGTTTTCCTGGCACTGATAGTGCTTACCGCCATGGATTTCATGGCGGTTCAAACCGCTGGAAATCCACGGCGGTAAGCCGGGTCCAAATACCGCCGGTGGTATAGGGACGGCCGCCGGGCTGGAGACCCAGGTCTCCAGCCCGGTGGGCGGAACGGAGAACCGGCGGATGACTGGTCATAATTCCACAGAGTAAGACCGCCAGCCTGTTGGCGGTCTTACCGCCGGTTCTCCGCCTTCCGCCAGGGTTGTAATGACCCCATTAGTGTAATGTTTGTTTAGAAAAGAACAATGATTTCTATGGGGATTAAAATAGGAAATGTATTTTTTTTTTACTCTCTTTTCTGCCACATTGAACAGCGATAAAGGTGAAAAGAAAACAAGAAATGGGGGTTTAATAACAACCCTGGCCTTGTCAATACTATAGATTTGCTATTGTTGACTCTTATATATATATACGTTAGACAGTAGTGACCGCCAATGTGTTGTTATAGTTACTTCTGTTTTTTCTATAGGAAGAGCATTTTTGTTTTCCTTATAAATTTGGCATTGTTTCATTGCAACAAACTGGGTTGCTGGTTCACTGGGGTGTGAGCCCTGGTCAAGCAACAGCCACAATCCCTTGCAGGGTGAACCACAAAGGTTCACTAAATTAACCTATGATTAACCCTTGATAGCTCTGCACAAAAAGCAGTCAGGCTTAAGTTAGAGGCAATTGTACAAAGTGTTTATGCAGCACACAAACAGTAATAAAGTGAAAAAACAACAAAAATCCCATACCAATTTAGAAAAATAAAGTAAGTTTTAAAGAAATTATTTCACACCAAATCGCAAAAATATAATCAGTATAGCACCTGAAAGATCAAAGCTTCAACAGCAGACATCTAATCGCACGAGACTGGGTCAAAGTTGAAAGTTAAGGCTGACCATGATCGAGCGTGGTTTGAATACAAGAAGTGGAGTAGGCCTGCTCAGCACTTACCTTCGGACTTGGAAAGATTCTTGATAAAATGTTATGAGAAGGTAAAGTTCAGTGGGTCAAGACTGCAGGACGTGTCAGAAGAGGGAGCATCATTGTCGGATGGCCTTGGGTCGAAGCTTCAGTGAAGTCTTCTAAGTTTGGACTTAGCTTCTGAAATCAAAGTCAAAAATCTCCAGAGGGATGAGGCAGAGGGCTGTAGCTGAAGACAGTTCCATTGGGTTTGGCAAAGGACTGCTAAAGATTTGTTGCTGTGTAGAAGCCGCAAAGTCAACCTGACCGACGATGCACCTCAGGCAGATAGGTGAGCAGGTTGACCCCAGTCTCCTCCTAGTTCTTAGAGCATGTTTTGACCACATTTTGTCTAAGTCCTCAGTTTTAGACATTGGCCATCTGGGGCACCTTTGCAACCACAACTAAGGGTGTAAGACTGGTGGGACAGCTCTTAGGGTTACAGGACTCACTCAGGATGGGTCCATGTGTGGTTTCATGATGGTGGGAGCCTTTTATGTCCATATGGCTCTGAACAAGAGCAAACTAACCCTTCCACATGTCCAGGAGTGAACTAAAGAGTGGGTCCGGAGGTCCTATTTTTATACCCTGGTGTCCTTCTTCTGGAAAGTGGAAGAAGCTTCTAGAACGGTTCTTTGGAGTGCATGAAATATCCTGCCTCTCCTGCCCTAGCTCCAAGTTGGCTGCAGACACAATTCAGATTTGTTGAGCCCTTTGTGTGAAGGCAGAGTGGTTCAGGTGTAACTGGGTCTGTGTTCAGCTCCACCCTTCATGCTGCCAGCAGATGGCCCATTGTGGCACACCTAATTCCACAATTGTGTGACTGTCTGAGAGGAATTCACAAACTCTAACTGTCAGCTACACCCAGTATTGTGACCCAAGAGAGAGACTGTAGGCACAAAGGGCTATGAACAGAAAAATGCCAAAGTTCTAAAAGTGGCATTTTCAAAATTGTAATGAGAAATCTAACTTTACAATAAAGTGGGGTTGATCATTACACTTCCATGGGAACTGAACATGACAGATCTAACTCCACCCAATCAGGAATTAGAGCTTATTAAATGTAATAAGGAATTCCCAATGTTTTCCTATGAAAGCGGTATGACTCACAGTAGTGATAAATGAATGTGGGAGTTTTTCTTTACCAAGGCATGTAAAGTGTAAAAGTACATGTCCAACATTCAAATTATACAGCACCTTGCCATGTAGACCTTATAGGGTCTACCTTCGGGGTGACTTATCTGTAATGAAAGGAGAATGGTTTACTGTACAAAGAATCGTGATTTTATTAAAGACAAGGAGGCTAGCATTATGCATAAACCTTTTATTCACTTCTTTTGAGCAGCAAACCATTAAAAGTATCCAATATAACCTTAACAACACCACAATGAAAAAACAGAATGTTTAGTTCCATATAAACTGTGTGCCTGCCATGTTCTTACTCTTTTGTTTGAAATCTTCTTCTCCTCCAGAATCCTCCTAAGTGGAAATCGTCCTTTCCTATGATTCTGCAACAACAAAAACGAACAAATAGCTCTTCAAAAATATAAATTTCCCTCTATATAGTCCTTTCCTTCTCTCTTCTCCTTTCCCTTATCTCTTTTTTTTAAAATAAAAAACTGAAAATACACTGAATTTACCCTTCCACCACTCCTCGGAAAGGGAGGGTGGGATAATGATAGCCTCCTTGTCTTTAATAAAATCACGATTCTTTGTACAGTAAACCTTTAAGAATCACCATTTTATGTCAAGACAGGAGGCTAGCATTATGCAAGTTTAAAGTCATACAGCACACATTTTGAGACATGATCAATAGAGTTAAAATAGAATTTCCTAAACGTTTCTGCTGAAGACCAATTTGCAGCCTTCATAATAAGATCCAGATTTCCTCCCAACATACAAACCTTACTTGCCACAGCTCCTCTCGCCGAATGTGATGTAAATTTAGAGATATCCACATCAGCCTCCTTCATTGCACCTTTCACCATTCTTGCAATAGTAGCGTTTGATACTCCTTTAAAGGGTTTTACATAAGAAATTAAGAGTTGCTCAACCCCTGCTCCTCTTCTTTCCAACATTCTTGATTCATACTCTTTCAAACAACGGACAACACAGATTTTTGGATAATCATCAAAACATTGATAAAACATCATACCAGACATTGTCTTCGTACGCTTACACACTTCAAACAACAGTCCAGTTGGTTGATAAAATCTATGAGAAACTTCCAAAGCCCTTACATCTGAAACCCTTCTAAAAGATATCAGGCAAAGTAAAGTAGCTAACTCCAAGAAACCTCTCTTCTCCCAAATATTTATTTGCTGGCCACCTTTGGAATAAATCAAGGACCACACTGACATTCCAAAGTACATGATATTTCTAAGTAGGTGGATGTTTCAAACAAATTCCCTTCATAACCCTGCAAATCCAAGGACTCTTACCAATGGATACTCCCTGAATAAGAACCTGACCTGCAGCAATAGCAGACCTGTAACAATTAACTGTTCTGTAACACATACCCTTTTCAAACAGTTCTGCTAAACATTTTGTTACTTGAACATCATCCACCTCCACAGGATCCCAATTCCTTTGTAAGCACCAACTAGACCAGACTTTCCAAATACTTCTATATCTCCTTTTTGTCCCTGGAGCCCATGACTCATCCAATAACCCTGCAGCTGATTCCGAAAGATTTGTGAATTATCCTAAATCCCTGATATCCTCCAAACTAGAAGGATCAGAGAACCCGACATCATTAGGGGATGCTCTACACCATCTCCCCTGAGAAGAGACCCTTGAAACACCTTATTAAAATTGGATAATCTACGATCATCTCCATTACCGTTGGAATCCAAAGTTGTGTTCTCCAAAATGGAGTTACTAGGACTAACTGACATTGTTGAAGCCTCACCTGCAACAAGACCCTCTGTATCATTGAAAAAGGGGGAAAAGCAGAACCCCTCATCCTGCTCCAATCCTGCATAAATGCATCCACTGCTATAGCGCCCGGGTTGTGTCTCTAACTGACATATCTTTGCAACTGAAAGGTTATCCTGGAAGCAAAAAGATCTACCTCTAAAGGACCCATAGCAAGATTTATTTCCTTGAATAAATCCTCTCTTAATTTCCAATCGCTGAAGTCCCTCATCTGATGAGAATTCCAATCTGCTATTACATTTTGTACACCTGGCCAGTACTCCGCTTTATAACTTATTTTGTGCTCTAGACAAAAACCCTACAATTCCTTCCCCGGCTCTGCCAAATTTCTTGATCGTCCTCCTCCCAATTTGTTTATGTATGTCACCGCAGTGACATTGTCCAACTTCAAAAGTACAGATTTCCCCTTCAGGACCTCCCTAAAACTCTGCAAAGCAAACACTCCTGCCTGTAATTCCAAACAATTTATATGTTTCTCTTTTTCCAAAAGAGTCCACATTCCACCTGTCTCCAATCCCAGGCAATGAGCACCCTATCCAAACTTGCTTGCATCTGTTTCCAATACAAAATCTGTTTTTATTCCAAAAATCGCTCGACCATTCCATGCATCCAAATGTTCCTTCTGCCAAATTAACTCCTCTCTTGCCTCTTGAGGGATCGGTACCCGATCTCCTTACCACAAACCTTTCTTTAATCCTAACATCTTTAAGCGTTGCAATGCTCTGTAATGTAACGTACGTGGAAAAATTGCCTGAATAGACGAAGACAGAAGCCCAATCACACATGCTAAATCTCTCAAAGTCGCTTCTTCCTTCCTCACCAAAGACTGCACTTCTTGTTTTATCTTTTTCACTTTCCTTACTGGCAATTCTAGCTGACATAACTCTGTATCCACTATGAACTCCAAAAATTATATTCTTCTCATAGGGATCAGCACAGATTTCTCCAGATTTATAACGAAACCTACATTTTCCAACAAATCCTTTACCAGACACAAATGCTCCTCAAGACCCCTAATTCCTGATTCAAAATCAATATACCGTCCAAATAAATTATCATTCTCACACCTCTTTCTCTAAGAAAGCCAACCACTGGTCTCAATACTTTTGTGAAACACTAAGGCGCTGAAGCTAGGCCAAAAGGTAGGCTTTAAAACTGATATAACTGGCTCTTCCACCTGAACTGCAAAAACCTCTGACTGCATTGAGCTATCAGAATTGTAAAGTACGCATCATTGAGATCCAACTTCATCATCCTATTCTGCCCTTGTAAAAGGTCTCATAAAAGATTAATTACCTCCATCTTGAAATGATTGTAAGTCAAAAACTGATTCAATTTCCACAGATTGATCACCAGTCTCCAACACTTGTCTTGCTTTTTCAACAAAAACAAAGTGATTATGAATCCTTTCACTTGCTCTTCCAATCTATTTGCCAACATCTGAATTATTTCCATATGAACTATCTCTTCCAAATCCTTTTGAAACACTAATTCTCTTGGCTCTATCTCCTGCACCGGATCTTGTTTGAACTCTATTACATAGTCCTGGACTGTCTGCAAAACCCACATCTCCTGAGTAATTATTTACCAATTTTCTTTGAAATACTTCAATCTTCCTCCTACACTGATAGGGATAAAAGTAGAAATAATCTTCATACTCACCCAGATTTTGCACATGTCCAAGGTTACTACCTCTCATTCTTGTAGCTCGTGCACATCCCCTCCCTTTCTGGGGATAAAATTGCGAATCTCCATGCTTCCCTCTGAAGAAGCCTGAAGCATGATATTGGACTCTAAAATTTGCTCGGCTGGTAAGCTTCCCTCTCCTACCAGCCCTCCCATATAAATTATTATTTGAAAAAACTCTCTTCATTGAGAAATTAGCTTTATCAAGGCTAGTAAACATGCATACATATTTTGACAAAGCCTTCTCCATGCTGTCCCCGAATAAAAGGCCACAAGCCTCCTCAGAAGATTCCTTGCTAGCCAAATCTGATAATTTTGAGTTTATACGCATGAAAAAAATTTTTATTCCCTCAGCCAAGAGTCCTGCATTGGCAATTCCGATGGAACAAATTGCTCTCTGACACCAACCCCGTAAGAGGTGCACATGCAAATTTGTCCCTTTTAAATATGCATCCTCCACTGTGTCAAAAATCCTACCCAACGGTCCCAACACATCAAGTAATTTGCCCTAAACCTGTTTCAAGGACTTCTCCAATCCCTTTCCTGGATCTCTACCTAACTTAAATAAATAAGTTATCATTACAAGATCCAAATTAGGTGTTAAACACACCTTTTCATCAATCACAGGTCTAGAACACTCAGCCCTCATTATATTCCTCTCCTCCTTCTCCAGAGGTTTGCAAAGCCTATCTTTTATGTAACTTACAACATGTTCCAATGGCCACCACTCTTTTCCTCGAGGATGCCTAATATCCTTGGGTTCAAACAACTTCTTCCCTAATGGATCTAACAAATCCTCGTAATTTTCTGTTCTAAAATTATTTCACAGTTGGTCCTCAAGTTCATCCTTATATTCCAGATCTAAGACATGTTTGTCATCATCCTCATTATCGAATTCTCCATTAAAATAATCTTTTTCATTGTCAAGCTGACTCTCCATTGTACAGCTTAGGGTACCTTTCTTTTTTGAGCCGCTATGAACTTCAAGCTTATCATGCATTTCCATTAAACGCCTTCTTTTACTTAAACATTTTCCTCCTGGACCTTTAAAGCAGTCCTCATCCACCGATAAAGAATAACATTCTTCCTCATCAACACCTTTCTTCTTGCCCAAGGCTTGCTTCACAGACTCCTGGACCACTGCTTTAACTTCCTCAGAAACAATCTTTCTAATTAATACCTCTTGTGAACCGTCCTTCTCCATGTTAACCTCAGACATAGTTCCAAAATATATATAAAAATGTAGATACATCTTCTTTTAATAACACAATATCCTAAAATTAATTTTCCCACCAAATATATGCAAACTCAACCAAATACATAGTTTCCCTCGTAACGAAGCACCAACGGGGATTCGTTACCATGGAAATGCCTAAACAACCGCAATCAGCTTTAGAAATAAGCTGAATTGCTTAGTAATATGCCCAACTCCCTTTCAAAATCAAGGGAAAACCTTTTTCCTTACCGCTTGCGTGTTCAACATCAAAAATGGATGCGCTGATCTGACAGAGCGTCCACCAACAAACCAGACGTGCTGATCTAACAGCGCATCTTGTCAGCATTCAACGTCAAAATGGATGCGCTGCTCTGACAGCGCTTCCACCTACAAATCAGATTTGCTGATCTGACAGCGCGACTAATACCAAAATAGACACACTGAACTGACAGCGCGTCTAGCAGCAATAGACTTGCTAATCTGATAGCGCTTTGCTTATTTCAGAAATCGGCAAGTGCTTCCAGATAAAATCTGACGCGCTGACCCTATTTCGACCCACAATAGAGGAAATGAACATAGAACGTTCATTCCTCTAAAGCGGTTGTTCACTTCAAGACAATACTTGCCTTGCGCTTCCAGCACTACAGTTGTTAGTTAAATAAAGTCCATGCCATGAACCTTTCTTACAAAGATTAAAATATCTATCCTTCGCCTGACCAACCTAACCAAAACACCTAATTAAATTACTAAAAGAGAACTATACCTCTTTTTTGAAAAAATTATAAATATCTCTCGAAAACAAATCTACCCATAAATTGAGTAATAACATTAACAAATTAACACATACTGTAGTACTATTATATAACTAACATAACCCCCATGTGCATATACTTATCTGCTCAGAAGCAGCAAACAAAAGAGGAAGAAAATGGAGGACACATTGGGGGTTATTCTAACTTTGGAGGAGTGTTAATCCGTCCCAAAAGTGACGGTAAAGTGACGGATATACCACCAGCCGTATTACGAGTTCCATAGGATATAATGGACTCGTAATACGGCTGGTGGTAAATCCGTCACTTTTCCGTCACTTTTGGGACGAATTAACACCTCCTCCAAAGTTAGAATAACCCCCATAGTCTATATGGAGCTGAACATTCTGTTTTTTCATTGTGATTTTGTTATGGTTCTATCGGACACTTTTAATGGTTTGCTGCTTAGAAGAAGTGAATAAAAGGTTCATGCATAATTCTAGTCTTCTGTCTTGACATAAAATTTAAGGCTTAGCAAGGAGGTTTACATGACAAGTTGACATGGCAGTTTAATACTGCATTAGGCTGCAATGGCACACCTGAAACATGTTTTACTTGAGACATGCCACTTAAATAGTTGTCAAAATAAGTGCTGTAGTTCCACTGGTAGAGTTTAATTTACTGGTCTAGGGTATATGGTGTACCACTCTACAAGGGACTTATCAGTAAATTAAGTGTGCCAATTAGGTCTATGCCAGTCAAACCATGTTTAGAGAAGTGAGCACACGCATGTTGGCACTGCTTGGCAGTGGTAAAGTGCACAGAATCCTAAGACCACCCTAAGGCTGGCAGGTATAACAGTCATGAAAAAAAGGTTCATTGGCCTTGGACACTTAATAGAAAGTTCGCCACTGATCTGTTAAGGAAGGGGCCAAGTGGAAGAGAAGGGTGGGTTCCAAATGCTATTTTCAATGTTAATTCCCATAGGAAATAGTAATCTCCAACACAGAAAAATAGCTGAATGGAATTAAACAAAATTTGCGATACGTTCACACTTCACTCAGAACATGAGCTTTTGGTGATATGGGGCCAGATGCACTAAGGCTCTTTGTGGCTGCAAAGAGTCTAATTTGTGACTGCAAAAAGCCCTTTGCTATATAACAAACACAACTTGCAATTCAGTAACATATTAGCAAATCACAAATTTTGTTTGTGAGTAGAGACCAAATTGGTATAGGGGTGTGTTTAAGACATCCCTTCAAAATACTCATTTGTAATGAGGTGAATTAATGTTTTATGACCCAAATCCAGCCACAAAATATGAATATATTACCAGCTACACAATGCTAGTGGTAACCCTTTCACAAATGGGAAGCGGTCACTAAGGGAAACCTTCCCTTTGGGAATACTGACAAAAACATTTTCTAAAAGTGGGCAGTGGTCCTATGGACCACTTACTACTCTTAAAAAATGTTAGTTATACTTTTATTTGTTTTTTAATGAATCCTGTTTTCCTTTAAGTAAAATGAGTTGCATTGAAAAAAAGGATTACATTATTTATAAGCAATCACAGACATGGAAGTCTGCTGACCCCAGCAGGGCACCATTCCTGTTACGGCTATGAACTGTAGTGGATTGCAGTTTGTGACCTACCTCATTATCAGTCATGAGATAGGTAGAATTGTGACCCACTATGATTTGGTATTATGTGAGCCGACCAGGACTAGTACATAGGTCAGTTTGCAAAATACTACACTAGTCACAAAAATACTGGTGGGAAATTATGTCCAGCATTTTGTAATCAGATTGTAGTGCATCTGCTCTTTGGTGTAAATTGCTTTTGGAAACATTAGCTTTTAAATATTTACTAGGGTTTGGCTTGAAGGGGTTAACCCTCAAATAAAGTTAGGTATATCTGGATGGTTGGTCCTTAGGAATCCTGTGGTGCCAAAACAATTAGAAAAATATCTGCCTTTCATTGGTCAACTGAGCTTTTTCTCCTGTCAGCCATTTCGGTCCAACCCCATAGGATCGAAATATTATGATTGCCTGGCCTGCAACTTTGAAAGAAGTGTTGCAGTGACCATTGCATAACAGATCACACCCTGATTACCAGGCCCATTAGAGGAGTATCTATAGAAACATTGCCAAGCAATTAAAATTTAAGAAATGACTGAATTTGTTGCTGGTGTTGTGGTAGTGACACAGGACTCAGCACAGATCCCTGCAGGTTCCATGGCTCTTCATTGGTACTGCTGTACCACAAGAGTACCATAGTACTGAAAAATAACTCGAGCAGTGGAGATTGGCTGATCTCAGGGGGTTGGGTGAAGGGCCTGGACAGTAATAGTTTAGTGAACTAACTATAACTTATGACCATCATGTACTGCTCATGACCTGACACACCACATAACTAATGATATGTTAAATAACATCATTAATTACATCACTGATGACATATCAATCATAGCCTCTAGCCGGAGCCTGCATCCAATCCTCATCAAGACTCATCAAGAGGCCAACTCTCTGCAAGTTACCTTGCAGAGCACCCCACTGCACTCATCTTTTGGGTGCATACAAGCAAAAAGATAATAACATCCATCAAAAGAAAATAATTCCTGAAATAGCTAATTTCTTTTTCATCTTTCAAAATCTTATCAGAGTGAAGGCATGGATTTAGGTTGGTGTTATTTCTCATTCACAAAGCCTATAGCACACTGTAAAAATCACTGACTGATCTCATTAGTAATTTCAACAATGTTGTTATTAAAATACAACTAGTGGGTCTTCAATAATGTCATTTAACATGTTATGAGTGATGTAATATGGAAAGTCATTAGCAGTACATGCTGGACACAAGTCATAGTTCAGTAACCTATAACTGGCATATTTCAGTTATTTTGGACTTTTTAACAGTATCTTGTGTCGCATTCCAAAACCAAATTTTAACATCACTTTAACCATTGCTTCTTTCAATAATAAAATATATATATGTGTATATATGTTGCCTTCTCTGCAGGTCCTTCCATCCGTACAATCGAGAACAGGTGCAACCAAGCTAAAGTTCCTTCATGTGTACTTTATTATTTGCAGTGTACCATGATGTGTTTTGGTCAGGATCCTCGGTCTTGCTCACATAGCGGGACACTATCTTGTGATTCATTATAATGTGCGCTCATGTTGAAAAACTATACAGACATAGAAGCAACACTTCTCTATGTTACATGTTACAGTACTCTCCTTTTTAGATCCTACTAAATTAGATGGTTTTGCTTGGCCTGGCTTGGTTGAGTAATATATGTTCCCCCAAAAATGAAAACCGTGATGAAAATGTGTTTATTTTCAGAAATCATTACCTGGTGTTTGGAGGTTGGATTTCCAAATATATTTAAAGGTGATACCTGAATAATAAATTATGAGGCTTTGGTGAGACCTATTAATATTATGACCTTAGTGCCAGGGACACTGTGCCTATATTTGTTATGTATTATCCATATAGAGCCATTCCAAATTGATAAAGCCTTTTCCCTGCTGGTAAATCTGCCTAATACACTGAGGTGATCATCGTAATCTTGCCTGACAAGATCGATATTACCACATTAAGGCCCTCATTGCAACCCTGGCGGTTAATCCCGCTTACTGCCGTGCTGACGGACATCAAGATACCGTGGCCGCGGCTGAAATCCACTACAGGTATTACAACCCACATCTCGTAATCTGCCACAATACAGACATCCACACAAGTCTGCCACACCAAAGGTCAGTGATAAACTGGCGATAGCAAAACCCACACCGTCACGCCAACAAGAATCCGCCCACACTATCACGGCCCACAAATCAACAGGTTGGTCATTCAACCGCGGTAAACCATTGGCGGTACACACCGCCGCGCTCAAAATACACACACTTTTAGAAAACACAACTATATTGGACAATGCAAAATACACACACCTGATACACATACACACACCTCACCTACACACCCACAACACTATAAAACACATACGCACATTACCCACAACCTCTTACAACGACTTTTGTAGAAGAAGCACAGAGAGAGAGAATAGCAAACAAAACACCAGCATCCACAGACACACAACACCATCACTCATACAACATCCACGCCCCTCAAAGAACACACACCAACACAACACATCACACAGCACAACAAACATCACCTCACACATCACCCACACCACATTATGGCACCTCAAAGACACCCCAGGTTTTCTGAGGAGGAGCTCAGGGTCATGGTGGAGGAAATCATCCAGGTAGAGCCACAGCTATTCGGATCACAGGTGCAGCAGACCTCCATTGCTAGGAAGATGGAGCTATGGTGGAGCATTGTTGACAGGGTCAACACAATGGGACAGCACTCAAGAACAAGGGATGACATCAGGAAGAGGTGGAACGACCTACGGGGGAAGGTGGGTTCCGTGGTATCCAGACACCAGGTAATTGTGCAGAGGACTGGCGGTGGACCCCCACCTCCTCCCCCACAACTAACAACATGGGAGGAGCAAGTCTTGGCAATCATGCATCCTGAGGGCCTCGCAAGAGTAGCAGGAGGACTGGACTCTGGTAAGTCATATCTTTACTAATATATTGCCTACACCCTACCTGCATGCCATCACAAATCCCTACCCCTACCCTCACCCATCACCCCAACACCCCACAGATACCCCACTATCACAACCCACACATCCCAATAACAATCCCTGCATGTAACATCAATGCATGGACACCCATCACCAAAGCATGTCCAGTTGAGAAACTCACCCAGGCCACAAAATCACCAATCACACAAGGGCCAAGCCAATAATGCAAGCGCAGGAGTAGAGGGTAACTCACTCATTGCACAAGATGGCACACACAGATACAATAACTATGCATTTACACCCCAACAGGACCCCTACCCAACGTCACCGGACAGGAGCTGCCAGCCACATCCAGTCCCTCCACAGATGAGGCCCACAGTGATGACAGCAGCTCTGCACACCTGGATCAAGATGACCAGCCCAGCCCATCAGGGACCTCGGGACAGTCAGTTCCCCTGCCACAGTCACAAACCACCACTTATCCTCCCCCCTCAGGAAACACCACCACAGCACCCACCCAGCGGGCCCATCCCTCTCTCCCCTGGACATGTCAGTCAGCAGTGTGTCCACCACTACAGGGACCCCAGGCAACCCCACTAACCCAAGACAATCAGGAACCAGTGGTCAGTGGCAGTGGGCACACGATTCAGGGGACAGAGGCACAGGATAACAGGGAAGCTGGGAGGACTGCTGTGCAACAGGGGGAGGACCGGCCCAGGGAACCCACTCTCCACGAGGCACTCTCCAACATCATGGGAGCATGCCATCATTCCCAGGAGACCATGGGCACGGTACTGGCCAAGTTGCAGGAGACCCAGCGGCTGCAGGAGAGACAGTACCTAGGGATCCGAGAGGACTTGAAGTCCATTAACACCACCCTGGTCACCATCTCAGGGGTGCTGGCAGACATGGCCAATACCATGAGGGAGGCAGTGGCACACCACCGGGCCCCTGACACTAGCCTGAACGATAAACAGCCCTCCACGTCTGCCGGTGCTAGTAGACAGGAGGTCCTGCCACAGGACCAATAGGCCACCAGCACCCAACCCCCTGCAGAAGGAGAACCACCCTGCAAACGGTCCCTGAGATCCACGCACAAGACAGAGAACATTGCCAAGACCCCCGCCAGGAAAAAAAACTCTCCTGATTGTCACCCTTCTGTCCCACTATGTCACCCTGACAACCTTGAACTGCCATTACTCCACCTCCTATGCCCCCTTGGACTATGCACATGTGATACCAATAGAGTGGACTCCACCATGGACATTCCTCCACCATCACCCCAGCCCATTGCACATACCCCTCCACTGAATAGCACTTAAATAAACACCTTTGAATCACAAAACAATCTTGAGTCAGTCTGTACTTTCACAAGTGTGTTATTGCAATCTCTCTGACAAATAGCAATGTCAATGTTCATGTTCACATACCAATATTCAACAGTTGTTGAGCAGCAGTAAACATAGCAGAAGGCAGAAAGTGGTACCTAGATCTGTGAAATGGAAAGCCAAAGTGAACTGTCAGGGTCCATACACAGAGGTAAAAAGGCAGAATCATGCAATGTCCTACATTAATATGATATGAGAGGAGCAGTGCCAGTCTCTTAACTGTGTCTCACTGGAAGTATTACATGATGATCTTGTTTTGGTTGTCTATATCTTCTTCTTCTGCCTCTTCTTCCTCACTGTACACAGGCTCCACAGCTGCCACAAGACCTACTTCAGGCCCATCCTCCTACAGAAAAGGCACCTGGCACCGCAAAGCCAGGTTATGCAACATACAGCATGCCACAATTATCTGGCACACCTTCATTGGTGAGTAGTATAGGGAGCCACCTGTCAGATTGAGGCACCGGAACCTGGCCTTCAGGAGGCCGAAAGTCTGCTCTATTATCCTCCTAGTTCGCCCATGTGCCTCATTGTAGCATTCCTCTGCCCTTGTCCTGGGATTCCTCACTGGGGTCAGTAGCCATGACAGGTTGGGGTAACCAGAGTCACCTGCAAATATCGAGGAACAACTGTTAGACACACACCAACCCTTAGGGACTCTCCCATACCCAGACACCTATTCAAACTGTGTTGGGACCTTGGGCTCACCTATTAGCCACACAAGGTGCCTCTGGAGTTGCCCCATCACATAAGGGATGCTGCTATTCCTCAAAATGTAAGCGTCATGCACTGAGCCAGGATACTTGGCATTCACATGGGAGATGTACTGGTCTGCTAAACAGACAATCTGCACATTCATGGAATGGTAGCTTTTGCGGTTTCTGTACACCTGTTCATTCCTGCGGGGTGGGACAAATGCCACATGTGTACCATCAATGGCACTAATGATGTTGGGGATATGTCCCAGGGCATAAAAGTCACCTTTTACTGTGGGCAAATCCTCCACCTGGGGGAAAATGATGTAGCTGCGCATGTGTTTCAGTAGGGCCGACAACACTAAGGACAACACGTTAGAGAACATTGGCTGTGACATCCCTGATGCCATGGCCAGTGTTGTTTGAAAAGACCCACTGGTCAGGAAATAGAGTACTGACAGGACCTGCACTAGAGGGGGGATTCCTGTGGGATGGCGGATAGCTGACATCAGGTCTGGCTCCAACTGGGCACACAGTTCCTGGATTGTGGCACGATCAAGTCTGTAGGTGATAATGATGTTTCTGTCTTCCATTTTCAACAGGTCCACCAGGGGTCTGTGTACCGAAGGATGAGGCCATCTCATCAGCTGTCCCAGCAGATGGGCCCTATGGAGGAGAAGGGTGAACAGAGGGTCATACACCACATAGCTTGCACAAGGGTGTTTTGAACAATTGTGATGTAATCGGTGTGTGGAGCTGTCTGTCCGTATTCCTGACCAAAAGTGCTGTGACGCAGTTAGTTTCCCTGACATATGGCCCCCTGAAATGGCGGCTGCCTGACCTATAAGGAGGGACAAGGGGAAATGAGGTAACTGCGCTGGCGTTGTGCAGCATCTTGGTAGGCGGACGAAGACCGCCGCGCAATTCCACATTGGTTATCATTGGGCCCTATGGGTTCCAGGAGCCAATGGCGATGTACGCCGGCTGTGACGGTACGCACCGCCGCAAATGTAACCGCCATTTTCTATCTCTTCACTCACTGGATACTTAACTTTCAACAGGAGATGACCTACACTGCAAGTGCTGCTGTGACCTGAGTCAGGAAGGGACAATGGCACAATACAGTGTCGGGGGAAAGGGCCCCTGCCTTCACCGCGGAGGGGTTGGAGAAGCTGGTGGCTGGGGATCTCCCCCACTACACGCTACTCTACGGTCCTCCAGACAAACAGGTGAGTACACTGTGAGCATGATCCATGGGACATGAATGTATGGAGTGGGGTGGATGGAAGATACGGGGGGGCTGAGGCAAGCATGTGAGGATGGTCAGTGTATGTGTTTCTGGGCCAGGGTGGTAAGTTGTGGGCAATGAGTTAGAAGAACTGGATGGGGGAATAAAATCCATACATACTTCACTTTCCCTTTACGTCAGCGCCCACCAGAAGAAGGGTATTTGGCGTGCCATCGCCAAGGAAGTGCGGACCCTGGTGGTCTACCATAGACAGAGCACCCACTGCCGCAAAAGATAGGAAGGTCTGCGCCGCTGGAGCAAGAAGATGGCGGAGGCCCAGCTGGGGATGGCCTCCCAACGTGGAAGAGGTGCCCGTCGCACCATGATCCCCCTGATGTACCGAATCATGGCGGTGGCATATCCTGAGTTGGATGGGCACTTGAGGGCATCACAGCAGCCACAAGGGGGTAAGTACAGTAACATTCAGCTGACTCTGTGCGCTGTATGAGGTGTCTGGGTGGGAGAAGTGGGCTGTGGGCTCCCCTAGGCCAGGGCAAACCTGCTAGGGTAGGTCCATTGTTAGGCAGGCTCTATGGCACTCCAACCCCAAAAGTGGTAGTGGCCATCTACACCTGGTCAGGCACCTGTGGGTTCCAGGTGTGCATCAAATGGGCTTAGGCACAGTCCCCCATGTGTAGGTGATTTTCGCAAGTACAGTTAGTGCATGTCCTAGTGCATAGTGCTGCTCCCTGTGTGTTGTGTCCGCCAACGGTGGTTTTGTTGCTGGCATTGACCATGTGTCTCCTATGTCCTTCCCCCCCTTTTTGTTTTGTCACCCTGTCCTTGTGTGCATTAGCTTCATCTGGCAGAGGAGCATTGGCACCAGAGCAGGAGGGAGCTGCAACCCATAAGGGCCCAGGAGGGTGAATGTACGAAGTCTGAAGGCACCAGTGGGACGGAGGGCAAGTGGAGCTCCATGACGGGGACATGAGGAGACACTAGCAACAGCGACTCCTCCTCTGATGGGAGCTCCCTTGCAGTGGCGGGCACCTCTGTGTCCACCGCAACAACAGGTACAGACGCCACCCCCCCCACCAGCACCGCCCTCCCAGCAGCCCCTCAGTGTGTTTCCCGTACCTGCTCACCCAAGAGGGTGGGCATCTCCTTTGCCCCAGGCACCTCAGGCCCTGCCCCTGTCAGCCCTGCTGCCCTCAGTGAGGAGGCTATTGACCTCCTGAGATCCCTCACAGTAAGGCAGTCAACCATTGTGAAGTGAATGCCATTCAGGGTGTCGAGAGGCATTTGCAGCAATCAAATGCATACCTGAAGGGCATTCATTCTTGCATGGTAGCCCAACAGAGAGCATTTCAGGTTCTGGCCTCAGCACTGATGGCAGCCATTGTCCCTGTGTCCAGCCTCCCCCTCCAACTTCCACTACCCAGACCCAATCCCCTCTACCTTAGCCTATCCCAAGCACACCATCAGACGAGCATGCACACTCATCAACACACAAAATTGGCTCAGGCAAACCTAAGCACCACACATCCCACAGGCACTCACACAAGCACCATACCCACGCAGACACAACAACATCCACAGCCTCCACTGTGTCCCCCTCCTCCACATTCTCCACCTCCTTCCTTGTCTGGTCTCCACTCACACCTTCATGCACTACATCCACAGCCACTACCTCCATCACCAGCATGCCCATCACCACACACCGTTGAAGTGCAATCAACACCCCCACTACCATGCACATGTCCACTGTGTCCTCTCCCAGTGTGTCTATGAGCACTCCTCCCAAAATACACAAACGCAGGCACACTCCCGCTCAATAGCCATCCACCTCACAACAGCCTCCAGCCCATGCACCCTCACCCAAACTCAGCAGACGTACACCTCCTACAACCACTAACTCTTCCTCCACTCTCAAACACCCGCCATCTTCCCATACCAGTGTGTCAAAGAAACTTTTCCTGGCTAACATTGAGCTCTTCCCTAGACCCCCGTCCTTCCCCTAGGACCAGGATGTCCAGATCCCAGCCCAGCAACTCCGCCACAAAATCCTCAAGCACTGTGGTCCCTGCAAGTCCAGCAACATCGCAGGCGGCACCCATCAGGGCTGCCAGTGTGCCACCTCGTGAGGCCAAGGATCACCCTATTCCACCACCTGCCAAGGTGAAGAAGGGGCCCACATGCTGTAGGGAAAAGCTGCACCCATTCTGCAAGACAGAACAGCAACCAGTACGGCGGTGGCCACGGCCACCTGCACCGCCACCTTCACATCTGCTGCCTCTGCTACAGTCCCCAGCATCATCCCCAGTGGGCAGCCGTCTGAGGCTGCAGGAGACGTCCTGCTGTCTCTCTCCACAGGTGCTGACACCAGCACCACTGGCAGCATCTCCGCCGCAGACACTGCCACAGACAGCCACCTGCCCCACGACATGCCCAGCCAGTGCCACCACAGCCGACATCAGCATCATCCCCAGTGGGCAGTCGTCCAAGGCTGCAGGAGACGTCCTGGACCCTGCACACAGTACATGAGGCACCACAACCAGCACTGGCAGTACCAGCAGTTGGCAGGCTAAGTCGCCGCAGGGAGGAGTGTGTCTCTGCCGCCATAGAGTATCATGCTACCTGTTCACAGAAAATCTCGTGGCTCAGACACCCAGGTGAGGGAATGGGAAATGCCACACCCCACGTGCAGCACTCTGGGCACCATGCCCCCTCCAGAACCAGTGGAGAACAGCATCCACTACCCCAGTCCTTGGCAGGATGAAGCACTCTGGGCACCAGGCCCCCTCCAGAACCAGTGGAGAACAACATCCACTACCCCAGTCCTTGGCAGGATGAAGCACTTTGGGCACCATGCCCCCTCCAGAACCAGTGGAGAACAGCATCCCCTTGAGAGACTGGGGCTTTGCACCCCCCAGGATAAAGCAGTGGGCAAACCACCCACTTGAGAGACTTGAGAGACTGTGGCTTTGCACTCCCCAGGATAAAGTAGTCGGCAAACCACCCACTTGAGAGACTTGAGAGACTGTGGCTTTGCACTCCCTAGGGTAAAGCAGTGGGCATGTAGCCCCCTCCTGGAACAGTGGTGTCGTCCCATCATCCAGCTGAGATGCCCCCCTCCCCTTTTCCCTGAGGTGCCTGTGTTTTTTTTTACCTGATGCCTCAGCAGTGTTCTCTCCGTTTTGAGGCAGGTGTCATGTGTGGGCTTCGCCCATGCTTTTTGGGACCACTGGTCCACGGTCATGTAATGGAACAGTATCCTGACTTGTGTACTTACTGTGAATATTTGTATATACTTATCTTTTAATTTTATGTTGGCCTATCTGGATTTTCAATGATTACACTTGTTACAATCATTTCATTTGGTCCTTGCGTTCTTCCAGGGGATTACGGGGTGTCAATGTAATGTTGCTGCATGTGTTTGTATGTGTGTTGTTGGGGGTGGGGGTGTTGTGTGTATGTCACTCTCTTTGTCCTCCCCCTTCCCTTGTGTGCTAGGTGCAGTACTCACCGTGCTCGTCGTCGCCGTCTTTGATGTTCGTGGTAGAAGAGGAATAAAACCAACATTGGTAGCACCTGTAACACGGGCTCCATGGCGTTCTGGTTCCTTGTTGGGTTTCGAGAGGTGAGTGGTTTCCGTTCCAAGTACTGTTTCCGCCGTGCTTTTGATGCCATTGGTACTTCCCCGGAAAAGCTGGCAGATTGGTGTGTCATAATACAGTGGGCGGCACATTGTCTTCCGCCTGTCTGTTGGTGGTTACCGCTGCGGTGTTTGTTGCTACCGCCGTGGCGGTCAGAGTGTCAAAGTGGCTGTCTGTGCTGGGGGTTTCCGTCATGGTCGTGATTCCATTTTTTTTACTGCCAGCCTGTTGGCAGTATTACCGCCGCTTTATCACCGACCGCCAGGGTTGTAATGAGGGCCTAAATGTCTTAGTAGCTTGGTATGATTTTCTTTGAACATAAGTAGCTCTTGTTACAGAAAAGGTTGGAGACTCCTGTTCCAGAATTTTTGTGTAAACAAACAATGAAAATACATTTAAAAATGAATTTAACATTTAAAAACAGATGTTCTTTAAAATTGGACATCTGATGACATTACATGTAGTATATTTTTCAAGAGAATCACATGATCCTTTTCAGTTTGCACAAATCTCATATACCAGAATTTGTGTTATTTTAAAGCAGCTACACAGAAACCTCTAATAGTTGCATCATATGTGTTTACAATAAACATATTTAACCAAATTAGATGTTTCCTCTCTGACTCACTAATATAGTCATACTCTAATAGACAACATATTACTAATATATCATGTATTCATTCATAGCATCTTGCTCAAGTAGGCATTATTAATCTTAAATGCCAACCAGTACAGGGCACCACAGATTTGATTGAGATATTTGAGGAGTTCTCACTATATACACTATTGATGTTAAATCCTTCTGGCTTGCTGTTAAGTTCCATTATGCATATTGACTTTAGGTGTCTCAGCTCATTTTCTCTATTTTCTCCTGTATATTGTCTCGGTATCAAGCCAATGACAAAATATTTGAGCTCATTGTCATTACTATTATGTTTTCCCTCAAAATGGTCGCCGACTGAATAGTTTTTATCCTTATTTATGATTGCCCTCGCATGTTGCAAGATATGCTTATGTACTGGCAAGATGGTTGTGCCTATGTAGGACAAACCGCAGGGACACAGTAAAACATATACTGCAAACTCAGTTTTACGGTGAAATGCCCCTAGAATTTCTATTGGACTTCTTTGAATGGGTGAGCGAATTCAGTTTTGTTGATACCATGTAAGCATGCCTTATACTTTTTGCATTTTATGAAACCTCTACTCTTTCCAAGACAGTTCTCTTTCTCAACTACTTCTGGACTGCTCTTAGTTAGGTCATCGCTCATAAACCTCACTCTTCTAAAATTTATTTTTGGTCTATTTGGGACGTCCTTGCCAATATTTGGATGATTTTTATGAGGTACTTGTGGATCATTTTCCTGATCTCCCCTTCTTCTTTGCAATGGGTGGTAATCAGCCTATTTGGTGTCAGTTTACCATTTTCTTTTAAATATTGGGTCTTTCATGTTACACTGGTTTGCTCTGCCTTTGGCAGCCAATATTTATTCTTTCTCATATCATTACTGTGTAAATCTTCCAGTCATCTTTAACTGCTCTTTGGTTAGCTCTTCCTCCTCACTACAATTCCTTCTCAAGCATACACTTTCCATATATAGAATACTATTCTTTAATCTTTCTGGACGGAAACTACTGACATGTAGAGTTGTGTTGCCAGCTGTACGTTTTCTGAACAACCTAGTTTCAAGCTTGTTGTTTTTGACATAAACTGCTTAGTCAAGGAAGGTTAACCCTGTTTTGCTGATATTACTTGTAAATTGCAGATTAAACTGTTTGCATTGAAAAAAAGTCTTTGAAATCCATGATTTCTTTCCCCTTTATTAAAAACTAGATTCTTTCCGTCTTCTGATCTGAATAAATATCTATGGCATCCCTTTGCATGGATGAAAAAAGGTTGAGGCTGACATGAAATTGATACTGACTTCTCCGTATAAATTTAATTTAATCATGGCATCTGTTACTTCAAATGGAATACCTGATATTTCATTTATCTATTCCTGTAATTCAATTATAATAATGTGGTCTGATACTTTGCAAATGTTCCTTATGATCAGGAGTGTGTGTCTTATTTGATTTTTTCTGATTAGCTTGTACACTATAACATTTCTTTAACTTTAGATTCCTTATAAAATTTTTGACATCAATTCTAGTTTGCCTATAATTGAACAGCTTCTCAGGGCAACATGACAATCCTAGGGACAGTATTTTTCTTCCTCACTTGTTAGATTGGTGACTACAAGATTTATTATATTATGTGGATTCATCTTTACTTCTTTCTTTTCCATTTTGGTTTCATGGTGTTTTTTCCGAATAGCTGCTTCTGCCTACTTTTGGGTTTTGTTGTGCTTTCCTTCTTGGTCTCAAATTTGCTCTTCTGTCAAACCTTAAATAATGTTACTCATTACTGACAGATAGGACTGAGGACATCAGCACTTTGTCCCCTTCTATAGCGCACTGTTCTAAATCTGTGTTTGTTTCAGAATTCATTTCAGTGCTTTATTCATGTAGTTACTTCTGTAGTCATTGTCTGTTACTGTCAGCCAACCTTTGTCTCCTTACATAATCAAATTGGGAACATAACTTTATGGCCCTTTTCAAAATCTATTTTGTCCACAGGGAAAAAGCTTTGTATAGTAGGGGCTTCATCACCCAATAGGTTTGAGAATCTGTAGGTAGTGGGTGTCCTTTGAAAGGTTGAGCACAAGGTGAAGCTTTGCATAGTAGAGACTTGGCGGCCTAATGGGGCTCCAGTGTCTGAAGGAATTTGCATCTCTGCAAAGACATTTGCAGAGGATGAAGGCTGTGCATAGTAGGCGCTTACCTACCTAATGTGGCTTGGATGTCCAGAGGGAGTGGCCTCTCCGTGAAGAGCTGTGTACAGCGTGAAGGCTGTACACAGTAGGGGGTTGGTCAATTAATGAGATTTGGGTGACTAGAGGGGGTGGGCCACAGTGTAAATATTTTATAAAAGCACATATGTTCATGTCCTTTATGTTTTATATGATTCTGCACCATTTAGTACATTTTTACATTTTCAATGGCTGTGCTGACTGTGGAATATATTGAAAGGAGGACTACTGGATAGTATCACCCTTGATGTCATCATTGATGTCATCAACGATGTAATTTATGAAGTTCTTAGTGGTGTCATCAATGATGTTATTTAGCACATCATGGGAAATGTAATATGTGATGTAATAAGCAGGGCATCTGGAAGTGCAAGTCATACATCAATATAAACCAGGGCACACCAAAAAGTAGTCCGGCATAGTTCATCCAAGTGGAAAACAACTGGAAGTCCAAAGCCACATAGTTGGTGAAGAAGAAGTTTTATTCTTGTCAA
The DNA here is from genome assembly GCF_031143425.1 of Pleurodeles waltl. Classification (NCBI taxonomy): domain Eukaryota; kingdom Metazoa; phylum Chordata; class Amphibia; order Caudata; family Salamandridae; genus Pleurodeles; species Pleurodeles waltl. The sequence goes on from NC_090436.1 coordinate 533,363,962, forward strand.
GAAGAAATTGGTCCAAAATACAGCTTACAGCCGACACGTGTTTCGTCATATTGACTTTATCAAGGCTGCAGATATAATAAGCAATAACAAATGACAATAAGCAACACATGACTGATGATAAACAGGGATCATTTAGTCAATGATATGGGTGGCAGTACCGACAAACCACTGTAGGTAATCACTCCAACCCAAAGCAGGAATTGACAGTGTAAATTAATAGTAGAGCCAATAGTGACAGAATCTGTCATAGGGTGTGCTTAGTGCAAAGTTAAAATATGGTAGAATAAAAGTGTGAAGAGTGCTAAAGATGATACCCTTATGTATCCAACCCTTATGTACAGTGCAACAGAAGATTCCACTGAGAAATGGTAGAAGAATTGTGCATAAAACATACCTAATGTTTAATAGATCATCTGGAAAGGCGTCAAATAGTACAGAACAAAAGCACTTGTTTGCAATTGCTGTGTAGAACAGAAATTAAGCCGTCTAGGGCAATGAGAATCCGTGGCAATCGATGCGGTTGAAAATGTTTTCAAATGTAGATCATTTGGGTAATGGCTATGGTAAGCCATAAATAACTGAAAAATTAGAAGAAAAAAGGAAATACTGACATCGTTGGTCAAGGGTACTATGAGCTAGAGTTGACATGAATGTACCAGGGAAAAAGAAATTAAATAGTGAAAAAAAAATTGAGAAGTGAGAAAAAGGTGGGGGGGTAATCTATTAGGAAGAAGGGCGACTTCTTGTGACATGTATTAACTACGTTTGGAATAATTTGTTTAAACAAGGGGAAAAAATAGAAAAATCTAATTTTGTTTAGATGTATGGAATAAAGGGGAACAAGAAAAACAATTAAAAATAAAAATGAATATAAATAAAATGAAGAGATAAATGGGGAATGGACATTGTGAGAGCAATGTAAAACTGGTTCCAAAGAAAAAAATAATGTTATTTGGTTTAACAATGCTATGATTCCCTCGGAAAGCATCACATTAGATACAAAAAGTATACACCGATATATAATTGCTGAAAAACGGGGACAGGAAGTCCATTCCTGTATATGCAAGAGATAATTAAAAGGAAAACAATTGCCGTTACTTTAGTTAAATTGGCCTTCTTTACTGCCTGTGAGTTGCTGGAGTTAAATTGTGCTATAAATATGATAAAGGTCGAGAAAGGCTTATATACTGTAATGGGAGAGGTATTCTTATTCTTATAAGGAACTATATTATTGCCAGTAGACATAGACAAGAGTAAGTACAAATAGTACATTGAAGGTAAGTAGGACATGAAAAGGATTACAACAGAGTACAGTTTATCAACTGAGAAGGAAATTAATGCAACAAAATGCAGTATGCCATAAAAGAGAGAGAACAACGGGCACATACCACTTACTGGGCCAACACATAGACCCTGAGGCTATAGAGGAGGTCACAAGGTTACAATCAAACAAAATCAAAAAGGAGATACATAAATCAAATGTAGATTAAAATCCTAGACAAGTGTATCATGAGGTACAAATTAGTAGCAGATATACTGATTACAAAATGTTTAGCCCCTCCTCCACTGTCCTTAGTTTGATGATCCAGTTACTCTCCAAACGTCTGAGAGCCAAGGTTCTGTTGTCCCCCTGTGGTGAGGCAGAGACTACATCTATCCCATGTGTGGTAATCCCTACGATCTCCCGTTGGCCATGGCTGGTTTTGTAATGTACAGCAAAAGGGTAATTGGTGTTGTTAGTACGAATGGCCCTGATATGCTTCTGGATCCTTTCTTTAAGTGATCTGATGGTACTGCTGATGTAAATACGACTGCAAATGCATATTAAACAATATACAACAAATCTGGTGTTGCAGTTGATGAATTTATGGATTTTGTATAAAGTATTGGTGTTATATTTGAAACTGACCAATTTATCTTTGATGTAACAACAGATGTTGCAGTGACCACACTTAAATGATCCCGGAGGTGGTTTAGGTAGTCATGTGTCAGTATTATCAGGCAGTAAAAAACTGTGGCATAGAGCATCACGTAGTGTACAGCCTCTGCTGTAGGTAATACTGGGATACGTAGTGAGACCCTTTTTAAGACAATTATCTGCTAGTAGAAAAGGCCAGTGCTTATGAAGTATTTTATAAATCTGTGGACTTAATGCACTGAAAGGAGTAATTAGGGATAGTTGTCTGTGTGTTTTCTTCCTTTTCACTGTAGTCAAAAGACATTAACTATCCACCCTAAATACAGTGACTAGTGTAATGTCCCTAGTCCAGTGGCCCCATCTCCATTGGACCATTGAAGGAAGTTTAACATCAAAGGAGCCAATGGGTGCTCTGTGGACTGAAAATTTAAGGTCTGTCCGTCTCTAAATGAGATAGGTGGACCAAGGGTTTGGCGAACAGGATACTCTGTTGCAATTGTGATAGTATATCCTGCCCGCCAAACTCAACATTGGTACATTAGAATGGAAAAGTATGGGCAAACACCATTCATCTGACCTCAAATACACATATTCCTGACTCACATTCATCGAGGAAGCACATAAATATAGCCTTCACTCTAGGCTCTGTCCTCTTCTATTCGGACTGTGTTACTTTCAGGGCAACATGCTAAATCCCAGGACTCCAGAATACACCCAGTCCTACGTAAGAGGAAGAGTAACTTCACTGATGAGGAGACAGACCCAATTTGAAGTGCATAGTTATCAGCCACAGGAAAGCCGCAGGATCACCATCTACCATGACAAGATGATAACCAGGTCTTATGCCTAAATGCATGCCAAACACACACACACAGAGGTATGCCACACTGACATTATTTCATGGTTGTTCATACCCCAAAATCGATATGACTATATCTTTATTGCATATGTGTATATAAAATGCACTAAACACATACTTACATAGTAATTCCTTTTACATCCAATGCACTCATTCATGTTTTGCCACATACATTTTTGAAGGTTCTATGTAGTCTTCCTAACCCCCAAATGACAACAATTGTTTTCTGGTCCAACTAGTTGGTGATATATGAATTGGCTATGAAGAACAAACAGATGACAGAGACTGGTAAGCAATATCATTTTCTATTTTATATCCATATTTCCCTTCCATAAAGAACTGAATAAGTTATATAATTTCATATTTAAAATAAACTCATGTTCTGACTGTATGAACTTGTTAATATATATGTTGAATCTTTCTCTTCTTATATCACTAAATAAGACATTATATTGTGCTGATGTATATGCAAGTATATCTGAGTCCAGATGTCAGTCAGTCTCCATCGCATACATTGTGTGAAAGATATATTTATTAATTCATATTACCTTACAATCTTCTTTACATGTACATCCCTCAGGACTAATCAACTAACAGGTAAGGGTCTGTTTATAAAGGAAGCATTGATGGCATAAGCAGGAAAGGTTTTATATTATATTTTTTGTCTTTTATAATACCTACTACCAATATATAATGTTGTAATAAATATTTTATATAAGATAAATCACCATCTATACATCTCACCTAATGTATAATCTCTCAGTTGTGGGAATATGCAGAATATACAGCATCTCTAATGTGAAAGTTAATAACTACAACAACATTTTCTTTCATCTGCTGGGGCCAATGAGTTTAATTATAACATTTTATCAACTAGAAGCAGAGGATGGGGTGTAATTCCAGGAGGGATCCATTTTCTCCTCCAAGATGCCATGTCTGTGGCTTCCCTAGCTAAAGAGTGGGAGGAGGAAGAAATTGTTGGTCCCACCTACAACAAGATCTCAAGAAAGACCTCAAGGCCTGCCAGCAGCCTCCCACAACTACTACAGATTGTATGTCCGCAGTCAGCAGTTACTAATCAAGCTTGTACAAGATTTTCAGGACTCACCACAACCAACCAGTACTTAGTTTGGAAAATAATAGTGCCAATTTCCAAAGCACTGCTCAGAATCCCATGGATGGCACCATAAAATTTCAGAATTCAAACAACAAGCTTGTTTCAGGCCCCTTTAATGCACTGCCAGAAATTCACTACCCATTTATCTCACTCTTGTAGGTTTCTGCTTTCTTCCTCAGTGATGTTTTTGCCATCTTTCTCCTTTTCCTTTTTACCCATTTGTGCATTTTTCCCAGTCTTGCTCTTCCGAAATGTCTGATAGTGAAAAATAAGGAGCTGTTCCCAAACATGAGTGTTGTTGGACCCACTGGCAACCACTTGTTCAAATTAAGCACTGGAACAAACACCTTTGCCTATAGATAACCCAGCTGGCTCTTCTGCACCACCCTTCAGCGCAGGTGCAACTCCCATCTTCTCTTTATTTTCTGAGACTGCAGAGACTCCTGGTAATGAGGAACCCCCTCCCATTCAACAGCCTACTTCCCCATCTCTCCTTAACATCATGCCTTTATGTAATGGGCAACCTGTTGTCATTGTTAAATGTACATCCAGGTCGGAAAGCAGGGTCTTGGCATGGACAAATCCTGTCCTTTGGGAGGGTCAGTTTTTGCAGTAATGAACAATTTTGCAGAGGGATGTTCATCAAATGGGGAGATCCTTCACACTATAAGAACACACCAGGACGTGGTGACAAGGTTTATGGAGGGATAGACCTATGCCTTCAACAGATTGAAAAATCTCTCCAAGACATGATAAGGCTGCAAAGGAGGCACTATAAATATCTTTGTTTGTTAAGGGAGGAAGCTGCAAGGTGCCATACCTCGGCCATACCAATGAGACACATAGGCATATGTGTCTATCTGCAGAGCCAAGGCATATGTCTCAGTCAACTGGGGCACAATACCAACCACAAAACCTACCAACAACCCATTTACATCACCGCAAACCCACCAGCTTCCACTCCACAACCTTAACCACTAATGGGCTCAGTATTCCATAGCTGAACACACAGACAACCATCTTAGTTTTGAAAAAACACCATCCCTCTGCTGGACTAGTTTTTTCCCATCCTCACAAAAAATAATCTTGAAGCACTTTCATTCTGCACTTAACTTTCATTGGCTTGCCATCTCTTGAATGCCTAGCCATAAACATTTCAGTATTATAATGAAGTTGATGTGGTACTAACTGTGGAATATTTAACAATAACCCTACAACAAATCAGTCGCACTCATGCAAAATTAGCCCAATAGGCACATTAAAATCTTTGAACACAACTACTTTAATTTTTTTATAGGAATTTTTTTTTTTGTATATACATTTAAATCCAAAAGTGGATGTATTGTAAAATTTTAAAGTAAAAGCCTGTCTGTGGAAAGGCAATAACATAAACAAAGAACATATGTACTTGTAGGTAGTATGTATTTGGTGGAAAATTGCCAAATTAAAAACACAAATTTGGAATGTTATAGGACTAGTCTATCTACAAAGTCAAATAGAGAAAATGTTCACAATAAATATTAAAAGTTAAGAAATTATACTAACCCCAACAAGGTTCCAAATTCTGAAAGTAATATTCTATTTCAAAGTAAAAGACAAAAGTCCAAATTATTTATAAAGTCAATCCCCCAAATCACACTGGGTGTTAGAAATACTTTTGTGGATTGAGAGCTAAAATCCCTGCCTATTTTCTTCCTCTTCTACTGAGATCATGAATAGTTGGGCTTTCTACAAAAACATGAGCACTTGGCAGGACTGCATGCCTTCCGAGTATCTGGAGACATAGAGGTAGGTTTAGGGAGAGAGAGGGACGACACACTAGGGAAACAATGACACTAGTAAGGGAGGTTTGAGACATAGAATGTGTGTATATGGCTGAAAGAAAGGAACCTGCAGAGCTCTCTGTGCTTTCCAGTATGGACCACTTGGTGTCCCTTCACTTCTGTTGCAACCTTGTGAAGGCCCCAAACGATCACCTGCTGACCTGCAGTTCCTGCTTAATGGCCTACTGAAAGTAAACCATGGTCCCATAATCTGGGGTGGAGTGGAACAACATATGAGGATTCAGGGGACTCAGATGAATCTCATCCTCAGCTACTGAGACTGGGTGAGTCATAGCACTGCTGGAGGCCTCATTCATTCGGAGGTCTTCTGACTGGTGCAGGGCGTAGCTTAAGGTACCAGTGATGGAGAGTGCCTGCCCCTGTGACACAACAGATGGTATATCTAGTTGGACAGGATGAGCCCTATTGTCTTTCTCCTCTTGGCATGTAGTTTCAGATTGACAGACCACTCAGTTGTCTTCCCAGCCTCTGTCCAAAGTCTTTTGGACTGTGACCAAATCACCCTTCAGGTAAGTGCATCTTGGGTGCTTATGGATGTTGCCTCCTCCTCTGTGGTGTTGCTGTCCTGTTCATACTTTGGCCACTTTGCCCACCAGTGAACAAGCTCCTGTCCTCCTGTCCTGTCCCCAGTGAACAAGCTCCTGACCCTGGCTGCAAGCTAAAAACACAAATAAATAAAAAGTGCATCAAAGAGTTAACATATCCACATCTTCATGTAAATCAAACATAAAGTTTATTAAAATCATAATAAATGTGACAATTCATTACAGTTTCTCTTCGGCAAATGCCCTTTGCCATGGAAGCTTCGAAAATGAAACTGCTACTTTTAATAGTGGGTTACTCATTCCTTTTTATGACAGTGTGCAGTGTACTAAGTAGACATGACATGGCTTTTATTTGTAATAGAACATTTTATGTACAATGCATATCAACAACCTTTTATAAATTAAGGAAGAAAATTAAAAACATAAATAATACGTCATGTAAGCTGTTTCTCAAACTGAAGAAAACACAATAAATTTGGTTTGCCCAACTAAAAAAAGAAATTTAGTCATCTGTGAAAGATGTAAACAGATGTATTAATAGAGTACGACTTACCATATTTGTTCTGCTCATGAGCCTTTGCAGGAGCCCACCTTGTTCTAACAACCCTCTTGTGCAGTGGGAAGAGCCTGGACACTGCATGTGCGGCAGGGAGGATACCCTTAGCATGCCCTGTGCCTTCAATTTTGACAATCACTGGACGTCCTCCCAGGGATTGTGACACTTCCTGGCTCTTCGTGCTTGGACATGCATTCTACTGAAATATGTGGTGATGATGTGCATTTCTCAGCTTTTTCTTGGGTCACCCATAAATAAGTACACTTCTTGAGGTCTGACTTACAAATGGTTTCCAGTTCATCTTGTGGGAAACTGGGAACCATCTCATTATGATCCTCAACCATGTGGGGAATGCCAGTAGTACAAGGAGCAGAAGGATGGCGGTGGGCTGCTTGGTCGTACTTGGATGGCACAGGAATGGTCTACTTTTTATTAAATTTTTATCATATGCATTTTGTCACAGGAGGTAAAGAAGTCTGCCCAACTGCAGAGTTCTCTGCCTGCACTGTATGGTTTTGTGCATATAGATCAGAGACAGGCAGAATACCAATAACGTTACAAGATTAAATGAACAGGAAACATATGTCTGTCAAAATAAAGGTAACCCTAAAGTTGCATGAAACTTAATTACGGGTACTACCCCTCCTGAGGATTAGGACATCATCCAGGACTCCCCAGCCACCTCTGTTCCGGGATTTTCTTTCACTTTGACTCTAGGAGTAACCTATTGCTTTGCAGTCAGCCTCGAGGCCTTGGGACCAAGTGTTCCTTGACCTTCATCTTTTGTCTTTCCATAAGGGTTCCAGGTCAGGGCTTGCCTGGTGATGTTTCACGTGGGCTTGTGAAGGGTGTGATCTATCCAGCCCCAGCGTATTTTTATGATTTCTTCATGAGCAAGGAGTTGGAAAATCTGCTACCATAGTCATTGTTCCTGATGTATCTGTTAATCAATATGTGCATGTAATTCAATGTTGCTTATAATGTTCTGTGAATACACAGCATGATGGGAAATTAATGTGATGCAAAAATAATGTACATTGTCATAACATCAAATATGTGAATAAATGAGTGAATGAGTGTATGTGTGGAATACGTATTACATTTAGACTTGCTAGTTTGGATATTACATTACATTGTTGCAGCAGTCTTGTCTCAGGATGGTATATGTGGATGTTGTCATATTCCACCATTCATTGTTGACTCAACACTATTCCAACATGTGATTTTGCAGCCTTTCGTTGTTCATGCACAGGCAGGCCCTGAACACTGTTCTGTCCCACCTGGGTACAGCTGCAGGTCAGGGATACGTTGTTTGTGTCAGCTGTATTAAATTGCAGTGCTGTGCAATATGCAAAATACTACTTTAATTGTTCACACTTCTTCTGAGGAGTACTGGATCATCCCATCCCGCTCTGGTTAAGACATGTAAAGCACAACTTGAGGATGCCAAAAGTGTGTTCAGTTATGGCTCACAAACACATGTGTACCGTGTTGTATTGCTATTGAGTCTGTACTCAATAGTGGTTGCACTTCAGAAGGAGGGGAGAAGATGGGGAGAGATGGCATATCTCCTTCACCTGCAACAAAGACATATTAATATTTGTTATAATGTGATACACTATAAATTGTAATACACAATCTGCACATATATGCTTTCAATATTAGTGGCCATTTTGTAATGCTATTCCCTAGGTATAGAGACAATCCCTGTGTGTGTGTAAGCAAACCTGTCTAGTAGCCACATGTCACTGAAATCCCCAGCTACCAACTGATGTAAAAGAGGTGATTGCTGGAAAAAGTAGCTGTGGACATCTCAGAAAGGCACACATTGGTGAAGCAGCCCCTGGCATCGCAGACAGCTTGCATGAAGATGGAGTGCTGGGGTTTTCTGTTGCAGAAATGATATTCTCAGTGTCAGAGCACCTTAAATACCACATACGTGCAATCAATGGCATCTAATGTCTTAGGGAACTGGGCAAACTCAGAAAAATCCTTTGACACCCAGTGACATTCCAACAGTGACTATGGCAAAGTGATAAACCTGGCCAGTGATGCATCTCAGTACTTCTAGCAAGCAATATGGTTGGTTTGCCTCTGGGATATCCACTGTGTCCCCACTGACCCTCTTGAAAGATACAGTAGCTAAACATGGAGTGCAACTCATAATTTGAAAGGTGCAGGCAAACTAGGGAGTGTGCAAAAGGTGACTTAAATGTATGTTCCAAATCTACAAATATGTCCATCATCACATTATGTAAGAAGTGTTATCTAGCAATGACTCAATGACAACTTCCATGAACATGCCAAATATGTTGATCCTTGTTGGATTTTTTTGCTTATGCAGGGTCATCCCCAATCTTTTTGCCTCCTGCCTCCTATTTTTTCTGACCTGTTGCTGTTGGCTTTTGAACTCTGAGCACTTTACCACTGCTAGCCAGTGCTAAAGTACATATGCTCTCTGTGGAAATTGTATGTAATTGGTTTATCCATGTGCCATATTTGATTTACTACTAAGGCCCTAGTAAATTGCACTAGAGGTGCCAGGGTGTGTAAATCAAATGCTACTAGTGGGCCACCCATATAAGTAGCTCTGTAATCATGTCTCATACCTGCCATTTCAGTGTCTGTGTGTGCAGTTTTAACTGTATATTCGACTTGGCAAGTGTACCCACTTGCCAGGCCTAAACCTTCCCTTTTCTTACATGTAAGGCACACCTAAGGTAGGCCCTAGGTAGCCCCAAGGGCAGGGTGCAGTGTATGGTTAAGGTAGGACATATAGGGGGTTATTCTAACTTTGGAGGAGTGTTAATCCGTCCCAAAAGTGACGGTAAAGTGACGGATATACCACCAGCCGTATTACGAGTTCCATAGGATATAATGGACTCGTAATACGGCTGGTGGTAAATCCGTCACTTTTCCGTCACTTTTGGGACGGATTAACACCTCCTCCAAAGTTAGAATAACCCCCATAGTAATGTGTTTTATATGTCCTGTCAGTGAAATATTGCAAAATGTGTTTTTCACTGTTGCAAGGCCTGTCCCTCTCATAGGTTAAGATGGGGGCTACCTTTAAATCTGATTAAAGTGTAGATTCCCTTTGGGAGCAGATGGACATGTGGAGTTTGGGGTCTCTGAGCTCACAATTTAAAAATACATCTTTTAGTAAAGTTGATTTTAAGATTGTGCGTTTGAAAATGCCACTTTTAGAAAGTGAGCATTTTCTTGCTTATACCATTTCTGTGACTCTGCCTGTTTGTGGATTTCCTGTCTGGGTCAGTTTGACAGTTGGTCTGATTGCACCTCACACTAGACAGTGACACAAAAGGAGATGGGGTGTAGTCTGCATTTCCTGATGAGACATCTGTGCTAGGAGGGAGGGAGGAGTGGTCACTTACACCTGAAAGGGCTGTGCCTGTCCTCACACAATGCCATCTCCGACCCCCTGGTGAGTGTCTGGGGCCTGGCCTGGGAAAGGCAGGATTTCACATTCAAAAGAGCCTTTACTTTGAAGTAGGCCTACTTCAAAGGAGAAATTGAGTATAAGAAGGGCACCCAAAACCACAGACTTTAGAATACTTCTGGAAACAAGAGGAACCTCTGCCTGGAGAAGAGCTGAAGAGCTGAGGAGAAGTGCTGCCCTGCCTGTGACTGTGCTTAGTGGAGCTATCCTGCAGTTGCTGCTTCTGCCAGAGTAAGAGGGCAAAGACTGGACTTTGTGTGCCTTCCATCTTGTGAAGAAATCTCCAAGGGCTTGATTTAGAGCTTGCCTCCTGTTGTTTGAAGTCCCAGGGACAGCAAAGGCTTCTCTCTGCCAGCACCTGGAGTTTCTGGAGAGACTCCTGCTCTGACAAGTGGCGCCCTATCCAGTCCCTGGTCCCTTGAAAGGAAAGCTGGTGGAAATCCAAGGAAACCGACTTCGGACGACTACGGACCGGCGCCGCTGCTGAATCCGGTGATGCCGCCTGCAACCGACTCCGTGATCTTCTCTGGAACGCCCGACGCCGCTGCAGCCCTGCTGGATGTCGCCGCACCACGTCGTGACCGACGGTGCTCGAAGTACGTGGATTCAACACTTCGCACAGACGCCACGATCCCCGACTTCGCGCATCAACTTGTTTTCACTCTTCACCAAAGGTACTGTACTTGTGGGTCCATGCGACTCCTTGTCCGGCGCCGCTGGTGTTGGCTTGTTGGGAATGACTCCGTCATGACGCCGTGTTAACACCTCATCGAAGCATTTTGTGTTTCTAAGCGCTATTTTTTAGTTTAATCTTAAAAAGTTCATAACTTGACTTGTTTATGTCGGATTTTTGTCGTTTTGGTCTTGTTTTGTTTAGATAAATATTTCCTATTGTTCTAAACTGGTGTTGTGTCATTTTGTTGTGTTTTCATTAAGTTACTGTGTGTGTTGGTACAAATACTTTACACCTAGCACTCTGAAGTTAAGCCTGCTGCTCTGTCAAGCTACCAAGGGGGTAAGCAGGGGTTAGCTGAGGGTGATTCTCTTTTACCCTGACTAGAGTGAGGGTCCTTGCTTGAACAGGGAGTAACCTGACTGTTAACCAAAGACCCCATTTCTAACAACCCTCTACCTGTAAATTCCCTTTCACCATCTTAAATATTCGTTCCTCCAAATGAGAGAGAAGGCAATAATACTGACATGGTCAAAAAATTGAAATTCTGTTTCTTGTTCTCTGTTTCTTGTTTATGTGTGACTGGCTGATGTTGAAAAGACTTTCACCTGTTGATGAGTGTGGTAGAATCCTGATTGTTTATATAGCCCATTGAGATTGGCAGAATATATGTGCTATACTGCTTGTACCTTTTGTGGTGTTGGCACACGTTTCACTTATAACAATTTTTAGCATAAAAACATTGATTTAATTTTCCTATTTTTCTCCATGAAGTATTAATATTAAGGCTTGCCTCTATCAATTTCTATGGAAGTGCCACACAGTGCCTGTGATTAGTCATGTGTGCTGCTTGAATTACTCCAAGGCCTGGCTGCAGTATATTTGAGCCTCTTTTCTCAGTAGTATTTAGTTGTAGACTTAGAATTATGGGCCAGATGTAGGAAACTTTTTGCATGGCGCAAAAAGCGAATTTCGCTGTTTGCGACATGCAAAAAGCACATCACGATGCCCATTCCCATTTTGCAAGTCGGTAACCTGGTTACCGACTCACAAAATGGGAATGCGAGTCGCAAATAGGAAGGGGTGCTCCCCTTCCTATTTGCGATTCGCATCACGATGCAGAATTTCTTTGTGACCGCGAACGTGGTCGCAAAGCAATTCGCAGTTACCACCAGTGTCACACTGGTGGTAACCCATTCGCAAAAGGGAAGGGGTCCCCAGGGGACACCTTCCCCTTTGTGAATGTCCCTGAAAACATTTTTTCAAAGCAGGCAGTGGTCCTATGAACCCCTGCCGCTCTGAAAAAATTAAACAAAAACGTTTCATTTTTTCATTTGTATTGCATCTCATTTTCCTTTAAGGAAAACGGGCTGCATTACAGAAAAAGAAATACTGCTTTATTTAAAAGCAGTCACAGACATGGTGGTCTGCTGTCTCCAGCAGGCCACCATCCCTGTGAGTGCTGCGACTCGCAAGGGGGTCGCAAATTGCGACCTGCCTCATTAATATTAATGAGGTGGGCATTTGCGACACCCTTGCGAGTCGCAGTTGGTGTCAGGGACACCGTCCTGCTCCCGGGTTTGCGACTTAGAAATTGCGAGTCGCTCAGACTCCCAATTTGCGAGTCCCAAACCTGGAATTTCGTACATCTGGCCCTAAGTTTCGTGAAAAACAATTGTCCTACTTTATTTTAAATGTGTTTAGTACTTGCATTTCCTTTCTGAAACCCTCCTTGTTTTGCCCAGAAACCCACCCATTTAGTAGAGGATATTCCCCATTTTCCTTCCACTCCCCATAACTCCAATTATATTTTCAAGTAAATCGGAAACTTCCACATACTGAGTTCTCCACACTTGTGGCTGAGAACTCCACACATAAGAGATAGGTACGTGTAGATAGAGATCTCTGCTGTAGATTACGAAATAGCATTTATGACTACAAAATGTAGTATTACTAGAGTACTACTTTACATACTCAAAACTGGCTTTGTAAATGGGTTCCTATATTTTCAATGGAATTGGTAATATTGTAACATTACATTTCTTCAGTAGCAGCATGAAACTACCCTCCTGTTCGGTCTTATACTGCACTCTAACCATTCAGTAGTGCAGCTCGAGGTCAAATGTCAGTGAATGTCGGGGAATTCGGTCGGCAGGTTCTGGGCAAGTTTCCAAGGGTCTATTAGGAACAGTTACACAGTTAAAAGTGCCTAGTGAAAAACAGGTGTGTGCTGATGTAATCATTTTAAAGGGTAGTGTAACGAAGGCAATGTTAGTGCTGCTGCTAATCAGTCGCCTCAATCCCATACAATAAATATAAATACATATAACTAACAAATATATCTAACAAATAATGTGCAATAATACACAATGTATATAAGTAGTTTGGTTACTTCTCATTGAAAAGCCCTTATCTTGCCAAGTTGTCCTTTTCTAAGTTGTTCCTTAAAAAAGTGATGCTGGAAATCAAAACAGGCAGGTAGAATATGCGCCCAGGATTCATTGGTGTGCAAATGGACTTGGTAACTGATATTCTTTACGCACAATTGCTCCTAAAAATATAAATTGGCAAAAGTTATAACATTTGTTTATATAGCGCTTCACATTAAAATTCTGTTGTTTCAGAACACTATAGGTAACAGCAGTTTCTGCTCACAGGAGGGAAAAGGTGCGGGGCAGTGCGGTGCATGGCAGGCAGGAGAACTAAAAAAAAAACATTTAATAATAAAAAAATAAAACTTACCTTTTTTCCGCACCAACGCACTGCTCCGTCTTGCATTGCAGGCACAGGCTCCCAGCCTGCCCCGCGGCCAATCCTGACACTGCTCTGAGCAGCAGGCAAACTGGGAGGCTGTGCCTGCTCTCTCTAACCTGGCAACACAGTGCCAGGCTGGTGAGAGCCCAGTGCGCATGTGTATTTGGCCGGCCCGAGATGGCCGGTCAAACATACATGCACACTGAGGGGGAGTAAGCCAATTGCTATTCACAAGCTGCACCACTAAAATAAATAAATGTAATATGTATCTATTGAGAGAGAGACAGAGAAAGCGAGAGAAAGTGGGAAACCAAAACGGAAGAGAAAGAGAAAGACCAGAAGACAGAGAAAGACAGGGAGAGACTGGGGAGTGAAAAATAGGTAACAGTATACAGGCTGCAAGACAGCTAAAAAAAGTCAGACATTGAAAGTCAAGAAGAAACAGAGAAAGGGAGAGACAAGGTGTTAGAAATGGGGTCTCTGGTTGGCAGTCAGTTTGCACTCTGTCCAAGCAAGGACCCTCATTCTAGTCCCTTGGTAGCTTGGTAGCTGGGCACTTAACCCCGAAGCAATGTGTGAACACACACAGTAATACAGTGAAAACACTACAAAATGGACACCACACCAGTTTAAAAAAATAGATATTTATCTAAATCAAACAAAATCAAAATAACAAAAATCCAACATACACAAGTCAAGATATGAATTTAAAAAGGAATGTGAGTCTTAATCCTTAGAAAACAGTGAGAACGCTATTGTTACACGAAGTACCTGGTTTGCATCAACAATAAAGCTGCACGGGCGAGCGTGCATCCGAAAAGCCAGCAATGCATTGATTCCTTACTCTCAAGTGAGGCCATGCATCATTTCCTTCTCTGGTCAGGACGACGGTTCATCATTTTTCTTCCTCGCAAGAGAGCCATGTGTTGATTTCCAGACGGGCACCTCGTGTCCGGACAGGTTTTGTGTTGATTTTTCACACCCAGCAATGTTGCGTTGAAATCTGGTTGCACGGTGTCAGAAAACCACGTTGCATGGAATTTGCATCCTTATCAGCAGCCGCTAGTGGGTGTTGGGCGTTTCTCCAGCCACGATGCAGGCGGAGCATCGATTTCAGCCGCGAGGCCAGCGGCGTGTCTGTTATCAGCCTCGTTGCAAATGGTGCATCAAAAATTTCCCTGAACAGTGGTCTTTGCGTGGATTTCAGTCCTTTTCCACCAGCTTCACCTTTCAAGTGCCCAGGGACTGGATAAGGCACCTCTTGGCAGGGCAGGAATCTCACCAGAGAGTCCAGGTGCTGGCAGAGGAAGTCTTTGATGGTCCTGAGACTTCAACAACAGGAGGCAAGCTCAACTCAAGACCTTGGAGATTCTTCTCAAGCAGGAATGCACAACAGAGTCCAGTCTTTGGCCCTTTCACAGGCAAAAGCAGCAACTTCATGATAGCCCAACACAGCACAATCACAGGCAGGGGCAGCACTTCTCCTCAGCTCTTCTCCTTCCCAGAGGTTCCTCTTGAATCCTTGAAGAAATCTAAAAAAGTAGGGTTTTTGTGTCCAATACGTATACCCCTTTCTGCCTTTGAAGTAGGCCTACTTTAAAGAAAAGTCTCTGTTGTTCACAAGATCCTGTTTTGCCCAGGCCGGGCCCCAGACTCACACCAGGGGGTTGGAGACTGCATTGTGAGAGGGCAGGCACAGCCCATTCAGGTGTAGGTGGCCACTTCCCCCTCCACTCTAGCACAGATGGACCATCAGGATATGCATGTTACTCCCCAGCTCCCTTTGTCTCACTGTCTAGAAGGAATTCACACACACCCAACTGTCAGTCTGACCCAGACAGGGAATCCACAAGCAAGCAGAGTCACAGAATGGTTTAAGCTAGAAAATGCCCACTTTCTAAAAGTGGCATTTTCAGACTAACAATCTAAAAACCACCTTCACTAAAAGATGTATTTTAGAATTGTGAGTTCAGAGACCCCAATCTCCACATTTTTATCCACTCCCAAAGGGAATCTGCACTTCAGTGATATTTAAAGGCAGCCCCCATGTTAACCTACGAGAGAGGTAGGTCCTGTAACAGTGAAAACTGAGTTTAGAAGTCTTTCACTGTTAGAACATGTAAAACACACCAGTACATGTCCCACCGTTAACATACAATCATACAATGCACCCACCCCCTGGAGCAACCTAGGGCCTAACATAGGGGTGGCTTACATGTAGAAAAAGGGACGGCTTAGGCCTGGCAAGTGGGTACACTTGCCAGGTCGAATTGGCAGTTTACAACTGCACACAGACACTGCAGTGGCAGGCCTGGGCCATGTTTGCAAGGCTTCTCAGGTGAGTGGCACAACCAGTGCTGCAGACTTACTAGTTGCATTTGATTTAAAGGCCCTTGGCACCTCTAGAGCACTTTACTGGGGACATACTAATAAATCAAATATGCCAATCACGGATAGGCCAATTACACATTTAATTTACACAGAAGCACTTGCACTTTAGCACTGGTCAGCAGTGGTAAAGAGTCCAGCACACAGTCAAAATATGGGAAGCAGAGGCAAAAAAGACGGGGAAGAACTTGCCAAGAATGCAAGGTCTAACACAAGGGAAAAGAGATAGAGACAGAGATAGACGAGAAAAAAGAAAATCAGAGAAAGCTTAAGAGGAAAAAGGGAGGGAAACACAGATGTAAGCTATAAAGAGATACCCAGTTTTACAAATACCCTTGCCTTTAAAAAGCTCTGCAGCACAATTCATTACCAGTGCACAAACCAGCTACCTCTCCTTTTACTGACTAACTTTATGCTTTTGTTGGTGGGATGCCACTAGCTTCCTGGGTTATATATCCCTTGTCCCACCTTGCAAAGTATAAACACAGGTTGAGTAACAGTAGGAGTTAGGGGCCAGCATTTGAATACATCTGAAGCTAAGAAACTGAGATGGAGTTCATGCCCCAATTACATACTCTCAACCTTCATTACTATGAGTCGTACGCCATACCAATCCATATGTATGAGAGGTGAGTCTTCATAACTGGAAAGAAATACATTTTCTCCTTTCCTCCTAGAGAATGGACCACTTTTTTCCTTTTCTTTGACTTTGGCGTGCTCCCCTTACCTACAAGAATCCAAACCCCTGCAGGCTCTAACTTTTAAATACCAAAAGTGTGGCTCACCATTTCCAAGAAATGCCAGAGCCATGACCTGCTAAAACCAGAAATCAGGAAGAAGACGCAAACCAAGGGCCAATATGAGAGAGAGTGCCTGCACCTGTCCAGAGCGAGAACCCTCAATCTTCCACTTAGAGGAAAAAACAGAACCAAGCAGAAGATAAACACCAGAAGAAACGCAGGCACAGAGAAAGAATAATACCACCAGAGCACATACAAAGAAAACCAGATACCAACAAAGAACTGGGAGCATCAAATGGAAGAGGACATGGGACAAACTATGTTTTGAGAGAAAGAACAACTCCAACAGAGGAGCAGCAGCAGATCGGCAGATGCCAACATAAACCCAGACCAACTGATTGACCAAAACCAAAGCCATAAAATGCGACCCACCCCAAAAGGAGGTCAGAGACCAGAATGTAGGTAGCACAAATTGAGCGTCTGAGAAATTTCCAAATTTTGGGAAGAGGCCAGAAACTAAGATAGCAAGGAACTACCAGCCACTGAAAGAAAACAGGAGCCAACCTGCTGTAACGGAGCCAACCTAGCTGTCAAGAAGCCCTTCAAATATAAGAACTATCCCTTAAATAAATCATGGCAGAGGAACCAAACAAGAGGAGGACGTGACCAAGTGCAAATCCCGACAAAAGGGACCTGAACAAAGCCAAGAAGAAAAACCACCTGATGCAACGAGACAATGGTGATCCCACAATCTCAGCAGGGTTCCTCCAGTATCACTGAGGACACCCTGAGAGCCAACGATATGGTGAAGAACCATGGAGCTGCTAACAAACCAAAAACAGAACACAGCAAACAGCGGAAACCTTTCTCCTGCATACTACGAAAGAGGAAACATCCCAGGTGGATAATCATATGACACAGGTAGCACAGAAGCTGCAAAATTGCGACACTGTAAACATATGCCAAAAGGGAGCCAGCAGGCAGAGCCAGATGTACCACATCCAGTACAAACAGTCGAGAAAGGGCAACAAAACGTCAGGTCTCAGGGCCAAAACCCTGCATCCTGCTCAGAACAGAACACATTCTTCAGAGGCAATACCCAGGTCATAGGAACAGCAAAGAAAATGGTCACTCCTAAACCAGAAAATATCCTGGTGTGTGCCCACACCATCAAGGTACGCCTTTTGTTAACCAGGCTGTGCTGTGCCGGGCCATCAGCAAACTGCCCTTTACTTCAACTCACCGTATGGAGGTGAAGGGGATAAAGAGTGAAGCGATGGAGGAGGCCGGCCGTCGTACACAGCAAGCTTGCAGTTGAAGTGACAAGCAGGTTGCAGTCAGGCACAGTGCAGGGTCCCAATAACAGTGCTTTCAGGGTAGACAGGGTGCGCTGTTCACTGGGTGCTGACAGAAGCGTCATGGGCTGAAAACTCAGGGGAATCACCAAACAGGAAATTGAACATTTAGTGTGAGATTCTCCGAGTATTTTCCTTTGTTTTAGTGTCAATGGAATACATACATTCACAAAGCTCTTTGCAAAGATATTCAAAACATGTGTGCATAACCTATCATTTAATGAGGGTAAAATCGTGTCATTGATACACTACAAGAATTATTTGAGAATGAAGTCCAATAGAAGAATTTAGCCGACACAGCCACTTTTTTAGTAGTAGCCACGAAGATCAGTGTGTACACCATTACTTAATTTGAGATGGTGGATGTAGGCGGGCCCACTGGTAGTCATGGAATTGCCACTTATGCTTCCTCAACAGCCATTGTTTCAGCGAAAGAGAGAAAAAAACACAAAAAGGAGAAGGAAAAAGGAAGAGAAAGAATAAGCAAAGCCATCAGCTTACTAGTCTTTACTTCCGTGGTGACAACACTCTTCATGGCTGTGTTACACCTGTACTGCCCCTGTCCTCTGTGAGCCCTAACCATGCTAAGATGAGTCCAGACGCAGCAACCCTGTCCACCTGCACTTCCTGCTCCCCCACTGGTGCTCAAATGGGAGAAGCTTGTTCTAAACTGTAACTGACACACACGTCACGTGATATGGTGTCACAACTACTGATGCTCTTACGGTCGATTCTCTAATGGGGGTGCAGTTTTAACAAACCTCGCCCCTCTGTGTGGATAGAAATGTGTTTTGTGGTGTCTTGTGTGCCCATGTCTGCGGGGACTGCAGGCACTGAATTTTACCAATGGAAAAAGATATTTGCTGCGAAACGCATTGTTCATCTTAAAGACGTTAGTTAGAACACCTGTTTTGGATACAAAGATGACATGGAAAACTGCCAAGTAACAACTAATCAGCAGACATAAATAAGAATTAAGTAAAATGATGTTTCAAAGAAACAGCCCCATGCATAGTGTACATTTATAATGTGAACACATAACGTTGGTACTAAGAGGTACACAATTTCTTGACAATGTGAAGGTAAGTTAACTTGCATAAGTGTCTTAATGCTTGCATATATATCAATGACCATACTTGCCTTAGCAGGTCTTGTCACATTTTATCAATCATCTGCTATTTCATTTTTGTACCTGCTTGAGGCCCACTGACTCATTAGCCTAATTGCACACTTACACACATTATGAACAAAAGTCTCATTTTGTCATTCCATGTTGTATACTTCACATTTTACCTCGACCTTTCTAGTAAGAATAGCCTCATTCGGAAGCTGATGCAATGAAGCAAGGATTTAGAAAGTAGTAAAGACAGCTCTGTTTGCCAAGGTCTTCTTGCATTTTTCCCAGACAAGAGCCTGGCACCTGCTCATTAGTTCGTCTCTGTAGGTTTTATTTTATCACTTATTCTCATTTGAATTCACTTGCTTTGGGAAAAAGTGTAGCACCAAAATGTATGGATTTTAGCATTAGATGCTACAACTGATAATGGGCGAAGCTCTGGACCGTGGAAAACTCAATTGCCTTGCTGATGTGATTGCTCGCTAGCTATTTTTGTACTACACACGTTACACTTCTTTGCACTGTCCTGGGTGTTTGTGTTTTCTTTTACAGAACATGGCGAATTGTGTGAGGAGAATCATCTTTGCTAGAGGAACAGGGGGACACTGCACTAAACTCCAATTGATGACCCCCGGCCCCATATGTAAGGGAAAAGTTTCTCCATAGGGACTGGGTGGAATACAGCCTTGTGCTGGACTTTGTGATTCAGCCAGACAGCAGTAATCATGTTAATCCAAATGTAGGTGAAGTCTGTCTGTGCTCATTGTTATTTGCTTACTGGTTAGATAGGCAGAAGAGAGAATAGTCTGGGTAAAAATATTATGGGCCAGATTTACAAGAAATTTTGCATCATTCCTGATGTGCCACTTTTCTTGCCTGCCCCTACTGCCACCTAAACAGCACACAATGGCGGACATTAGGACAATAGCGTAAAATGTTTTGATGCTATTGTGGCACTTTGCTTCACTAGCGTCCAAAATTTTGAAGCTAGTGCAGCAAAGCTCAAGGAGGCCCATTGATTACAGTGGATGCGTCACTTTAATGCCTGAATTGAGCAGGCGTTAAAAATAACTTCATAAATGTTGTAGATTTCACTGAGCCATTTTTGCGGGCCTCCTAACGCCGGGATGCCCCTTGCATACATTATGCCTGATACAGGCATAATGTGGCGCAAAGGGTCACAAAGTGGCACAATGCATGCATTGCACCACTTTGTTGATATGGCGTGGTGAAAACTGCCTCCGTGAGCCACATTAGCGTAAAACAAATGACACACACATAGGGCCTTGTAAATCTGGCCCTATGGGAGTGCAAATAAATGGTTTAGAGTGAACTGGCTCTAGAAATAGTGAAGAAAGAGGGAAGATAAGTAGGAACACCAAGACTCGAAGCATCCTTGAAGGATGAACATTTGAGAGAAAGAGGCCCTCTGATCCAAGTAGCTCAGCTCCATCCCTAGCCTCTCTGGACACGCAACCAAAGGTCAGCCGAATGCAGAGGGATCTTTGGGTAAGAAATACTTTTCCTTCCCCTCCACAAGATCAGTTACATAAATAACTGAGAGAACTCCTGCCCGGTTTCCCGTTCTTCTCTTCAACCCCTCCCTCTTCTCGGGGCTGAGCTGGAGGTACAAATCCAGCATACCCTTTTCTTACTTTCTGTGTGTTCATGAGAAAAGAAATGCAATGGGGCCTCCAAACTATAAAGAGAGCAAGCCCCTTTTGAAAGGGCCTCCTGCCTACTCTATGTACCATCAGTATGGTAAAGCCACATGCAAGTATCTGAAACAGTGGGTTGGTTTAATTAAACAGGGGGAAAAAAGCCCTTCCCTGAACATGGTACACATTAACTACAGAGAGATTTGGGACATTTCAAAGGAGGTTAAAAGATCTTAAGAACAAGAATTGCAAAGTGTGTTCCAAGACCAAGTGGAATGATGCTCTTCCTGTGACCGGTTTGGCTGCCTAAACCCCATTGTCAACGCACATGAAACATTTTAGAGGAGGCACAGAATATATCAAACAATCAATATTGAAATAGTAGGAATATCAGTTGAGCCAATCCCCAACAACTAATATTCTAATCAAAGCTTCCACCTAACTTCATCTTTGCTGCTGCCCTCAGTCTCTGACATTTGGTGAAATTCACCATCGCTCTTGGAATGGGAGGATATCCTGAGACCTAAGTGTATTGCACCTGTCCTTAGGTAGAAATGCCACTCAGTGTATACAAATAATTCCTATGTGCTGTTACTTGAGAAATATCACCAAACAATTAATATTTCTTCTTGCTGGATCTGCTCCAACGTTTCAAATCACCCCTCTACTAATATCATCTCATTTAATCTGTGGAAAGAAATCGTATTCCAGGCTGCCTCAAGAATGGGCTCTTGTCTGTTACTCTGTTACTCTGTCTACCTCGTTCCTGCTATCAGATATTTTGCCATTCATCTGATCTAACAGTGGTAGGAGCGCTGTGAGATCTCTATAAAGAACAGCCTCTTCTCCATTCTAAATCTCAACAGTGAAGTTGGACAGGCCATCCGAGAGGCTAAATGTAACTCTCAGATTTGTAAAGAAGTAGCAAACAACACTGTCATTTCCTTAGGTTTGATAACAGATCACTTAGCAGCCCAGGAGACTGTGTTCTTGCAGACCAGAATGGCCTTAGTTACCTCCTAGTAACCAAAGGGGTAGGGTGTCCGTGCATCCCCAAACACCTTCCTTTGCATCCACAAGCAAAAAGACCACATTAAGGATAGTGTGAAAGAATGATTAAACCTGTGCGGAGTTGTTTATTCCACTAGCGGAATCAGAGGAATTTGACAATTCCTCGTTGATCTTTTAATGCAGAATTACTAATACATTCTGCTACTCCACCAGTAAAATGAAAATGCAGTGTTTGTTTTTTAAAAGGGGCTGGAAGAGGAAGCAGTTTAATCATCAGTGATTTTTAAACATAGAGGCACACCTCCCTCTTCTGGCTCTGTTTAGAAACCACTGACTGCACTGAAGGGCATGCCCTTCATTGCCCTTTTATGCTTAGTGATAACTGCAGAGTATGTAAGGGCACCAAGAGGTATGCACAGCAGTGCATACCCCTTGGCACCATTACATACTCTGCAGTAATGACTGCAGAGTATGTACGAGCCCCAAGGGGTATGTACTACATCCACTAATGTGCCTATCCCCGAAAATTACATGAGATTCAAAATGGGTTTCATTTCAAATGGACATATACAAAAAGGTGTGGATTAAATACTTGCATTAATCTCAGTTACTGGTATTTACTTGGGGCTGCATCCCAGTCCATCCTTATTTACACACTATGCCCCCTCAGTTTGGACCCACGCATTTGCAAATCAGTCTTAACCTTGCTCCAAAGGGAAAAGTCCATGGATGGATTTTGTGATTTGGTGTAAATCTGTTCCTCAGTTTCTGAGAAAGTAAGGTTAAAAAACATTTGTATATCTGGGCAGTTGGGTTTGAGGGACTCTCGCAATAATCCCACACAAGCACAACTCCAAGACGTAGAGTGTTCTGATTGGCCTATGGTGCTTTTTTGCCTTTGGGAGATCTTGCTCCCACAGGAGAGAAGGGCCCACAGGAGTGAGTTCTCTGATTGGCTGGCTAAAAAACATGAACAAAAAACTCCAGGGATTAGTCCCCATTCCCCACGCCTCATAAGGCACTGGGAACCCCATACAACAAGCCCATGGCTAAATTAAAGGGGAGTGGGTGTGAGGCCCCTCTCCCTGATCCATGCTAGGACCACCATTCCCTGGGGCCGATTGTTACAACAGGGGATATGGCATGGCCCCAATCCCCCAGCCTGATCAGGTCCTAGGGACCTCATCCCACAGGTTGAATTTATTTTAAAAGGGGACGGTGGATGCACCTCCCTCCAAGTGCAGGTATTGGCCCCAGGGAACCCATCACCTGGGGCCTAATATTGTACAGTGTAGCGGGAAGCCCACCACCTGGGTGGCAGCAGGGCACCCACCGAAAAAGTGAAAAATGGCCGGCACTAAAAAGGGGAGCCAGCTAAAACCCCAGGGGACCTGAAATTGCCATCATGGCCCAAACTAAGACATTGGGCTCTGGGTGCTCCGGGTGGGCATGTGGCACCCACCTTGTAAAGCAAATGTTGGTTCCTGTTTACACCCACAATTGGTGCCAGCTGGGGAGCTGGCTGGGGCTGCGGGGGCTCTGGAGCGCCTCCCACAGCCCCTAATCACAAAGAAAGATGTGGACACCTACATATCCACAGCATGTTTGAAAAATTTGAATAATAAATGAGCAGCCACAGCTGCTCAATTGTTAATCACTGCTCCATTGGAACACCCCTTAATTCCTAGGGGCTATTTTTAAAACAATATTTTCTTGATGGCAGTGCTCCAACAAGAGGCAGGGGCACCCCCAAACATTTTTTTAAAGTTTGGAGAGCTACAGGAAATGCAACAGCTCCACAGCAACATTAAATTAAATTATGTCTTCTTGGTCATTAACTTCATGACCCCAGGAGAGATTACTACATTTTTTTTAATACACTTATAACTGAAGTGCTATGATCTTCAGCCAGAGTGCAGAGTTCCTTTGTGGTTGGTTCTGTGGCTGAATTTTGCAGCCCGAAAACTGTTAATAAAAGGACTCAAAGCCATGTTGACTTTTTTTAATAAAACTTTATGAAATGTTTTTGTATGACAACCATCTTCATTAAACATAGTCCTCTGTGAATTAATGAAGGATACATTTGGTTGTAATTATTGGTGAGTTTTGATAAAGACAACATGTGTGCTTTCTAAATGTTGAAATTGTGATGACTTCTGAAAGCGAGCAGGTCCACTTTTTAAATGTTGGTGTTCTGGCCTGTTGACAAAGTCAGTAGGCCTTACTTAAAACGTCATCCTTTATAGTCAGCTGACTGCACCAGCTGGGGTTTGGATTCTAGACTGTGCCCAAACCCTCACCAGAGGTCAGGCTGTGTGGCCAGTGTCATGCTGCACACTCATGATGAGTTCAATGATATCATTGATAGCATTATTGATGACAGCTAAAATGACATAATTGATGACAAAATTGTTCATGTCAAGGGCACAAGTTATAGTTAGTGTAGGGCACGAGTTATAATTACTAATTTCAGTTTTTTTTATTTTAAAATATTTCATAGTTACTGAAATCGTCATCTAAATATTATGTTACTTTAACCTTTGGTTTTGTCAGTGACATATATTTATTCACTGTTAAAAAATAAAGATTTATGTGATGGTATATGATGTTATTGTTAGGTGATAATGTCACTTACAACATAATAATTTAAAATAAAAAAACACTGAAATTCACCAGTTATAGTTAAAGGAAGTAGCTATAACTCGCCTCCCTACAATTCACAGTGTTGTCATAATTTATGTAATTTCAGACACCATCAGTGACGTTATTAATTCTGTTATTGAACATCTCATAAGTGATGTAACGTGTGAGAGCATAAGCAATTCATGGCGAAGGCTGGAGTTATAGTTACTTCATGGAGGGAGTTACTTCAGTTCACTATAACTAGTGAATTTCAGTGTTTTTTAGTTAAAAGTGTTATGCTCTAAATTTTATGAATTATATTTTCACCTATAACATCACTTTTACCTTTTTTCAGTGAATGGGACTTTCTATGTAAAGTCACCTCAACTTATAAAAGGCAGGACTATGTACATTGTCAAGGAGAAATTATATCAATACACAAGCCAAGGCTTTGTCAAGAAGACAGGACATCATTGCAACTGTCTGTCAATAAACATTAAATAAGGCATTTGTAGCCTAAACAACATTAAACATGTTGGAGACTTAGCATGTCACATAATGCAGCATTTACATAAACCACGAGGGGTCCATGCATTCCCAAGCTGAAAAGCAAAAGCTCCAGCTCTAGGAATACTTAAAAATATCAGCAACGTGTACACAGCGCCCCCCCCCCCCCCCACAGTACTTAATTGACACCCACAGTTGTCTTTTTTGTTACGAGCACTGCAGGACCCCCAAAGCTGCCCGACCCCACGGGCTCCGGGTGCAGGAGCCGACCACACTTTTATTTGTTTTTGAGTTTTAATCACCTGGGTGCCCCAGTCCAACCCGGGGCACCCAATACGTTTTTTTAACATTGGTTGCGAGGGTAATCACATGGCACTGCTGACTCCCCTGCCTGCGCACATGTTGGATGCAGCGGGAGCTAGCTCCAATGATTTTCTCCCTCCAGTTGGAGCAGCTTTGGTTTCTGCTCCCATTGGGCAAGAACAACGGCAGGTAGCTGAAGCTTGTGCTCCCTGCCCCTGCTCTTGCAGGCAGGGAACAGTGCAGTGTCACAGAGGAGGGGTCCCGAGGACACTGTAGGTCATTAGACCTGGGAGACAGAGTCCATGAGTCTCCAAACCCCCTTCCTACACTCCCCTGCTATAATATTGCCGCAAATGGCAGCAAAATCATGTGACACAGCATACTGGTGTCATTTTGAGAATTTTACATACCAAGTGTAAGCAGAATTCTTGCAATTACAAGAATGATGCTAGTGTAATTTACATTTTTGTGAGGCCTAGTAAACAGCCCAGAAGATGGAGATTACACTATATTTATCAAGACCATCAAGCCTAGATTTCACTATGCCTACTACTCCAGGAAATTAATAAGGCTATTAAACAATTAAAAAAGTGACTACAATGAATAAACTACTCAATCGAACAACCACACATAGAGCTGGACACTAAATATCTGACTAGCTGGCAATTGACACTCACACCAATAAACCCATGATTTGTAAAGTGCGGCAAATCAGCAATGAAGGATTCAAGGAGCAGAATTGTAGGCACAGGGAGATTGAGTGATTTGCCCAGAATTACAGGATGTTGAGCCAAGGCTTTAACCTGGTTTCCCCAGCTCTGAAGTCGGTAGCTCAGGCCGACACACCACACCCACTACTGTTAATAGTAACCAATAAACACCTACAATCTACTTACAAAGTAACTCTCATAAAGCACAAAGAAGGATACAACACTTCACTTAATTCTAAGCAAATCTACAACAGACTGGTAAAGTATGGCACTAACATAAAAGAAGAACATAAAACCAGGAGGGGAGAAGACTTTTGTTATTAGGGACAACTTGCCATCATCATCAATGTTACAAATGGAACCCAGATTACATCAACATTGAGACACTCATCCACAACAGGCGGCACATGAATCTCCAATAGCCAGTTCAAATCAATACTGAACGCCCTATAATGTTCATCATTGTAGATGCAGAGGAGGGACAGGATGCTTTGACCAAAAGTGAAGCCACTCCTGCTGTACCCACTGTCACTATTCAGGGGTCACATTAGTCATGTTGATTGGTTACAGTAGCATCTTCCACAAGTGCCCAATGAAAATCTTTTGGCATTCTATTACAAAACACATTTTTCACCAGCACAAACTTATTTGATGTGCTTCCCACATCTTTTGTATGGCTTATGAGTGCAGTCACTGACTTGTTTTCATGAAATGGGATAGAGGAAGGAAGTGTGGGTTACTAGTAGCCTCACAAAGAAAATATATTAACAAAACAGGTATGTAGATCATTAGAAATGAGGTCCTACCTTTAGGTCTTGCAGCATCCAACAGAGGATGATGCACAGGGAAATAAACCACAGACCATGATGAATGTTTGACTGCAGAGAAGTACCCTTCATTATGTCCATTAAGCAAAACAACCCTAATTCAGGGTACACTAGATCGTCTGTACAGGTATGAGGGGCTTATTCCTCACTAAATATATGCATGTATTCCTATACACTGCTTGACACATATGCTAAATAGCGAATGAGTACTTATAACCCTGAAGAAGGCTTATGGCCCACCAGAGCACTAGAAAAGGCTGAAACATGTTGGTCAAGAGAGGATGTATGAATCATTAACTTCATTGAACTTTCTGTTGATAGACATTTTCAAACATGCTGTTGGTGCCCAATGAATAGAGAGAAACATCTTGGGTATACTCTAAGGTATTCTTAAATTACTGGATGTCAGTTGTATCAAGAACTACCTCCAGTGGTATTGACCTACCTAGACAGAGAGAGGACATCGATAATGATTGCTAAAGAGAACGCTGAGGCCAAACAAACCAGAGTAAGGGTCTGATTTAGGATTTGGCAGACAAAGTAAAAGCAGACAGGATGGCAGAGGAATTTGGTCAGCAGCCTGCCTTTACACTGCCGACCAAACTGTGAGATGTCTGCTGACCTGCAGGTATCTCGATACATTGTCAGGATCTGCCAACACAGAGGTTCATGTCAATGTTGGAAAACTTTGACAGGCAGCACCGCCAAACATCATGAGCAACTGTCACACTTTTCCAACAAATGGTATTTAAAATACAAAAACTCCCAAAGCAAGAGGTTGTTTTTGAAAAATAAAAAAATAATGACCCCACCCGTACAGAGCTTTCTTCCATGTTGTATGAGGTCATTATTCTTTTTTCTATCCCTCATTGCCAGGTTTTACCTGTCGCCGATGGACAGGAAAAAAAAAAATCACCTAACACAATCCACCCTAAACAAGGAGAGTAGTGTTGCGTGCTTCCTCTGACAGCTCGCACTACAGTACATTGGAGGAAGATTTACAATGGATGAGTACATTTTGCCATGTTGGTGTAAATCTGGCTGTCTGTCTGCCTCAAAATCAGGCAGGCCGACTAAGAGTTTGGAGGAGGGGGTTCTCCTTCATCACTTCAACAGAGTGCCCTCGCCACCAAACTCTAAATAAGGCACTAAATAATGGAATGATTTGAAATTTTCAGTCAAAGATCCACAGGTGATTCTTGGAGATTTCCTTACGATCAAAAAACCTGCATAAGTCAGAAAGGTGAGTCCCTGATTTCCAATGTGCTTTTTGGCATGAGAGTTGACAAGTCATCGGTTATGGTTTCTTGTGCAGCATGAATCACTTTACTAAATGTTTGAACATTTTTGGATGTATAGACAGTGTCTAACATTGTGAAAATGATTTTAGGTTACAGAAGTAAAGTATTGCTTGTGATTTGGGGAAATGTTTTAGCTGTATTGCTAACTACGCACAATGTGAAGGATGCATCTGTTCCTTTCTGTTCTAACTGTCCTGTTATATATTTAGATGTGGCACCAGAAAGTGTACCAAATACATAGTGGGAAGATCTGAAACATACTCTGCAGGAAGTGAGTGCAGGAAGTTAGTCAAAAGTCTCTTTTCAACACAGATTGTTCGGCAAAAAAATGTGAATAATTAATTTTAAATTTGTTTCAATTTTGTTAAGGGGAAGATGTGTTTTACGGTTTATAATGCTGTAAAGAATACAAGAATATTCTTTCTATTTAAGTTCCTAATGCCTCTATTTTGGTATTGTGTATTGCAAATTCCTAATGGATTCAGCACAATTCTGTTACTTAACTACATAAAAGTTTGTATCTTCAGTTCTTACACGTTTCTTTTCTACCATTACACTCACCTTACCCTAGGCAGCAGAGGGGAAAAAACAGATGAACTATAATCAGTAAAGTGATGGAGAAAATCAAACACTGGGACAGGGGTGGGAGTACCACTTGTGGGGAAAGAAACCTCTTATACATAAATGTATGGGTCTGCTAATAAACCGGAGAGCTGCAACTTACCCAACTTATCATGTCATAGGTTAGTAATTTGAGGGAGAAAAAGTTAATGGGAGAATTATATCAAGATTGTGGCTTTTCTGTAAAAACTATGGCCTTCATTATGACATTGGCGGTAAATCCCGCTTACCGCCACGCTGACGGCTGCCAACTGACTGCTGCGCTGGTGAACATCTGATCACCATATTATGACACGCACACACCAATCTAACAGAATACAGCAAAATACACAAATCCGCCAGACCAAAGGTCAGTGATAAAGTGGCTGTCCCAAAACTCATACCGTTACGCCAACAAAACAACACCCATCACATTATGACCCACAAATCACCACAGTGGACATTCAACTGTGGTAAACTATTGGTGGTACTCTCCGCTGCGCTCAGAATGGACACCCACATACAAAACAACACTACATTGGACAATACCAAATACACACACCTGATATTCATACACACACCTACACCACTATAAAACACACACCCACATTACCCACAACCATTTACCAACAACAATTGCCACCAGGAGACGGAGAAGAAGAACACAGAGACAACTCGACACACACACCACATACACCCATACACCCCTCACACACTCCACATCACACACCACACCACATTACCCAACATACCCTCACCAACACACATCACACAACACCCATGGCGTCACAAAGGCACCCCAGTTTCACTGAGGAGGAGTTGAGGGTCATGGTGGAGGAAATCATCAGGGTAGAGCCACAGCTCTTTGGAGCACAGGTACAGCAAATATCTATAGCAAGGAAGATGGAGCTATGGCGGAGAATCGTGGACAGGGTCAATGCCGTGGGACAGCACCCAAGAACAACCTATGGGGGAAGTTCCATAGCAGCAAGACATCAGCTCGCCATACAGAGGACTGTCGGTGGACCCCTACCTCCCCAACAGCTCACAGCATGGGAGGAGGAGCAGGTACTGGCAATATTGCATCCTGAGGGACTCACTGGAGTTGCCAGAGGACTGGACACTGGTAAGTCAGGATTTAACAATTATCACCCTTCATACATGCATGCCATCACACACCCTCACTCCCATCACTCCACAGCATCCCACACACTCCACCAACACATCTCACTAATCCCAATGCCAGGCCCTGCATGCTGTACCAATGCATGGACACCCCTCACAGCCCTGCATGGACACTCATCACTAAAGCATGCACAGCGTAGAGAAACTAACAATCCCACAATACACCAACATACACAAGCAAAAGCTGGCAGTGTAACATCAACCATAGAGGGGAAGCTATGGAAGTACAAATGTCATACACTTGAAACATAATACATCATTTACATCCCCACAGGTACCCCAGCCAATGTCAGTGGAGAGGAGGTACCACCACAATCCAGTCCCCCAACAGAAGAGGTCCACAGTGATGACAGTAACTCTGGACTTCTGGACCTGGACGACCTACCTGGCCCATCAGGAACCACTGGACAGCCGGTTACCCAAACCCACTCACAGACCACCACAGAGTCTCCCCCATCAGGAACCACCACCACAGCACCCACCCAGCGTACCCACGCCTCTGTCCCCAGGACATGTCAATCAGCAGTGTGCCCACCTGTACAGGGAGCCCAGGCCACACCTCTCCCACAAGACAATCAGGGACCTGGGGTCAGTATCAGTGGGCACACCGTTCAGGGGACAGAGGCACAGGACAACAGGGACACTAGGAGGACTGCTGTACTCCATGGGGAGGACAGGCTCAGGGAACCGACTCTCCTGGATGCACTCCTCGAGATCCTTGGAGCCTACCAGCAGGCCATCAACACCACCCTGATCTCCATAGCAGGGGTGCTGGCAGACATGGCCAACATCATGAGGGAGGCAACAGCACACCAGTAGGTCCCTACCACGAGCCAGTCATCTGAACAGCCCTCCACTTCCGCTGCTGCTAGTGGCCAGGAGGTCCCACCACAGGACCCACAGGCCACCAGCATCCCTCCCCATGCAGAAGATGAACCACCCCGCAAACGTTCCCTGTGAAACAGACAGAAGCCAGAGACACTTGACAAAACCATCGCCAGGAAATGAGACTCTCCTGATTGTCCCCCTTGTGTCCCACTGAGTCACCTTGTCTACCTTGAACTGCCATTGCTCCCCTTCCTATGTCCCCCTGGACAATGCACCTGTGCTACAAACAGACTGCAACAATACCATGGACTTTCCTCCATCATCACCCCATTCCATTGCACTTTCACCTCTATATTTTAGCACAACAATAAACACCCTGGGATAAAACTCGACTACTAGTATTTCATATATTGCAAATTTGTATTGACTGAAACAGCTATAACCATTGCAAATGAACTGTACATCATAGTTTCAGCTTAGAATGAATGACCTGTTGCTGGCTGTTGTGATCATATCAGGACATTGTTGTCATATCACCAACACCTGTAAAATGAATATCTATGGGTAACAGTAAGTAGGGGAAAGAAGTGGGTAATGCCAGCATGCCAATGCCACACAGAATACACAGATAGTCATAGAAATTTGAAGTTGCACTGTCTCACCTGTGTGTCGTTGGAAGTACTGATGGATCACTAATGTTCTATTGTCCACATCCTCATCCTCTGCCTCCTCATCCTCACTGTCCTCAGGGTCCAGTGCTGCCACAGGGGCATCTCCAGTCTCCTCCTCCTGCAGAAAAGGTACATGGCATCTGAGTGCCAGGTTGTGCAACACGCAGCATGCCACTACTATCTGTCAGAAATTCTTGGGTGAGTAGCACAGGGATTCACCTGTCAGATGGAGGCACCTGAACCTGGCCTTCAGGAGGCCAAAGGTCCTCTCAATGATCCTTCTGGTTCGTCCATGTGCCTCAATATAACGTTCTTCTGCCCTTGTCCTGGCATTCCTCACAGGGGTCAGCATAGGTTTGGGTAACCAGAGTCACCTGCAAATATTGAGGGCCAACGTTTAGCCACACACTTTCCTATGTAGCCAACACCATAGGCATACACCAACATACACTGGGTGGGGACCTAGGCTCACCCATTAGCCACACCCTGTGCCTCTGTCGTTGGGACATCACATTTGGGATGCTGCTATTCCTTAGGACAAAGGCATCATGCACCAACCCAGAATACTTAGCATTGACGTGGGAGATGCACTGGTCCGCCAGGCACAAAATCTGCACTTTAATGGAGTGGAAACTCTTACGATTCCTGTACACCTGTTCAGTTTTCGGGGTGGGGAAACGCAATATGTGTTCCATCAATCGCCCCAATTATCTTGGGGATATGTCCCACTGCATAAAACCGGACTTTCACAGTGGCCAAATCCTCCACCTGGGGGAAAGCAATGTAGCTGCACATGTGTTTTATCAGGGCAGACAAGACTCTTGCCAGAAATACTGAGAACATTGGCTGTGGCATTCCTACTGCCAAGCCCACTGTCACTTGGAAAGAATGAGTTGCCAGGAAATGGAGCACTGATAGAACTTGCACAAAAGGGGGGATCCCAGTCAGATGATGGATACCTGAGCTCAGGTCAGGTTCCAACTGGGCACACATCTCTGTGATTGTGGCCCTGTCCAGTCTATAGGTGAGTATAATGTGCCTGTCCTCCAGTGTAGCCAAGTCCACTAAGGGTCTGTACACGGGGGTATGTCTCCATCTTCTATTCATCCGCAGCGGTAGGTATCTAAGGGACACACGAGTGAGCAAGCTGTCTCAATTTGAACAACTACACCACAACAGCAGTCCACATCCTGCAATCATGTTTTAGGGCAGTGTACCTTAAAGTATGTGCCTATATATCTTGCGACGCAGAAATTATCGATAGGCCTGTTCACCCCCCCTGAAATGGCAACCACATGTCCTGTGTGGAGGGACAGGTGGAAGTGAGGTAATGCCGCTGATGTTGTTCGCCATGGCAGTGGGCGGTCGGGAACCGCCGTGCAATTCCTCATTGGTTTTTATGGGGCCCTATGGCTTACAGTGGGCAATGGGGATCTACGCCGGCAGTGACGGTATGCACCGCAGCAGACATGACCACCATTTTATTTCACATTCCTCACTTGTTTCCTGACCTTCCACAGGATAGGACCTATGCTGCATGTGCTGCTGTGACCTGTGTCTGGGAGCTACCATGGCCCATGTGACCGGGGAAAGGGCCCCAGCCTTCACTTCACTACGGAGGAGTAGGAGCGACTGGTGAATGGGGTTCTACCCCAGTACGGACAGCTGTATGGGCCTCCAGACCAACAGGTGAATACACTGTGGCCATGTGGCATGAATGCATGGAGTTATGTGTGAAGGCATTGTGTAACGGGGGTGGATTTCCTCTTGGTGGTGTACATGATGCGTGCTGGGCTATGTGTGTGCCAATGGTGATGAAAACAGGTATGGTGGGCCATTTGTGTGACAGGCTGGACTGTTAGTCTAATGGTGTTCTCCTGTCTGTATTGCCTCTGCAGGTCAGCGCCGATCAAAAGAAGGGAATATGTTGTGCCATCGCCAAGGACGTGTGGACCTTGGGGGTCTGTGACAGGCAGAGCACCCACTGTCGGAAACGGTGGGAGGACCTGAGACGCTAGGCACGAAAGACCACAGAGGCCCAGCTGGGGAAGGCCTCCCAACGAGGAAGGGGTGCCCATCAGACCCTGATTCCCCTGATGGCCCACATACTGGTGGTGGGCTACCCTGAGCTGCATGGATGCTTGAGGGCATCACAGCAGCCACAAGGGGGTGAGTACAGTGGCTATCATTACATTGCATGGCTGGTGGGGTGGTATCTGAGTGGTGGTTGTGTGTCAGTGGGTGCCCCTAAGGCAAGGCCAGATAGCAGCATAGGTCATCTGGAGGCTAAGGGTTGAATGAAAAATACTGCTTACCTGGCTTGTTAGTGTTCACTTCTAGGCAGGGCTGCTTGGGTTCCAGGTGTGCTGCAGTTGGGGGTGTGTACCCCTCCTCATGCCTTGGTGACTAGCCATTTCACTGGTACTGTGCAATGCATAGTGCGTAGGCCTGTTCCCTGTGGGTGAGGGTGCTGTGTACGCCAACAGTGGTGATGGTGCAGTCATTGACCCAATGTGTCCTTTGTCTCACTCCTCCCCTTTCTTGTTTTGTCATCCTGTCCTTATGAGTATTAGCATCATCTTGCAGAGGAGCAGAGGCACTGGCGACAGAGGGAGCTGCATCCCACAGGACCCTGGAGTCAGAGTCCACTGACGCCAAGGCAACCAGTGGGATGGAGGGCAAGGGGAGCACCACGGCGGAGACTGGAGGGGACAACACAGACTCAGATATCTCCTCCGTTGGGAGCTCCCTGGTGGTGGTGGACACCTCTGTGACCACCCCAACTGCAGGTACAGCCTCCACCCTGTACCAGCACCGCCCTCCCAATAGCCCCTCAACAAGTTGCCCGTGCCTGCTCACCCAGGAGGGTGGGCATCTCCTTCGCCCCAGGTATCTCTGGCCCTGCCCCGGTGAGCCTTGTTGCCCTGAGTGAGGAGGCTATTGACCTCCTGAAATCCATTTCTGTAGGGCAATCAACCATTGTGAATGGCATCCAGGGCCTGGCATCCCAGATGCAGCAATTCAATCCATTCCTGGAGGGCATTCACAGTGGATTGGCAGCCTAACAGAGATCGATGATGGCAGCCATTGTCCCTGTTTAAATCGTCCCCCTCCAACCTCCACTTCCCAGTCCCATTCTCCTCAACCCCAACCCATCCCAAGCACAGAGGCAGACGAGCATGCACACAAGACAACACACAAGAGTGGCACAGGCAAACACAAGCACCACACTTCATACCACAGACACTCACACAAACACCATACAATTGCAGACACGACAACATCCACTACCTCCACTGTCTCCCCCTCCTCCTCCTTCTCCACCTCCCACCCAGTTACGTCCACACTCACACCTGCATGCACTACATCAATATCCACTACCAGCATCATCACCGCACAAAGCAGAACACACATCTCACTGGCAAACACCTCCACAACATTCATGCACGTGTCCCCTGTGTCCTCTCCCACTTTGTCTGTCCCCCCTCTTAAACGACACAAATGCAAGCACTCAGACACCCAACAGCCATCCACCTCACAACAGCATACAGCCCATGCACCTGCAACCAAATACAGCAGACATACTCTTCCAACAACCACTCCCTCTACACCAGAGGAAGCTGTCAGGCAAACACCGTCACCACCAGCAGCTGTCACAGGCCCCCACCGCCTGCTGTGGATGTGCAGCCATCAGTGAATGCAGGGGCTGACCGGGAGCCTCCCCCAACCACCACCAGCATGCAGCCATCAGTGAGTGCAGGGGCTGCCCAGGAGCCTCCCTCAAGCACCGCCAGCATGCAGCCTTCACTGCCGGTGGACGCCATGTAGTCCACACTCTATGAGCTACTGTGCGGGCTGCCCCCTCCAGAACCAGTGGGAAAGACACCCACTTGAGAGACTGTGGCCATGCACTCCCCAGGACAAAGCAATGGGCATGTTGCCCCCTCCAGAACCAGTGGGAAAGACACCCACTCGAGAGACTGTGACCTTGCACTCCCCAGGACAAAGCAATGGGCATATTGCCCCCTCCAGAACCAGTGGGAAAGACACCCACTCCAGAGACTGTGGCCTTGCACTCCCCAGGACAAAGCAATGGGCATGCTGCCCCCTCCAAAACCAGTGGGCAAGACACTGACTCAAGAGATTGTGGCCTTGCACTCTGAGGACAAAGCAATGGGCATGTTGTCCCCTCAGGACCCATTGGGCTTGTTCCCGCATCCGGCTGAGGTGCACCCAAACCCCCCAGAGGTGCCTGCCCATTTGCAAACTGATGCCCCTGCAGTGTTCTATCCGGATGTGGTCAGGATTCGAGTTGGGCCTTCGACTGTGCCCTGTGGCCATGTGGGCCCTTTGAACTTTGGACTGAGAAGTGTCCCTTTTTCAGACATGTGTACATATCTGTTTCATTGCCAAATCAGATTATTAATTTTGGTGTTGAACTGTTAACAATCACTTTCGTCAATTCCTGTTGTCCTTGCATTATTCTGCCGATTTTCAGGGTCAAATTATTTTTGGAGTGCAGCTGGTTGTGTGTATGGTATGTGTGTGAATGGTGTGTGTGGTGCATGTGTGTGTCACTCTTGTTTTCCTCCCACCCTCGCTTGTGTGCTAGGTGGCTGTAAACACCGTCGTCATCTTCGTCGGCATTGGTGTTCGTGGTGGAGCATGATGTAGAAGATCATCAGGAAAACTTGCAGTTCGGGTTCTATGGCGGAGTGGTTCTTCCCTGTGTCTCCAATGGTGAGTCCTTTTATGTCTGTGCTCTGTTTCTGACAGGCTTTTATTGGTGTTGGTACCACCCCGGAAAAGGTGGCGATGTGCGGGGTCAAAATATGGTGGGCAGAACTTTGACTTCTGCCTGGCTGTTGGCGGCCACCGCTGGTGTGGCTGTTGTTTCCGCCCTGGCGTTTAGTGTGGTACATTGGCTGTCACCGCCATGGTCACAATTTGGCAGTACTTACCGCCAGCCTGTTGGCGGTATTACCGCCACTTTATCACCCACCGCCAGGGTCGTAATGAGGGCCTATATGTCATATAAATGATATGTGCATGAAGCATAGCCTAAACATTAAAAATATTCAAATGGCAGATAAAACATTCATGAAGTGAAACTTCCATTCAATAATTGCTCATTCGGTTACTCTTCATTGTACATGTTACGTACACCAATGCTGCCAAGATAGAAAGTCAAGCAGATAAATGTGAAAAAATAAAAAGCATTGTCAAAACCAATAGGTCTTGTCTTGAAAAAGACCACTAATGTTTGTTTCCAACAAGCATCAAGACATGTGCATGAATGGCTGGCTATCTAGGAATGAATATCTGTTAAAAAAAAAACATTCAAAGATGGCTGCTGATGCACACATGTACATTTTGATTCATGCATACATGTGTGCTGGCAGGCATCCAAAAACATGCTTCATCATTCATGCAATTGCATGGATTGTAACCTGTGCATCCAGACATAAGCACTATGAAACATATGCCGTGATCCATGAATGTGCATGTCCTATGAAGGACTTTTTAAATTTATCCTTCTAACATGGTGGATGGTCATATCAGAATGGTATATTAAGGGAAAATAAGTCAGCAGGAAGTACAAAAAAAGGAAACGAAGTGCACCGATTTTCAACAACCAGTCCCTCATGAAAATAAATACATTAATTAATGTTAAAAAAATTTATATGAGTGGAGGTGTGGGGGACAGAGTCAGTAACATCACTGGAGGAGAAGAACCAACACCTTGGTACTTTATGCAGGAAGAGAGAGCAAGGAAGCATGCACTCCTATGAAGTGCTCACTCCAAAATTAAAACGGGGCACCTCAAGTATGCAGTAGAAGGATAACACTCATTCAATCAGAGAGTCAGACAAAAATTCTCCTGGTCAGGACAAACACGTGATTATGAAGGAAAGCAATAAAATCAAGAGCAAACAACTAAAATAGACATCAAAGCCATTCAGAGCAATTCAGCTGAGACATAAAAATGTAACAATGTAATATCAAACTCCTTCTCTAAGTGTTGAGGAAATACACTGGGCCAGGCTGAGAGAATGTTGATTCTGGAAAAGTTCCAAAGAGTGAGATGTGTCTTGTTTTCTAATCTTGCCTTCAGCTAATTATACAAATTCACTGTGGAAAAGAACATTTCCTAGAAAAAGTGAACACAGAAAAGCATACAGAGTCCCGTTGAGTGAGGGAAGACTTGCCTAGAGCTTGTTCCATGAACTTCTACATTCCTGCTATATTATTTAAAGGGGAACTGTTATGACACACGGTAATTGTTGCGGCCATTGTACCTCACCTTCCTTTAAAAGATAAAATGGGCTTGTTTGTAACTCTCTTGCCATTTACGGACACGAATATTCCAGTTTGTTTGTTTGGAGTAAATTAAGATTGCTTGTAATTTAAAGGATTGAACCTGTAACTCCTGCCTCACCATAGAAGCATATGTATAATTCTGCCCCTGAACACTGCTATATTCATTGAAAGATGTATACAGCAATATTTGGAATGTTCTGTATGTATGCTATTAAAAACTAATGACAATTGTTTAAAACAG
This sequence comes from Pleurodeles waltl, assembly GCF_031143425.1. Taxonomy (NCBI): domain Eukaryota; kingdom Metazoa; phylum Chordata; class Amphibia; order Caudata; family Salamandridae; genus Pleurodeles; species Pleurodeles waltl. The sequence goes on from NC_090436.1 coordinate 533,402,073, forward strand.
AAAAAGGATTTAGAGAGGAGAGTAGATGCTCTTACCTTATGGAGTGTAAGATGCACTATACAAAATCATAAATAAAATATATAAATCTGGGGTAGTTGGTAGTCAGGAAGCATTTCCCTTAATGATCCCATGAAGTCACATAGCAGTACCCACAGGCAAAATGGTACGCGTTTTTTTCTTCCTTTGTTGTTGTTTTAGTTGAAAGCTACTTTAAATGGAATACAAATGAAGAAATGCACCACATTAAAGTTTCTGTGAGCACCATAAACTTTGGTTCAAAAGCTAAAATAAGAGTTCATTTTCTATAACTTCACACTTTCTTCCTCAGCCATGTAAGACTAAAGTCTGATATTTTGAGTAAAACATGCTTCCACCAGCGACAGCTGGCGTGTCTGTTGATTCCGCAGTGTTCTACTTTAGATTCACCACAGTGTTCTAAACATAGGACACTAACATTCTGTATATATGACAAAAGTGTGGCACACCTGAGTGCCATCTTGATGAAATCAAAGCTGTAAAGCTGATAGTATTTCCTTTAGAAATTAACAAAATGAGGGAAGTTGTTTTGCCAATAAATGACAGTTAGTGCTTAGAAAGCTAAACTGAGGACTCATTTTCTGTGAGTTCTCAAATTTCGTCCTCATCCATGCCAGAAAAACATTCTAACATGCAGGCTGAAACATGTACTTAGAACATTGGCAGCAGCCTGTCAGTGAACTCCCTAGTAATCAACTGCAGCATTATCACAGAGTTCTAATGAAGAACTAGAGCGGTAACATTTTGTATTCAAGAATGGAATATAAGATGTTGAATTTTAAGCCTTTCCTGTGGGACAGGCTAAAGCAAACGAGCATTGAGATGTTAATGCAGGTATCCCCCTGCCCCACTCCCAGTGGGTTAAGAAACATGACCGGAGGAATGTGTTTAGAGATATAATGTATTTTTAAAGGACCTAAAAGTAGTCAAAGATAGAGACATCTGCTTAAATACATCACATCTCATTTTCTCAGTCACTTAACAGCTCCTTAATACACATACATGCATGCGTTTGGTGCAGTGAACTTTGATTTTCCACCACTGATCATGTCCAGACTGTGCACTTACTTTGGTTCCTGTGGATTTCATGCCGGTAGGCTCTGCCGGCATCATGCACCACCCCTCTTGGGTCCTGGGCTCCAGAGGGAGCTGCTTGTGTTTGGATAAATAAATCCAAAAGTCAAGTCAAGGGGATGCAAAGAAAAAAGGGGTGTCCCAAAAAGGGCTTCAAATCCAATGCATTTTCCATACACATTTCCATTTTGCATAGCACAAAAACCGTCAGCTGGACTTTTATGAAATTTGGCAGTATTTTGTGGGAGTACTGCAGGTTAGTACAATAAGAAAATGTTAAGATAATAGGTTATTTAACTTAGTGATATCTTGTAGCATAATACTACTAAAATTAGGATTGAAGTCCCAAAAATTAACTAGATTGCATATGTTAAGGTTCCGGTTTACTACATGAACAACTGAAAGACCCATTTATGGTCACCTGTAAATGGAAACCTATAAACATATACATCAAATATAGAATACTGGCTCACAAAATAAAAATTGCCAAGCAAGCCAAACAAAAAACAGCTTTCTTATGCCCACCTTGTGCAACAAAATGAAGCATTGCCCTAGCAGTGAGCAACACAACCTACTATTTGGAGGACATGATATTTGGCCAATAGGAAAAAAATTATAATCTCAAATTCCATAACAACAGCAATTATTGCCTTTCCTTCACTTTGGCCTTCACGTGTAGCGTGATCCTGCTAAAAGTAGCAAGGAAGCCCAAAAAATAAACTAGACTGCACATGTAAATTTCTGATTTACTACATAAACATCTGAATGCCGCATTGATGGTCACATGCTAATGGAAACCTATAAACGTGGACATAACAAATAGAATACATCTTAATGTACATAAGTTTTTTTTGCATGCTCACCTGCTCACACAATAAAACTGTGCCTACATGCCAAACAAAAACCATCTTCCTTATATACTCCTGTGCACAAAATGGAAAATGACCTAGCAGTGAGCTCCAAGACTACTATATGGAGGACATGATAATTGTCCATTAGGAAAAAAAATATTAATCTCAATCTTTATAACAACAATGATTGGCTTTCATTCACGTTGGGCTTCACATGTAGCATAATCCTACTAAAAGTAGCAGGGAAGCCCAAAAATTATTTAGACTGCATATGTAAAGTTTCAGAATTACTGCATGAACAACTAGAAGACACAATCATGGTCACATAATTATGTAAACCTATAAACAAAATACATAAAAATACAATAGATAAAAACAAAGAAATTACATTAAATCTGATTGCCATTCTTGAGCTATAGTTGCTATTCCTAAAGATCAGAAATCCCTTGACGTTAGCTCCCTAATATCTTTCCACCTGTTTGACGAATCACCACAAAATGTTCCAGACTTATATAATTTTCTACATTTTGAAATGACATAACATTTTGTGTTGATTTACTAAGGTGGTAAAAAGATAAAAAAGGGTCCCAAAACGTGTTTTTCCACTAATACATTTTCCATAGACTAATGTATTTGATGTAGAGCAAAAATGGCTGAATGGATTTGCATGAAACTGGCTGAATTATACATTATGGTGCAGAGATGATGCTTTTTTGGTATTGCAGTTAAGTAGGAGTAAGTATTTTTTTATGTTCTAAGGCATTTAAACTTAGTGATATCTTTCACAGCCTCACAAAGATTTGTAAAACTACTGTGGTACATGGCTGTAAACTTATTTGAAAATATAAATACATTTTCCTACCTATTACCACTTTAATAAAGTGATAATAGGTAAGAACCTACTACTTACCCATATCTAAGGCCCTAACGTTGAACACAGCAAAAGTGTATTAAAACCAATATGGCTCTGTTTTCATTCTCTAAAACAGACATTACCCAATTATATACTGGCTTGACATTACCATATACCACACTATACTGCAAACTTATCACAGTATACCATGGCCCAAACTATAACTATGGCCTAGTTGTATTATTGGATTGTGGTACCCTTGTGTCACTCATGGTTTTGCATGGGCAATGCAATACTTCAGTCAGATTTACCAATGAATGCAAGGCCACCATGCATGACCCTGCATTGATTGGTAAATCTGGAGAATGTGAAGCAGCGCAATGCGCTGTTTTGCACTACTCTGCAATGTACTCCACTGTAATCTAAGATATTGTAGTACATTATACAACAATGTACGAAACTCTTTGTATGCCACTGGACTCCTCTTTACTTCAATCCGCTCTGACACAGTACCCCACTCTACTCCACTACTCCAATGTATGCTAATCCACTATACACCACTCAATACCATTCTACTCAATAACACGGCATGTCAATCCACTGTGTCACACTCTAAAACAGTGTACTATACTGTACACCATTCCACTCTACAAATATCAGCTAGACTGTATGCCTCTCTACTCTGCTGTAGTGTACATCACTCTCCAATATTGTGTGGCACCCCAGTACACTCTACTGTACAACATGGTACTCCAATTTATGACACTTTACTCAACTGTATGCTACACCATTTCACTCTACTGCACTCCATGTCACAATAGGCTATTACATGCCACTCTACTCTATGACACTTTTTTCCATTCTACACTACCCCACTCCAGTGTACTCCACTATGCTCCACTCTTCTACACTTTATCCCAATCTATGCCATCGAACCATACCCTGCTCAATGCCACACCACTGTCCAACAGTCTCCTCCACTGTATGCAACTTCACTATATAACACTGTACTACAATCTTTGCCACTCTATGACACTCTATCCACTTTCTGCCACTGTACTACACTGTATGACAGTCAACGACATGCCAGTCAAGTTCTCTCTATGATATGCCACTCCACTATATGAAACTGCACTCCACACTACACCCCTTCCTCTACTGTACTCTATGGCACTTCACTAGACAATACTCCACTCTATGACACTTTACTTCAGATTAATCCTCTCTAAAACACTCTGCTCCACACTATGACAGTCTACAACACGCCATTCCACTGGACAACTCGCTGCTCCATTGTACAATACTTGACTGCACTATATGAGACATGGTTAAAAATGTCAAAACAAGAGAAAACTAATCATAGTCTAGCTGCAATTCTGATAAATCCAACGTCATTGAATAATTGCAAAATCTCCTGAATTCTTGTACATTCCCACTCTTCAAAATATTGTGTACAGTCCTTTGGGGATTAATGATTTTTTGTCAGGGTGGGAAACAGCCAACTTCACCAGTGTGGCTGCCATCTAAGAGAAAATCATAGTTTTGGTACATTGCTTTTTTCAAGCGGTTATTTATTATTTTGTTTCACAGCAGTGGAAAATCAATCATGTAAAATATTGACAAATTGCATTAATTCCCCATGCATTTCTTACATTATCATGAACATGCTTTCTTGCCCTTTATTCTCCGTTTTTTAGCCTTTAGTTGGCCGTTTGGATTGTGGCTGGCAGAAAGTCATCATCTGTACAATTTTAATTTCAACCAACAATTACAGGGCCTTAAATGGTCAATTCAAAACAATAGTAATTTTGTGGAGACTAACTAGAGGTGATTTGGTGCATTACTATTTATCCTAGGGAGGTGTTTTACAATGTCCTCCATCCCTCATTTTCTGCATCAGGTGGGTGAGGGTTTGCTGTTGGGATATTGTGTGCCTGGCTTCCTGTTCCATATGTGATCAACAGGTGTGACACTTTATGAGGTGGGGGCGGGAGGAAGGCCCTATTGAAGGCACTAGTCATGTAGTGTTGCGTGTTCCCCTCTGTTTCCAGCTTGACAAGGGCCTGTTGTATCACCCCCAATTGGAGACCCTGGTATGTGTCTTCTTTGGGTAGTGTGCTATTGTGCCTCCACAGGAGGATTCATGGCAGTTTCTGATACGTTTTAGCCATCAGCGCTTTCATGTATACGTTCCAAGCATCTCTAGGGGGCCCCTTTTCTCCTCTAGCTTGTAAAGAGATTCTCAACTCGAATTCTGCTGTGTCCCATCTGTAGAGGTCCCACACACAGCCCGGGCTTCAGCAGAGTCGTCGCAGAGGATTTCCTTGTCATTGCTATGTGTCTCTTGGCCAGAACATGAGCTAGATCTATGAATTTTGTAACATATTTGTTCTTTTTAGAACATGGTATCACTATCAATAAGCAGGAAATTAGGTCCATCATCAGCGTTTTGCCAGTTATTTCCACCACTATTGCAACTGTTTCAGCCCAGAACCTCACAAATTCCAGACAGGCCCAGAGGATGTGATAGAAGTCAGCTTCTGGGCATGCACAACGTGACCCTTTAGGATTTGTCTCTGGGAACATTCAATTAAGGGTAAAATAGGTTTGGTACTGGCAATTGGGTTATTTGTGTCGGGGTTTCTTGACACCCTCTTAATATGTACTAATGATGTCTCCAACTGTCTGTCCATCATTTTCTGTTTGATGTAAACCATGCACTTTTCCCTTAGTGGTGGGTATGAAGTTGTCTTTGCCCAGATTAATTCCCAATAAACCAGTGTGACTGCTCTCCTGATGGTCCTATGACAAAGGAGATGTAGTGCATCAGCTGTTGGTGGCTTCCTGTGGTCAAGTCCCCATGTGGCCACAATAGCATCTGTCAAAGTGTAATAGGTCACAAATAGTCCCCCATCCCTAATGTTGTACTGAGCTTTTATCTCCTGAGTGGGCTTTAACAGCTTGTGTGCATATACATGGGAGTGCAGAATTATTAGGCAAGTTGTATTTTTGAGGATTAATTTTATTATTGAACAACAACCATGTTCTCAATGAACCCAAAAAACTCATTAATATCAAAGCTGAATATTTTTGGAAGTAGTTTTTAGTTTGTTTTTAGTTTTAGCTATGTTAGGGGGATATCTGTGTGTGCAGGTGACTATTACTGTGCATAATTATTAGGCAACTCAACAAAAAAATATATATACCCATTTCAATTATTTATTATTACCAGTGAAACCAATATAACATCTCAACATTCACAAATATACATTTCTGACATTCAAAAACAAAACAAAAAAAAATCAGTGACCAATATAGCCACCTTTCTTTGCAAGGACACTCAAAAGCCTGCCATCCATGGATTCTGTCAGTGTTTTGATCTGTTCACCATCAACATTGCGTGCAGCAGCAACCACAGCCTCCCAGACACTGTTCAGAGAGGTGTACTGTTTTCCCTCCTTGTAAATCTCACATTTGATGATGGACCACAGGTTCTCAATGGGGTTCAGATCAGGTGAACAAGGAGGCCATGTCATTAGATTTCCTTCTTTTATACCCTTTCTTGCCAGCCACGCTGTGGAGTACTTGGACGCGTGTGATGGAGTATTGTCCTGCATGAAAATCATGTTTTTCTTGAAGGATGCAGACTTCTTCCTGTACCACTGCTTGAAGAAGGTGTCTTCCAGGAACTGGCAGTAGGACTGGGAGTTGAGCTTGACTCCATCCTCAACCCGAAAAGGCCCCACAAGCTCATCTTTGATGATACCAGCCCAAACCAGTACTCCATCTCCACCTTGCTGGCGTCTGAGTCGGACTGGAGCTCTCTGCCCTTTACCAATCCAGCCACGGGCCCATCCATCTGGCCCATCAAGACTCACTCTCATTTCATCAGTCCATAAAACCTTAGAAAAATCAGTCTTGAGATATTTCTTGGCCCAGTCTTGACGTTTCAGCTTGTGTGTCTTGTTCAGTGGTGGTCGTCTTTCAGCCTTTCTTACCTTGGCCATGTCTCTGAGTATTGCACACCTTGTGCTTTTGGGCACTCCAGTGATGTTGCAGCTCTGAAATATGGCCAAACTGGTGGCAAGTGGCATCGTGGCAGCTGCACGCTTGACTTTTCTCAGTTCATGGGCAGTTATTTTGCGCCTTGGTTTTTCCACACGCTTCTTGCGACCCTGTTGACTATTTTGAATGAAACGCTTGATTGTTCGATGATCACGCTTCAGAAGCTTTGCAATTTTAAGAGTGCTGCATCCCTCTGCAAGATATCTCACTATTTTTGACTTTTCTGAGCCTGTCAAGTCCTTCTTTTGACCCATTTTGCCAAAGGAAAGGAAGTTGCCTAATAATTATGCACACCTGATATAGGGTGTTGATGTCATTAGACCACACCCCTTCTCATTACAGAGATGCACATCACCTAATATGCTTAATTGGTAGTAGGCTTTCGAGCCTATACAGCTTGGAGTAAGACAACATGCATAAAGAGGATGATGTGGTCAAAATACTCATTTGCCTAATAATTCTGCACTCCCTGTATATCTACCATTGTGGTAATTCCTGCCTCTAGCCATGGCTTAGTGTGATAATGATCTACGGAAGTCCTGGTGTGCTCACAATGGAAGACTTGGGGAGTACAGTATGGTGCCCCCTGAGTTGCAAATTAATATTTGGTAACCCTGGACAGTTCACTCCTAGAATGCTCAACATTTTTGGGTGGTTCATCAGCCATTCAACAATTGATTGCCCCCTATTTCCCTTCTTACATTTTCCCTTTCCAGGCTCAGAACCATCAATAGCCACCTCATTGATGATTGCAACTGTGCTGTTGCATAATATAGTTCATTGTGTTTGGTCCCCAGACCCCCCTTTTCATGGGGTTATATAGTTTACATAGAGATACCTGTTTTCTGGCTGCCCCCATATCAAGTCGGATAATATACTGTTTTAGCCTTTTAAATAACTCCTAGGTAGTATTACTACTGTTGAGAAGTGGTACAATATTCTGAGAGCGACCAACATTTGAGTGAATGCATCCCTGCCCATTGGCTACAGAGGCAATTATTTCCAGAAAGTCAACGATTGGTCCACACTTGTCAGCACCACCACTAGGTTCCCTTGAATGTTAGCTTCCTTCAAACGGCACACGTTGACACCCAGATAACAGATCATACTGTGCCACCAGGTGTGGCCTACATTTGGCAAAGAATCTCTCTTCACTTCTGATAACCCTCTAAGAGGAAACAGACATGCTTTTTCCCAATTCAATTTCAGGCCTGAGGAAGTTTCAGACAAATTCAGCATCTCCATTACCAGGTGAGAATCTCTCTGTAGATTACACAGGTACACCTATGTGTCATACGCAGATAGTGACACCACTTCCAATAACTCACCACTTGGCAACCCCAATCCGGCCCCTTCCTGCCGAATAAACCTGCCAGTGGTTTAATGGAGAAGGCAAATATTATCATGGACGGTGGGCATCCCTGCTTGGTGCCTCTTCTTATATCAAAAACATCCGAGATCTCATAACCTAGGCCTTGCCCTGGAGTCGATGAGTCCTATCCATTGCATGATTTCTAGTTTATGGCACCACAGAGTATTGAAGGCTTTATCGATGTCACGTGACATTGCCACAAGTGCGAAGTCTTTCTGAGGTGCCTCAATCATAAGGCAGAGAAAGTACCTCAGGTTTAGGAAAGTGTTGCAGCCCAGGAAAAAGCTGTTCATGCCATAGCCCTTTACGTCTGGCTACTTGCAGCACACAGTCTCAGGCTCTGTAGTTAAAAAGGCATTCTTCCACTGGTCTCAGAGGGGACCCCAAAAGGGAAAGTCTGCCCAGAGCTCTATGGCCACTCTCCTTCGAGAAGAAAGTGAATTATTTGCTCTCCAGCACCTTTGTTAATAGCCAGCCCCCAGAAAGAGCTCCATGTTAAATTAATCCACTCCCTCTGGGAGGCCTACAGTTTGCATGTTGTTTCCAGACAGGGGGTCCCTTCTTTCACAATCCACTGGCATGCTATCTCACCACAGGGCACCCCGAAGGCCCAAAACAATATTCCACCGGGGAGGCAGCACTGTCTCTCAGGGAAGCTTTCAGGGGCAATCCTCTGCTTAGGATGTCACCCCCTATAGGCCTAAAGTTGCTATCTCTGTGCAGGCCTACTCCACCAGCCCCACACAACCTGGGCTCCTGCGTTCCCCTCTCCTTTCTCTGAGCCTGCAAGTTCGCACAATCTGACCCAGACGTGGGCTGTGGTGCTCACCTCAGGCTCCACACCATGGCAGCTGAAGGCATCCACTATATTTTTCCCCGACTAGACAGGAGGTTCAGGTGCTCACCTGAGTCAGGTCCCCACGAGTGCCCAAAGCACCAATTCCAGCGTAGGCCTCCAGTCCTGGGTGCTACACAGCCTGCGGTCTCAGCAACTCTCAGGCTGCTGCTGCTCGTCGCTTCAGCTTCCGTCAACACATCTGCCTCACTACAGACTGCAATGCTCAGAAAAACTCATCAGCAGCTCATGAAAGTAAAGAACCTAATCAAATTTCTAGGGGAAGCTCATCTCCTCTTTCCCCAATTCAGTACCAAGGTTTCCTCAGACCATCTTCAGGAATGTCAGTAATACAGTTCCACTGTATGGGACACAACCTCATCTCCATCTTGCTAACAAGAACAAGACAGGGGCTTCCAAAATGGATCCGAAGGCCTCCATTACTTTGGCTCACTCATACACAGCAAGCCACACACAAGGACATACATGCAAACATGCACAGAAATGGTAGTGCCAGGAACTGGGGACCCCTCCAAATCCAGGTGCTCTCTCATGTCAAAGGATAGGACTAGGCCTTCATGTACATGCTAAGGATACCGGATACTCACAGTAGGGCACTCAGGGCAGAGGAACTCAACTGTACACCATGCAGGGGAGATACCGATCCACACAGCATAATACAGTGCAGATAATACAACACAAAACATTACCTGAATGCATGACTGAAAGCACAAAAGAGTAAAGGGATTTTGTGAAAAATAAAAAAATGCTGCTGCAAAAAATCCATGCAGCAATAATGAATTGGGAGTTGGTAGTCATTCTCACATCCTCTATATTCACTGCAGAGATTGTGGATGCCCCTTTAGTCACATGATGACAGATCTTCCCACCTCCATAGTTTTTGCATATAGTGGTCCCTATAGGCTAAGTTTGATATGTAGGTTTCAGATTAGGACTAAATGGTATATTGCTAAGAGACAACAAGGCACCTTTTGCCATGTAGGGGAAGTGAAATAGCTTCCTCTGCATTCCAAAGTTAAAAAATAATTCCTTCTGCTGGTATTTGAAGCCAAAGTAATTCTCCTTGCTCCCCTGAGAGGTCTATGGCACCACTAATCCACACTGTGAGCAGACACTGTGGCAGATAGGTCACTGCATCCCTTGGCTGCCTGGGAGAGCTAGAGGCAAGATAACCGAGTGACATGGAAATGAAAGCAACCAGCAGTGTTGAGCAAGATTTAAGAGCCTTGGTGAGGAGGAACAGCTGTTGGTCTAAGCATATTAGACAATTGGGGAAATCTCTATTTTACTAGTAGTAAAAGTTATGACCCTAATAGGGGTGCGTTGCCAGTAGTGAAGACAGATTTTGAGCCAGGATGGTTGCTATGCTTCCAAGGGGCACCATGTTCACTCATTGCTATTGAACTTTCAACACAAAAATGTGATTTAATGGAGAGCCTTTAATAGGGGTGGCAGGTGAAGCCTGAAATGTTCAGTACGAATTTCACACAGCAAGAGACTGATGGAGTAAGCTGTAATTGCTCCATGAATATTCTGAGGGCAGGGAGGGTGGAGGTTGTGAAAGTTGTGGCACATTTCGGAGCACAATTTCTACCTACATCGGCTAGAAGACCATAGATTATCAAGTGGCACCCATACTTCTATTGTGTTCCAGGCAAGCCTAACACTCGACAGGGGTACTAGCTCTTAACCAAGGGTGTGGCCAAGCAGGCGGAAACATAGGGTGTACCAACTGGGAGTTCTGTGAGAATCACCCTTTTTCCTATTCTCCTGTGTATTCCTACACCTTCCCCTGGCAGGAATTGGCAGCAGGGATCATTGGAGAATGGCAGTGGCTCCTTCTTGACCACCACGGATGACGGTCTCGGCTGCGGTCTTCTGCCAGGCTGCAACACTGACATGAAGTGATGCAGTTATGAGGAGGAAGGTACCATATCCAGTGGCGACCAAGGAGGCCGCAGAGCCACTGTCTTCTGCTGATGCCTTTGGAGACTCGGGGACCCCACTAGATATGCTGCCCCAGACGGCAACTGGTGAGGAGTCAAGAAGAGGACCTGTTCAGCTGGGGTCCTGAGGCCTGCTGTTGCCAGACAGTGTGCAGTGATAGTGGGAACCACCACCCGAAACCAGGTAAGGAGTAGGGAGAAAGATCTTCCCTGTCCAACTACTATTCCCTAGTTTGGGGACTAGGAGTTTCTTGTGGGTACTTTACACCCTCAGACTAGGATTTTACCTAAAGCTCTCCTTGCACTGCCTCAGTTGAGCCCCACTAGTCTTTCCAAAAAGTGATAGATGGCATGCTTGAATCAACCTGTCGTGTAATTATTAGGGGCCAAAACCCAATCCATTGTTATCTTGCTCACCATGCTGCCCCAGTTTGTCACCATCCATGTCCAAATCAGTCTTGACCTTGCTTCAATAGGAGCAATCTATCCTGAACTTGCAGGCCAGGTCCTCCCTGAACTCGCACACAAGCAACTCAGGACCAATTTCGCCTTTGCTCATCAGCCATGTATAGGTTGGTTCCAGTGACACAGAGTGCACTGGACCAGTGTCTGGGCATACCTGCCCCACTTAGTTGTGACCCACACCTCATTGGCATACAGTAGCCTCTCTACTTCCTCTTCCTACAGCTACATGGAGGGAACCTCTGGGATCAGTTGCACTTTCCACAGGACATGGGCAAAGGATGATCCTTTGTTTAAAAAAAAAAAAACAATTTATTGAAGTTTTCAGTATAAACATAGTACCAAGATAGCTGGTAACAACAAACAACTGTGAACAACTGCATGAGACACAACAGCCTAATAATCAACACATCATTTTCTGACCACTGAATATGCATACATTTCAGCGGGCATTTGCCCCTGTAGGGCCAAGCAGTACAAAGAGCAACTCTCATTAGCCCCCCTAAGTGATCTCCTTACTCTACCCCTAGACCAAACACAGAGCCATCTAGCCTGTGTTATGAATCTGAGTATTTGGCAGTCCTCCAAGGGAACCTTGGACTCTTTTGTGTGTTGCTGTATCCCGAGTACCCCTGACCGGACATGCCCTAAGATCGACCATAGAGAGGTGAGGTGCCCTGCACATGAGCCCTGCACTATGTGGTTGCAAGAAATGGGCGAACAGCATGGATCAAGGGCTGTGGAGCAGTGAGATTGAGCTGACTCTTACTTTTTACTTGATGGATGGATCCAGTCAGCACTGAGAATGTGGAAGCTACCCTAAGTGAGAATACAGGTAAATATGAGGTCTTTTTACTAGCTATTTTAGTTGTGAAAGATACACTTGAACCCAAAATTTATGCTATGGCCATGGACCTGGGTCTGTTCACACAGATCACAGGAACTGCCTGAAAAAACAGAAACCACTGAGTCCACACTAACCACAATGCGTCCCATGGGAGAGACATGCAAGCGCAATTGCAAAAGGAAGTTGACTTGTCGGAAGAAAGTCCACTTGTTTAAATTAAAAGCCAATGATGCAAAAGGTCCATCACGTAGGAACAACATATGTATTATTGGCCTACCAGAACTTATAGAGAGCCACAATAGCAAGTTGTACCTCAAAAATTGGCTCATCAGCATGGTACTGGCACCCTCATAAGCAGTCCACATTTTTCTTGATGGAATGCACCCACAGGGTCCTTGGTGATATGTTGGGACCCGGAGCTCCTCCCAGGACACTGGTGGCATGCCTATTCAATTATAGGGACGTATACCAAATCCTGCAAACTGTCAGCAATAAAGGTCGCTGGACTGCTGAGAACAGTACCTATATACATTGACTATACTTCAGAGGTGCAACGCCTAACAGCTTCATTCCTCACAATTAAACATGTTATATGACACATGAATCTCCAATGCTCATTGTTATAGCCAATTAAACTGCAGATCTTTGATGGCGTCAAGACACACATCTTTAAAAGCGCTAAGGAGGCATGAACCTAGCTGTAATCAAAAGGAGAAATGGACTTACAGGAGCAAGAAAATTGAAACTCGGTGGAAATCCCAGAGTCGGAGGCAGAGAAATCATAGGAAGTTGCTGAGTCGTCACTGTCATGAACAGGCTGCAAGGGAAAGAGCTCTGGTAATGAAGGATATAGAACAGCGAGCATTGTGTTAGCTCTGGCAAAGAACGGATACAAAGTGATAGAGATTCCCATGACAGGCTGGATGTGGAAATAAAAGACACTGAACTGGAACTGTGACAGGGTCCTGACATAACCCCAATGATGGCTAACATAGTGCAGTGCACTGACTGTATACATATAACCTTTCTTTTGCTAAGGTTGTTAATTTGTTGGGAGGTTTGTGGACCATGTGACCATTGCCTCAGTGTCACATAATTATCTTGGGGGAGAAGAAAGTAAACGATGTTGGTACTTTTGGCAATAGGTGATGTCACGTGGGCTTGCTTTTGCATGTGTCTGCTTGTACGATTCCCCTCACACACTGAAATGGACAGTGAATGGAAAAAACACTTTCTTGGTGCCAGTTTGTTGGCGAAGTAGTTCTCGAAACTTTAACCTGGGATGGGGAGTTGGGTGTTTAACTGTTACGAGGCCGATTACACATTTTTTAACAATACAATGCGATGACTGCCTATGCGTGTGGCATACCTCGGCTCGATGGTACACTGGTGGTGCTCCCTATTACTACCTCACTGATAGCAGAACATGACAAAGACCCTTCTCTCAAATATAATATTCCCACCAGGAATGCCTGTGTCATGGCTACACATACAAAGCACTGTTGAATACAGGCACACTTCAAAAACCAACTTGTGCATTTTGAAAGTTTGCAAGAATTTCACATGACAGCCACAGGAAGGGTCAAAGAAATGATGAGGAGTAGTTGTGGGGACCATGTTTTCTAACTAGGCTAGGGATTTTTTCAATTAGGGTCTCCTGGGAGCCCCCTTCAAACCCCTGTGCACTAAGATCGATCATGAGGCCACAAATGTGGTATTGGAGGGTCTCCTTGAATGGAAAATGCTCTCCATTGTTGCAGAATATGCCGCAAACTACTCTTCCACTATCTCTGCTCTCTAATACTCACTCTCCATGCATATGGGAGGTGATTTTGATAGTGTCTCAGATGTAAACTAAAATAGACTATCCCCACCCTTGACAGGAGCACAGTCTCTGCTAGCTACTCATCTTCTGACCCAATGGGTGAGGGACAGGTGACAGTCTTGATTTACACCCACTTGACAAGAATTCTCATTCTACTTTGTATCCATACACTACACATCTGCATAGAGTTATTCTACTGTCAGGTGTGGCCCCCATGAGGGTGTGTATTTCTGAATATTTGGGCCTTACCCTGTTGGACTACAAACCTCTGAAAATAACACTTTCATACAGCTGCCACTTCTGTTGAATACCCACCTGGCATCTTTCACCTGCATTGTTGCACAACCCAATGATTAAAGACGAGATTGCAGAACACTTACATCAATATTTTATCAAAAATGTTGGGACAGCATCTATTGGGTTACTTGTATGGGATGCGTTCAAGGTGGTGATGATAGGCCTTTTCAAAAATACACATTTTTGTGTGAAACAGTTTGAGACCTGAATTTGGGTAATCCGGAAGTGCACCTACATATGCAAGAGATCAAGTTTGTCAGTCACAAATAAGTCCTACACTCACTAGTTCATGCTAAGGGAGAATACTGGGCGCTATTGGAACGCCAAAGATAACCTGATCTATAAAGAATACAGTACTAGGCAACATGCTGAGGGAGATAAGGTGGGCTGCATGCTAGCGTGGCTCCTTAAGTCAGAGATGCCTAGAAATTCGATGTGAGCCATACAAGATGAACATGGGGTGAATTTCAGTAGACTGAGTGGGATCAACAGAGTATTTGGGAGATACTATGATATGCTCTACGATTCACCTCAAGATTTGGCAATAGATGAGATACAGCGCTACTTCCACTTATACAAAAGGCCATCACTCAATTAGCTAGAGTTAAAACACTGGAAGCAAAACAGATGGTACACTTGCCTGCATCTATGCAACAGACATTGATCACCTATTACCCTAACCTGGTGAAGACACTCTTCTGGTGAGTTTGCATTGCTACATCTAGATGATAAAATCCTGGGAAATTGCTAGCTAATCGCTTGATTCCTATAGCGCACAGTCTGATACATAGTGAACAGAACAACTTTATCCTAGGCAGAAACACTTTTCTGAACTTATGCAGGCTTTTTGGATTACGAATGTTGCCAAGTGGCAGGGCATTGACCAATGAACAGCTTCTATAGCTATTCAAAAAGCATTAGACACATTGAGCTGGACTCTTCTAATGGTAGTACTGTGCCATAAGGGATAGGGTGATGGGCTCCTGGGTTTGATACATCTTGTATACATAGATCGAATGGCCCATGTGCATACTGGGAGAGAGATCCCAGAGTCTATATAAATAAGGAGAGAAACCAAATAGTGCTGCTCACTGCCACCGATTATTTTCGCCCTAACCTAGAACCACGGTGTGTACTTCAACTGTATGGGTTATCATGAAAAACAACAACTGCCACATTTTTTCACCGTATATGTATATACGATACGTTGATATACCTGCGGGATGTTCAGGATGCCTTGATCCCTCTAAAGTTGCTGCTAGATGACTTTGGTAGAGTATCCGGATTGCAGGTTAACAGGGACAAGTCTTGTTTTTTACTCTTGGTCAAAGATCTAGGCGAGAACTGTTTACCACTCCCTACACACAGCTGCGACCGACATAAATACTGTTTAAGTCCCTGGGGGTGAATGTATACCATGAGGAAAACGATTTAGTGGATGGCAATCTCAGGGTGAATGTATACCACGAGGAAAACGATTTAGTGGATTGCAATCTCAGTAAGGCAATCACATTGATCCAACATTCATTTCATTTGTGGAATGCAAGGCTGTTATCTACACTGGGCAAGGTTGCAGTCTCCAAAGTGTTGATACTACTAAGGCTATTGCATTTCTTCTTCTGCTCCCTGCTCACCTCGGTGATGTGGGGCACTGGGTGAAGCCAAGTAGCAATATCTCCATTGTCTGCCTCAATGACAGAGAGTGGGCTAGGGGCACCCAACTTTGAATTATCCCACGCAGCAGCCCAACTACAATGGCCAGCACAGTGGATTGCTATCATGCCAGGCCCTGAGACTAGGGACCTCCCAAATCAATTTCCGTGCACTCTGAACCTAAAGTAGTTATTAGAAAGGGATGGGAGTCAGGCGAAAAACAATATTCTAATAAGGGATGCTGAAAGGGGTACCTACACAAGAACTCACAAACCCCACCATGCACCTTGGACCTGCCCTTATGCTCTATATGTTGCTCTGTCCAAGGCATATGATGTGCATCCATGGTCTGAGGTGGACCTACGTACATCGAATGACATGTATGAGGAACAGAAACTGCAGTTCTTCGATGGCTTGTGTGAGGTCTGTGTGATAAGACCCAGTCAAGATATGCTATATATTGCTCTGATACGACAAGCAAATAGTAACCGGAACACTAGGGGTGCCGAGCCCATTACCTCACAGCTGCTACAAGTAGTGCTGATGCAAAGCACTCACAGAAAGGTGGTCACATGCCTGTACTCGGCACTTCTACATTTGATGGGGCTCAACATAAGAGCCTTGAAGAAATGGTGGGAACAACCTCTGGGAACTGAGTTGAGGGAAATGCACTGGATGGAAAGTCGGGATATGTTAAGCTCACCTCCAGAAACTCTAGTTTTCGATGCACACAATTTAATTATATTCATCATGCCTATCTCACCCTGAAACGAGTAGGAGGAATGTACCCTGAGGCCTCCACTAACTACCCTAGATGCGATGAGAACACTGCGTATTTCCTGCATATTTTATGGCACTGCTCGGCAGTGTCATTTTGGAATGAAGTGGTTCACAGTTTGACAGAGGTAACAGGTAGGCTCCTACCGAAAAAAAAACATGAGATGCCTTCTTGGTATGATGGCTCGCCCTAAGCCACCTAAATATGCGTGCGTGCTCTTTCATTGATCTTACCTTTCCTTTTGGTAAAACAGTGTATTGCTATAGCTTGGAAGGCATCAACTGCACCTTCTATCGGAGATTGAGGACAGATGTCTTAATGAGGCATTTGCAGAGACAACTGTGCTGTCAAGTCCAACAGGTGGGGGGCAGGAGGACAGCGGTTTTCATTATGTGACACATCCCTGGAAAAGGTGCAGGCGAACTCAAATATACGTCCGTCCTAAGGAAGCAAACTAAATAGATCTTGTACACAAGCGACAGGATTAAATAAGTATATTGCCACATACTAGGAGGGCATCCATACATTACATGGTAGAGTAACCAGAGGTACTCTGGCATCGATATCTGATGACTCCGTGCATCTCAGTAGATACATTAGCACACACGCTGGCATTGGTTTCCAATTTTGGGCGGGAACCTTTCTTCTTTATTTTATTGATGATTTTCTTTTTAGGTCTTTTGATTCCCTTTTGTGATTTATCATTTACTGTCTTTCTCCAGTTATCACCAATTGTTTTGCACTGATATTTGAATGTGGCATCAATTTTGTTGCAATGCATGACAGACAAATGTATCTATCAACAAAGAATGCTGTATTCACATAGTCATTGTTGCATGTACAGTGATGGACTATACGGGATATCTGGGGACACTGCGATTGTGTGATTCTTATACTATAACATGCATCCCATCTCTTGTTTGCAAGACCATAATAAAAAAGAGCTTTTATCAAAACAATCTGAAACATGGTGATACTGCTGTGCATTTTTCTGCACACTTTCACTAAGAATAAGTTAAAGAATTAGTGGCCTTAGAGCAGTTGGATTTTAGATGGTCTATTTGTAAAAAACACGTTTTATCTTCCTTCACATTCATGTTATACTTCCTTCCATGTTTTCATCCCACCCCTTTAAATTATATTATTAGTCGTACTTTATAGGTGAAAATCTTTTCAAACTTACAGTTCCAGCAGCACACAATAATAGTCAAATTCTCCCAGAATACAGTTATTTTGGACATTTCACTCTCTCACACGGCAGAGAATTTCACAAATTGCAGGATCCTGAGGGTAAAGCCACAATTAGTTTGCCTGCCGCAACTTAACATGAAACCATCACGCTCCTTCGATTCCAGAGGCCAAACCTGCGTCACACTGGACAAAATCAAAGATTGAACTCCATCACTCATCTCACTGTATTCCCATGAGTCGCAGCTTTTCCAAAGGCGACTGAGCAGTGCCTCGCTTCTGAGATCCCCTACACAGACAGTGGCATTTTATAGGTTTTTGGGGCCCCGAGAAAAACAAATTATAGGTTCGTAATTTTACTACCCATTTCCTGCCAACTGAAACTCACATGATGCCAAACTCACTTTCAAAGCCAGGGTTTACACAAAACTGTTGAAATGTGTCTTTCCAGGGCCCCCAGAAACCATCAAGGTGCCACTTGGTAAAGTGGCAGAGACTTAGAGGTAGGCACAAAGGAGAGAAGCTGACATATGGAAATAGACCTACGCTAGCTAGATAAACCGAAAGTTTACTTTTCGGGGGGCTTGGAAGGTGGAAGGTGGGGGCCTGGGCAATTTCCCACTTTGCTGAGGCCTTAAAAGATCTCTGCGCACAGTGCCCCTGCTTCCACTGGCAGATTGCATGAACATACGTCATGCTTTCATGCACACTGCATATTGCGAGTGTGCTTGAGGCTAGAGCCCTCCAGCCGATGCCAGGGGAGGGTGAGAACGGAATGGGCAGGTCTCAGGGTGTTGAAAAACAATCCATCTAGGTATCGTAGTTAAGGTGCACAGCAGTCTGGAGGTTGTTGTACGGACTGTGCATCTGTGAGGGTGTAATCCAGCTGCGTTCTCACACACAGCACAATCCATATAATTTCGCAGACGGGATCTGCATGCCTCAGGCATCACAGTATACGGCCTACAATGTTGGTGTCAGGGCGTTCATCGTTGTGTCCATTTATCCATCTCGAAGCCAGACCGAACTGAAAGGGAAGGTTCCCAAGCCTTCTTCCAGCTTCTGGTAGGGATGATACAGCTAGTCCTATTTGAGGCTGAGAAGGGCTTGAGTAACGCTGATCCCGCCCTTGCTTCTCAATCTGGGCTTCCTATTTGTAATCTACACTGTAACCGCGCAGAGAAAGCAATGTAATTGTAATAAAGAGTGTTACTGACATCGGTGTGTGCCTGCGTGTAAGTGAGAGCGTGTGTGTGAGACAGAGAGGAGAGTGTGTGTTTGTGTATGTGGCAGTGCGCACTTGTTCGAGAGTGCATTTGCATGTCTACGTATGCGAGAGCCTGAGTGTGAAACCAGAACCGACTGAAAGATCATTGACGTTTTCCTTTCTCATCCGCAGCCCGTTTAATCTGTCATGTGAAACCTGAGGCCACCTGCACAGTTCATGAATCAGAAATGAAATCTCTGTGCAAGTTTTCCACCTGCCCTAGTTTTCTTGCACGAATCTTGATGCAAGCTGTTCTCACGACGGTCCCCATCGGGGCATCTATCCCTCAAAGTTTTTGGCATGCCCCAAAAGTGTGAAACAGGCAGCAGGAGGAGAATAAGACATGCTCTCTTTAGAGCGATCTCCACTGCAGTCTTTCAAGGTCATCCATGGATGCTTGAAACCCGCATGGAGGGTTGTGGGAATCCTAGATGTGGAATAGGAACTAATAATGTACTTCTCTTGTGCTTGAACTTCAGAGCTGCATGGGAAGGTACTCGCGCAGTTTAGACAAGAGAGCCATTTGACTGATAACATTGTCAGTCGACTTTTTAGCAGTTGTATTAGAGTCAACATAGCTATGTAAAATATGCTTATATAGAGATGGTTGTTTATCACATGGAAAACTAGGTTCTCAGCTTTCATACAGGTTCAATGCTCTCCAATTGTTTCACCCCAGAGTGGTCAAGCTCCAATAAACACAAATAGTGGGTTACCATATAATTTGCTTGGGATCACACAGTGCTGCAAAGTAAGAACCCTGGGATCAGAGCCAGGTCTTTTGGTTTCACATTCTACAGAGCAAGATACTTGGTATGTAGGCAAACTCGGATGCATTGTAAGAAGGATTTTTCAAAAAACAGTTCCCATTCCTGGGACCCCACAATGGCACCTAGGGACTACACTAAATCAGCAGCGATAAATCAGACATATTGAGCCCTACACAAAGCTAGTTGAATGAAGGGCTATTAGGTGTCATATGACTCTGCATAGCGATTTTATTTACCTGTCTGTTATCTAATTAGGCCTTTGGATAATTGTGGAAGTATTTGTCTGAAAAATCCACTATTTTGCAATGATTCAAGTTGTTCTTGGGAAGGATAAGCTCAACAACTCATTTGGAGGATAAGGCTTATCTGACACATGACAAAAATATTATGTTTGCTTCAGTGTGAAGGATTTTGACAATTTATGTGCGCATTTTGCTTTAAAATGTAGCATTTTGTTTTCAAAATTTTCTCCGGACCTCCCAACCAGAATTTGGGCAGGCTTGCTTTGCTTGCGCACCATTTCCTATCCCATGCAGGTAGCCACGGCACAAAAATGTTGTAGTTTACCGCCAGCCATCGACTCCTTCTGTGAGACACTTATTTTTAACATGCATTTTTAGTATCTTCAAGCCGGTCAATGGAAAATCATGCAACGCAGTGAAAGAAACCATACAACAAAGGCCTTTGCCACATACACTTACACACATATTAAATTACAAAGACCCCTGACAGGATGTAAATAAATATGCTCTCTCTATAACCAATGTGAATTATTACTGCGCAGTATATTGAACAGACTGATTTTTGCTTTCTCCACACAGATACCTGACCACTTTAATTCCAGGCAAGAATAATCCCAGAACAGTACAGAGAGGCAAGACAGAAGAATCTGGACCTGCCGGGCAGAAATGTTGGTAACACAACAATGCAGTTGCACAAAAAACACAAACTATACAGATGGGCCCTCTTGCACTGTCGGACCATGGAGTACACTTTCCATACTTGTTTGCTGGCTGACAGGACGAAAGTGGATAGAGATCAGGACATAGGCTGATGTCCTGAAACAAGCATTGGTAAAGTCGATAGGCCTCCCCAAATGAAAGCTATTGGCTTTGGCAATGTGTGATAGCTATGTTGAACACCAGTTTGGCTGCTACTCAACATCGCTAAAGCTTGGTGACATGTAGTAGGGTAGACTGGGGTGAAGGCAGTGGTGTGGGGTGGAGGGGGTGGAGCCTAGTGGGGTAGAATGGGGGTGAAAGTGGGCTAGAAAGGGGTGGGTTGGATTGGAGTGGGGCAGACTGGGGTAGACTGGAGTGGGGTAGAGTGGGGTAGATTTGAGTGGAACAGATTGGGATAGAGTGTGGTAGAATGTAGTGAGGTGGGGTAGATTGGAGTGGGGTTGATTGGGACAGAGTGGAGTGTGGTAGATCGGAGGCGGTGGGGTAGACTGGAGTAGTTTGGGATGGGGTAGATTCGACAGAGTGGCGTGGAGTAGATTGAGGTAGAATGGAGTGGGGTAGATTGGGATAGATTGGAGTGGGGTATATTGGGATAGAGTAGGGTAGATCAGAGTGGATTAGATTGGTGTAGAGTGGGGTAGGGTGAGGTAGGTTGGTGTGGAGTGGGGTTGATTGGATTTTGGTAGATTGGAAAGGGGTAGAATGGGATAGAGTAGAGTAGGGTAGAATGTGGTGTACTGGAGTGGAGCGGACTGGAGTGGGGTATATTGGAGTGGGTTAGATTGGGGTAGAGTGGAGTAGGGTAGATTGGGTAGAGTAAAATGGGTTAGATTGGGGTAGGGTGGAGTGGGGTAGAGTGTGGTAGAGTGGGGTTGAGTTAATAAGTAGTGTTGAGTGGGATTAGATCAATTGGGGTACAGTGGAATGGGGTAGATTGCAGTGGGGTAGATTGGGATGGGTTTCAGTGGGGTAGGTTGGGGTAGGGTAGCGGGAGTGGGGTAGATTGGCATAGAGTAAATTGAGGTGAGTGGGGTAGATTGAGAGTAGATTGGAGTAGATTGGAGTGGGGTAGATTGAGTAAGAGTGTGGTGGAGTGGGGGTAGAGTAAGGTAGATTGTAGTGGAAAGGAGTGGGTTGTATTGGAATAAGGTAAATTGGGTTATACTGGAGTGGGGTAGACTGGGTAGTGTGGCATTGGGTAGAACTGGGTGGGATAGATTGGAGTGGTGTAGAGTCAGGTAGAATAGAGTGGGGTACAGTGAGGTAGAGTGGGATAGATTAGGGTAGATTGGGGTAGAATGCAGTGGATTTGGGTAAATTGTAGTGTAGAATATTACAAGGCAGCAGTGGTGACTTGGTATATGCAAATGGGCTGCATCCTTGATAACAGTTTTAACTGCATTAAATGGCCAGGTCACATAGATGCAACTGTACAGGGTATTCCAGCAATCCTGTTGTTTTATAGCCATTGCAACACAGTCTCCATACCAGGATTTGTGATGCCAACAGCGGAAGTACACAGGTGAGTATTGAAAACTGCACTGCCTGAAGCCCACCCACAGTGCTGCATTAATGGCTCAATATGTGCAACAGTGGTGGGCTTGGCTAAAAAACACAAGCGGTGTCGCCTCAACATCCTGTGATTCTGAGCAAATCACAGTCTCTTGTCATAAAATAATAAATATGGACTTGTGTAATATAGCCGGGGCTCATTGAAAGCAGCCACCACAGTCTGGTCATTTTGAGTTTGAATTATATAAAAATGCAAAAAAAAGAATAGTACTTCGATTTACAGCAGGAGCAGCAGGCGAGCACTAATTAAGTTAAATCGATCTGTACTTCATCCATGTTCCACACAAACAAAAGGAAATCACACAGTAAGTGACGCTTTGCAAGTGCTGCTGAATTATAAGGCAGCAAAGAAGAGTGATATGGATGTCAACGAATGGCAACAGGCAAGCTTAAAGCCCCTTTTCAGAGAGTTTTTTTTTTTAGATACAATAGGTCTTTGCCAAGCAACAGCGCATTGGCACTGCTTGTAGGGCTGAGCTAAAAAAGCAGAAGTCAGTCACTTCTATTCCTCGGGAGGGAATCAAGTATGCATGAGGTAGTTGTGCGCTGTTGGGAACGAGGCTTTCTTTCTATAAGCTTTCGTAGTTGGCAAATAGCAATAGTTAACAGTCGCACCAGGGAATCATATCTTATACTTTGCATTGGAGCAAAAAAACAAAAAAAAACACAAATCCATATGCCCGATTTTGCTGATTGAGTAGCGTTGATTAAAACATATTTTGCTGCAGTTAATTAATAAAAAGATATATACAGTGCCTAAAGAAAGGAGAAAATGGATTGTGGGCCAAGGCAGTCAGAGGTTCTAACAGAGAAATCCTAATTTGTTCAATCTTTTCACCTGTGCAAATAACATGTCTTATACAAAAAAGTGCAAATGGCTTTGCATTGTTTTGTTTTACCCTCGTCTGAAGATTTTCTGATAAGGTTCTAACCAGTGCTCAATTTGTAAATTAAGAGGTACCGGTGCTCAAAGCCCTTCTCTTAAATAGGAGGCTGCTGTATTGCGTAATCCTGAAGCCATCTCGGGCCTCTTCAATCCATTTACGGCCATCCCTGCCCCTTCAGCTCATCCTGCAACTTTCTACTTTCTGCCTTTATGACGCTTTTTCGTTTTTCCCTCTTCCGTTTTTCACATATGTGTCTTTTCCTCGCAGCAAATGCTTGAGGCATGAGAATAAACCCCGGCCCTCACAAATAAATGCCGGTGCTCAGCACCGGAAACAACAAGCACAAATTAAGCACTGGTTCTAATTCAGTGAATTTAATTCTCGTCGTGGAGATTTGCCGGAAGCATCAGCTTACAAGTTTAAATCCTGGCAAGGAGAACTGCGACTTCAACCCTCCTAATGTTGGAAAAGTGTGCATCACTAAATTGGATAATTGGAAAATGTTATGTACAGCGCTTAGAAATGCCAGAGAGCTGTAGGTTGTGCTATATGCTAAATAAAAACCAAGTTAGTCTTTCATGAGGCTAAGGAGGACATGACTTACAGCAGAAAGGTCCGAAATCATACGAGATGGCTGAATGATACCTTTATTGGGCCTGATTTAAGGAAAGTGGTGCTGCACCCAGGGCACAGCTCCACTTTCCTTGTGCCCCTTAGTTCTCCCCTAACGCCACTATGTGTGCGCCGTATCTAAGATACAGCACACCATGGCTGTAGTTAGGGAAATTAGGGGTTTATTACAACTTTGGAGGAGGTGTTAATCCGTCCCAAAAGTGACGGTAAAGTGACGGACATACCACCAGCCGTATTACGAGTCCATTATATCCTATGGAACTCGTAATACGGCTGGTGGTATATCCGTCACTTTACCGTCACTTTTGGGACGGATTAACACCTCCTCCAAAGTTGTAATAACCCCCTTAGTGTCAACATTTTTTACGCTAGTTTGGAGCTTTGCAGGACTAGCGTCAACAAATTTCACATTAATCCTGCAAAGTCAATTATGGCCCATTGAAAACAATGGTGTGCCTTCTTTTTACACCTGCTTTAAGCAGGCGTTACAAGTGCCAACAAAAATGACGCAAAGAAATCTCTTAGATTTCTTTGTGGCATTTTTTCTGCCCCTAAAGAGGAAACGCCCCCTTAGCATTTATTATGCCTGGTGTAGGCATAATGTAGCTCAAAGGGTTACAAAGTGGCACAATGCATGCATTGTGCCACTTTGTAAATATGGCGTGGCGATTTTGGCCTCGTTGGGCCACATTAGCGTAAAAAAAAATGACGCTCGTTTGGTGCAAGGAGGTGTAGTCTTTTGAAAACAACTGTCACAATAATTGGCACACATAACAATTTCTGTCCAACACTTGTCACCAACAGAGCACAATGATTGCTTCACGCAAAGCACTACAGATTTTCTGACATGTTCTTAAACCTGACAGTGCACTAGTTTTTGACAACATAATGTGCTGCTTACTGGGCTCATGCCTAGCAGCACAAGTCTTAGGGCTAGATGCATGGCGCCTTTTTGAGGTCACAGGTTTATGAACACAAAAAAATATTTTTTTTATGCGTTAATACCAAATGGTCGATACAGTTACATGTTACCGAATTGCATTTTGGAATTGCAAATGCATACAGATTCGGTATTTGGAAG
The DNA here is from genome assembly GCF_031143425.1 of Pleurodeles waltl. Taxonomy (NCBI): domain Eukaryota; kingdom Metazoa; phylum Chordata; class Amphibia; order Caudata; family Salamandridae; genus Pleurodeles; species Pleurodeles waltl. The sequence goes on from NC_090436.1 coordinate 533,427,348, forward strand.
GGGCATATTTAGGGCGTCCCTTCCAAATACCAAATAAGAATGGGACATATGGATGATTTGTGATCGAAATGCGATCACAAAACATTCACACTTTACCACCATCTCAAAGTTGCTGGTAACCCTTTTGCAAGTGGGAAGGGGTCCTCCTGGGACCCGTGCCTCTTTCAGGATGTTCATAAAAGTATTTTTAAGAGCAGGTAGTGATCCCACGGGCCACTGCCTACTCTTAAAAAAAATGAAACCTTCTATTTTCACATTTTTAAAACATAGGCTACATTTAAAAAAAAGATTGCTGTGGCCAGATTATGTTTTTTTATTGCACAGCAGGAACTTGCATTAGGGCCTGTGACACCCCAGCTTTGTAAATCAAAAATAACAGAAAGTGAGGTAAGTAGAAAACACAAGCTGCTGAGCAGTTGCATGCTCTCACTCTCAATCTCTTCTTGTCTCTGACTGACTCTTTTTATTGCTGAACCTGATTGTCTGTATTTGGCTGTCTCAGTGTATTACTGTGTGGGTAAATCTGAATGCTTTGGTGGCCTCTAGGCATCATTCTGGTCGTTCATCCAAGGCTGTCTTTGATTGTATCTCCCTCTGGTTATTGCTTGCATAGCTGTTTGTCTGTTTTTGAATGTCTCACTCTACCTGTCTCTTGGTCTCCCTTTAACTTCTCCTGTATATCCCTTAACCTGGTTGTCCCTAGTAAGTCTCAATGACTTCAAATGTGTGCCACTGTGTGGATAAATCATAATAACAATTTCTGGATGACCTTCTCTTTAGCTATTCCTGGGAGACATTCTCTGGAACTGTCTCTGGCTGTTTTCCTAGGGCTGTCCCTTTCGGTCTATGGGTGGGTATTTCATTGTCTCTTCAGCTTTCCCTCCATCTCTATCTCTCTTACACACACAGACTCAAGAGAACTAGATATTCACATGCACATCCAGTCACGTAGTAACTCTTTCTTTGCTGGTGTTGGATGATACTTTATTATATGCTCTAGGCCTTATCTTCAAAATGGGACTCTGTGTTGTATTTGTGACACAGAGGGCGCACATGCAGTGATTAACTGTGTGGACAGGGCTTGCAACCCAAGCAAACAAAATGGAACACATTGGCTGTGTTGCATTGATGCCTGCAGTACCATTAATTATTTTACATCTGGTCATTCCATACTTATATAGCATGTTTTTGAGATTCATTTACATCAGTTTGGCTTTAAATTTGTAATAAATCTTAGAATTCTATCCTCTTTCTCCTGGATTCAATGTTTGGCCAAATAGGTTACACCATTATTGATTTGAAGGGTTTGTTTTTAACTCTCCTTTAACTCTCAAATACCCCCAAAAAGGTCCATCAGAAGATAAGTAGTGCTTTCAGAGGGTTGAAAAGGGTGGGGCCTTTGAAAAGGGAGTGACCCAAGAAGTGTAACTAAGAACCCTTTCCAAGAAGTGTGGTCTATATAATTAATTTCATAGCAGCATGCAAACTACAATCCTGGGATTTAATGCACCCTGCCACCTGAACAGTATTTGGAACCATCTCATGGAATTTTCTGTAATTGAACCCAGACGTGACACACTAAAATAAATATATGCCTAAAACAAGTCAGACCAATTGGCTTTGTAGATGCTTGTTAACTGTATCAGATAAATGTGTGAGAACAATGATTTTAATTGTGAATAATTAAAATTGAAAGAGTTACAACCTGAAAATAAGAAACTTTGAATAAAACATTGCAAAGGTCTGTGGAAGGGATAGTGGATTTCGAAGTCTCAGTTACTCCTCTGGTCTTGACACCACTCTTCTTCACAGCTTCTTACTTTGTCAGCCACTTATGCCCTCTAACATTTCTATTACTTTTGTACAGTTAATATTTTAACACCTTGTGTTTAGTTCCTTCATACACTGTCACATAAAATGATATTTACAATTGGCACATATTATCGTCATGTGCAGTCTGCAGAGAGACCAAGGACTGGATGAATGAGCATCCTTGGTATCTCTTGGGGGGGGGGATGTTCCCTCCCGCCCTGATCCCAGCAACACAGTAGCTGAATACACATATATCATATACTGCACCTTGCCAATCACACTAATTGGTTCAACTACCTTTTGTTGCAAAGCAGTGTTTTTGCTTAAAAATAATATATATATATATATCTCCACTTGTTGCAGCAGTGAGTGATGCCGAGCTGCAGCCAAGCAGTGGTGATGCGTGGTGTAGTGACAGCATCACTTAAGCTTCGCACTCTCTCCCGTTTTTTTGTTTCACATCAGTAAAGTCTCTGCCAACACACGGTGTATGGTCCTTCTCGTTACTGAGTGGGGATAGATATATATATCTTGGAGCGCAGAGTTCAGTAAAAACTCCTCCAACCACTGGATGGTTAAGTTTTCTCTACGTTGAGTTGGTGAGCTCAAGCAAAAAATAAATGAGTGCCACCTCCTGTCAAGATTTCTCAACATGGGCAATCGTGGCAGGTCACTACCACTCACGTTGAGAAAGTTGCAACTTGCATTCCAAAAGCTGCCGTTTGAGTACAAAATCTACTTGAACAGCAGAAAGAAACAGCACCCTCTGGTGCGCCGCGTGGTGCTGTTCGCACAGGACAGGCTCCTGGCACTAAAGATCAGTGCGAGCAGCGCAACAGACTGTAATTCCACCACTTGTGGAACTCCATTGAAACTCACAGAGTTTTTAGGTACCTCTGCGGAATTCTATGGAGTATAACTCTGCGAGTCCTGCCCACCCCTAATAAAAACCACAGACTGTTCATCAACCTGAACCCACCTCGTCAATACAAATGGGACAATGTGCACTCTATTCACTATAATAATATCCTATGTCGCATGAAAACATCTACAGAAAAATAACATTTAGAAAGTATCATTTAGTAAGAGTAAATACACCAAAGAAATGCAAGATGAGGTAAAACGTAAAATATTGTTTTGGACAACACTGTTTCTGTGTGCTAAGTTAAAGGCTTTTATAATCATTCAGAAATTATTCAGCTTTTTCCCTGTAAAGGTCACGACGTGAATATACTGCTCTGATGTGGTCTTTTGCTTAGTGTAAAGTGTGAGGATATTGTACAGTGAACTGTATGAAATTCTTGCTGGTGTGGAAGGAAAGGCTGTAGAATTTTGTTTTCTTCTAACACAAAAGAAAATTTACATATGCATGAATAAACTGTACACATAATTTAAACTACATAAAAAAGAAAGCATTAATGAAGCGTTTTTATATAATTCTAAAGTGTGATGAAAACAAAGATGTTAGTAGAGTCAAAGGAAATTAAGACTTTTTACCTGGTGATGCACAAATGGCAAATATTTGCTAAGATCTAGTTTTCGCACATTATCGTTTGTGGTCTGTATAGTTTTATTAGTAGATCAGTGCAGATTTAACTGGTCATTTCAATGAAAAATTTGCAGTATGTAAATGACAGTGGCTACCACCTCATGCTTTGTAATGTATTTATGACAGTGGGTTCCTGAATGCAACATCAACTACATACTATGGCTCTTACCACTCTCGTCCTAGAGGGGTGTGGCTCATTTGTGACACTTGTTCTTTGTGTGATGCTTGGATTTTTCAGAATCTCTATGAGTTTAGTGATGCAACATTGATAGCAGAACCATGAGTCTAAAAATTGTTCCTGCACCACTGAGTGTCATGCGCGCCTATATGTGGGCTATATTCTTGTTTACATGAGCAACTTTATAGTCCAATAGGTCAATCACAAAAGAGAGTTTTGTACAGCACATATCCTCACACATTTTAAGGTTTTCTCATGAGAAATAATGAAAAAAATATGAGGCATGTTAAAAAAAGAAAATGCCTAGAATCACACAATCTGGTCAAGTGGCCAAGCTGTGATTGATTCCAGATTCCCTGGTCTCATATTGTTCACTTCAGTCACCAGGTTGGTATCAATTTCTCACACCTGTATGACATCAAAATGTCATGCTTTGTCTTCCATTCTTGGTGCATGAGGTTATAGAGTGGGAAGCAGGCAGAAGCTACAGGAAAGCTCAGGTCATTTTGGGCTCAAGCACTGAAGAGGACCACAAGCTGAACCAAAGCCTCGCATTTGGCTCAAGCCTTCAGGAACTCACCCACCTCTTTACTTTACTCTGCGTATTCTGTGCCTGAAGTACGCTTAGATGATGCCAGAATAATACCAGTTGTGTATGTGAGGATATCATAGCTTACATTGCTGATGACCATCTTGTACCTGTGCTGCGTGTGAGTGAAATTTACAATGCTGTGAATTACTGCATTGTTTATGTGTGAGGTTAGGACTGCTGCTGCTGCAGATGCTGTCCTTGTGCTTTGCATGCAAAGGAAGCATGCATTGTTTTTGATGGGATCAGTATGAGTTCTATAAGTGTGATGAGATAATTTGCTCCTCCCTGGAGCTGTGCCTATTTTGTGTGCGTTGAAATATTGCTATACTTGTGAGTTTAGCTTGCACTAATACACTACACTACAGTGATGTTCCTTACACTTGTACCGAATCTGAAATGCTGCTTGTTCGCTGTATCTCAGGATCTCAGGGTAGAGTTAAATGGTGCTGTGCAGTGCCAGTGCCACACTTGTTCCATGTCTTTGAAGGAATTGTGTAGTGGCCCTGCAATACAACACATTGAAAAAAATATTTATATATATATATATATATATATATATATATATATATATATACATATATATACATATATGTATGTTGTCAAAATTTAAACATTTATGACAAATTAAATTGCTGCATCTTCATATATAAAACAGTCAATAACGTTGAATCAATTAGATGCTGCATAAGGATTAACAAATGATTCATACATGGCATAGAATGCAAGTGTTAGAACTGGGGTTTCTGGTTGTCAGAGTATACACCCTGTAAAAGCGGGAACCACCGCTTTTATTCAGGGTAAGATAAATACACACTTAGAGATAACCTGTGCTCACCCTCTGGTAGCTTGGCACGGAGCAGGCATACTTATCTAAAGAGGCAATGTGTAAAGTATTTGTGCAACACACACACATAGTAACACAATGAAAGCACCACAAAAACACTCTACAAAGGTTTAGAACAATAGAGAATATTTATCTGAGTAAAACGAGACCACAATGACAAAATCCAATCAGTAGAGTTGCAATATGTTTTTTTTAAAGAATAAAAAAAAATAGTCCTTACAAAAGGTTCCTTGAGGTCACGCTAGACTGGACTAAATTCAAAGTTCAGGTTGACTGTGATGGAGGGCAGCCCAGCTACAGGACTCCCACAGAGCCCACTGAAGGACTACCTTGGATGGAGCAAGAGTCAACTTCAAGGAGCGATGCAGAGGTGATGTGCTGATTCTGATCCGCGAATTAGAGTTGAAGCGTCAGCGTTGAGTCTCACAGTCAGTCCCGTATTGGTATCGATCTCCATTGAGATTAATGCAGTGTGTCATCGTCGAACCTTGAAGACAGGTCCTGCATCTGAATCAGCAATGAGTCAGAGGGTACTGCATCAGTTCCGATTAGCTCAAAGGCTCAGATGCATCGGTTCTTACAGAAAAGGCAGCTGCGAACGTACTTCCAAGCCGCACTACTAGGTTGGTACCTCAGACAAAGGTAGGATTTACAGATGGCAGAGTCCAGCAGCAAAAGTAGAGTTGTAGGCAGTTTTTGATGTCCCTGACACTGCAGGAGAACAGGGGCAAGCCAGCAAGCCCATGGAGTCACTTTGGGTCAGATGAGAGAATCCAGTCTTTCCTCAGCTGGGCAGAGATTAGCTGGTAGTAGGGTAGCTTATCAAGGCAGAGAGCAGACCTTCCTGGAAAGCAGTCCAGCAGTGTGGCACTCCTCGTAGCACAGCAGTCCTTACCTCAGGTTCTTCACAGGTCCAGTAGTGTGCTGATTTGGCAGAGTCAGAGACCCGGTTCTAATACCCAAATGTGCTTTTGAAGTGGGGGTGAGTTCAAAGAAGGGTCTTTGAAGTGCACATACATCTTTGCTTCCTAGCCCTGGCTCCAGACTACAAGTAGGGGGTAATAATCCCTTTTTACGATACAGAGGGCACTACCTATTGAAGTGTAAGTGTTAGCTCCCCCTCCCTCTTCTTGCCCAAGAAAAGCTATAGGAATGCACATGAATGCAGATGAGTTCTCTGTCACACCCACCCTTTCTGTGTTTGTTGCTGTTTATAGGGAATACAAAAAGTGTAGCTGCCACCTACCCCAGGCGTGTATTGGAGACAGGCTGCAAGGCACACAGAGCTGTAAGAGCAGATAAATATCAATTTTTTAAAGTGGCATTTCTAAAATAGTAATGTTAAATCTGACTTTACCAGTAAAGAGGATTTATTAATAAGATTCCATTGATATGAAACATGATGTAGCAACTTCTTTCTGATCAGGAATTACAACTTACAAGTCTATTAAGAAAATCCTAATGCTGGCCTGTGAGAGGAGTAGGCCTCACAGCAGTGCAAAACAATTTTCGGAGTTTTTCACAACCAGGACATGTAAAACCTACAAATACATGTCCTGCCTTCTATACACCCAGCACCCTGACCTATGGGCCTACCTTAGTGGTGACTTATAGGTAATAAAAGGGGAATTTAACACTTGGCAAGGGATGTTAAATGCCAAGTCGAAGAGGCAGTGAGACTGCATACACAGGCTCTACAGTGGCAGACCTGAGACATGTATAAAGAGATACTTCAGTGGGTTGCACAATCAGTGCTGCAGGCCCACTAGTAGTATTTTATTTACAGGCCCAGGGCATATAGTATACCACTTTACAAAGGACTTACAAGTAAACTAAAGATACCAATTGTGGATACACCAATGTTGCCATGTTTAGGGGAGAATCACATGCAATTTAGCACTGGTCAGCAGTGGTAAAATGCTCAAAGTCCTAAGGGCAACAAAAAGAAGTTCAGACAAAGAGGAGGAGGAAGGCAAAATGTTTGGAGTGACCCTTCAGAGTAGGCCATTTCCAACAACAAGGATAAGACATAGATAAGAAATTCAGGGTAGAAGCGCAAATCTTAGCAAAAGTACATTTTAGAAGTTGCAGACACATAAGCACATTAATAGGCAGCAGGGGAGTTCAGGAAGTCAGGACTGCAATACCACACTTGTTCCATGTCTTTGAAGGAACCTTGTCCTGGCTGGCCCTTCAGTGCCACATGTGTTCCATTTCTTTGAAGGAAGCTTGCACTGGCCGTGCAGTACCACATTTGTTCTATGTCTTTGATGGACGTTTGATGTGACTAGCCCTGTAGTAGCATACTTGTTCCATGTCTTTGAAGGAAGCTTGCTCTGGCTGGTACTACAGTATTACACTTGTTCCATGTCTTCAAAGGAACCTTGTACTGGTCCAGCAGTACTACACTTGTTCCATGTCTTTCAGGGAAGATTGTGATGCTCTTGACAAGTACTGTTTGTTTTATGGAAGTGAGCCAAGTATTCCCCTGTGCTCCTGCTCCCTATGATCTATCAATTTCTTGTTTTAGGTCTGACCAAAAATACTGTTTTAGCAGTCTCACTAGCATCATGTTCTCTCAGAAATAATGCATAATATTGCAAAGACAAAAATGGGCTTTAGGCCAGCTCACTCCAGTTGTTCATCAGAGTGCCATTCATATATTAGTTCAGCCCTTCAGAGCAGCATAAGCACAGTTGGGCAGTTGATCAGATCTCTTCAGCCACTGCTTTGTTGCCAATATTTAGCTCTGCCTAGTAGATAATCACTGCTGCCCTTTAGGGTGCAAGGAAGGCTGAGTAACAGTATTTTGTCTACTTATTCTGCATTATTCTGCAACCAGAGAAGTCCAATCTCAGGAGATATTTCCTTCAATTCACCCCCCATTAGTGCACCTGCAAATGCAGACTACTGTTAATCGAGTAATGAGAGTACCTGGTAGCTCCACTACCTTTGTTACTGGACCACAACTTACTTATGCAGAGCAGCAAGCATTACTGCTGTAAGCTTCAAAACCACGCCACCATCTTGAAACTGTATTCTCCATACTCTATCATATTTTTACTGTTCCAAGATGTCAGATCAGTGCAAAGCGTTACTTTTAATTTTTTCATTGAAGTACATGCCCTCTACATTTAGTCAGCATATTTTTGTTCTCCTGTTTTTCTTCCTTTTTTCTGTATTTTAACATATGCTTGCTCTACAAAGAAAACCACTGGCTTGTTTTTCTTTAGGAGGTAAATTAGACTATTTTGATGCCCAAACTCTTCCACACAAAAGTCCACAAAATACAGAACCACAAAGAGTGTAGTGCTGTTCAAGTGTGGTTTATGGGAGATTAGATAACCTCAGTGAACATTCCAGCTTCAGTGTAGCTTACTTCAAGAGCTTTGAGTTATACTAGTGGACCGATTAAACTGGTATTCAACCTGTGTCGCCTTTGCCACAATCTGTCCAAACTCTGCTCCTTCCTAGTGAACAGTGTATGTGCGTGTGAGCAGTGTGCTTGTGTGAGTGCAGGTTAGTCACCAATTTTGTGAGTGCATTGTGAAAGATGAGCCTATGTCAATGCAGGGTTAATATTGTCTTTTGGGAGTGACGACTAAGTGATCTACAGGTTGAAAGTGGTGCCTGTGTGAGTGGAGTGAGGCATGTGCCTGTGTGATTACAGCAGAAGGGTTGTGCAGACAGCAGTGTCAGTGTGGGGTCCCAGCACATTACATTTTTGTGTGCATGCACTTTACAATGGCCAGACCAATTGGTTTTGGTCATTCTGTTTAGGGTTATGGCTTTGACTTGCAGAAATGCAGTGCAGGGGGTCGAAATACAATGGTGTGTGTATGAGGGTGGTAGTGAGTTTTGATATGGCAGATATAGGGGGTCATTACAACTTTGGAGGAGGTGTTAATCCGTCCCAAATATGACGGATATACCACCAGCCGTATTACGAGTTCCATAGGATATAATGGACTCGTAATACGGCTGGTGGTAAATCCGTCACTTTACCGTCACTTTTGGGACGGATTAACACCTCCTCCAAAGTTGTAATAACCCCCATAGTCTCTTTTAAAGAAGGTTGAGGAGGGTGGAGCACTGACAGAGATGTCACCCTACTGATGGTGCCCATTTACTTTGCTTGCACTAGGGTCCAGGACAACCTAGCTCCGCCATTGGCCAATGCGTCCTGCTTGCTATTTTCCATGTTGAAGAGTTCAGGAAGAACTCACGGTTGCCTAGGAACACTTCCTGATGCAAATGAAGAGGAGTCCCTTGCTCCTCTGCTGATTCCATTGTTTTCTCCACCTCTCTCCAAATGCATCCACTTTCTGAAAGCTGAGGCATCTAGGTGTGCAGCCAAACTGGACACATCCATCCTTCCTCCTCTAGAGCCTTCCGTCTCCTTTGCACAACCTCTGGGCTGGGGCTGCTTCCCCTGTGGTAATAATGTCTAATTATATACTGTGCATCTATGAGATCTTCAGCAAGGATAGTGCAGGAGGGAGGGGATCATGAGAGTATAACCATGTTAAAATCACAGGACAGCTGTACCCCTCTCCCATGTTAGACATTAAACTGATTTTCCTTTTTTCTTCAGTCTCTTGGTTAGTTGCCAAGGGTACTGTGTTCTTCATAGTACCTTAACAACTCCTGGCTTTTTAGTACTTTCACATTACATGTATTCTGAGACTTGCCATTGATGTATATCCCGCACATAACATGTTCTAGAAGCAGCTAGAATACAAAGTCTTGCAAGATAAAAATCAGTGCTGACCGGAGGCGCCTCAAAAGACTTGTAACCGTGGTTCCTGTTTATCTCAAACATTCATCCTCTTTCTCCAACGCACATGGTTTTTGTTTTCTTTTTTTAAAATGTCAGAGGTTCTGCACTTTCTCCATTGCATGTGACTGGAAGTTGATCGCAATGCCACTTCCTCAAAATGGCCTTTCATGCATCAGCTGTAATTGTTGTAAAGTCTTGTTTTCTTCGAATGGGTTGGCAATGGACCTGGAGGCTTTTGCAAAGCAAAAAAACAGTTTTTTTACTTTTAAGTTAATGAAGAAGAAAGGCAGACTCTGAAGTAGAATACATGCCAAAATTTTGCAACAGGGAAGTAAGAGATTTTGAAAAACCTTTTGGGGAATGTATTTTCCCTTTTAACTTCTATTGAAGCACATGCAATTTCAGGCAGGAAACAGCCAAAATAAAGACATTTGCGCTTCAGAAATCGGGAGTCTCCCGCATGAATCAGGCCGCCATGAAGTACAGATGTAAATGTATACTCGACAGAATTGAAAAGCGTATACCGAATGGGAAATATCACTTACATCGCGGTGAATGCAGTTTTCTACAATGTGGCCACATCAGCTTCCACGTTGTCAACGCGAAGAAGGATGGAGTGGGGTTGCGAGGAGTTGCGGCACACGACAACTCAGCTGCCTCTCTTGAATTTCGTTGAAATGCGCTCCACTGGTATGGAAAAAAAGCTGCTTTGGCAGATTACACCTTCCTAACTCACACTTGAGTGATGCTCTAGCCTCTTATTCACACAAAGACTCAATCAAAAAGGGGATTTAATAAGTGAATCACCGCAACATGGAAAAGGGGGGTTATGGAAGCAACTAGAGCTGACTCCTCTCTGCCCCAACCACTAAAAAAAATGTGGAGAATGCATCAAAAAGGTGATACTTTTATCAGCACATTATGGTACTACTTAAAAACTAGGGCCCTGATTTAAGTGGGCCTAGTGCCACTTTAGCGCTGCTTTATCATCATTTGTTTGACACTAAGGCAGTGCTAAGATGGCCTTTTTCCAGCGCCATATTTACAAAGTGGCGAAATGCATGCACTGTGACACTTTGTAACCCTTTGTGCTACATTATGCATGCGCCAGGCATAATGTCTGGAAAGAGGGCATTCCCCCTTTGGGGGGGGGGGGTGAAAAAAGGGCACAAAGAAATCAAAGAGATTGCTTTGCGTCTTTCTTTTCGGCACTTTTAACACCTGCTCAGAGCAAGTGTTAAAAGGAGGCATACCATTGTTTACAATGGGCCTCAATGGGCTTTGCAGGATTAGCATCAATCTTTTTTACCCTAATCCTGCAAAACTCCGAACTAGCGTCAAAAATGTGGATGCTAGTTCCCTAACTACCGCCATGTTGCGCCGTATCTTAGATACGGTGCACTCATGGTGGAGTTAGGGGGAGCTAAGGGGTGCAAGAAAAGTGGCACTGCACTAGGTCCTGCACCACTTTTCTTAAATCTGGCCCTAAGGGTCTGATTTAGAATTTGGTAAAACAAAGCGTATAAAACAAAGCAGCTAATGTGCCCTGCAGCAAGTTTAGACTTCCACTGACATCAGTGCACTTTTGAAAAATCCAGGAAATCAACTTTAATAATTTTAACACTACAACTCTAAATAAGGGCAAAAGTGTTGTGGGCAATGGGAGGACCCATTGTCTTAATTGATGGGGTGTCGTCAGAGAGAACAGTCACATAGACAATATGCAGTCTATGGGCCTGATTCTAACTTTGGAGGACGGTGTTAAACCGTCCCAAAAGTGGCGGATATACCACCTACCGTATTACGAGTCCATTATATCCTATGGAACTCGTAATACGGTAGGTGGTATATCCGCCACTTTTGGGACGGTTTAACACCGTCCTCCAAAGTTAGAATCAGGCCCTATGTCAGGGAGAACAGATCCTCGGGGTCTGCGCACGTTCCCAACATGTCCACCACTAGACATCTCCAAGACTCTGATAGATAAATCACAGAGACTGAGAGAGTCCAAGCGGGGAAAAGGGGATTAGGATGGGAACAGCTGGGACAGAGACCTGTAGGAAACAAAAGGTTAAAACACACAATATCAAGAATATATCACATTGACATTTACTAGACTATGATTCTAAGAATTATCATACTGTAACCATGGATAACTTAAGAAAGGACTAATAACTAGGCCTCAAGGCGTCTGGGTACCTAGGAAGGAATCAAGATGATTAATACAACTTCTCAATGAACCTTTTCATGAAATGTTACACATTGACCAGGAATAAAAGAACCTTCTAGAATTATGTTTTCAAAATCAAACATGGTCTGTTTGCATGAGGACAAAAATAATCTGAACGTTTCCTGGAACACAACAGGAATTGTATTAAGGACTTATTATTCACATATAAGGTAACATCTAGAATTTTACCACTTAGTTTTAAATGCAGAAAAATGAATCGCGCACACTTGCTGAATTCAACAAAAGTATGCAAATGCCATGAACTGATAGCGCACACTGCAAGCGATCTGAAATTTCAAGTTTTAAATGCAGGAATGCCAACATGTAAATGCCAAGAAATGGTCGCGCACAATGATTATCAAAGTTTTAATTGCAAGGAATGAATCGCGCGTCTTCCCGATTCAAACGCCACCATGTAAATGCCAAGAAATGGTTGCGCACAATAATTATCAAGAGTTAAATGTACGGAATGAATCGCGCGTCTTGCCGATTCGAGTGTCACCATGTAAATGCCAAGAAATGCTTGTGCACAATGCGTATCAAGAGTTAAATGCAAGGAAATTAATCGTGCGCCTTGCCGATTCGAATGCTAACATGTAAATGCCAAGAAATGCTTGCACACAATGCATATTAAGAGTTAAATGCAAGGAAATAAATTACGCGTCTTGCTGATTCAAATGCTACCATGTAAATGCCAAGAAATGGTCGCGCACAATGATTATCAAAGTTTTAATTGCAAGGAATGAATCGAGCGTCTTTCCGATTCGAATGTCACCATGTAAATGCGAAGAAATGCTTGCGCACAATGCTTATCAAGAGTTAAATGCAAGGAAATGAATCGTGCGTCTTGCCGATTCGAATGCTACCATGTAAATGCCAAGAAATGGTCGCGCACAATGATTATCAAAGTTTTAATTGCAAGGAATGACTCACGTGTCTTGCCGATTCGAATGCCACCATGTAAATGCCAAGAAATGCTTGCGCACAATGCGTATCAAGAGTTAAATGCAAGGAATTGAATCGCACGTCTTGACGATTCAAATGCTACCATGTAAATGCCAAGAAATGCTTGCGCACAATACGTATCAAGAGTTAAATGCAAGGAAATGAATCACGCGTCTTGCCGATTCAAATGCTACCATGTAAATGCCAAGAAATGCTTGCGCACAATCCGTATCAAGAGTTAAACACAAGAAATGAATTGCACGTCTTGCCGATTCGAATGCCAGCATGTAACTGCCAAGAAATGGTAGCGCACAATGAGTATCAAGAGTTAAACACAAGGAACGAATCGCGCGTCTTGCCGATTCGAATGCCATCATGTAACTGCCAAGAAATGGTAGCGCACAATAAGTATCAAGAGTTAAACACAAGGAACGAATCGAGCGTCTTGCTGATTCGAATATCAACATGTAAATGCCAGAAACCAAGAGCACATTCACACGCACAAGGAAAAATCTCCCTATATGAAAATTAGGCCCAAGAACTCGAATGCCTTTGAAAATGGGATCAGGGGCCCAGCCCGACCTCCGTCTTACCGCCCTGATCAAGGATCACTGATACAATGAAGGACAAGGCCTGGAAGATCAAAGGTAGGCCTCCGGAACAGGAGCTCAGGAAATTGCTGCTGCTCTGCACCAGGACCTCTGAATAGTGAGCACGTGGAGCTGGGCTGGTTCCCTTATATAGAGTCTGGCCCAGCCCACAAACCACACCCAGTCATGCTGCAGAGAAAGCTTCTAGAAGGCCCTGGAAAGGGACTACACCCTGACACACTCTGAAAGCCTGCAGCAATACATTGCAAATTAATAGTATTTACAAGCACCTTGAATATAAGGCTTCAGGATTAAACTCTGCAATGCAAAAGGTTAAACAACAGCATAGCAACATAATGCATGGATTACGTTATTTCATAAGTGTTGGATTTTTGCATTCTAGTCGCCTGTAGAGCGCGCACTGCCCTGATGTTGACAGTACTCCCCTCTCCCAAGCGCGCTCTAGGGCCTGGCTTGCCTGGATTGAGACGATGAAAACGCCTCACAAGTAGTGGAGCATGAATATCAGATGCGGAAACCCATGAGTTACTTTCAGGGCCATAACCTTCCCACGAGATTAAGTACCATAGGTTACGCCCTCTCAGTTTGGAATCCAACACCTTCTTGACTTCGTATTCCACTTCCCCCTGTACTAGAACTGGAGCTGGATGAGGACGGACCTTCTGGACTGCCTTTTTCAGGAGGGAAGTGTGAAACACTGGATGAATACATAATGAACTTGGTAACTGCAGTTTATAGGTCACAGGATTGATTTGCTGAAGAACAGTGTAAGGATCTATGAATTTGGGATTAAACATGTGCTTTTTCTTGAAGTCTACATGCCTTGTAGAAAGCCACACTTTATCACCTGGTTGATACTAAGGTCCCTCACAATGTTTGTTGTCGTAATGCTTTTTGTATTTTTGTTTTGCTTTTTCTAAATGCTGTTGAATCAATTTCTGGGTGTGGTGAAGGTGTCGAATGGTTTCCGACACAATTTGTGTAAGAGAGCTTTCTTGAGGGATCGTGATGGGCAAGGTGTTAGGATGATAGCCAAACAAGTAAAGAAAGGGTGTAACACTAGTGGAGGTGTGAAATGAGTTACTGTAGGCTAACTCAGCTAACCAGAGCATTGATGTCCAAGAGTGAAGTGCTTTCTCAGCGTAAGCACGCAGGTATTGCTTCAATGTCTGATTTAGTTTCTTAGTTTGACCATCTGTTTGAGGATGATGGCTAGTAGATAGTGGGGACGTGACTTGAAGTGTTCTGCACCATGTTTTCCAGAAATTGGAGGCAAATTGCGACCCTCGATCGGAAAGAATCATTTTTGGCAGCCTGTGATAATGGACCACTCTATTCAGTAAGATGGTTGCTAGTTCGCTGGAGGTGGGCAATGTCTTACAGGCAATGAAATGCCCATTTTTCGTGAGACTATCTACTACCACAAGGATTACTGAATGTTGTTGAACCACTAGTAGTCCTGTAATGAAGTCTAAAGAGATGTGTTCCCAAGGTCGACATGGAGTTGGGAGCGGAAGCAACAACCGTTTTGGTTTTGAATGACTTGTCTTGATGCAAGCACAAACTTCGCAGTTATTTACCATTGTTTTGACGTCTTTCGTCAGAGTAGGCCACCAAAAGAAGCGTTAGATACATTCAAGAGTTTTAGGAGTACCTGGATGACCTCCCGTAGGTACAACATGCAACCAATGAAATAGTAACTTGCGAAGCTTGATAGTGGGCACGAACAAGCAAGCACCATGGAAAGGTAGTCCTTGCTTGATTGATCTTTTGGGATCTGCTTGAGCCCATGTCTGCCATTTCTCAGTGGTGAAGGAATTACGGATGTCTTCAAAGAAATCTTCAGTTTTTATGATGCATAGGACTTTGTCTGAAGCAATGATAGCTCTGGAAGGTTGGACTGTAGGCAACGTGGTAGACATTTGGTGGGACAAGGCGTCTGATTTGCGATTGTCTTTACCAGGACGGAAAGTTACCACAAAATCAAATTTGGCAAAAAACAACATTCAGCTTAATTGCCGAGGAGTCAAAGGCTGGCTGAACTCAGGAACTGGAGATTGCTATGATCAGTATATACTGGGACAGAATACTTGGCACTCAACAAATGATGTCTCCATTCTTTAAAGGCACCACAAATCGCCAGAAGCTCTTTTTCAGCAATGACATAGTTCTGTTCGGCTTTGTTCAACTTTCGAGACATGTAAGCTACAGGATGAAGTTGGCCAGTGTCTTTGCTTCGTTGTGACAAGACTGCACCAATTGCCACATCTGAGGCATCGGCTTCCACTATGAATGGACGATCCACATCAGGGTGAGTCAAGACTGGGGCAGTGGAAAAAGCTTCTTTCAAAGTTAAAAAGGCTTGATCAGCTTCTGGGGACCATACACATTTTTCTTTCTTCCTCTATAACTTAGTGATTGGGGCCACTGTTTGAGAGAAATTATTTATAAACCAGCGGTAAAAGTTTGCAAACCCCAGGAAACATTGTACATCTCGAACAGTCTTTGGAGTGGGCCAATCAGATACAGCTTGTACTTTCTTTTCTGCCATGACCATACCTTGAGGGGTAAGGATAACCCCTAAAAACTCAACTGTGGTAACATGAAACTCACACTTGGTTAGCTTGCAATATAAATGGTGCTTTCGAAGGGCTGCAAGGATTTTCTTGACATATTGCACATGCTCGCTTTCATTGTCAGAGTAGATCAAAATGTCATCGATGTAGACTATTACAAATATGTCGAGACACTCTCTAAGAACATCATTCATGAAGAATTGAAAATGCTGCTGGAACATTACACAAACCAAAAGGCATGACAGTGTATTCAAAGAGACCATATCTTGTCTTGAACACCGTTTTCCATTCGTCGCCCTCTCTCATTCTGACTAAATGATAAGCACCTCGTAGATCGAGCTTAGTATAGATTTGAGCATTCTTTACTTGTTCCAGCAAGACAGGAATCAGGGGTAAGTGGTATTTATTCTTGATGGTGACCTTGTTCAAACCCCTATAGTCAATACAAGTTTGAAGATCTCCATTCGCCTTATGGACAAAAAACAAAGGAGAGGCTGTAGGAGACTTAGGGGGTCATTCTGACCTCAGCGGTAAAAGGTTCTTACCGCCGGTCAGAAGACCGCCATCATACCGCCGCGGCCGCGGTAAACCGCCACGGTCATTCTGACCCACAACTGCCAAATCGTCAAAAACCCGACATCCACTGAAGGCCGCCTCATCAGCGGTCAGCGATAAACTGGAGATGACCAAACCTCCACCGTCACGCCAACACAAACACGCCCATGCCATTACGACCCACGAATCCACGCGGCGGTCTTTCAACCGCGGTATCCCATTGGCAGTACACACCGCCGCGGTCAAAATACACACACATTTACAAAACACAACCACATTGGACAATTCGAAATACACACACCTGATACACATACATACACCACTCCCACACACCCATCATGATATAAAACACACACCCACAAACTCCCACAACTCGAAATTCAGAGACAAGGCGCAAAACACAGAGAGAGAGCACAGGGAACGCAAAGCACAACACACACAGGAACCCAACATCATCACCCACACCACATCTACGCACAAAACACCACACACCACCACACTCATCACCACAAACACCACCCCACACCTCATCCACACCACCCCATGGCACCCCAAAGACACCCCAGGTTCTCGGACCAAGAACTCAGGGTCATGGTGGAGGAAATAATGAGGGTAGAGCCCCAGCTCTTCGGCACACAGGTGCAGCACACCACAATAGCCAGGAAGGCGGAGCTATGGCAAAGGATCGCCGACAGGGTCAACGCTGTGGGACAGCATCCCAGAAATCGGGAAGACATCCGAAAGCGGTGGAACGACCTACGGGGGAAGGTGCGGTCGATGGTGTCAAGACACAACATCGCTGTGCAGAGGACTGGCGGCGGACCCCCACCCACTCCACCCGAATTCACAGCATGGGAGCAAGAGGTCTTGAACATCCTGCATCCTGAGGGCCTCGCTGGAGTAGGCGGAGGAATGGACTCTGGTAAGTCTTATCTCAACTACTTCACCCCCCCACCCACCAGCATGCCAACCCACACCCCCACCCTCACCCCCAACCCCCCAGCACACATCCTCCCTGTTAATGTCTCACCAGCACAACCCACCCAACCCAACACCAACCCCTGAATGCCAACACAAACCATGGACACCCATCACCTAAGCATGACCACTGCACATTCCCATCCCCCCCCAAACCACCCTCACAACTCCTCCCACAAGGGACTGCCAGCACTGGGGGACAAGGGCACCCACAAATCGCACGCCATGGCACACACAAAAGCAATAACCATACTCTTTTACCCCTGCAGGGCCCGAACGCCAACACACCGGCCAGGAGGGTCCAGATTTGTCCATCCCACCCCCAGAACAGGCCCCCAGTGATGACAGCAGCTCTGTCGACCTAGAACCTGATGACCAGCCCGGACCATCGGGGACCTCTGGACAGTCGGTTACCCTCAGTCAGCCACAGGCCACAGCAGACCTGCCCCCTTCTGGAAACACCAGCACAGCACCCACCCAGCGGGCCCATTCTTCTGTCTCCAGGACAGGTCAAGCAGCGGTGTGTCTACCAGTACAGGGCACCCAGGGTAACCCACAACCCCAACAACAACAGGGACCTGGGGGCACTGGTAGTGGGCACACCGTCCAGGGGACAGAGGCCCAGGAACAAAGGGGAACTGGGAGGGCTGCTGTGCGACAGAGGGAGGACAGGCCTAGGGAACCCACTGTCCAAGAGGCCCTCACCACCATCATGGGAGCGTACCACCACTCCCAAGAGACGATGGCGACGGTCCTGGCCAGGTTCCAGGAGATCCAGGCCATGCAGGAGGGCCAGTACATGGGGTTCCGGGAAGAACTGCGCATCATCAGTTCTGCAATGGGTACAATCGTGGTGGCACTCAACCAGATTGTCACCACATTGCGGGACCATGTGGCCCCCCAAAGGGCCCCTGCCACTAGCATGGAGGAAGATCAGCCCACCACCTCCGCCGGCGCTAGTGGTCAGGAGGCCCCGACACAACAGCAACGGCCCACCCGGACCCCACCCCCTGCAGAACAAGAACCACCCCGCAAGAAAGGCCTGAGATCTAGGAAGAAGACAGAGTAGGATGTCAAGACCCCCGCCATGCACGGAATCCCCCGGATGTCATCCCACTGTCCCACTTGTTCACCCTGTCCAACCTTGAACTGCCCCTGCTCCACCTTCCACAGGCATATGGACAATGGACCTGTAGGAACGACAGTCTGGACACTGCCATGGACATGCCTCCACCATCACCCATCACCCTTTTAGAACTATACACCTATTTGAAAACTACAATAAACACATTTTTTGCACAAAAACAAACTGGATTCTGCTATCTATTTATTTAAACCAAATGTATTCGAGATAACCAACAAAACATTTCTATTAACATTGTGATGACAACATACCAGTGTCACACAGCGGTAGTCCATGGGGAAAAAAAACAGAGGGCACTCCGTGGGGATCAGATCACTGAAATAGGAAGTGAAATACACAACTAAGTTACCATACATTGGGGTGAAAGGTCAGACAGTAGAGAGCCTCTATAGTTACAGATATAATACAATGCAGGAGTAGATTCTTACCTGTGTGTCACTGGAAATACTGCAGTATCACTCTGTCCCTGTTGTCTGTGTCATCCTCTTCGTCTTCCTCCTCTTCACTCTCCGCAGGCTCCTCAGCGGCCACAACACCACCATCTGGACCATCCTCCTGCAGGAAAGGCACCTGGCGTCGCAAAGCCAGGTTGTGAAGCATGCAGCAGGCCACGATGATATGACACACCTTCTTTGGTGAGTACATTAGGGATCCACCAGTCATATGCAGGCACCTAAACCTGGCCTTCAGGAGGCCGAAGGTACGCTCAATCACCCTCCTCGTACGCCCATGGGCCTCATTGTACCGTTCCTCTGCCCTGGTCCTGGGATTCCTCACTGGGGTCAATAGCCAAGGCAGGTTGGGGTAACCAGAGTCACCAATTAGCCACACACGGTGTCTCTGTAGCTGTTCCATCACATAAAGGATGCTGCTATTTCGCAGGATGTACGCGTCATGCACTGACCCTGGGAACTTGGCATTTAAATTGGAGATGTACTGGTCAGCCAAGCAGACCACCTGGACATTCATCGAATGATAATTTCTTCGGTTCCTGTACACCTGTTCATCGTCTTTTGGGGGAACCAAAGCCACATGGGTACCATCAATGGCACCAATGATATTGGGAATGTGTCCAAGGGCATAGAAATCACCCTTCACTGTAGTCAAGTCACCCACCTCAGGGAAAATGATGTAGCTCTGCATGTATTTCATCAGGGCAGACAACACTCTGGACAACACCTTTGAAAACATAGGCTGAGACATCCCAGATGAAATGGCCACTGTAGTTTGAAATGATCCACTGGCAAAAAAATGCAGTACTGGCAGCACCTGCACTAGAGGCGGAATCCCTGTGGGTTGGCGGATGGGTGACATCAGGTCTGGCTCCAGCTGGGCACACAGTTCCTGTATAGTGGCACGGTTGAGTCTGTAGGTGAGTATGACGTGTCTTTCTTCCATTGTCGACAGGTCCACCAACGGTCTGTACACGGGAGGATTCCTCCATCTCCTCGCAAGTCCCAGCGGACGGTGCCTAGGAAGGACAACATGGAGCACCGAGTCAAGCAACCCACAGGTAAGTGCCCACAGCATGCACAGTACACAAATCTCTCGGTATTGAATGGCTAGTATGAATGTCGGTGCAAGGCCTAGCCATGTGTGACGCAGTAGGAATTAAGCCATTTGGGCCCTGGAAATGGCGGCTGCCTGACCTGTGAAGTGTGACAATGTGAAGTGAGGTCATTGCGCAAGCGTGGCACACCGTGGCGGTAGGCGGTCGCAGTCCGCGGCGCAAGGCCGCATTGGACAACATTGAACCCTATGGGTTTCAGGAGCCAATGGCGGTGAGCGCCGGCGGTCGCGGTACGCACCGCCGCAGTACGCACCGCCGCGGCCGTAACCGCCATTTTCTCTATGCTTATTCACACGAGACCTGATTATCCACAGGAGAGGACCTATACTGCAAGTGCTGCTGTGACCTCGGTCTGGAAGTGACAATGGCTGCTGCGACTGGGGAAAGGGCCCCCGCCTTCAGTTCCGAGGAGTTGGAGGAGCTTGTGGACGGGGTCCTCCCCCAGTATGCGCTACTCTACAGGCCTCCAGACCAACAGGTGAGTACACGGGGGGCAATGCATAGTGCCCAATGCCTGGGTTGAGTGGGGAGGATGTACGATGGAGGCGAGGGCAGCGAATGACGAATGCATGGCACGACAGATGAGAGCATGTGCCACATGGCAAGGTTGGGGAGGGGGGGCCACTCACATCGAGCATGCAGAAAAGTGATGATGTTTCTCTTCCCCCCCTGTACATTTCACATAGGTCAGCGCCCATCAGAAGATCGACATTTGGCGTGCCATCGCCAAGGACGTCCGGGCCCTGGGGGTGCACAACAGAAGGGGCACCCACTGCCGCAAGAGGTGGGAGGACATCCGCCGCGGGAGCAGGAAGACCGCAGAGGTTCTGCTGGGGATGGCCTCCCAACCTAGGAGGGGTGCCAGTCGTACCTTGACCCCCCTGATGTCCCGGATCCTGGCGGTGGCCTACCCCGATTTAGATGGGCGCTTGAAGACATCACAGCAGACACAAGGGGGTGAGTACCAGCACATTCGGCTATTTAGCGCGCAGTGGAGGTGCCTGGGGGGGGAGGAGGGCTGTGGGTATCCCTAGGCCAGGGCGATTTCTGTAGGATAGGCCCGTCCGTGAGGGATGGTCCTGTGCCCCCGCCCCCCACCTCTGTAGGGTGCCTAGTAATGCGATTCATGGACCAGTGTATACTGTGTTTGCAGTTGTCGACCATAGGCTTGTAGGGCATGTCCCAGTGAATGAGTAGTGTACCCCAAGTGCGCAGCGTAGTGCAGGGGGCTTCTGTGTCTGTCCTCTCCGCCAACGGTGTCCCCAATGCATGCACTCAACTTGTCTTTATGTTTTCCACCACCCCCCCCCATTTTCTTTGTTTTTCTGTGAATGTGTGCATTAGCATCATCAGGCGGAGGAGAAGTGGCATCGGCGCAAGAGGGAGCTGCATCTCACATGGCCCCGGAGGGCCATGCAACTGACTCCGATATGACCAGTGAGACGGAGGGCGAGGGGGGCTCCACCACGGGGACCCGTGGAGACGTCAGCGACACCGACACGTCCTCGGAAGGGAGCTCCCTTGCGGTGGCGGCAACATCTGTGCCCACCGATCCTACAGGTACAGCCGCCACCCAGCGCACCAGCTCCACCCTCCCAGCAGCCCCTCGGCCTTCGGCCCGTGCCCGCAAGGCCAGGAAGCCGGCCATCTCCTTCGCCCCAGGCACCTCAGGCCCTGCCCCAGTCACCCCTGCTGCCCTCAGTGAGGAGGTCATTGACCTCCTGAGGACCATCATTGTTGGGCAGTCTACCCTTTTGAATGCCATCCAGGGTGTGGAGAGGGAGGTGCATCAAAGCAATGCATACCTGGAGGGCCTTCATTCGGGTCAGGCTGCCCATCAACGATCGTTCAACGCTCTAGCCTCAGCACTGACGGCAGCGATTGTCCCTGTCTCCAGCCTCCCTCTTCTGACTCCCTCCACCCAGTCCCACTCCCCTGTTCCTCTGCCTATCCCATCCACACCTACAGACCAGCCTGCACACACCTCAACACACAAGGGCAGCTCATCCAAACATAAGCACCACAGAACACACAAGCATTCACCCAAGCAACATCCAGATGCAGACATGCCAACAGTCACTACCTCCTCTGTGTCCCCCACCTCCTCGTCTCCCTCCTCCCTGCCTCCTCCCTCCCTGTGACGTCTCCACACACACCTGCAAGCACACCCCCATCAGCCATTGCACCCATCACCAGCACACCCTCCAGTACAGTCTGCACACGTGCAGTCACCACCCCCACTGCCATGTACACGTCCCCTGTGTCCTCTCCCAGGGTGTCTGTCACCCCCGCTTCCCAACCACACAAACGCAGGCAGGCACCCAAACAACAGCCATCCACCTCACGTCAGCCTCCAGCCCAGGCACCTGCACCCAAAGACAGCACACTTGACTCTCCTACAACCACATCCTCTTCCTCCACTCCCATACCCACTCCAGCTACCCTTCCCATGGCTCCAAAGAAAAATTTCCTCTCTAAACATGACCTCTTTTCCTCACCTGACCCACCCCCTCCATCCCGTAAGAGTTCCACAAACACCTCAGCCACCACCAGCCCAGCAACTCCCAAGAACGTCATGCCTGGTTTTTGGAGTCCGCCCTTTCCTTGGTCTGGGACATCGTCCAGCAGCAAAGGCACAGCCAGCCCCCCCCCCCGGGAAGAGGAGCAAAAAACTCAAGGGCAGGCGCGACAGGCCTGATACGCCTGCCCCCAAGGAGGGTAGCCTTACACCGTCACCTGCCACATCGGGTAAGGGAGCCAAGGGCCACGGACAGTCTGCCAAGGAGGGCAAAGGCAGCAAGGAGCAAAAGGCAGGGAGCAGCCGACCTGGCCAGGAGGGCCCCACCAGCCCCATTCCGGGGGTATCGGAGGAGACACAGGGCCCGAGGGCTCCATCACAGGAGGGCCCCGCAACGGAGAGGTCCGATGCATACTGAGCGGCAAGTATTGGCCAGGTGTGGTTCACTGGAAACACAAGACAGGCACCGCTGAACAGGGCACCGCCGTGAGAAGCACCGCTGAACAGGGCCCCGCCGTCTCAAGCACCGCTGAACAGGGCCCCGCCGTGAGAAGCACAGCTGAACAGGGCCCGGCCGTGAGAAGAACCTCTGAACAGGGCCCCGCCGTCTCAAGCACCCCTGAACTGGGCCCTTCCTGTCAAGCACCGCTCCGCTGGGCCCTTCCTGTCAAGCACCGCTCCGCTGGGCCCTTCCTGTCAAGCACCGCTCCGCTGGGCCCTTCCTGTCAATCACCGCTGAACTGGGCCCCGCCGTCTCAAGCACTGCTGAACAGGGCCCCGCCGTCTCAAGCACCGCTCCGCTGGGCCCTTCCTGTCAAGCACCGCTGAGCTGGGCCCCGCCGTCTCAAGCACCGCTGAACAGGGCCCGCCGTCTCAAGCACCGCTGAACTGGGCCCTTCCTGTCAAGCACCGCTCCGCTGGGCCCTTCCTGTCAAGCACCGCTGAGCTGGGCCCCGCCGTCTCAAGCACCGCTGAACAGGGCCCCGCCGTCTCAAGCACCGCTGAACTGGGTCCTTCCTGTCAAGCACCGCTCCGC
Source organism: Pleurodeles waltl (assembly GCF_031143425.1). Lineage (NCBI taxonomy): Eukaryota > Metazoa > Chordata > Amphibia > Caudata > Salamandridae > Pleurodeles > Pleurodeles waltl. The sequence goes on from NC_090436.1 coordinate 533,451,266, forward strand.
TGGGCCCTTCCTGTCAAGCACCGCTCCGCTGGGCCCTTCCTGTCAAGCACCGCTCCGCTGGGTCCCGCCGTCTCAAGCACCGCTGAACAGGGCACCTCCGTCTCAAGCACCGCTGAACAGGGCACCGCCGTCTCAAGCACCGCTGAACAGGGCCCTGCCGTCTCAAGCACCGCTGAACTGGGCCCTTCCTGTCAAGCACCGCTCCGCTGGGCCCTTCCTGTCAAGCACCGCTCCGCTGGGCCCTTCCTGTCAAGCACCGCTCTGCTGGGCCACGCCGTCTCAAGCACCGCTGAACAGGGCACCGCCGTCTCAAGCACCGCTGAACAGGGCACCGCCGTCTCAAGCACCGCTGAACAGGGCCCGCCGTCTCAAGCATCGCTGAACTGGGCCCTTCCTGTCAAGCACCGCTCCGCTGGGCCCTTCCTGTCAAGCACCGCTCCGCTGGGCCCTTCCTGTCAAGCACCGCTCCGCTGGGCCCCACCGTCTCAAGCACCGCTGAACAGGGCACAAGCGTCTCAAGCACCGCTGAACAGGGCCCCGCCGTCTCAAGCACCGCTGAACTGGGCCCTTCCTGTCAAGCACCGCTCCGCTGGGCCCTTCCTGTCAAGCACCGCTCCGCTGGGCCCCGCCGTCTCAAGCACCGCTGAACAGGGCACCGCCGTCTCAAGCACCGCTGAACAGGGCATGCCGTCTCAAGCACCGCTGAACAGGGCCCCGCCGTCTCAAGCACTGCTGAACTGGGCCCTTCCAGTCAAGCACCGCTGAACAGGGCCCGCCGTCTCAAGCACCGCTGAACAGGGCACCGCCGTCTCAAGCACCGCTGAACAGGGCACCGCTGTCTCAAGCACCGCTGAACAGGGCCCCGCCGTCTCAAGCACCGCTGAACTGGGCCCTTCCTGTCAAGCACCGCTGAACTGGGCCCTTCCTGTCAAGCACCGCTCCGCTGGGCCCTTCCTGTCAAGCACCGCTCCGCTGGGCCCTTCCTGTCAAGCACCGCTGGCCCATTGGCAGTCCCGGTTCTGTGTCGGGTAGGCCTTCACGACGCACTCTGCCCACCATGCCTCCTCCATGACCAGTGGTCTATGTAATCCACCTGATGGACTGTGGCTTTGCACTCCCCAGGATGTAACAGTGGGCAAGCCACCCACTGTAGAGACTTGAGAGACTGTGGCTTTGCACTCCCCAGGATTGCACAGTGGGCAATCCACCCACTGTAGAGATTTGAGAGACTGTGGCTTTGCACTCCCCAGGATGGCACAGTGGGCAATCCACCCACTGTAGAGACTTGAGAGACTGTGGCTTTGCACTCCCCAGGATGGCACAGTGGGCAATCCACCCACTGTAGAGACTTGAGAGACTGTGGCTTTGCACTCCCCAGGATGGCACAGTGGGCATGGAGGCCCTTCGTGGATCTGGCGTCGTGGACTCATGTGGCTGAGGCGCCCCCCCTTCCCTTCCCCCTGAGGTGCCTGTTTTTTCTTTTTGTGATGCCCCAGCAGTGTTCTCTCCAATGGACTCGTTCTCGTGTGTGGGCTTTGCCCATGTGTTGCTGCACATTGGCCCACGGGCATTTGGACTTTGAAAGACTGGGCCGGACTTTTGCTACTTGTATGTATATAGTTCTAGATGTGTATTTATTATTCATATATTGCTAAGATCGCTATACTTTATTGTTGCAATAATATAGTTCTACTTTTACGTTCATTGCCTTTTGTCTTAGCTTTTGGGGGGGGGGGTTTGGAGGTGTCACTCTGACTTTTTTTATGCATAGGTGTGTAGGTATTTCGGTCGGGGTGAGGGTGGTGGTGGGTGTGTCGCGTATGTGTGTGCCCGTAACCTTTCCTCCTCCCCCCTCCCCTGTGTCGTAGGTGCAGTACTCACCGTTGTCATCTGCGGCGAGGTTCGTGATCCTGGAAGAAGAGCAGGAAGGCAATGGCTGGGAGGATGTGGAGTTCGGGGTCCATGCTGTTCCGATTCCTCGTGGAGTGTGTCGAGGTAAGCGTTTTCCTTTTGAAATGTCTGTTTCTGCCGTGTTTTTATCGGCGGGGCTCCCGCCCCGGAAAAGGTGCCAGATTGGTGAGTCGTGATAGGGTGGGCGGTACATTGTCTGCCGCCTGCCTGTTGGCGGTGACCGCCGCGCTGTTTGTTTGTACCGCCGTGGCGGTCGGAGTGTTAATGCGGCGGCCTGTGTTGGCGGTTCCCGCCAGGGTCAGAATGACCCCCTTAGAAGGGTGGATGAAACCATTATCCAAGAATTGATCTAGATACTTTCGTAAATGTTGATTTTCATGTTCTGACAGGGCATATACACGACAGCTGGGGAGTATCGCACCTGGGATTAGATCAATTTGACAGTCATAAGGTCTATGAGGAGGCAAGGTTTCTGCTTCTTTTTCATCGAATACATCTTCATAGGATGAATATTGTCTGGGCAACTTTACTTCTTTCTACACTGCAGTGGCTAGGTATGAATTGCAATCTTTGGTTACTTGAGACGTCTGGAAGCATTTTTCTTTACATAGAGCTGAAGAGAACACGATCTTCCGTTCTGCCCAATTAATCTCAGGATTGCGATGAGTGATGAGTTAACCAGGGTAAGCCAAGGATAATTCCATACGGAGGAGCATGGATCACGTCAATGATGAGTTTCTCTTTATGTTTGGTTCTTTGGTTCTTCCCCTCACAGATCACCGACAAGGGGACAGTCTGAAGAGTTACTGGGCCTCCAGTCAAGAGTTTTCCGGCTCGACTTGTGCATTGGCTGCAAGTTTCTGGACAGGACCTCGTTTGCTTTTTGGTTTGATTGGACACTCTTTGGCGAAAGGATCCTTGCACCCGCAATAAAGACATTGTCTATTCTTTCTACGTAGGTCCTTTTCATCTTTGGTCAAAGGCCTCCTGATTGTTCCGATTGCCAGAGGTTCTGGAGTTCTTTCTTTCTGGGTTCTTGATTCTCTATTATTGTGAACACGCCAGGAATATTTCTCAGTCTTTTTGCATGTTCCCCTTCGTTCTGCTAAATGATGATCCAGTCTCAAAACAAGGTTTATTAGATCTTGACAGTCTGTAGGCTGCGGGTATATTTGAGCAAGAATGTCTTTTAACTCCTCCTTGAGCCCTTTGTGGAACAAGGCCACTTGTTTTTCTTCAGGCCAGGATGTCTCAGCTACCAGCCGATTAAAGTTAGCTAAGTAGGACACTAAATCCTGGTTACCTTGTCGCAAGTCTAATAATTCACGATCTGCCGACAATGTCACAGTTCAACGATCAAATACTCGTTCAAACTCACAAACAAAATTTCTCCAATTGTAAAGCAGGGGACTGTCTTTACGCACAAGAGGAATTACCCAGGTAGCTGCGTACCCAGTCAGGTATGATAACAAGAAAGCCACTCTGGATTAGGCATCAGAAAAAGTGTGTGGTCGGCAGGTAAAATGTAATTGTACGTGAACCAGGAAAGATTGCGCTTTCAAGGGATCGCCTGAGAAACGTTCTGGAGGGGCTAGGGGAATGGCCGAAGGGATGTTGAGGGAAATGTTCGTAGGAGGATTACCTCCAGAAGCCTGAGCAGAAGGACCAGGCCAAGGCACACCTAAGGGATTTTGTTCTTTCTTCTCTACCTTTTCCTGTAACTGACTCACTCTCTCAGCTAGGCTGGCTGCTATATCTTTTGATGACACTACCTCTGCTTGGAGCTGTGTGATAACCTTGACTAGCTTGTCCAATGTGGCCATGCTGACAACACACGCAAACCAGGAGGATAATTAATTTGTGGGCTCACTATTCTGTCAGGGAGACCAGATCCTTGGGGTCTGCGCACGTTCCCAACATGTCCACCACTAGACAGCTCCAAGACTCTGATAGATAAATCACAGAGACTGAGAGAGTCTAAGCGGGGGAAAAGGAGGATGGGAACAGCTGGGAAGGAGGCCTGTAGGAAACAAAAGGTTAAAACACACAATATCAAGAATATATTACATTGACATTTACTAGACTATGATTCTAAGCATTGTCATACTGTAACCATGGATAACTTAAGAAAGGACTAATAACTAGGCCTCAAGGCGTCTGGGTACCTGAGAAGGAATCAAGAATGATTAATACAACTTCTCAATGAATCTTTTCATGAAATGTTACACATTGACTAGGAATATAAGAACCTTCTAGAATTATGTTTTCAAAATCAAACATGGTCTGTTTGCATGAGGACAAAAATAATCTGAACGTTTCCTGGAACACAATAGGAATTGTATTAAGGACTTATTATGCACATATAATATAACATCTAGAATTTTAACACTTAGGGGGTGATTCTAACCCTGGCGGTCGGTGATAAAGCGGCGGCCAACCTGCCAACAGGCCGGCGGTCCAAAAAATGGAATTCTGACCCTGGCGGGAACCGCCAACACAGCCCGCCACTTTAACACTCCGACCGCCACGGCGGTACAAACAAACAGCGCGGCGGTCACCGCCAACAGACAGGCGGCAGACAATGTACCGCCCACACTATCACAACTCACCAATCCGCCACCTTTTCCGGAGCGGGAGCACCGCCGATAAAAACACGGCGGAAACAGACTACGAACGGGAAAAAGCGCACCTCTACGCACTCCACGAGGAAGGAGGACAGCATGGAACCCGAATTAAACATCCTACCTGCTCTCGTCTACCTGCTCATCTACCACGAGTACGAACGCATCTACCACGAGTACGAACGCCGGCGCAGACGACAACGGTGAGTACTGCACCTACGACACAGGGGAGGGGGGAGGACGAAAGGTTACGGCACACACATATGCAACACCCACCCCCCCCCAAACTATGTACACACCAATGCAGAGCAACAAGTCACAGTGACACAACCCAAACCCCCGTGAAAAAAGCAAGGACATAATTAAATTGTGAATCGAAATTTATGGAAATAAAAAGCCACTGATAAGTCATGGTCAAATAGCAATAACAATTTAAAAAAATCAATTCAATATTTAGTGCATACGATAAACCGAGGCAATTAGTCCTGCACATCTAACGAAATTCCAAGTGTCCGTGGGCCAAAGTGTATCAACACAAGGGCAAAGCCCACACAAGAGACCTGAGTCCTTTGGAGAGAACACTGCAGGGGCATCTGATGACAAAACTACAGGCACCTCAGGGGGAAGGGAAGGGGGGGGGCACCACAGCCACATGAGTCCACGACGCCAGATCCAGGAAGGGGCCACCATGCCCACTGTGCCATCCTGGGGAGTGCGAAGCCACAGTCTCTCAAGTCTCTACAGTGGGTGGCTTGCCCACTGTACCATCCTGGGGAGTGCAAAGCCACAGTCTCTCAAGTCTCTACAGTGGGTGGCTTGCCCACTGTGCCATCCTGGGGAGTGCAAAGCCACAGTCCATCAGGTGGATAACAGTCTCCACCGGTCAAGGAGGAGGCATGGTGGGCACAGTGAACCGTGAACAGTAGCTCGAGACAGATCTGGCACTGTCATTGTGCCAGTGGTGCTTGAGACGGCGGGGCCCAGCGGAGCGGTGCTTGAGACGGCGGGGCCCAGCGGAGCGGTGCTTGACAGGAAGGGCCCAGCGGAGCGGTGCCTGAGACGGCGGGGCCCAGCGGAGCGGTGCTTGACAGGAAGGGCCCAGCGGAGCAGTGCTTGACAGGAAGGGCCCAGCGGAGCGGTGCTTGAGATGGCGGGGCCCAGCTGAGCGGTGCCTGAGACGGCGGGGCCCAGCGGAGCGGTGCTTGACAGGAAGGGTCCAGTGGAGCGGTGCTTGAGACGGCGGGGCCCAGCGGAGCGGTGCTTGACAGGAAGGGCCCAGCGGAGCGGTGCCTGAGACGGCGGGGCCCAGCGGAGCGGTGCTTGACAGGAAGGGCCCAGCGGAGCGGTGCTTGACAGGAAGGGCCCAGCGGAGCGGTGCTTGAGATGGCGGGGCCCAGCGGAGCGGTGCCTGAGACGGCGGGGCCCAGCGGAGCGGTGCTTGACAGGAAGGGCCCAGTGGAGCGGTGCTTGAGACGGCGGTGCCCAGCGGAGCGGTGCTTGACAGGAAGGGCCCAGCGGAGCGGTGCCTGAGACGGCAGGGCCCAGCGGAGCGGTGCTTGACAGGAAGGGCCCAGCGGAGCGGTGCTTGACAGGAAGGGCCCAGCGGAGCGGTGCTTAACAGGAAGGGCCCAGCGGAGCGGTGCCTGAGACGGCGGGGCCCAGCGGAGCGGTGCTTGACAGGAAGGGCCCAGCGGAGCGGTGCTTGACAGGAAGTGCCCAGTGGAGCGGTGCTTGAGACGGCGGGGCCCAGCGGAGCGGTGCTTGACAGGAAGGGCCCAGCGGAGCGGTGCTTGAGACGGCGGGGCCCAGCGGAGCGGTGCTTGAGACGGCGGGGCCCTGTTCAGCGGTGCTCTTCTGCACGGCAGGGCCCTGTTCAGCGGTGCTCTTCTGCACGGCGGGGCCCTGTTCAGCGGTGCTCTTCTGCACGGCGGGGCCCTGTTCAGCGGTGCTCTTCTGCACGGCGGGGCCCTGTTCAGCGGTGCTCTTCTGCACGGCGGGGCCCAGTTCAGCGGTGCTCTTCTGCACGGCGGGGCCCTGTTCAGCGGTGCTCTTCTGCACGGCGGGGCCCTGTTCAGCGGTGCTCTTCTGCACGGCGGGGCCCGGTTCAGCGGTGCTCTTCTGCACGGCGGGGCCCTGTTCAGCGGTGCTCTTCTGCATGGCGGGGCCCTGTTCAGCGGTGCTCTTCTGCACGGCGGGGCCCTGTTCAGCGGTGCTCTTCTGCACGCGGGGCCCTGTTCAGCGGTGCTCTTCTGCACGGCGGGGCCCGGTTCAGCGGTGCTCTTCTGCACGGCGGGGCCCTGTTCAGCGGTGCTCTTCTGCGTGGCGGGGCCCTGTTCAGCGGTGCTCTTCTGCACGGCGGGGCCCTGTTCAGCGGTGCTCTTCTGCACGGCGGGGCCCTGTTCAGCGGTGCTCTTCTGTGCGGCGGGGCCCTGTTCAGCGGTGCTTGTCCAGTAATTCAAGGGAGCCAGACCTGGCCTGGACTCCCTGCTCAGTCGCCCTCCGACCGTGCAGTCGCAGGACCCTTCGGTGACGGAGTCCTGGGCCCTTTGGTGTCCTTCCTTACAGCCGGGATGGGGCTTGTGGGGCCCTCCTGCTCCGCACTCCTGCTGGCTGACTTCTCCGCCCTGCTGCCCTTTCGCTCCTTAGAAGAGGCTCTCTGGCCCTTGCCTCCCCTGGATGTTGTGGCAGGTGAAGTGGCCGAACTCTGGTCCTTGGGGGCAGCCGTGTCAGTCCTCTCACGGTGGCCCTTGAGTTTCCGGGTCCTCTTGCCTGGGGGGGGGCTGGCTGTCCCCTTGCTGCTGATAGAAGTGTCACTGCTGCCAAAGGGTGGACTCCAGAACCCATGCACCACAGTGACACTCGAAGCTGGGCTGGTGGTGGCTGAGGTGCTCTTGGGACTCTTAGCAGATGGAGGGGGTGGGTCAGGGGAGGGAAAGAGGTTAAGATTGGAGAGGTAAACTTTTTTAGGACCAAGGTAAAGGGTGGGAGTAGTGGTGATGGGAGTGGAGGAAGAGGATGTGGTTGTAGGAGAGTCAGGTGTGCTGTCTTTGGGTGCAGGTGAATGTGACGTAGGCTGTCGTGAGGTGGATGGCTGTTGGGTGGGTGGCTGCCTGCGTTTGTGTGTCTTGGAAGAGGGGGTGACAGACACAGTGGGAGAGGACACAGGGGACGTGTAAATGGCAGTGGGGGTGGTGACTGCACGTGTGCGGACTGTACTGGAGGGTGTGCTGGTGATGGAAGCACTGGCTGATGGTGGTGTGCATGCAGGTGTGAGTGTAGACGTCACAGGGAGGGAGGAGGGAGACGAGGAGGAGGGGGACACAGAGGTGGTAGTGACTGTTGGCATGTCTGCATCTGGATGTTGCTTGGGTGAGTGTTTGTGGGATCTGTGGTGCTTGTGTCTGGATGAGCTGACCTTGGGTGTTGACGTGTGTGCAGGCTGGTCTGATGGTGTGGATGGGATAGGCAGAGGAACAGGAGACAGAGACAGGCTGGAGGCAGTTAGAAGAGGGAGGCTGGAAACAGGGACAATGGCTGCCGTCAGTGCTGAGGCCAGAGCATTGAACGATCGTTGATGGGCAGCCTGACCCGAATGAATGCCCTCCAGGTAGGCATTGCTCCGATGCACCTCCCTTTCTACCCCCTGGATGGCATTCAAAAGGGTAGTCTGCCCAACAATGATGGTCTGAAGGAGGTCAATGACCTCCTCACTGAGGGCAGCAGGGGTGACAGGGGCAGGGCCTGAGGTGCCTGGGGCGAAGGAGATGCCCGCCTTCTTGGGCGAGCGGGCACGGAGCGTAGGCTGAGGGGCTGCTGGGAGGGCGGGGCTGGTGCGCTGGGTGGCGGCTGTACCTGTAGAGGCGGGGGGCCCGGATGTTGCCGCCACCGCTGGGGAGCTCCCATCCGAGGACGTGTCGGTGTCGCTGGTGTCACCACCGGTCCCCGTTGTGGTGCTCCCCTCGCCCTCCGGATCACTGGTGCCCTCGGTGTCTGTACCACTGCCCACTGGGGCCTTGTGACTTGCAGCTCCCTCGTGCTCCGATGCCAAATCTCCTCCGCCTGATGATGCTAATGCACACATGCACAAGATGATCAAGAAAAAGGGTGGGGGAGAAATAATAAAACAGGTTGAGTGCATGCAATGTCAACACCGTTGGCGGAGAGGACAGACACAGGGGCCTCATGCACTACGCTGTGCAATCGGGGTATACTACTCAGTACTTGTGACCAGGCCTACAGGTCTATGCACAACAAATACACACATGGATGATGCAGGACCATGGATAGCTGTACTTGGCACCCTACAGAGGTGGGGGGCGGGGGCACACGGCCATGCCTAAAGGAGAGGACTACACTACAGAAAACGCCCTTGCCTAATGTCACCCACAACCCTCCTCCCCCACCCAGACGCCTCCACTGCGCAGAAAGATAGCAGAATGTGCTGATACTCACCCCCTTGTGTCTGCTGTGATGTCCTCAAGCGCCCATCCAAATCAGGGTAGGCCACCGCCAGGATCCGGGACATCAGGGGGGTCAGGGTACGACTGGCACCCCTCCTAGGTTGGGAGGCCATCCCCAGCAGTGACTCGGCGGTCTTCCTGGTCCCGCGGCGGATGTCCTCCCACCTCTTGCGGCAGTGGGTGCCCCGTCTGACGTGGACCCCCAGGGCCCGGACTTCCTTGGCGATGGCACGCCAAATGTCGACTTTCTGATGGGCGCTGACCTATTTGACATGTACAGGGTGGGAAAGGAAAATTCATCATTTATCTGCATGTTAGATGTGATTGCCCCCCCCTCCCCAAATTTGCCATGTGGCACATGCTCTCATCTGTCGTGCGTTGCACTCCTCATTCTCTCCCCACCCCACCATCATACATCCACCCCACTCAACACAGGCATAGCCCATTCCATGTGCACCCAGTGTACTTACCTGTTGGTCTGGAGGAGCGTAGAGTAACGCATACTGGGGGAGGACCCCATCCACTAGTTTCTCCAACTCTTCAGACGTGAAGGCAGGGGCCCTTTCCCCAGTCGCAGCAGCCATTGTATCTTCCAGACCGAGGTCACAGCAGCACTTGCAGTATAGGTCCTCTCCTGTGGATGATCAGGTCTCGAGTGATTAAGCAGATAGAAAATGGCGGTCACGACCGCGGCGGTGCGTACCGCGGCGGTGCGTACCGCGACCGCCGGCGCACCTCGTCATTGGCTCCAGAAACCCATAGGCTTCAATGTTAACCAATGCGGCTTCGTATAGCGGTCTTCGACCGCCTACCGCCACGGTGTGCCACGCCAGCGCATTGACCTCACATCCCATTGTCCCACTTCACAGGTCAGGCAGCCGCCATTTCAAGGGCCCACATGGCATAATTTGTACTTCGTCACACAGGCCTAGGCCTTGCATTGCCACACATACACGCCTTTCAATACATAGATAATCGTGTGCTATGCATGCTGTGGTGAACGTACCTGTGATTTGCTTGACTCTGTGCTCCATGTTGTCCTTCCTAGGCACCGTCCGCTGGGACTTGCGAGGAGAAGGATGAATCCTCGCGTGTACCGACCGCTGGTGGACCTGTCGACAATGGAAGAACGCCATATCATACTACGATACCGACTTGACCGAGCCACTATACATGAACTGTGTGCCCAGCTGGAGCCAGCCCTGATGTCCCCCATCCGCCAACCCACAGGAATTCCCCCTCTAGTGCAGGTTCTGTCAGTCCTCCATTTTTTGGCAAGTGGCTCATTCCAGACAACAGTGGCCATGTCATCTGGAATGTCTCAGCCTATGTTTTCAAAAATTTTGTCTAGAGTGTTATCTGCCCTGACGAAACACATGCGGAGCTACATTGTATTCCCTGAGGAGGTTGATTTGGCCACTGTGAAGGGTGATTTTTATGCCCTTGGACATATCCCCAACATAATTGGTGCCATTGATGGGACCCATGTGGCTTTAGTACCCCCAAAAGACGATGAGCAGGTGTACAGAAACAGGAAAAGTTACCATTCTATGAACGTCCAGGTGGTCTGTTTGGCTGACCAGTACATCTCCCATGTGAATGCCAAGTTCCCTGGGTCAGTGCATGACGCGTAAGTGATGCGTAATAGCAGCATCCCTTATGTGATGGAACAGCTACAGAGACAACGTGTGTGGCTAATTGGTGACTCTGGTTACCCCAACCTGCCTTGGCTATTGACCCCAGTGAGGAATCCCTGGACTAGGGCAGAGGAACGGTGCAATGCGGCCCATGGGCGAACTAGGAGGATCATAGAAAGAACCTTTGGTCTCCTGAAGGCCAGGTTTAGGTGCCTGCATATGACAGGGGGATCCCTGATGTACTCACCAAAGAAGGTGTGCCAGATCATCGTGGCCTGCTGTATGCTTCACAATCTGGCATTGCGACGTCAGGTGCCTTTCCTGCAGGAGGATGGTCCAGATGGTGGTGTTGAAGCAGCTGTGCAGCCTGCGGAGAGTGAAGAGGAGGAAGACGAAGAGGACGACACAGACAACAGGGACAGAGTTATCCAACAGTATTTTCAGTAGCACACAGGTAAGAATCACCCACGCCATTTAACATTTACTGAAAGCCCCCTGCATCTTTACTTTGTGTATTTCCCCCCAGTTCTTTTAAACTGATGTTTGATTTTCCCTTCCCTTTTCAGTGCTGTATGACCCACTGCGTGACTTCTGCTTGGTTAGCCCATGGACTAATGCTTATTGACATCGGTATGTTGTCATCACAAAAATAACTGAACATTATTGATCAGTAATGTGTTATACATTTGTAAATAATACAGGCTGACTCCTGAATGATTTCAGTGCAATGAGTGATTTATTTTTAGTGCTAGATATTGGTACATGATATTAAAACGGTGATGGGTGAGGGTGGAGTTATGTCCATGGCAGAGTCCAGTTCTCAGTTTCACAGGTGCATTTTCCATATGCCTGTGGAAGGATGGAGCAGGGGCAGTTCAAGGTTGGACAGGGTGACAATGTGGGACAGTGGGATGACATCAGGGGGTATCTTATGCTGGCGGGGGTCTTGGCATCCTACTCTGTCTTCCTGTGAGATCTCAGGTTCCTCTTGCGGGGTGGTTGTTCTTCAGCAGGAGGTGGGGTTCTTGTGGCCCGTCGTTCTGTGGGGGCCTCCTGACCACTAGCGCCGGTGGAGGTGGTAGGCTGTTCCTGGCTAGTGACAGGGGCCCTTTGTGGTGCCACATGGTCCCGCAATGTGTTTTCTATCCGGTTGAGGGCCTGGACTATGGTCCCCATAGCGGTAGCGATGTTCCTGAGTTCATTGCTGAACCCCATGTACCGTTCCTCCTGCTGTGCCTGGATCTCGGTGAACCTGGCCAGTACCATCGCCATCGTCTCCTGGGAGTGATGGTATGCTCCCATGATGGTGGTGAGGGCCTCTTGGAGAGTCGGTTCCCTGGGCCTGTCCTCCCCCCCTGTCGCACAGCAGCCCTCCCAGTTGCCCTGTTTCCCCGGGCCTCTGTCCCCTGGACGGTGTGCCCACTACCACTGCCCCCAGGTCCCTGTTGTTGTTGGGGTGTTGGGTCAGCCTGGGTGCCCTGTAGTGGCGGACACACCGCTGCTTGACACGTCCTGGAGACAGAGGCATGGGCCCGCTGGGTGGGAGCTGTGCTGGTGTTCCCAGAGGGGGTTGGGTCTGCTGTGGCCTGTGTCTGTGTGTGGGAAACCGACTGTCCAGAGGTCCCCGATGGTCCGGGCTGGTCATCAGGTTCTAGGTCGACAGAGCTGCTGTCCTCGCTGGGGGCCTGTTCTGGGGGTGTGATGGACAAATCTGGACCCTCCGTGGCGGTGTGTTGGCGTTCGGGCCCTGCAGGGGTAAAGGAGTATGGTTATTGTTTCTGTGTGTGCCATGGCGTGCATTTTGAGTGCCCTTGTCCCCCAGTGCTGGCATTCCCTTGTGGGAGGTGTTGTGAGGGTGGTGGGGGGGGGGGGTGTATGGGTATGTGCAATGGTCATGCTTTGGTGGTGGCTGTCTATAGTTTATGTTGGCATTCAGGGGTTGGTGTTGTTTAGGGTGGGTTGTGCTGGTGAGACATTGGCAGGGAGGTTGTGTGATGGGGGTTGAGATTGGGGGTGGGGGGGTGGGTTGGCATGCTGGTGGTTGGGGGGGTGAAGTAGTTGAGATTCGACTTACCAGAGTCCATTCCTCCGTGTACTCCAGCGAGGCCATCAGGATGCAGGATGTTTACTACCTCTTGCTCCCATGCTGTGAATTGGGGTGGAGTGGGTGGGGGTCTGCCGCCAGTCTTCTGCACAGCGATGTTGTGTCTTGACACCATCGACCGCACCTTCCCCAGTAGGTCGTTCCATCGCTTTCGGATATCTTCCCGATTTCTGGGATGCTGTCCCACAGCGTTGACCCTGTCTACGATCCTTTGCCATAGCTCAGCCTTCCTTGCTATAGTGTTGTGCTGCACCTGTGTGCCGAACAGCTGGGGCTCAACCCTTATAATTTCCTCCACCATGACCCTGAGTTTTTGGTCCGAGAACCTGGGGTGTCTTTGGGGTGCCATGGGGTGGTGTGGATGAGGTGTGGGGTGGTGTTTGTGGTGATGTGTGTGGTGATGTGTGGTGATGTGTGCGTAAATGTGGTGTGGGTGATGAAGTTGGGTTCCTGTGTGTGTTGGGGTTTTCGATTGCTGTGCTCGCTCTCTCTATCTCTATCGCCTTCTCTCCGATTTCCAACTAGTGGGGGTTTGTGGGTGATGTGGGTGTGTGTTTTATAGTTGATTGGATGTGTGGGAGTGTTGTTTGTATGTGTCTCAGGTGTGTGTAGTTCAAATTGTCCAATGTGGCTGTGTTTTGGAGCTGTGTGTGTATTTTGAGCGCAGCGGTGTGTACCGCCAATGGAATACCGCGGTTGAAAGACCGCCACGTGGATTTGTGGGTCAGAATGGCATGGGCGTGTTTGTGTTGGCGTGACGGTGGAGGTTTGGTCATCTCCAGTTTTCCGCGGCCCGCTGATGAGGCGGCCTTCCTTGGATGTCGGGGTTTTGGCAGTTTCACAGTTGGTGGTCAGAATGACTGTGGCGGTTTACCACGGCCGCGGCGGTAGTATGGCGGACTTCTGACCGGCGGTAAGGGCCTTTTACCGCCGAGGTCAGAATGACCCCCTTAGTTTTAAATGCAGAAAAATGAATCGCGCACACTTGCTGAATTCAACAAGAATATGCAAATGCCATGAACTGATCGTGCACACTGCAAGCGATCTAAAATTTCAAGTTTTAAATGCGGGAATGAATAGCGCGTCTTGCCGATTCGAATGCCACCATGTAAATGCCAAGAAATGGTCGTGCACAATGATTATCAAAGTTTTAATTGCAAGGAATGAATCGCGCGTCTTGCTGATTCGAATGTCACCATGTAAATGCCAAGAAATGGTTGCGCACAATAATTATCAAGAGTTAAATGTACGGAATGAATCGCGCGTCTTGCCGATTCGAGTGTCACCATGTAAATGCCAAGAAATGCTTGCGCACAATGAGTATCAAGAGTCAAATGCAAGGAAATGAATCGTGCATCTTGCCGATTCGAATGCTACCATGTAAATGCCATGAAATGCTTGCGCACAATGCGTATCAAGAGTTAAATGCAAGGAAATGAATCGCGCGTCTTGCCAATTCGAATGCTACCATGTAAATGCCAAGAAATGGTAGCGCACAATGAGTGTCAAGATTTAAACACAAGAAATTAATTGCACGTCTTGCCGATTCGAATGCCACCATGTAACTGCCAAGAAATGGTAGTGCACAATGAGTATCAAGAGTTAAACACAAGGAACGACTTGCGCGTCTTGCCGATTCGAATGCCACCATGTAACTGCCAAGAAATGGTAGCGCACAATGAGTATCAAGAGTTAAACACAAGGAACGAATTGCGTGTCTTGCTGATTTGAATGCCACCATGTAACTGCCAAGAAATGCTTGCGCACAATGCTTATCAAGAGTTAAATGCAAGAAAATGAATCGAGCTTCTTGCCGATTGGAATGCTACCATGTAAATGCCAAGAAATGGTATCGCACAATGAGTGCCAAGAGTTAAACACAAGAAATGAATCACACGTCTTGCCGATTCGAATGCCACCATGTAACTGCAAAGAAATGGTAGCGCACAATGAGTATCAAGAGTTAAACACATGGAACGAATCACGCGTCTTACCGATTCGAATGGCACCATGTAACTGCCAAGAAATGGTAGCGCACAATGAGTATCAAGAGTTAAACACAAGGAACGAATCACGCGTCTTACCGATTCGAATGCCACCATGGAACTGGCAAGAATTGGTAGCGCACAATGAGTATCAAGAGGTAAACACAAGGAACGAATCGAGCGCCTTGCCGATTCGAATATCAACATGTAAATGCCAGAAACCAAGAGCACATTCACAGGCACAAGGAAAAATCTCCCAATATGAAAATTAGGCCCAAGAACTCGAATGCCTTTGAAAACGGGATCGGGGGCCCAGCCCGACCTCCGTCTTACCGCCCTGATCAAGGATCACTAATACAATGAAGGACAAGGCCTGGAAGATCAAAGGTAGGCCTCTGGAACAGGAGCTCAGAAAATTGCTGCTGCTCTGCACCGGGACCTCTGAATAGTGAGCACGTGGGCTGGGCTGGCTCCCTTATATAGAGTCTGGCCCAGCCCACAAACCACACCCAGTCATGCTGCAGAGAAAGCATCTAGAAGGCGCTGGAAAGGGACAACACCCTGACACACTCTGAAAGCCTGCAGCAATACATTGCAAATAAATACTATTTACAAGCACCTTGAATATAAGTCTTCAGGATTAAACCCTGCAATGCAAAAGGTTAAACAACAGCATAGCAACATAATGCATGGATTACGTTATTTCATAAGTGTTGGATTTTTGCATTCCAGTCGCCCGTAGAACATGCACTGCCCTGATGTTGACAGTCTAGTTTTATATACAGCACTTTGCAGCATTCTCAATTGCTCCATATGTTTCTATGTGTGTGCTGAGGATTATAGTATAAGGTTGAATAATGGTAAAATAGTGGATCAAGGATTATTGCATATTTCTAGTGAAGATAGCCTATTCTACATTTGTGCATGGGTCTCTCATTTAAACATCCAGGCAGTTAGATGGGCTGTATGATTTGGTACATTCACCAACTTGCTTCCTCCCAGTCCATACTTTTCACCTCATAAAGGTGGTTATTTTGATATGGGCAGTGATTGTTAAAGTGGCGCTAATACCGCCAACAGGCTGGCGGTAATGACCGCCAAATTATGACCATGGCTGTGATACCTCACATAGACAGCCAATGTACCACACCAACCGCCATGGCGTTAACACCACTGACCACGGTGGTAGCAGTCAACAGCCAGGCGGAAGTCAAGGTACCGCCCATCATATTATGACATAGCAAACCACCACAATTTCTGGGGCGGTACCAATGCCATCAAAAGCCTGGCGGAAACACTGCACAGAAGATGAAAGACTCACCTTGAGGGACCCAGAGAAGACCGCAGCCGCCATAGAACCAGAACTTCAAGTCTTCACGATGCTCTTCTATGCCATGGTCCTCCTGGAACACCAACGCCGACGAAGACAACAATGGTGAATACAGCCGCCTAGCACACAACTGAGGGAGGGAGGAAAAGGAGAGTGACACACACATGCACAACACACACCATTCACACACACCATACACACAACCAGCTGCAGAGTAAAACCAATGTCACAGGACCCACTTCTAATGAAAACAAGGACTACATTGAGATTTACCTGATACTGTAATTTGATGCCAACAACCACCATATTATCCATGCGATAAAAAATACAGGCGTCAATGTCCAAAAAGGGCCAATGGCCAGTCCAAAGTACAAGAGGCCCATATGGCCACAGGGCACAGTCCAAGCCTCAACTTGATTCCTGACATTATCCGGACTCCACTGTGCAGGGGCATCATGTTGGAAATAGGCAGGCACCTCAGGAGGAAGGGGGGTTGGTGTGGGGGGCACCTCAGATGAAGTGGGTAACATGCCCACTGGTTCTGGAGTAGGCTACTTGCCCAATTGTCCCTGGTGGGGAGTGTAAGACCACAGTCTCTGAACAGGGAAACATGCCCACTGGTTCTGGAGGGGGCTCCTTTACCAATTGTCCATGGTGCATGGCATACATGCCCTCTTCTGGAGGTGAGGGCTGCTGTGCCTCTGCTTTCACCACCCAAGTCCTCCCTTTCTGAGGTGGAGTTGTGCTCACAGTAGGAGTGGCAGTCGTCACACTCTGGGGCCCCTTTGTGCCAGCAGCTGTTGATTTGATGAGAGCAGTGGCAGACTGTTTGGCTGAGGTGCTGTGCTGGGACGTTGGGACCCTGCTCTTACAGGCAGGATGGGGGGTGGAGGGGTGGGTACAGGTCAAGATAAGCAAGGAAAACCTTCTAAGGGACGTTGGGATGTGGAGGAGGGATGGGAGTGGAGGTTGAAGGAATGGTTGTCGAAGGTGTACGCCTGCTGGACTTGGGTAAAGGTGCATAGGCAGTGTGCGTGTGTGAGGTGGATGGCTTTTGTGAGTCTGAGTGCATGCATTTGTGTCTCTTAGGAAGGGGAAGACAGGGTGGGAGAGGACAAAGGGGACACATCGATGGATGTTGTGGAGGTGGCTGCAAGTGAGGTGTGTGTGTTGCTTGACGTGGTAGATGGTGGTGGTGGCTGTTGATGCAGTGCATCCATGTGTGAGTGTGGATGTGACTGTGAGGCAGGAGGGGGAGACAGTTGAGGCAGTGGATGTTGTTGTGTGCAACTGTCTTGCTTGTGTGAGTGTTTGTGGCCTGAAGTGTGCTGCCTGTGTTTGACTGTGCTACTCTTGTCTGATGTTTTGTGTGCATGCTTGTCTGTATGTGTGCATGGGACGGGTTGGGGTTGAGGAGCCTGGGACTGGGAAGTGGTAGTTGGAGGGGGGACGGTAGGAACAGGGACACTGGCTGCCATCAGAGAGGAGGCCAGAGCCTGAAATGATCTCTGTAGGGCCACCAACCCACCGCGGGCCATCAGGGGGTTCAGGTTCCAACGGGCATCCTGCCGTCGTTGGGAGACCAACCCCAGCTGGGCCCCAGCCGTCTTCTGGGTCCAGCGTCTCAGGTTCTCCCACCTTTTCCTACAGTGGGTGCTCCACCTGTTGTAGACCTCCAGGGTCCTCACGTCTTTGGTGATGGCACACCACAATCCCTTATTCTGATGGGCACTGGCCTGCAGAGGTAATACAGACAGGAGGACACCAATAAACATACAATCGAGCCTGTCACACATATGGCCAACAATTACCATTTCCATCTCCATTGGCACACACATCACCCGGAACCCACCATGAATACTACCACCAGACATAGCCCCCCAAATGACATGCTGCTAGCTCACACATCTCCATGCAACCTTGTCACATGCATTGTGCCCATGGTGTACTCACCTGTTGGTCTGGAGGCTCATACAGCTGTCTATACAGGGGTCAGACCCCATCCACAAAGTGCTCTAACTCCTCCGAAGTGAAGGCAGGGGCCCTTTCCCCGGTCACAAGGGCCATGGCAGGATCCACACACAGGTCACAGCAGCACACGCAGTGGAAGTGATGTCCTGTGGAAAGTCAGGAATCAGGTGAGGTTTTAGACAGAAAATGGCAGTGACGTTCGCGGCGGTGTACACTGTCACCGCTGCCGGTGATCCCCATTGGCCACTGTACTCCATAGAAACCCATTTTACCTAATGAGGAATAGCACTACGGTGCAAGACCACCTTCCGCCATGACATCCAATGCTGGCGGAGTTACCTCACTTCCACCTGTCCCTACATACAGGACAGGCGGTCGCCTTTTTATGGTGGTGGACCACATTCAGGAAATTAAGAACTCGGTCATTACTGTGACTTGCACATACATTGCCATTCACATTGTGCCATCACATAAATGCTCTATGTATACTGAGGTGGTGGTTCCATTGTTCAATTTGTGACACCCTACTCACTCTTTTGTCCCTTAGATACCTACCGCTGAGGAGGGATAGGAAAAGGAGACAAGACCACGTGTACAGAACCCTTGTGGACTTGACTACACTGGAGGACAGGCACATAATACTCACCTATAGACTGGACAGAGCCACAATATCAGAGCTGTGTACACAATTGGAGCCTGATCTGAAATCAGCTATCTGTCATCCCACTGGGATACCCCCTCTTGTTCAAGTTCTATCATTGCTCCATTTCCTGGAAACTGGTTCTTTCCAAGTGATAGTGGGCTTGGCAGCAGGAATGTCACAGCCAATGTTCTCAATCGTGCTGGCAAGGGTTTTGTCTGCGTTGGTCAAACACATGTGCAGCTACATCGCTTTCCCCCAGTTGGAAGATTTTAACACTGTGAAGGCAGGATTCTATGCAATGGGAACATATACCAAATATTATTGGGGTGATTGACGGAATACATATTGCGTTTGTCGCCCTCTGGGCCATTGAACAGGTGTTCAGGAATCAGAAGAGTTTCCACTCAGTCAATGTGCAAATGGTGCGCCTGGTGGAACAGTACGTCTCCCACATTGCTGCCAAGTTTCCTGGATCGGTGCATGACGCCTTTGTCATGAGGAATAAGGGCATCCCAAATGTGATGGCACATCTACAGAGGCACAGGGTGTGACTAATATGTGACCCAATGTATGTCAGTGTATGCCTTCAGGAGTTTTCCCCATACCATTGAGTAAGGCTAATGTTTGTCCCTCAATACTTGCAGGTGACTCTGGCTACCCAAACCTATCATGGCTCCTGACCACTGTGTGGAATGCCAGGACAGAGGCTGAGAATCAGTATATTGATGCACATGGGCAGACCAGGCAAATCATAGAACGTACCTTCAGCCTCCTGAAGGCTAGGTTTAGATGCCCCCATCTGACAGGTGGATCCCTGTGCTACTCCCCTGCCAGATAGTAGTAGCATGCTGCATGTTGCACAACCTGGCCCTCAGACCACATGTGCCGTATCTGCAGGAGATTGGAACTGCCCCTGTGGCAGCAGTAGACCCTGAGGACAGTGAGGATGAGGATATGGGCAATAGAACATCAGTTATATGTCAATACTTCCAATGACACACAGGAGACAGTGGAACTGACCATTCCTCAGAATATTTATGCTTTCAGTGTGGCTGTAGCAGGATGGCATTCACGTCCTTTGCATCTTAACTGACTGTCACCTATGCCTTCTCATTTTGCAGATGGTGTTAATACAACTGTGTACTGATGTGATGACTACAGACAGCTACAGGTCATTATTGGTATGCTATCACAGTGTTCAGGTCATTTGTACAAGATGTGATTGTTTCCATAATAGCACATTTTCATCACATAAAACACTATTACTCAAGTTATGCTCAGGGGTGTTTATTGTTGTGAAATTTATAGATGGAAAAGTGTAATGGAATTGGGTGACGGTAGAGGTAAGTCCAGGGTATTGGTCCAGTCTGTTTTTTTGCACAGGTCCAGAGTCCAAGGGGCCATAGGAAGGGGAGCAAAGGGAGTTCAAAGTGGACAAGGTGACAGGGTGGGACACAAGGGGGACATCCAGGAGGGTCTCATTTCCTGGCGGTGGTCTTGGTTTTGGCTAGTGTCTCTGGCCTCTGTCTGGGTAGCAGAGAACATTTGCGGGTTGGTTCACCTTCTGCTGGGGGAGGAGTGCTGGTGGCCTGTGGGTCCTGTGGCAGAGCCTCATGTCCACTAGTTGCCGCAGATGTGTTGGGCTGTTCAGTTGACTGGCTAGTGGAAGGGGCCCACTGGTGTGCTGTCCATTGTTGGCCATATCAACCAGCACCCCTGCTATGGAGACCATGGTGGTGTTGAGGACCTGCAAATCTTCCCTGATCTCCTGATGGTGTACCTCCTGCAGCCGCTTGTTCTCCTGCATGTTGTTAAGGATCTGGCCCATCTTGTCCTGTGATTGTTGCTAAGCCCCCAGGACATTAGTGAGTGTCCCCTGGAGAGTCAGTTCCCTGGGCCTGTCCTCCCCCTGGCACACAGCTGTCTTCTGTGCGTCCCTGTCCCCCTGTGCCTGTGTCCCCTGAACAGTGTGCCCACTGCCACTCACCCCAAGACCCTGATTGTCTTGGCTGTGAGGTGTGGACTGGGGTCCCTGTACAGGTTGGCACACTGCTGATTGACATGTCCTGGGGAAAGAGGTGTGAGGACGTTGGGTGGATGCTGTGGTTGCTGGATACTGAAGAGGGAAAGCTTTGTGGTGGACTGGGAGTGGGCTGGGATGGCCGACTGACCAGTGGTCCCTGATGGGCCAGGTAGTTCATCCAGATCCAGAAGTCCAGAGTTACTGTCATCAGTGGGGGAATCTTCTGTTGGGAGACTGGATAGTCGTGGCACCTCCTCGCTGCTGGGATTGGCCGTGACACCTGTGGGGATGTAAGTGATGTATTATGCTTCATGTTTGTGACATATTCTACATCCCTAGCTTCCCCTATATCTTTGCTGTTGCCCTGCCACCTTTGTTTGTGTATGGTGATGTATTGTGGGATTGTTAGTTCTCCATGCTGTGCATACTTTTGTGATGGGTGTACATACAGGACTGGGAGGGCTGTACATGCATTGATATGGCATGCAGGGCTTGGCAGTGGGATTAGTTACATGTGTAGGTGCAGTCTGTGGGATGGATTGGAGTGATGGGAGTCAGAATGAGGGGGTGCGATGGCATGCATGTATGGGTGGGTGATAAGTAGCAAATATCAACTCACCAGTGTCCAGTCCTCCGGCTACTCCAGTGAGTTCCTCAGGATGCAGGATTGCGAAGACTTTTTCCTCCCTTGCTGTCAGCTGTGGGGGAAGAAGGGAGTTCACTGCCAGTTCTCTGGATGGTGAGCTGGTGCTGTGCTGCACGACACGTACCTTCCCCTGTAGGTCATTCCACCTCTTCCTGATGTTGTCCCTTGTTCTTGGATGCTGTCCCTTGGTGTTCACCCTGTCCACGATTAGCCGCCATAGCTCCATCTTCCTGGCAATGGATATTTGCTGTACCTGTGCTCCAAACAGCTGTTGCTCTACCCTGACTATTTCTTCCACCATGACCTGCAACTTCTCATCTGTGACACGGAGGTGCCTTAGCGGGGACATGGGTGTTGCGTGGTTTGTGTTGAGCAGAGGGTGTTGAGTAAAGTTTTGGGGTGTGGGATGTGGCTAGCTATTGCAGTCTTTTTGTGTTGCCAAAGGGTTGTGGGTAATGTGGGTGTGTGGGTGTGTGTATCAGTGTCAGGTGTGTGATTTTCGTTTTGTCCAACTTTGTGTTGTTTTGTATTTGGGTGGCCATTCTGACCGCGCCTTTGTGTACCACCAATGGTTTACCGCCGTTGAATGTCCACCGTGGTGATTCGTGGGTCATAATGTGGTGGGCGTAGTTTTGCTGGAGTAATGGTATGGGTGTTTGTACCATCACTTTAACACTTAGGGGGTCATTACAACATTGGCGGTAAAAGCCGCTTACCGCCGCGCAGAAGACCGCCAGTACAACGTCGCAGCAGCAGAATTCCGCCGCAGCTATTATGACACACATCTCGGAATCCGCCGAAATTCAGACACCCACACAAGTCCGCCACACCAAAGGCCAGTGTTAAACTGGCGAAAACAATTCCTCCACCGTCACGCCAACAGAAACACGCCCATGATATTATGACCCACGAATCCACGCGGCGGTCTTTCAACCGCGGTATTCCATTGGCGGTACACACCGCTGCGCTCAAAATACACACACATCATCTCCAAAACACCGCCACATTGGACAATTCCAAATACACACACCTGATACACATACAAACACCACTCCCACACACCCAAAACAAAATAAAACACACACCCACATCACCCACAAACCCCTACGACCCAAAATCAGAGATGAAGGTGACAGAGAGAGAGCACAGCAATTGAGAACCCCACCACACAGAGGCACACAACACCATCACCCATACAATATTCCACGCACAAAACACCACACACCACTACACATCACCACACACATCAACACTTACACCACCCCACACATCACCCACACCACCCCATGTTACGCCAAAGACACCCCAGGTTTTCCGAGGAGGAGCTCAGGGTCATGGTGGAGGAAATCCTATGGGTAGAGCCACAGCTATTTGGCTCACAGGTGCAGCACACCTCCATAGCCAGGAAGATGGAGCTATGGCGCAGAATCGTGGACAGGGTCAACGCTGTGGGACAGCATCCAAGAAATCGAGAGGACATCAGGAAGAGGTGGAATGACCTACGGGGGAAGGTCGTTCCGTGGTCTCCAGGCACAACATCGCGGTACAGCGGACTGGCGGCGGACCCCCACCTCCTCCCCCACAACTAACAACATGGGAGGAGCAAGTCTTGACCATCATGCATCGTGAGGGCCTCGGAGGAGTCGGTGGAGGAATGGACACTGGTAAGTCAAATCTTAACTATCATATCCCCCACCCTACCTGCATGCTATCACACCCCCCCACCGTCACCCCCCCCACCCTCACCCCCTCCCCTATCACTCCAACTCCTCACTAATGTACAAATAACACATACCACCCATCCCAACCCCAAGCCCTGCATGACACAACAAAGCATGGACACCCATCACTAAAGCATGCCCACTGCACATACCCATAACACCCCCTAACCATCATCACACAAGGCCCCACACAGGAATGCTACCACTGGGGTACACGCTCACCCACCCATTGCACACCATGGCACACACACATGCAATAATCATGCTCTTATGTCCCTGCAGGAGACTACGGAACGTCACCACACAGGAGGATCAAGACATCTCCACTCCACCCACAGAAGAGGCCCACAGTGATGACAGCAGCTCTGCCCTACTGGATCCTGATGACCAGCCCGGACCATCGTGGGCCTCGGGATAGTCGGTTCCCCTTGCACAGGCACAGCCCAACACTGACCTTCCACCCTCTGGTAACACCAGCACAGCACCCACCCAGCGGGCCCATACCTGCGTACCCAGGACACATCAATCAGCGGTGTGTCCAACACTACAGGGAACCCAGGATAACCCACCACCCCAACAAGAACAGGGACCTGGGGCAGTGGTAATGGGCACACGGTCCAGGGGACGGAGGCACAGGAACACAGGGGAACTGGGAGGGCTGCTGTGCGACAGGGGGCGGACAGGCCAAGGGAACCCACCCTCCACGAGGCCCTCTCCTCCATCATGGGAGCATACCACCACTCCCAGGAGACGATGGCTACGGTCCTGGCCAAGTTTCAGGAGACCCAGCGCCTGCAGGATGAACAGTATTTGGGGTTCAGGGAGGAGCTCAGAACCATCAGCTCCGCCCTGGGCACCATCGTAGGGGTGCTGAAGGACATACAAAAGACCATGAGGGACACCGTGGCACTCCAAGGGGCCCCTGACACTAGCATGGACGATGAACTGCCCACCACCTCTGCCGGCGCTAGTGGACAGGAGGCACCACCACAGGACCACTACACCAGCACCCCACCCCCTGCAGATGGAGAACCACCCCGCAAGCGGTCCCTGAGATCCAGGAATAGGACAGAGCAAGATGGCAAGACCCCCGCCAGGAAATGAGACCACCCTGATTGTCCTCCCACTGTCCCACTTTGTTACCCTGTCCATACTGAAACTGCCCCAGCTCCACTTCCTATGCCCATATGGGCAGTGCACCTGTGTGACCAATAGACTGGACTCTGCCATGGACATTCCTCCACCGTCCCCCATCACCATTTTACAACCCCCCCTCCATTTTTTAGCACTTAAATAAACACCCTTGAAGCACAAAACAATCTGGAGTCAGTCTGTGATTTGGTAAATTTGTATTATCAATGACAGTGTCAAAATGCGTTTTCAACTGTAAAGCCAACATACCGATGTCACACATCACAAGTCCATGAAGGATGCAAGCAGATGACACACGTTGGTAACCACACCTGTGAAACTGTAATGGAAAGGTACAACTCAGTTACCAAATACTGCTACTAAATTACAGACAGGATAGAGGTAGAAGTGTGAAAGTGAATGTAATAGTAAAATAAAATGTTCTCACCTGTGTGTCACTGGAAATATTGCTGTATGACTGACTCCCTGTTGTCTATGTCTTCTTCCTCAGCTTCCTCCTAATCACTGTCCACAGGCTCCACAGGCTCCCCAGCTGCCACAACACCGCCATCTGGACCATCCTCCTGCAGAAAAGGCACCTGGCGTCGCAAAGCAAGATTGTGAAGCATCGAGCAGGCGATGATGATCTGGCACACCTTCCTCGGTGAGTAGAATAGGGAACCACCTGTCATATGGAGGCACCTGAACCTGGCATTCAGGAGGCCGAAGGTGCGTTCGATCACCCTCCTAGTCCGCCCATGGGCCTCATTGTAGCGTTCCTCTGCCCTGGTCCTGGGATTCCTCACTGGGGTCAATAGCCATGACAGGTTAGGGTAACCAGAGTCCCCTAATAGCCACACACGGTGCCTCTGGAGTTGACCCATCACATACGGGATACTGCTATTCCGCAGGATGTAGGCGTCATGCACAGAGCCAGGGAACATAGCATTTACCTGGGAGATGTACTGGTCCGCCAAACATACCATCTGTTCATTCATGGAATGATAACTCTTCCGGTTCCTGTATACTTGTTCACTCCTGTGGGGGGGGACCAGAGCTGCATGGGTCCCATCAATAGCACCTATGATGTTGGGGATATGTCCAAGAGCATAGAAGTCACCTTTAACTGTAGCCAAATTCTCCACCTGAGGGAAAACGATGTAGCTCCTTACGTGTTTCAGCAGGGCAGACAACACTCTGGACAACACGTTGGAAAACATAGGCTGGGACATCCCTGATGCCATGGCCACTGTTGTCTGAAAAGACCGACCCACTTGCAAGGAAATGGAGCACTGACAGCACCTGCGCGTCAGGGGGGACTCCAGTGGGATGGCGGATTGGTGACATCAGGTATGTGTGACGCAGTAGTAAATGAAGCCATGTGGGCCCCTGAAATGGCGGCTGCCTGACCTCCAAAGTGGGACAATGGGATGTGAGGTATCTGCCCTGGCGTTGTACACCGTCACGGTAGGCGGTCGTAGACCGCGGCGCAATGCTGCATTGGTTAACATTTGACCCTATGGGTCCCAGGAGCCAATGATGAAGTGCGCCGGTGGTGATGACACGCACCGCAGCGGACGTTACCGCCGCGGACGTGACCGCCATTTTCTATCTGTTCAATCACTCGATACCTGATCTTCGACAGGAGAGGACCTACACTGCAAGTGCTGCTATGACCTCGGTCTGGAAGAGACAATGGCTGCTGCATCTGGGGAAAGGACCCCTGCCTTCACTGCTCAGGAGTTGGAGAAGCTCGTGGACGGGGTCCTCCCCCAGTACACTCTACTCTACGGTCCTCCAGACCAACAGGTAAGTACACAGGGAGCACGTTGTATGGGCTATGCCTGGGTGGAGAGGGCTGGATGTGAGTTGGAAGGGGGCAGAGTTCAGGGAACATGAAGGAGTGTGAATGCATGTGCCACATGGCAAGGGTAGAGATGGGGGCCACTCACATCGACGGTGCAGTTGGTAATGACTGCTCTTCTTCCCCTGTGCATGTCATGTAGGTCAGCGCCCACCAGAAGAAGGACATTTGGCGTGCCATCGCCAAGGACGTACGGACCCTGGGGGTCCACTAGAGACGGGGCATCCACTGCCGGAAAAGATGGGAGGACATTCGCCGCTGGAGAAAGAAGACGGCGGAGGCTCAGCTGGGGATGGCCTCTCAACGTGGGAGGAGTGCCCGTCGCACCATGACCCCCCTGATGTTCCGGATCCTGGCGGTGGCCTACCCTGAGTTGGATGGGCGCTTGAGGGCATCACAGCAGACACAAGGGGGTGAGTACAACATCATTCAGCGGACTTTGCTTGCAGTGGAGGGGTCTGGGTGGGGGAGGAGGGGTGTGGGTTTCCCTAGGCCAGGGCGAGTTACGTAGGCTAGGCCCCTCCGTAATGCAGGCCATGTGTCACTCCACCCCACCTCAGTAGAGTGCCAAGTACAGGTATACATGCCCCGGTGGCATCTATGTGTGCAGATGTCCACCATAGCCATGTAGGCCAAATCCCAGGAATTGCATCTGTAGAAGCCAAGAGCACGGCGTAGTGCAGGGGGCTGCTGTGTCTGTATTGTCCGCCAACGGTAGCGGTAAGCCATGCACTCAACCTGTCTTTCTTCTGTCGTTCCCCCTCCTTTTTCTGCTCTCCCTGTTCTTTTGTGCATCAGCATCATCAGGCGGAAGTACAGTGGCACCGGAGCACGAGGGAGCTGCATCCCACATGGCCATGGAGGGCCACACCACAGACTCTGAATACACCAGTGGGACGGAGGGCAAGGGGAGCTTCACGTCGGTCACAGGATCACCAAACAGTGACACGGACTCATCCGCCGATGGGAGCTCCCTTGTGGTGGCGGCCCCATCTGTGCCCCCCACTTCTACAGGTACAGCCGCCACCTCCCCTACCAGCACCGCCCTCCCAGCAGCCCCTCAGCGTTCGCCCCGTGCCCGCTCACCCAGGAGGGTGGGCATCACCTTCGTCCCAGGCACCTCAGCCCCTGTCCCAGTCACCCCTGCTGCCCTCAGTGAGGAGGCCATTGACCTCCTCAGGTCACTCACTGTTGGGCAGTCTACCATTGTGAATGCCATCCAGGGTGTAGAAAGGGAGTTGCAACACGGTAATGCATTCCTGGAGGGCATTCATTCTGGTCAGGCTGCCCTTCATCGAACCCTGCAATCTCTGGCCTCAGCACTGATGGCAGCCATTGTCCCTGTGTCTAGCCTCACCATCCAACTTCCTCCTCCCAGACCCAATCCCCTGTACCCCAGCCTATCCCAAGCACACCATCAGACAAGCATGTATACACCTCAACACACACAAGTAGCTCAGGCAAACATAAGCACCACACAACCCACAGGCACTCACACAAGCATCACCCACATACAGACACACCAACATCCACTGCCTCCACTGTGTCCCCCTCCTCGTTGTCTCCCTCCTCCCTCCCAGTGTCGTCTACACTCTTACCTGCATGCACTACATCTACAGGCACTAGGACTCGCACCAGAACACCCAGAACCACACCACGCTCACCTGCACTCACCACCCCCACTACCATTTACACGTCCCCTGTGTCCACTCCCAGTGTGTCTGTGACGCACCCTCCCAAAGTACACAAACGCGGCCACTCACACACCCAACATCCATCCACCTCACGACATCCTCCAGTACCTGCACCTGCACCCAAATCACCTAAAGTTACACCTCCTACAACCACCTCCTCTTCCTCCACTCCCAGACCCCCTCCAGCTACCCATCCCAGTCTTCGTCAGCAACTCTTCCTCAGCAACATTGACCTCTTTTCCCCCACCCAAACCCCTCCAATTGATAGGTCCCGTAGTAGCACCTCAGCCAAAAAAAGTCCAGTACCAGTGGTGCGTGTCAAAGGTGTGTGGAGTGCACCGGCGACCAGGGCAGCCAGTATGACACGGAGCCAAAGCACTGCCAGTCCACCCCCTGTAAAGCACCTCAAGTTGGAAAGTGGCCGACAGGACAGGGTGAAGACTCCTGGCGGAAAACCAGCTCACAAGGGTCCCAGGGGGAGTGCTGAGTCAGCTGTGACTCCTCCAAAGGTGGTGAAGGGCCAGAGGAAGTCGGCACAGTCTGGGAAGAGCAGCACGGTGGAGAAGGGCGCCATCATCCCCGGCGGCCGGGACGCCACCGTCAGCACTGTCATCACTGGTCCTGAGACCACTGCCAGAGTCATTGCCCAGGAGGGCAGCACAATCGTCACTGGTCCTGAGACCACCGCCGGAGTCAGTGCCCAGGAGGGCAGCAGTATCGTCACTGGTCAGGAGACCACTGCCGGAGTCAGTGCCCAGGAGGACAGCAGTATCGTCACTGGTCAGGAGACCACCACCGGAGTCAGTGTCCAGGAGGGCAGCAGTATCGTCACTGGTCAGGAGACCACGCCAGAGTCAGTGCCCAGGAGGGCCCTGGCAGCCACAGTCCCGCTGGGCAATGAGGGACCGTCATGCCACACACCAATGCACAGGTCAGAGACCGCCATGGCAAAGCACTGCTGAACAGGGAAAACACCGCCATGGTGAAGACCGCTGAACAGGGCAAAGCACCGCTGAACAGGTCAGAGACCGCCATGGCAAAGCACCGCTGAACAGGGAAAACACCGCCATGGTGAAGACCGCTGAACAGGGCAAAGCACCGCTGAACAGGGCAAAGCACCGCTGAACAGGTCAGAGACCGCCATGGCAAAGCACCGCTGGACAGGGAAAACACAGCCATGGTGAAGACCGCTGAACAGGGCAAAGCACCGCTGAACTGGGCAAAGCACCGCTCAACAGGGCAACGACCGACATGCCAAAGCACCGCTGGACAGGGAAAAAACTG
Organism: Pleurodeles waltl; assembly: GCF_031143425.1. NCBI lineage: Eukaryota > Metazoa > Chordata > Amphibia > Caudata > Salamandridae > Pleurodeles > Pleurodeles waltl. The sequence goes on from NC_090436.1 coordinate 533,480,291, forward strand.
CCACATCAAGCATCGTTATCCCATGTGCAGCTTGGACAGTGACGGAACAGGAACCGTCACGGGGAACCTGATGCAGTCTTGGCACCATTCCCCCTCCAGAACCAGTGGAGACTGTTATCCACTTGAGAGCCTGTGGCTTTGCACTCCCCAGGATGGTACAGTGGGCAAGCCACCCACTGGAGAGACTTCAGAGACTGTGGCTTTGCACTCCCCAGGATGGTACAGTGGGCAAGCCACCCACTGTAGAGACTTGAGAGACTGTGGCTTTGCACTCCCCAGGATGGTACAGTGGGCAACCCACCCACTGTAGAGACTTGAGAGACTGTGGCTTTGCACTCCCCAGGATGGCACAGTGGGCAACCCACCCACTGTAGAGACTTGAGAGACTGTGGCTTTGCACTCCCCAGGATGGTACAGTGGGCAATCCACCCACTTTAGAGACTTGAGAGACTGTGGCTTTGCACTCCCCAGGATACATCAATGGGCATGGAGCCCCGTCGTGGATCTGGCGTGGTGCCGTAATCCGGCTGAGGTGCCCCCCCTTCACTTCCCCCTGAGGTGCCTTTTGTATTTCTATCTGATGCCCCTGCAGTGTTCTCTCCGTTTGTGGACAGGTATCTAGTGTGGGCCTCGCCCATGTATTTTGGGCCCAGTGGTGCACGGACATTGATATGTGCATACCTGCACTACTTCTCGTAATGTATAAAATTTGGAATGTGTATATATATCTATATATATTTGGTTACTGTATTTTGATACATTACAATGTTTGAACTGATTTCCTTTTGTCTTTGCATTCTTCCAGGGGGGTTGTGGGTTGTTACTGTGATGTTTGGAAATGCATTGGTGTGTGTGTTGTAATGTGCGAGGGTGGGGGTGGGGGTGGTGGTGTTGCGTGTGTGTCCCCCTGACTTTTGCCTCCACCCCTCCCTTATGTCGTAGGTGCATTACTCACCGTTGTCTTCGCCGCCGCCGTTGCTGGTGTTCGTAGACGAGCAGGAAGACAAGGGCAGGGAGTATTTGTAGTTCCGCCTCCATGGTGTCCTCCTTCCTCGTGGAGTGTGTTAAGGTGAGCGTTTTCCCATTGCAAAAGCTGTTTCCACCGTGCTTTTATCCACGGTGAATCCGCCCGGGAAAAGGTGGCGGATTGGCGGGTTGTGATACTGTGGGAGGTACATTGTCTTCCGCCTGTCTGTTGGCGGTGACCGCCGTGCTGTTTGTTTGTACCGCCGTGGCGGTCGGAGTGTTAAAGTGGCTGTCTATGTTGGCGGTTTCCGCCACAGTCATAAGTCCCTTTTTTTGTCCGCCGGCCTGTTTGCGGTATTACAGCAGCTTTAACACCGTCCGCCAGGGTTGTAATGACCCCCTTAGCTTTGGCCTGGCGGATATGTGTTTGTGTCTGTCAGTTTAATGTGTGTGTCATAATATGGCGAATGGATGTTCGCCTCCATGATTGGATGTTGGCAGCCATCACTGCGGCAAAAGCGGGATTTACCACCAATGTCATAATGAGGGCCGAAGTCGTGGAAAGTGACTGAAATGATTAAGGTGTTCTTTCAACAAATTACATCAAAGAACATTTCACCCTAAAGCCTGGTAGTTGAGAGGCTGAAGGGACCCGCTGGGCATTAACTGACTTTGTGTAAAGAAAATCATGTTTTTCATGGCACTCAGAAAATTTAGCAAAAGAACTACTGTTTCTTGCTGAAGGTTTAGGCCAGTGAGAAGGTCTGCTTTGACCTGCATTGAACTTTTAGGGTTAGCCTCAAAGAGGGAATAGACTGCCACTCACCAGCGCATGTCTTTGCTCACTCCCAGCTCTGTTCAATGGGATAATTCTGGCCCCACGGAGGAAGTGCAGAGGATTCATAGATGAGGGACATAGAAGTCGGTGGACATTAGTGAAAGACTTGGAATCTCAGGCCTAAATATAAGAAAGTTATGTACACGCACTCTCCAGGATGGTTACAACTTTCAGTGTCTGGGTTTTCATGAGAAAGCCATCAAAGCGAAACCTATGGCATTTCTAAATCATATTTTGGCTTTGCCTTCATGATACAATGCATTAGTGACTTCACACAATACAGTTTTTTTAACCCAGAAATGAATGCTTTGGCTAGCAATCACACACAATTTCTAGGAAAAGGAACTTCCATTGACATAAAGGGGAAAAAATATGTCCCTGCATTTTGAGACTAAAAAGCCTCTTTGCTAGCATTTGCCGCATGATAAGAAAAACAAAAAATCCTTCTGCCAGTCTTGGATGGATACTGCTGATCATGAGGTGGGGATTTCCTAAACAAATATTGGCAGACCCTCACCCATCAACCTAGGTAGCAAGATTCATGATCTGATTTGCTCCCCGTCTGTCCAACATTTTTAAAGGGACAGATGGATGGGCTCCCAAAAGTTGGAGAGTACTCCGAATAGAGGTGTAAGTACCTCCTTGTATTGGGAATTTTATTGCTGAACTCTATGAGAGCATAAAAAATTATTGAGCATGTAGATGATGGGGATATTTCTTAGTCCTAAATCCCACTCATCATTTCTGTAGACCATTGCAATAAAATAAAAATGAAAACATCACCTGCAAATATGCATATACCTCAAAGTGTAAATATCTTTATGACCACCCAGCCTGTGAGAACACACACCCTCAATTTCAGGCATTGACAGAAGTGTTGTCACTCATGATATAAGTATATTACGTACAGTAGTGTAAATGCTTATGGTGGATAGCTCCCATCTATTAGTGAAATGCAGAAGAAAAGATGAGAACTGTTGCTTAGCTTCTGCTGGATTTCTCTTCTCATAGCTACTCAAAATCTAGTACATCTATTTTCCCCTAATAACCACAGAGTAGCAACGTAATTGTACCTAAGGCGACATTCAAAAGAAAAGTGGGGCTTTGTTCAAGAAGATAAAAGCAAACACAACAGATGATGGACAGAATGCAGAGAAAATTAATCATTCACAGATTAGAGTTTAATCCATCAGATTTTTTGCTTACCATAGCATTCTAGTTTGGACCCAGCCATATGCAAATCAGTCTTGATCCTGTTCCCCATGGGAACAGTCCAGCATAAACTGACAGGGCAGATCCTCCCTGGACCAGAAAAGTACATTGTGGTAGAAATTCCAGGATATCATCCTTCATCAGCCAGGCTAGCTTGAATCTGGTGGCATAGCAAGCACAGGACCCAAGTCTGGCCATACCCTTCACAACTGAAGTGACAAACGTAAAAACAACAGATGATGGATGGAATGCAAAACAAATCAAACATTCACCCCCAGTCCCAGATCTGTATGTAATCCATCAGTTTTTTTGCTTGCCATGCCATTCCAGTTTGGACCCAGCCATATGCAAATCAGTCTTGACCCTGTTCTCCATGGTAACAGACCAGCCCAAACTGTCAGGCCAGGTCCTCCCTGGACCAGAAAAAAGAATCCTGGGACCGGTTTCCGGGTATCACTCTGCAACAGCCAGGCTAGCTTGAATCTGGTGGCATAGCAAGCACAGGATACACATCTGGGCATACCCTTCCCACTTGGGGCAACAAAAGCAAAAACAACAGATGATGGGTGGAATGCAGAGTAAATCATACATTCACTCCCAGTCACAGATCTGGGTTTTATCCATCAGTTCTTTTCCTTAGCATGCTTTTCCAGTTTGGACCCAACCATATGCAAAGCAGTCTTGACGCTGTTCCCTATGGGAACAGTCCAGCCCGAACTGCCAAGCCAAGTCGTCCCTAGACCAGAAAAAAACCATCCTTAGACCACATTCAGGGTATCAACTTTCATCAGCCAGGCTAGCTTGAATATGGTGGCATGGCAAGCACAGGCCCCACGTCTGGGCAAACCCTTCCCACTTGGGGTGACAAAAGCAAAAACACCAGATGATGGACAGAATGCAGAGCAAATCAAACATTCACCCCAGTCACAGATCTGGGTTTAATCCATCAGTTATTTTGCTTGTCTTGCCATTCCAGTTTGGACCCAACCACATGCAAATCAGTCTTGGCTCTGTTCCCCATGAGAACAGCAAAGTCCGAACTGCCAAGCCAGGTCCTCCATGGACCAGAAAAAAGCAACCGGAACCGGTTTCATAGTATCACCCTTCAGCAGCCAAGCTAGCTTGAATCTAGTGGCAAAGCAAGCACAGTACTACCCTTCCCATGTGTGGGCAACAAAAGCAAAAAACAACAGATGATGGGCGGAATGCAGAGCAAATCATACATTCACCCCCAATCACAGATCTGGGTTTAATCCATCATTTATTTTGCTTACTATGCTTTTCCACTTTAGATCCAGCCATATGCAAATCAGTCTTGACCCTGTTCCCCATGGGAACAGTCCATCCCAAACTGCCAGACCAGGTTCTCTCTGGACCATAGAAAAATATCCAGGAACCGGTTTCAGAATTTCACCCTTTATCAGCCAGGCTAGCTTGAGCCTGGTGACACAGTAAGCACGGGACTCACATGTGGGCATACCCTTCCCACTTGGGTGACAAAAGCGAAAACAACAAATGATGAACCGAATGCAGAGCAGATCAAACTTTCACCCCCAATCACAGATCTGGGTTAAATCCATCAGTTTTTTGCTTACTGTGCCATTCCAGTTTGGACCCAGCCATATGCAAATCAGTCTGGACCCTGTTCGCAAAGGGAACAATCCAGCCCGAACTGCCAGACCAGGTCCTCCCAGAACCAGAAAAAAGCATCCTGGGACCAGTTTCAGGGTATTACCATTCATCAGCCAAGCTAGCCTGGAACTGGTGGTAAAGCAAGCCCAGGACCCTCTCTTTTTGGGGCAACAAAAGCAAAAACAACAAATGATGGATGGAATGCAGAGCAAATCAAACATTCACCCCCAGCCACAGATCTGAGTTTAATCCATTCGTTTTTTTTTGCTTGCCTTGCCATTCCAGTTTGGACCCAGCCTTATGCTGTCCAGCTTGAACTGTCGGGCCATGTCATCCCTGCACAAGAAAAAAGCATCCTGGGACTGGTTTCAGGACATTACCCTTCATCAGCCAGGCTAGCTTGAATCTGTTGGTATAGCATGCACGGGACCCACATCTGGGCATTCCCTTCCCACTTGGGACAACAAAAGGAAAAACAACAGATGATGGACGGAATGCAGAGCAAATCAAACACTCACCCCCAGTCACAGATCTGGGTCTAATCCAGCAGTTTTTTTTTGCTTGCCATGCCATTCCAGTTTGGACTCAGCCACATGCAAATCAGTCTTGGCTCTGTTCCCCATGAGAACAGCAAAGTCCGAACTGCCAGGCCAGGTCCTCTATGGAACAGAAAAAAGCAACCTGGAACCGGTTTCAGGGTATCACCCTTCTGCAGCCAGGCTAGTTTGAATTTGGTGGCAAAGCAAGCACAGTACCCACGTCTGGGCATACCCTTCACACTTGGGGCCACAAAAGCAAAACGCAACAGATGATGTGTGGAATGCAGAGCAAATCATGCATTCATCCCCAATCACAGATCTGGGTTTAATCCATCAGTTTTTTTGCTTACCATGTTTTTCCACTTTGGACCCAGCCATATCCCTATCGGTCTTGACCCTGTTCCCCATGGAAACAGTCCAGCCCAAACTGCCAGACCAGGTTCTCTGTGGACCATAACAAAATATCCAGGAACCAGTTTCAGAGTATAACCCTTTATCAGCCAGGCTAGCTTGAGCCTGATGGCATAGCAAGCAGGGGACTCATGTGTGGGCATACTCTTCCCACTTGGGTGACAAACGCAAAAACAACAAATGATGAATGGAATGTAGAGCAAATCAAACATTCACCCCCAGTGACAGATCTGGGTTTAATCCATCAGTTTTTTTGCTTACTGTGTTATTCCAGTTTGGACCCAGCCATATGCAAATCAGTCTTGACCCTGTTCATCAAGGGAACAATCCAGCCCGAACTGCCAGGCCAGGTCCTCCCGGAACCAGAAAAAAGCATCCTGGGACCAGTTACATGGTATCACCTTTCATCAGCCAAGCTAGCTTGAATCTGGTGGCATAGCAAACACAAGACCCACGTCTGGGCAAAACATTCCCACTTGGGGCAACAAAAGCAAAAACAACAAATGATGGATAGATTGCAGAGCAAATCAAACATTCACCCCCAGTCACAGATCTGAGTTTAATACATCAGTATTTTTTGCTTGCCATGCCCTTCCAGTTTGGACCCAGCCATATGCAAATCAGTCTTGACCCTGTTCCCCATGGAAACAGTCGGGCCTGAACTGCCAAGACAGGTCCTTCTTGGACCAGAAAAAAGCAACCTGGGACCACTTTCAGAGTATCAACCTTCATCAGCCAGGCTAGCTTGAATCCGGTGGCATGGCAAGCACGGGACCCACGTCTGGGCATACCCTTCCCACTTGGGGTGACAAAAGCAAAAACAACAGATGATGGACAGAACACAGAGCAAATCAACCATTCACCCCCAGTCACATATCTGGGTTTAATCCATCAGTTTTTTTGCTTACCATGCTTTTCGAGTTTGGACCCAGCCATATGCAAATCAGTCTTGACCCTTTTCCCCATGAAAACAGTCCAGCCCAAACTGCCAGACCAGGCTCTCTGTGGACCATAAAAAAATATCCAGGAACCGGTTTCAGAGTATAACCCTTTATTAGCCAGGCTAGCTTGAGCCTGGGGGCATAGCAAGCATGGGACTCAAGTGTGGGCATACCCTTCTTACCTGGGTGACAAAAGCAAAAACAACACATGATGAACAGAATGCAGAGCAAATCAAACATTCACCCCCAATCACAGATCTGAGTTTAATCCATCATTTTTTTTTTTGCTTTCTGTGCCATTCCAGTTTGGACCCAGCCATATGGAAATCAGTCTTGACCATATTCACCAAGGGAACAATCCAGCCCGAACTGCCAAGACAGGTCCTCCCGGAACCAGAAAAATCATCCTGGGACCAGTTTCTGGGTATCACCCTACATCAGCCAAGCTAGCTTGAATCTGGTGGCATAGCAAGCACAGAACCCACGTCTGGGAAAATCATTCCCACTTGGGGCAACAAAAGCAAAAACAACAAATGATGAATGGAATGCAGAGCAAATCATGCATTCACCCCAGTCACAGATCTGGGTTTAGCCCATCAGTATTTTTTGCTTGCAATGCCCTTCCTGTTTGGACCCAGCCATATGCAAATCAGTCTTGACCCTGTTCCCCATGGAAACAGTCCAGCCCGAACTGCCAGACCAGGTTCTCTGTGGACCATAAAAAAAATATCCAGGAACCAGTTTCAGAGTATCACCCTTTATTAGCCAGGCTAGCTTGAATCTGGTGGCATGGCAAGCACGGGACCCACGTCTGGGCATACCCTTCCCACTTGGGGCGACAAAAGCAAAAACAACAGATGATGGACAGAACACAGGGCAAATCAACCATTCACCCCAGTCACAGATCTGGGTTTAATCCATCAGTTTTTTTGCTTACCATTCTTTTCCAGTTTGGACCCAGCCATATGCAAATCAGTCTTGACCCTGTTCCCCATGGAAACAGTCCAGCCCAAACTGCCAGACCAGGTTCTCTGTGGACCATAAAAAAAATATCCAGGAACCAGTTTCAGAGTATCACCCTTTATTAGCCAGGCTAGCTTGAGCCTGGGGTCATAGCAAGCATGGGACTCATGTGTGGGCATACCCTTCCCACTTGGGTGACAAAAACAAAAACAACACATGATGAAGGGAATGCAGAGCAAATCAAACATTCACCCCCAGTCACAGACCTGGGTTTAACCCATCAGTTTTTTTGCTTTCTGTGCCATTCAAGTTTGGACCCAGCCATATGGAAATCAGTCTTGTCCCTGTTCACCAAGGGAACAATCCAGCCTGAACTGCCAGGCCAGGTCCTCCCGGAACCAGAAAAATCATCCTGGGACCAGTTTCTGGTTATCACCCTTCATCAGCCAAGCGAGCTTGAATCTGGTGGCATAGCAAGCACAGAACCCACGTCTGGGCAAATCATTCCCACTTGGGGCAACAAAAGCAAAAACAACAAATGATGGATGGAATGCAGAGGAAATCAAACATTCACCCCCAGTCACAGATCTGGGTGTAATCCATCAGTTTTTTTGTTTGCCATACCATTCCAGTTTGGACCCAGCCATTTGCAAATCAGTCTTGACCCTGTTCCCCAATGGAACAGTCCTGCCCTAACTTCCAGGCCAGTTTCTCCCTGGAACAGAAAAAATGATTCAGGGACCGGTTTCAGCGTATCACCCTCCATCAGCCAGGCTAGCTTGAATCTGGTGGCGTAGCAAGCACGTTCAAGAGGGTGGGCATCATATTTTTGTTTTCCAAATTGTATTAAGCAGGTCAGATTATACTTAGGCCCATACCCAAAGGTGGGTAGAAATACCAATGCTGAGCTCCACTGACAACCAGAGGGTGAATTCAGAAATATTGAATTACTGTGGCTATTGGAGTTTCCATGTCCTATTCTTGCAGTAGCTCCGAATTTTGGCCCTTTTCCCACACAGAAATTTCTCCAGCTAAAATCTGCTCTGGAGGAGGAACAGAGACTATGATACTTCCATGGGAGTTGTAATTCCTGATTGAGTTGGAGTCTCCATTTATGTCCAAATCAGGAATTTGTCCAAGTTTAGAATGTGGGCCACTATATTCACAGCTACTTATGAACGACATATTCACCAGTACTTTTTTCTTTATGCGTTTAAGCCTGTCATCGCCACACTGCACAATAACAAGTCCTGACACTCAGTGTGGTATTTCATTATAAACTAAAGAAGCGTTGACAAAGTCAGTAGCTAACAGCTCTAAAAGACGGATATGTTGGATTTGCAAAGGTTTTTTCCTAATCGCATGTTCACGCACGATTCAAGATGCAATTGTACGAATTGCCTGCAATTTAGTAATGAGTTTCCTAAAGAAAAGCTCATATCACAATCAATGCCACTGTGCACGTAGGTGCATACACACATGTATACGTGTTGACGCGTGTAGTGTGTGATGCATAGAAGCCATTTATACCGTGGTAAAATGACAGCTGATCATGTGAGAACGGTAAACTAAAATGTAAAACAGAAAAGTGCTAAAGAAGTGCACAGAAAGCTAGACTCGGGGGGCAAGTTGTCTGACAACACTTTGCAGTTGCTTGGCCCTTGTAAACAAATAAAACAAACAAATACAAATCCACTACGAGCAGTGGGATGGAGAGCTTGAGGGAGAGTGAAAGGCGAGCAGGGATAAGAATAGAGAAAGAACAGGAGAAAGAGCAAGGAAACATGCATTTCAATGGAGTGTGCAATACTAAATAAAAAAGAATTCTCCCAAATTGGAGGACTCTCATGGGACACTATAAGAATGAACTTCTTACATGTGCGATAAACACATAAAGAGGGAAACCACAGAATCAAGAGCACACTACTGAGGCAGACAACAAAAGAATTCAATTATGAATAAGGGACTGAGGCAAAGCCAACTCTAAATATACCTGATGTATTGGAAACAATAGCTCTGTCTACAAACAGCTAAATCTATATTTAGCCGAACCCTAACAAGTAGCATTTGAGCTCTAATGTGCAGCTCATCCCACCCAGTCAACTCAGGAAATGCCAGATTCAAATGCCAGATTGAGGAAAATGAAAACTGGAACCCATAAATCAGGAAGGGAAAGGGATATGTTCAATGCTGCATACCGCCTATTTCTACAGTTCCAATGAAGTCATCCATACCTCGTTCAGTAACCCAAGTGTTCATCCATGTTATAAGTGGACCTCAGTACAATAGGATCGTCTCTGACAAGGCCTCGTAAAGTAATGTGCACCCACCCAGAAGACCACACGATATTGGTTATTTCATATCCTCTTTATTATAAAAATCTAACAATACTGAAAAGCATACAAAGCAAATGTAAACAACAGAAGAGGAGTTCATTATAGTTGTTCATAATCCTCGTCTCCTCGGTTTTCTTTAGCAAACATTCAGCCATCCAAGCTCACCCAGCTAAACCCTATCATGCATGTCATCAAAGTAACATTTGTATCTCAATCGCTCGGAATTGTTCCATCTCGTTGTACACAGTAAAACTCCAGAAATCATTCCCTCATACCACTTCTTCTTTAAAGACAAACGCTGCCGCGAATTCGTAAACATAACTGTGGTCTAAATTAGTATGGAGTAATTCTCCCTCAGAAACATTTACTTTGCAGGCCTCTTCTGGAAATTCATTAAGGAGGCAGCATATTAATTTCGGAGATTTCCCGTTAGATTATTGTGTCCTGATTTACAAAGCTGTTTTTAACTGCTTTGACTTTCTCTTGTAGCCTTCATGGCCTGAATTCCAGGCATGTCATAAATACCCCCAGTTTCCTTCTGGAGTTTAGGAGTTAGCCAACAATACTGAATTCCTGAATTCCACGCATAAATCATAAATACTCTCAGCTTCTTTCTGGAGTTTAGGAGTTAGCCAATAATACTACAAATACAAATTACCGCAAATTATTTTGTGTCTCGGATGCCTTATTTCTTAATTAGGTCGGTTCTGTTTCTCAGAAGCTCCATTCAAACTGAGTTGCGGCTTTTTCTTTCAAAGCATCAGTTTCAACCTTTTCTCTTTCTGTATCCAGCTCCACAGAGAAAAGGATGACTCACGTTTACGGTCCATTTGTTTTAGAGGAAAACACTTGGGTGAGTGAGCATGGCGTGCGTCATATCATTACAATTTCGGGAATGGGGAGTTTGCAATTGTTTTGATTCAGGGCAAACAATCAGAAATTAGACTCCAGTCTCAGGCTGAGTCCTCAAGGTTATTGGGCCGAATTAAAAAGATGTTGCTATGAATGGGTGTGATTTACTTTAGTAGTACTCCTGGCTTGCTCAGTAATCTCAGGAGTAAACAAGGAGTTTTAATGGATTACTCCTGGTTTACATCTGGAATTCAGAAGACCCACAGGAATAAGTTACAGCAGGGAGGCAAAGGAGGTAAATGTCAGGAGTTCCCTTCGGGCATTGCATCTGAGAATACCCAGGTGGCACCATCACAGACAGCAGTGTGTGTCTCGGCTCAGCAAGTACGCCTTACTAAACAGTGTTTAAGATCCGAAGAAAAGCATTCATTCTGAAATTATAGTGGCTAGAAGACACCAGCTCCTTAAAAATATCAAATGGAGACATTTGCCTTTGGAATCCGTTTTCTGGAGCTGATATGGAGCATGAGTGCCCGCAGTCCAATAGCTGCTCTGTGAAGATGAGGAGTACTGGAGCAACCTGCTGTGACCATGCCTTTTTCAGGAGACAAACGTCTGCTCCAAGGCCATCCCTTTGCATCCCCTGTTAATACGCAGGAGCCTACTCAACCCAGGAAAGGTGAGCTAAGAGTGATGGCGGGAGGTGAAGCTGTGAAATGTCCTGCACGGGAAGGGAGTAAAGGCTGGAACCTTTGGCATCACTGAGGAGAAAAGATAGAAGGGGAAAAATCTCCTGAATCAGATGTATTAGAGTGTTTATTATGAAGCTATGTGTTGTGAAAAAACAAAACTTTAAAACCTTCAAAAACCCTGATTGGGTTTAAGAGGTTTAATATGAAACAACCTTTGACATTCTCTTCTCAGACTGCTATTCACATGCACCCAAGGTACAGCAGCAAAAAAAACCAAGCATTTGCAATGCAATAGGTCTTGCATTTGCGAGACTTAGAGCTGTTGGAGTTGTAAATGCCCAACTGGACTTTTCTTGTCACATAAATTGGTCAACCCTGCCTGATAATTTGGTCCTTTCCTGCCACATAATTCCACTGGCCCTGTATATAACTAAAACACTTCCTATCACCTTTTTCCTCTATCTGCAGCAAAAAATGAAAATGTTGCCATTTAGCATCCTACTTTAAATCTGCCATGCTAATTACAACAGAATACCACTTTCATCACTCCACCATCAGAGTTGTGGTCCAGCTAACACAATCCCCCCCCCAAAAAAAAGACATGAGAGCCACGGAGGAGTAACCCCAACCATTGCAGTGCCCCCGCAAAGTAGTATTGAGTTGTCCGCCAGACCACCTTCTTTAACAAACCAATAAGTCTTCATCAGCACCGTCCTATGTCTACCATTTGCCCAGACCAATTTTGCCTATAATCCCTATAATTCATTGAAAAATGTTCCCTGCAAAATCACAAGTAGGACTGAGGAACTAATAGAGCAAACACGGTAATACTAGCATCATTGCTAGAGTGACCCTGCCAATTTGTGACAGTGGCAATTTAGTCCAAAACGGCAAAAACATATTTGCCCAAATTGGCAAATATGGACTGGGACTCCATACATTACGCATTTGGGGCTACATGTCCTAAAGTTTGGTTTTGCGACTCTCAATTTGCGACTCGCAAAACCTTATGTTGCATAGTGTCAATGACACTATTTGCGATTTGCAATGGGGTCGCAAATGCCCTACCTAATGAATATTCATGAGTAGGTCGCAATTTGCGACCCTCTTGGGAATAGCCACCCTCACAGGGATGGTGGCCTGCTGGAGACAGCAGACCACCATGTTTGTGACTGCTTTTAAATAAAGCAGTTTTTTTTTTTTTTTAAATGCAGCCCGTTTTCCTTAAAGGAAAACAAGATGCATTTCAAAAACAAAAAATGAAATGTTTTCATTTCATTTTTTCAGAGCAGGGTGTGGTCCGTAGGACCACTACGTGCTCTGAAAAAATGTTTTTACTGCTATTCACAAAGTGGAAGGGATCCCATGGGGACCCCTTTCCGTTTGCAAATGGGTTAGCACCAGTGTGACACTGGTGCTAACTGTGATCGTTTTGCAACCGCATTTGCGGTCCCAAAACAATCATACATGGGACTGCAAGCCACAATTAGGAAGGGAACACCCCTTCCTAATTGCAACTCGCAATCCCTTTTTGTGATTCGGTGAATAGTTTACTGAATCACAAAAATGGGTTGGAACTTGCAAAGGTGCATTTCGCACATCGCAAATGGCCCGATTCGCTGTTTGCGATGTGCAAAATGCTACGGACATGTAGCCATAAGAGTACAAATTCACACCCAGATATTTCAAAGTGTCTAAATTATGGTGAACTCCGTGGTAAGAAAACATAAGTGCTTTTGACTTTCTGCTGCAAAGAACACTGCAAATTCTCTGGCATCAAAGCTAGGTTTCCAAAACTAAACGAAAAAGGGTTTGGTGTTCTCTGTCTTAGCTATACTGAAGAGTTCTCTTTGGGTTCTTAACAGTATTAATTTCCAGGTTGATGTGAGTGGCCCTAAGCGCATTACCAGTGTGAAACCCCACTGTGATTTTTATGTTACCCTGTAAGAAGCACAGATATTCAAGTCTAAACAAATATCAGAATTGAAACATTTTCGATACGTATTTGCTGTTAGTCATTTATCTTAAATAGCTAACAACCAATGACAATAGTCCTGGATGGTTTTACATGTATGTCAGTTGCTGTGTTATATATCTGAATACAATCAAGAAAAGGTCAGAAAGGAACCAAAATCCATTTTGGGTAGTACACTATGGGAATTACCGAAATGTAATTAATGTGCTTCAGCACCACCCTTAATTATATAGGCCCTGCCCCTTTTAGAGAGCCCTCATTTTTCCATGTCAGTTAAGGCTCTGGGAGTGGGATTGTACAAACAAAAGAACAGTGCTATACATAGACACATAAAACCCACAGTTAACTTGACGATACATAAATAATGCACACATAAAACGCACACATCAATGAAGTGTGAGGCAGAAGGACTGTCTGTCTTCAGGGTGATGAGCGGACAGAAAACTGCTTGATAATGATTTGTAGCCGATACTTAGGTACCTGGAGGGTAACACTGATTCGAAACTGATGGGTTATGGGCATCAGAAAGCAAAAGTTACATCGAATCCAAACACGCAAAAGTTCCATGTCTAACATGCCTGTCGCTTCAACATCTCCTGCAACTCCCTGCAGCTCTTTCCTCTAATATGTAGTTCACTCTGGCTATTCTGCATGTTTACTTCACCGGGCATCTGTTGCTGACTGTTTCCCTCGCTCAAAGATGACCAACCACATTTCTGCTGTTTATCCAGATTTTCAGGGACTTCAACTTAATGGCACCTGTTCATCTCAAATGGCATGTGAACATAATAGTATTGCTTCCGGGTCGTATAACAGTCAATTCTAAGGCGGAACCCATTCTAGTGTGGAAAGGACTCATCCTATGTAAGTTGACCTAGGATTGGAGCATTGTGTACAAAAGAGTATGAATCAGTCAGCGCCCTCACCTCGGCTCAGCTGCTGCTACAAACATGTTTTGGATGGGGGGGAGGTGGCAGTACAGCCAGTGCTAACAATGGAAAACAAGCAACAGTGAAGGAAAAGAAACAGCCTCATCATGATATTAAGTACGTCATTGCGCATGACGTGCGGCGGCCATCTTAAATTGGGAAAGTATATATTAAATAGTGTAACAGCAGTGATTTGCTCTACATATTGACAGCGCGTAAGAAAATCAATGCAAACATAGTTGTGCTCACGATTGTCTTTGCGGGGCGCCAGCAGGGGGAAGAAACAGGCAACCCTATAAAACAACCTCTAACATTTGACCTCGGTCTTTGAATGTACAGCACATGTAACCAGAGAAGAACATGGTTTACAGCCCTGTTTACAGAGAGGGACTGGAGCCACTGAAAACATCCAGCACTCTTGTCAAATTCTCTTAGCCTAAGAACAAGTACTGGGCCATGCTCCAGGGGACTGTACAACCAGAGTTTTACCTTATTCTCGACCTTATGTTTACTGGTATTACATCTCTGTGCGCTGTGACATGCTATTTAGTTCCACAGTGCCTGTGCTAGGACCTAACACTGGCATCAATAAAATTGGTTTCACCCAAGTGGTATTTTTAACTTTTCTGTAAGGCTATAGTAGAATGCACAGAAGATGCGCCAATGGAGAGGGACTTAAATGCCATATGTTGGGATGTAGTGAGTGTTTACAACACCCACATTTATGACCTAAATATATGCCTGCTAAAAGCACTACTGCGCTCTTGATGGATTGTTTAAAGGCACTGCAGTAATACATGACAAGGAATAGTGCCTTTGCCATGTGGGAAAACCTACTTTTATATTTTAAGAATCACTCATAAATTATGGTTTATATGCCCAGAAGGCAGGATGTTTAAGATATATATATATATATATATATATATATATATATATATATATATATATATAAAGGTTGCAAACTATATATTTAAAACTTGTACCCTCTCAGCGACTGACAGCCTAAATGCTTTTTCACTCTGCAGGTTCAGATGCGGTTTCAACAAGACTGGCTAAAGTGTGACTAAGAAACATAACTCTACATCTTCACCTGGGAATATGCCACTAATGGCATTCAAAGTTATTTTCCAGTTAATTTTCAAAAGCTGATTTAATGGTGAAATCAGTTTTGTGATAACTTCAGTGGAAATGTAACTTTAAAAATAAGAAATGTATGCTGCCTGAACCAGGCCTATCTTAAAATCAGTTCTGACACTCATCACACTGCCACAGTTGGAATGCAGTTCATTGGCTGAGAGAATTAATGACCATTACTGAAAAGACAAGAGCCTACCCTGAAATACAGAAAGGATAGGGTGGTGTTAACTACTGATCACATAATAGGAATTTGGTATCTGGGAAAAGACAGGAACAGCTATCAAAACAAAGGACACCCTTAGTACTTGGAGATGCCCAGAAGGGATTCTCCTATTTATTTTCAGGACCCTTCTAGATGGCCAGGCTCCCTTCACAGTGGGTGAGAGAACCACATTTGACCTTGCAGGTGCGAGGGGATTGGCCAGGGAGCTGAGGACAGGACTGCCTGGTGGCAGAAGGGTTCTCTCATTTTAAAACATGAGCAAGGGGCAATTTAGCAATAAGCTGCTGTTGAAGTGCTGCAAAAGGATATGGGGGACCTGCAAAAAAATAGATAGGATTGGGTGGCAGAACGTCTACAATTACTGGCTAGTGCTCAGGAAAAATGTAGCACTCCAATCAACACCTCCTCAGAACATTCCTGCACCTGGGAAGACACCACCTAAAGAAGAAGGCCATGTTGGGTGCTGGAATAAGAAGACTTATTCAAGGACCCAATTACTTCTTACTCTTACTGGCATGGAGTGACTCAAACGCTCTCCATGGGCCACCTGTTTGCTTGTTTCATGAACAAAAAAGCAGAAGGACTCCTGATTCCAAATGGGTCATTATAACCACTTAGGATTGGACCCTACAAGAGACCTGACTTTATACAAAACTAGTGCCTAGAAGCCTGTCCTGGGGAGTTAGTGTCTACAGGACGTAGCAGAATGAAATTTTCAGTTGGAGAAAAGTGTGACATAGTCATTTGTTCTACCTCTTGATGACCGGGCCAATCTGCAGAAGCATGTGTGGTCCTTGCCCTATTGAATGGGTAAGAAATCCAGGTTCACCTCACTCAGCTTTTTGCTGCACTGAAAACAGGTTTAGTGAAACTTTGCAGTGAGGCTATCAGGTCTCCTGAAGCTCTGCCTGGCTACAGCTTTCAGCCTCACCCCGCTAGATGAGTTCGACTTCCAAAAACGTGAGTGAGCCTGAATTTAAAACCTTGAACCTGGGAGAGATGGCAAATATAGTCAATTGGTAAGGCACCCATGGCAGCCACAGAATCCTGCATTGGCTCTAAAATCAATAGCTTCAATGGGAGCATGACATTAACGTACCAGACTTTGAGGGGCCCAATGCTAGCCACAGCCTAGGACCTTGCTCCTCTGGAAGGTTTTGACATCCATTTGAGAGACTAAGGATCTCATTTAGAGATTAGCGGGCAGGTTACTCCATCATAAACATGATGGATGTTGCAATCGCCTTATTGCAAATGGATATGATGCACTTATAACAAGGTGAATGGGAATTAAAAACTGTTGGGAAATGAAAGCTACTTCAGTCAGTGACAATCATGGACGGTGCGCAGTAGTTTCCATGCAAATTGACATTGAGCTATGAATGTGCTATCCTACTAAGGTTCAATTATCAATGAAGTGATCCAACTGTAAGAATTAGAGTGGCAACTCAGCAGAACATCGAGCTGGGTTTTAATTGAAGATGATTTTAAATTCTGGATTAGCAAACCTAGCAGTGGGCTTAGATCGTGGAGATTTACTCCACAGAATTCAGCTGAGTTACATAAAAACTATGCAAGATTCTGTGGAGTTCTGCCCACCCTTTGCTCAGTAGAAGCTGTGGGGCCTGAGTTATACCCCAGGATGGTAGCACTTGATAACTTCAAGTAAAGACACAGGACTTTCTTCTTTTCTGTGTTCTCAGCTGTAGTACTAACAAGGCCTCTTGCAAATACGTTGAGAACATGAGTAAAAGCTGGCTTCAGGGCTGCTGAGATCACCACTATTCTGGAACAGACCAGTTATGCGCTGCTGATAGGGGAGGATTAATGTGCCCCCTCCTGCTCATCCATTGCAATTAAAAAGAACACTCAACCTATGCCTTTGCTTTTCCTGTGCCGAGAACTGGAACAGATTTTCAGGCTCACCAGTTATAGAGCTGCCTGTAATCAGGGCCTATAACTGGGCAGCTTCAGGCCTGCTCCACGTTTTGATGGTGACAGGCCATTTGCTAATTCTTGACACGTGTACGGCTAAAAAAAGGGGATTAGCATGATATACGAACAGGTTTTTTATTTCCATTAATTGAAGTTAAAAAAGCTGCAGCCTCTGAGTCCATATAGGGTGCAGGGATGGAGTGAAAGAACTGATTGTCTTAAAAAGTGTGTATTGTGAATTCATTTTTCCATTGTGTACCTGATGTATTATTTAGAAGGATTTCTACTGGAAGCTCCAATGTGAGCAAGCAGAAGTACATAATTGTGTGTGTTATTTTTCACAATTTGTTCCTTATTATGTTATACATCTCCAAAGTGCAGTTGCAGAGAAAGCAAGTGGAATATTTATTTTATCTTCAAAAAAGGGTTAGTATTAAGAAAATGTAATAATTATGTGGTCGTTTTTGATTTGCCAGTGGGACCTAACCAAGATCATACCATGCTGAATTTGCAGTTTTGTTAATTTTCATGCATAAATTGTTTATAAAAATCACTGGCTTTGAAGGATAGTGGGTGACTTACTATTTTCCTCCTGAGACTCTGTCCGATTATTACGAGATTTTCTTTGCCTCTCTTAGGATGGTGTTAGTATATTCTTTATGAGTTTGGCACTTACAGTTTTCCTACATTTAATTGCCTAAATAGAGATTTGCTACAATTTACTATTCTGTATTTGAGTATCGAGGCCTTAATGGAAGATTTATACAATCTTCTGTATTGTCTCTATCAACAACTCTGTAATCATTCTAATGTTCTTAATCTGGCCTAGAACTCAGTTATTAAGTGGTCCCATTTTCATTTTTGATGTTTATTCTGTTAAATTGCTATTCATTGATGGGGAGTGTAGTCGATTAATGCTAGATCAATGAAAGATCCTGGAGTCTAACTGCCCAAAGTTAAAGTTAAAATCAGAGTGCCTAAAATATTGCAGTTCAGACTAATATTGGGAATCGGCTCCCACGAGAGACTATTTAATAATAGTGATAGGACTGGACAGTGTAGGTAAGCCATATTGGTAAGAGACTAAGGCCCTTATTAAGAGTTTGGCAGGCTGCGGAGGCCGCCCGCCAAACTCTTTGGGTCAGAAAACCACCACTCCTGTATTCCACCCGCTGGCCCTATTATGAGTTTTCTGCTGGGCCAGAGGGCAGAAACAGCATGTCCACCTGCTGGTCCAGTGGGAAACTCACCACAACTTTGACACCGGCTCGTAATTGAGCTGGTGGCAATGTTGCGGTACGTCAGGTGCAAAAGCACCGGTTGTGCTTTTCACTACCTGTAACTTGGGCAGTGAAAAGTGCGGCAGTGCTGTCCATGGGGGCCCCTGCACTGCCCATGCCGGTGGGACCGCCATGCAGAAGCCGGCAAAGAGTGGACCCGTAAACCCAAGGGCAGTGCTGCTTGCAGCGCTGCCCTGGGGGATTAAGACCACTGGCACCGCCAGGCTGTAAATTGGCAGCAATCTGGTGGTGCCGGTGGTAGGACCGTGGTGGCTCCAACAGGATTGTACTGTTGAGGGCGGACCACTGCTTTGGCGGCGGTCCAGCCTCCACCTCGAGTCTGGTGGTCCCAGGACCGCCAGACTCGTAATGAGGGGCTGAGTTTATGTTACACATGTTGGAGGAATTAATATTTATAAAGAGATAGACGAGAGAGAAATAAACTCATTCCCAAAGGAACACCTTGATGTTTCATCATTATCTCAATAGATAATCACCTATTTCTTAGCTCCTAAAAGAAATCTAGGTAATTCAAGGGTTTAATGATGTGGCACTTGCTCTAGCTCAATATCATGGAGTTGCTCACTGATCACACTCTCATTACTGAGCTTCAGGAGTCACTGTATTTGGTGGGAATGCTTTTGGTGGGAATGTTAACATTCCCACAATCATGCTGGGGTGTCATCATGCGAGAGCTCCAGATAGGTATGTATGCTGAACTTCTCATGCATAGCCTTTTCTGTGACAGTTTGTGTATGTGAACTGTTGTGGGCACACAACTATTCTGAAAGGCTCGCTCTCAACATAAAAATTTCCTAGATTTATTGTGCTTTGAATTTTATCTAACCTAATTATAATTTGTAAGAAGCCACAGCTGAGAACATTTAAAAGGATATCCAGCACTTCTGATATGGAATAGCCAAGTATTTTATGAAGATGGATTTCTCTTCAGATTTCTCAGATTAGGAGGCTTTTGGTTATTCAGGCAGGTAACCGACTATGAAGTAAGAGCTAGTTATTTTACATTGTGATATTTGCAGTCAATCAACTAAGTCAACATTTCCTTCATTTGTTTACATTTATATAAGAGACAGTCAGCTGAGAATAATGACACTAATGAGAGGTGAGTCCCTTATTAAGATTTCAGAATAGTTTGTGTTTCAGGAAGAAACCAGTACTCAAAACTGTTACCTCTTTTGCGGTCTCGGTTAGAGGTCATACCTTTATCTTCAATTAGAACCAGCTGCTGTTCTTAATCCCCTTTTCCCCTTTGCCCATGTGAGTTAGAGCTTGCAGACTGAAATTGATTCTAGGCTTAGAGTCAGGGTAGATGGACCTGGAATTATATTTTATTACTGATGCCGCTGCGCCATGCATGTCAGTGATGTTAAACACATCAACCCATAATTCTATTTAACACTGATTGCAAATTTGTAACTAAAATCATAACAAATTGCATAATTTCTGGAGCTCCCCTGCTGATTCACTCAGCTACGAATGGTCGTTAGCATGACCATAATCTCACAGCTAACACTCACTATTTTGGGGAAGGAACACGTTACTATCGAAAAAATTAAAACGGAGTTTGTGGTTCTTGATGCTAAAAAGGCATTAGGCCTTGTGAGTTGGGAAGTCCTGTATAATATCCTACAACTTCATAATTTTCCTTCCCAACTCATGGGGTTGAATACTTTACCTTATAAAACTGTATTATAGTCAGTAGTCAGAGGTAAAAAGGGACACCCATCAAGGATGGCCTTTATCACTCATCCTTTTCACTCTATTTATAGTGTCATTGGGTAGTATAATCAGGCAAAATATACCATCTTCTATGCTGAAGATATAACCCTCTACCTAACATATGATTTACAAAATATGACATCAGCTTTGGTTTCAGTCAAATATACAAAATCAAATAGGCTAAAACTGAAGTTGCATTATTTAAAACACCACAAAAATGTAAACCACAGTGTCAAGCACTAAATAAAATGCCAAACTCACAAGGTATTGGAGGTACAGTTCTCAGAAAATCAAGAGGAATCTTGTGTTCAGAATTATTCTCCATTGAGTTGAAAAGTAAAATTTTCAATTATTAGCCATCTATCTTTAATTAAAATGTCAGTGCGTCCATATTCCTTTTCTTTTTTTATGAGTGTACAATTTGTTTTTCCTTATTCCCTTTCATTAGAATTGATGGATTTTTCTACAAACAGCAATAGAAAAGAAATCACCTTGAAACTGTCTTGGAAAGAAGAAGGTCTAGCTCTTCCAGATATTTGGTTTTATTGTTTATTGACCTTTGCACTGACACTCACACATTTTCATTGGATTTGATAATGCTTGACATATGAATATTTTACATTTACCAAATTTTATTACACTCAAAAGGATCCTCAACATATTTACAACTAGGTATTTCATACTTTTAGGACATCAGGAAGACATTTTTTCATGTTTCACCCCACTGCTTATCATGCACCTTTGGAAGAGTGTAGACAATCAAGTTCTGTAATAACTTAAGGACAAAAAAAAGGATAATCCGCAACTATCCCTTCAATAATGATAAGTTCTGAGACGTAGCAGGCTGCACGTTGTATCTCTGCAGCAGATGGAGTTGTCAGTTCATCCAATATACTGCTCAGTCAATGCCAAAACAATTCACAAAATAATGGCATCGAAAAAACGTTAGCTGATGCTTTTGCAATTCTTGTCAAAGTGCTATCAAATACAGTAACAGAGAAGGTCAGTTATCATGATCCATTACTACCAAATCTTTGCAAAGCACCTCAGTATCACCAGTTTTCTGGATCCAGAGATGGAACAACAATTAAAATCCTCTTTCACATCAGCATCAGATTTACCAGTGGAAGGAATAGAACTATCATCTATCACCATTGCAAATCATACCAAAACTATTAGGGCACCTGTGCTACAGTCAAATAGTGATGAGGATCTTACGACATTGGACTTTACACCAGAATATATCTGACAAGGCTCATTTGATGTTCCTAATTGACAATTTTTTTTTTTTAATTACATCAATTCCTGAAGCTGCAAGATATACCTTTCTCAGATTTGGTAGCTGTGAGGTTTCTACAAAATTACATCTCCAAAACTGACATTATTGGGACACCTTGGGCAACAGAGACCATCACTAACAAACGATTGGGGGGAGAAATTGAATTAGGTTTGTGGGATATTTTGTTATCCAAACAATCTAAACAGAAATATCGCTATAAAGTGCATCCTTTGGAACATGATTCCACAGAAGGATTCACTTTCTCAGTCTGCCCAGTGTTCCTTAAGACATACATTTAAGAATTAACATTGTTAAACATCCTACTTCTGAGCACCAAATTACAAATACAAATCATTGAAATCACCCCTCTATTCAAATCTGGGCAAGATCAATTCATACCTAACAAAAAGAATGCAAAGGTCTTAGTCAAGCCTGAAATTATGCTTATGTGTCCTTGGAACATTGCAGGAATCATAAGACACCTAAGGCACAGTGGGAGTGATGTATTTAATTTTCTAGAATTACACCAAATAGTATGCCTACAGGAAACTTGGCATAAGAAACTCTTCAATTTGCCAAACTTAGTTTCTTTCTATATTCAAGCACAGCAGAGCCAAGGGGTCACCCGCCTGGAGGACTACTAATCTTAATACAAAACAAGATAAATGTGAAAAACAAATCTGTTTTTCTCCAAGCAACCAAACTGGGTATCAAAGGACAAAACTAGCTTTTTTATATTGAGGCCCTCATTATGAATGTGGCGGTCTTGAAGACCGCCACACTCGCAATGCCAGTCGGACCGCCGCCAAAGTGACGGTCCGACCTCCACGTTACAAACTTTTAGGCCGGCCTATGGCTGGCGATGCCGTGGTCTTAATCCGCCATGGCAGCGCTACCCTGGGGATTGCGACCCCATGTCTGCCAGCTTTTGCATGGCAGTTCCACCACCATGCAAATGCTGGTGAAGACGGGGTGCTGAGGGCCCCATGGGGGCCCCTGCACTGTCCATGCACTTGGCATGAGCAGTGCAGGAGTCCCCATGGACAGTCCCATCACACTTTTCACTGCCTCAATTACAGGCAGCGAAAAGTGGGACGTGTGCTGTTGCACCCGACACACTGCTAAATTGCTGCCGGCTCAATTATAAGCAAGTGTCAAGGTTGTGGTGAGTTTCCCACTGGGTCAGCGAGAAACTTGTAATAGGGCCAGTGAGCGGAAAACCATAGTGGCGGTCTTCCGGCCAAAGAGTTTGGTGGCCGCATAAGGCCCTGAATGTTTATTTCCCTCCATCATTAGTGTAGAGTAAATAGAGTATTCGAGCAGTACTCAAAGTACTGGAGTCTATCATTGATAATAATTTCTCCAGCACCATTATAATCACTGGAACATTGAACAATAATCTATTATACAACCACTGGAAGAATCACCTAGTAGACAATTCAGCCAAAGTAATATGGAACATTCCAGTCACTTACACTGCCAGTTGGGGGGATAATGTAAAATCAAAAAGCCAAGAAATGTGGAAATTGCTCTTAGATCTTGGCTTCCGAACCTGGCATGGAAGATTCCCCTTAGATCGACCAGCGGAACCCACCTTTGTTTCATCAAATTCAAAAAGCATTATTGACTTTACTTAATTATACCCCTCTTAGGCAAACAAGTCTTTCTAACCTTTTATTTGGTGTCTCAGTAGAATTTATTATTGGTATCCAATTGGTGCGTGGACTGGGAAAACCATCTGGAAATATTTTATTTTGCCAAAAAATTTAGTCAAAATTGACAAGTAATGTCATCTCTTATTCTAGACTGAAGGATCACTCTATGTTTATAGCTAAACAAAAGTATAGGCAACATTTTCATAAAACTACTATAAAAAAAATTCCTTCGACAGATATAAAGCTAAAAAATACAGAAAAGAAATTCAACAAATTTGCAGAAGCTTTCAAGACGCTGCACGCTCAAAAATATTTTATTCCATCAAAACTGGCAATGCTGATTTATTTTGGAACTTAGTAGGGAGTGCCATTGGATCACACAGAGTTGCCAATGATTTTAATTTGAGACATGGAAAGTACATACAATCTTTATGCTGGCAATAGTACTAGATTTACTGAATTCCACCATTTCTCAAACTCTGAGCTACGGATCACTAGGAAAGAAATAGTGGCTTTAATTAAAAAGCACACTTTTCTAGAGTCCCAGGACCAAACAGCATACAAATAGATGTGATCAAAGAAGATGTTCCTCTGTGGAGCTAGATGTTGAAAGCCCTATTCACTGAGTTTTTTTTTACTCTCTCACCGTTCAGCTATACGGGAAAGGAGCTGTTATTCACCCTCTACATAAGAAAGACCCAAAGAAGGGTCGGAATAATTATTGCTTCAGTACTCTTCTTGACACTGAGGGTAAACTCTTCACAACATTCATAGCAGAAGAATTGTATACATATGCAACAAATCTATAGGTAATATCTTTTAATCAATCTAGCTTCAGATCAGGACGCTCAGCAGTAGATAACATCATTGCTCTTAAACTATTTAATAGCACTCAAAGGAAGAATGTTTGCTTGTACGTTTGCTATGTAGATTATTCATCAGCATTTGATAAGTTAAATGGAAACAAACTATGGGAGAAGCTAAAATAGTGGGTTATTAACTGGACTTTATTACATTTCTTAATAACTGTTAGCGATAACACCTGGTTACAGGTCAAGTTAACAAACAGATTGGTAAAAACAAAAATTCCTATTGCTAACAGGCTTAAACAGAGTTGCACGCTAGCTCTGCTGCTTTCTTCATTATATAGAGCTGATCTACCCTCATACTTACATCCCTTAGATCCATCAGATACTAGGCCCACACAGATGACATAATCATATTTTCTTTGACGTCAGCAGATCTACAAGCACAATTAACAAGATTACAGAAATGTAATTTAGCGAATGATCTAAAAATCAATCTAGGGGGAACAAAACTAATGGTATTCAGCAAAACTATGTATCAGTCAAAAGTAAAATTCGATTGAAATTACCATATAAAGTTTTTTGGGTTTAATGGTGGACAACAAGTTAAACTGAATGACTCATATCACCAATCTGGAATCTAAGATCCATGTAACCACACAGGCAGTTTAAAGATTCCTGAATATATATGGGGGTATGCAATTAGTCACTTTAAAAAAAAAATTTATGTGAAAATAGTACCTTCCTCACTCTATGAATCCATAGATTCTCCCGTCAACATCATTAATATTTTGAACAGTACCTACATAAAAGAGATTAAATTAATTTTAAGTGTATGCTCCTTGATTCTACAGTGTAAAATAAATTGGAACTATTGTTGACTTCATTATTTCTCAACATTTTTCCAGTGTAAAAAACTATTTGTTCTGGATCTATGGCAGTGGACGAAGACTCTCGGAGAGCCTTGATATTCTAAAGAAATTACAACAAAGAGTGAGTCCACCTCCTCTCTTAATCTTGCTAAGATCAATAGGGTAATTACAAAAACAATTTGCATTTCCTAACCCACCCCCAAACGTTGCCTTGTCTTGAACAGAACAGCCTAGTAAAGAATATTATGAAGAAAAATGATTCATATATTAATATAAAACAAAACTATTTTATTTTAATTATAATTTAGTGCCCAGATGTAAACTAAATTATTTAAAATGTCTTATGCTTGTGCCACTGTGTCAATGTAAAGATTCTTGGAACCCAAAGTGTCTGTCATCAAAGAATTGTTGTTTATTCAGTTATAAGAAAGAAACAATTGAACACATTATTCATATATCTCCGGCTGTACTTGATTTAAGACGGAAATTTTTAAAGTCTGCATTTATTACTTCGAACCACAAAACTATTCAGGATGATATTGTTTTCTGTTCTCTGCTACAGACGCCCAAGTCATTGGTTTGCTGACATAGGCGGTGATTCTAACCGCGGCGGGCAGCGGTCGCCGCCTGCCATGCGGTTACCGCCAAATGACCGCACCGCGGTCACAAGACCGCGGCGGCCATTCTGGCTTTCCCGCTGTGCTGGCGGGCGACCACCAAAAGGCCGCCCGCCAGCACAGCGGGAAAGACCCAGCAACGATGAAGCCGGCTCCGAATGGAGCCGGCGGAGTTGCTGGAGTGCGACGGGTGCAGTAGCACCCGTCGCGAATTTCAGTGTCTGCTAGGCAGACACTGAAATTCCTTTTGGGGCCCTCTTACGGGGGCCCCTGCAGTGCCCATGCAATTGGCATGGGCACTGCAGGGGCCCCCAGGGGCCCTGCGGATGGCGGTAGGGGGTGTCAGAATCTCCATGGCGGCGGAGCGTGCTCCGCCGCCATGGAGGATTCTCAAGGGCAGCGGAAAGTCGGCGGTACACCGCTGACTTTCCGTTTCTGGCCGCGGCTGAACCGCCGCGGTCAGAATGCCCAGCGGTGCACCGCCAGCCTGTTGGCGGTGCTACCGCGGTCATTCGCCCTGGCGGTTTTTACCGCCAGGGTTAGAATGACCCCCATAATTTTTAGATTTATCTTATAGTTGTTTTAATGAAATATGATCTAGTGACATCATTATGAGATTTAATATGGAGATAGATTTTATACTTATGTATCTTTTGTATTCTATGAAATAGGTTTTATTGTAATTGATATTTTTAATATTTTTATACAATAAACTTTCATTGACTGACGTATTTATCACTCTGCAGGCGAATAAACTGCACATTCACCAAGTCTGGTAGGTACATTATTCTCTCACAAACATCAAGTTCTAAAACTTGGTTGTAATCTATTGATATGAAAAGTTACAGGTTAAATCACACTAAATATTTGGAAATATGAGAACTACATGGAAACAGCAGCAGGACATTAAGCTTAGAGATATAAAGGAGTGCGATACTATCAGATTTGTGTACACATTTGTGAGGGGCAGAAATGTCCATTGTATGTTGTTTAATAATATATGGATGTGGTATTTTACACCAGTCAAACTGATTAAAATTTACTCACAAGTGCCAGATGGCACACAAAACACATAAGGTGGTTGGAAACATATATGTTTTGGGAATGCAGAGCACTGACTGTGCTTTGCATTCTGACCTAGATATGGTCATGATGAGATCAGTTATACCATCTATCCCAATCCAAAAATGGCACACTTTGGCATACTAGATCGAGAGACCAAATTTAACATTGCTAATAAATGCTTTTCTCATTTCGATAGCACTTAAAATTGTATAAGGCAAACCTACAAAAGGCCTACTTTTTAGAATGGAAACTAGGATGTTAAAAGCTCACCAATACGAATATTGGTATTTTCTCATTTTAACAAGTTAGAAAACTATTTTTCTAGATAGGTTATTACAGATGTAATGAAACAATCACTGAAGTTTATCATCGAAAATATTGCAATGCCATTTTCTCTTCATGTTTAACCTTATTTATATAAATCGGACGCAAATTAGAAATTTTAAAATATACTTAGTTACTTGTCCGAATCTTCTTCTTCTTTAATACTTTATTCGGTTCATATAGACCATAAAAGCCATCCAATAAATACATACATACACATTTCTTAGCATTAAATTAATAAATAACATTATTAGTACAAATTTTGAATTCCAAAAGCAGCATATATATAGTTTAGCACAGCCTGTATTGTCTCTACGTCTCCCAGATTGTGTAAATACGAGAAGGCAAGCTGGCTAGTTCTAATGCTTTTAGACAAAAAAATGGGGCGTAAAAACCTTTTTCTTGAGGTATCATAAAAAGTGCAAAAGAGTATAAAATGCAGGGTGCTTTGATGTGTTTTTCCATCACAGCAGCACAGTGGAAGATTCTTGAACCAAGTTCCGTGGGTGGGAAATGCTACCAGGTAATGTAATATATTCAAGCGTAGCCTGGTGAGTAAGAACCTTTGTCGTTCAAGACTGGTAGTAACCAAGTATAACATTGGATATAGTTGCTGTGACTGGTTCCTCTCCTGATTTTTATCTATACCTGTGTTTAGCTTTAAATCATATATTTGCTGCCAATATATTTCCTTTACCCTTTTGATGTCCAGCTTTGTCAGAAGGTCCGGCTTGAGGAAAAACTCCCCTATTCAAGGGAGAAAAGAGAAGAATGGACATATCTAAGCCAGGGTATGTCCAATGATCGTGATAATGAGAGGCAGTCCTGAATCAACGTTCTACATAAGTGGGCTTCAGGTTTTCACCAACTTTTTAACCATAACAATACAGTTTGAAGCTTTATGTGATCTGATATACCTCTCAAGCCCACTTCTTCATGACAAAATGTTACTGAGGTTGACTGCGGAACTGCTAATAACCTCCTTAGGAACTTATTTTCCGCAACCTGGAGGCTCCCAGACCCCTGCTCCAAATGTCGCAATAGAGAGACATTTACTAATAAAAACAGTCACCATCTCTTTTAGAGGTTTATGTCCCAACTTTTTTGAAAATGTAAAAACAGCATCTATGGCTCTTTGGAACTGTGTTAGACGTATATTTACTAAAAATTTCCAATTAAAATCAACATCAATGGAAACCCTCAAATACGTCAAATATGGGACCTTAAGTATTTCTTCCCCTTCCAAAATAATTTTTTTGTTTGTTGCTAGATTTGGCCCACTCTTTATCACAAATGACTTTGATCTGTTAATTTTAAGACCGAAGTTTCCCATAAATATGTTAAAAGCATTCAGTAAAATTTGGAGACCATTTGCTGTCCTTGAGATAAGTACGGCGTCATCCGCGTACAAAAGTACTGGCATTGGGTAGTCATTGATAATTGGCAGATCCTTCCCTATTTCACAAAGAAATTTCTCTAACCCATTTATATAAAGAAGAAAAAGAAAGGGGGCCAGCACACAGCCCTGCCTGACCCCCTTTAATGAGGGGAACTTCTCTGGGGGATTTAAACCGCCGGGACCAATGTGTCGGGAAACCGCCGGGACAAATGTGCCAGGAAACCGCCAGTCCTGGTGGTGCGACCGCAGCGCTTCTGCTGCAGTCGTAATGCCCCTGGAAGCACCGCTAGCCTGTTGGCGGGGCTTCCTCCAAAACAGTTGTAATGACCCCCTAAGTCTTTAAAAAACTCGTTAATATCTACTTTTCCCCATTTAATGGTCAGACCTTTCCGAGCTAAAAACTTTATATCTGGGTGTCGTTCCTCTACTCTTAAGTCACTGTTCAAACCCAGACTTGTTTCTATAGTTAAAGGATTATGGTCACTAATACAAGTTAGCGTCACCCTAATCTGCCCGACAAAGGGGGTAAGTTCTCTAGAATAAATAATAAAATCAAATTTTGGTATGGGCATCTCCCCTTATAAACATCAGTACCCCCTCTACTACTGGTGTTGGAAAGAGCAAAGAATTGGCTGCTATCACGAGATTAAGGGCGTTCCCAAAAGGAGAGTGTTTAAAGTGCTGCATGGGACAGTCATATTCATCAAGAAGCCCACAAAACTCTAAAAACTCTGGTTCACACAAATGAGCATTAAAGTCACCAACCCATATTATTCTTAAATCCTTCTTGCTTGTATTCATTACCTTATGTATCATCATCTCAAGGTTATCTATCATACTAGTATCAGAGAGGTCAAAAGTGTTATTATAGTAGTTAATCAACAACACATCGAATAACTCTGCTAGTTTCAAAAATAGGAACAAGAAAAAAGGGTGTGTGCCTATAACACGCACCTCCACCCCCTTTACCATTACTGATAAAAAAGTAGCCAGACCTCCTTTAGCTCTACACATGGAGGACTTAGTTGCAGGAACACTATATGTAGTGTAACCATTAATAAGAGGAGGCTCTATAAGCCAAGTCTCTTGACAGCAAATAAAAAGGTTTTCTGTCACTAATCTTAGCCAGTCCGAGTTTCCCATTTTTGATTTTAGTCCTGCCACATTCCAGGAGATAATCCCTGAGACTGTCATAACGGGTATATTAGAAGCTCCCTCTGACTGCAGATTGGGTTGCTGCAATATGTTTGTCTCTAGATTCTCCTCTAGAGAAGATCTAATTACTAATGGTCAGTCTAATTGCTGTAGAGAATCCAGGAGCTCAAACCTATTGGACAGTGTCAGAGTGGTATCAGGCAGCTTAGGGACATGAAAATGGCTAAGGTTCTGTTTACCAAAATCAGTTGGATCAGATAGATAGTGCTGGGATGAAAAAAATGCGAACTCGGTTAGGCGTTGTACTATAATGGATCCTGTGGATTGCACTGTGGTCAAGAAATAATGATATTAACTATCCAAGGGCTCCTAAAATGTATAATTATACAGTCCCCTTGTGAGGACTTGGGCGGTGTACCAACCCAGGGGACCCTTCTTACAGTTAGAATATCCTTGAAAAGATATGCCCTCCGCCCCGAATGCTTTCCAACCCAATGTGTAACTTTATTTAGCAGTGATGTATGAGACTCGGGATATGAACTTCCTAGTATAGGCACATTTTCCAGGATTAAAATATATGGCGCACAAGCCAGCGGGAGCCTTGGGCAAGGTGTTTGAACTCTAGTATGCGCTAATGTAGGCGCTGATGATAAAGGCTGCGCCAAACCCTCAAGGCCCTCCCGCTTAACTATTCTCCGCTGGGATAGCATATTTGTAGAATGTTCTATGGCCACAGGGTTCAGGGGCTTTAAAGCAGAGTTCTGGGCATGATTCAGCCTACCTTTTTGATTTGGCAAGATAGCCGGAACTGATGGACATGCAAAATCAACAAGGTTAGGCTGAGATTCCGCCCTTGGTAATGGTGGCTTCATTGCCATTGATAAAGAGTCAGCTTTCTCCTCAAGAGTAGCCACTTTCTCCACGACCAAGGAGCATAGCTTTCTTATATCACTAAAATGATTTTCGAGCTAGCTAAGACAATCATTGGAAAATTCCAAGGGTTTAGTCTCTCTTATCTGTTTCCCAGTAGTTCTCTTTGATGCTTTTGGTTGTAACTTCCCCTTTCTATTCTCTGTTCCTACTAAGTCTTTTCCAAGTACATTAGATTTTACAGTGGACAAATCTGAGTCTAAAGGGAGGTCTACAACACGGGGAGAGATCACATGCCTGCTCTTTTTTGAGGATGGATCTCGTAGGTCATAGGAGTAATTTGGTCAATTCGGGGGTCCATATCCATTATAACACAGGGATTCCTTATCCTGGTTACTGAAGATTTTACATGGAAAGTCTTTTCTTCCGTCTTACCTTTACCTGTCTTCTCCAGGGTTGATTCTAAAGTAGCTTCCACCCTCCCTGTCTCTGACTCAATAACACCCATCACGGAGGTAAGATAACTAGTTATCAGCTTAGGAGCGGGGCCTCCTGGCAGGGACCCACCTTTCCATGGTCCCCTTTACATTTCCCCATCAGGCCAAGGCTGACCTATCAACAAATAAAAATAAAAATAATAATAAAAACAAAATGAGAGTAAGCCCAGCCTGGCCTCATCCGGTCACGGTTGGGTGCAGACGGGCCCGCTCTTGGCCCGGTCTTCGCCTGGTCTACGCCCGGGCACACTCGCGTGCGTCCCTGAATATTTCACAAGCAATTTTTTTTCAACAGATGTGTATTTATTTCCAATTCATATTTCCTATTAAAAAAAGCAATTCACAGCAAAAAAGTTGTGCACTAGCTTTTATGGAGTGCCAAGAATATCCAAACATGTAAAGCATTGCAATGACAGAGTGGGCACTATACACATGTAGATAAGAGAAAACAAGACAAGATAACATAAGATAAGATACAAGATAAGCTCATGGTGTAAAGCTTTATGCTATCTGGCAGCTCAGCTCTTGCATACTTATACCATCTAACTTTGGTTACTTGTGGTAAATACTTACAGATAACATTGACTGAGGCAGGATGTGCTACATGGAATGATATCTGTTATTAGAAATTACCATCATAAATCACGTAAAATAAAGCACCTTATGCAGTGAAACTACACTGGTACAAGATTCAAAGCACACACTGTAAATGGCAAGAGAAGAGTTATCAAATAATTACCAAAAGCAAGTAGTTTTCAATTCAGTTTTCAGCTCGATGTGCTAAAAGCATGGAGCAAATATTATGTCAGACAATGGATTGCACAGTGTTAGCGTGATTATCAACAAGGACAATAATTTTGAATTTAAAAAGTTGAAAATCACATTTTACACAGTGAGTACCCAAAGACTTGGGCAGAGCAGGGGGGCTGAATGTGCATAGTGAGGCAAGAATGTCAAAAGTGAAACATTTTACATGGTTGCATCCACTGCCATATGTACACATCAAAGGGACTTCAAGGTATGGTTTGCCATAAAATCAACCCATTCCAGTCCTCTATGTGTTCCATATAAGGTTGAATAGTCAACGCACTGAATTGGAAGTTTTTGTTTTTAGTCTTTCTGTGCAATATCCATAAATAAGCTGAAAATCTTTATACTACACCTAGTCCACTGACTTGTAACATAGTTGCAGATGTTCTTAACCTCTGTTACCACTCTTAAACTGGTTAGTTGGATACTTGCTTTTTCTTTCCTCCTTCCCTCCTTCCCAGGGGATTAGCTTGGTCAATAAAGTTGCATGGGGGTGTGAGCTTCAAATTTCCCGACAATCAGTCTGGCATACCTTGTTAAATTACTTTATACAACTAGCAGAGCACAGGAGAGGGTCTTAAGGGGCAGTGGAAAGAGAGAATAATGCGGGTTGGTAGAAATATTAAGTGAGAGAAACAGAATATGTTGTAAAATAATCTACATTTATTAGGACTTTCAAAACAGAGACAAAAGGGTATGTTTGTGTATGTATTTTTGTCAGTGTGTGCATGCAAAAATCCCAGGCTATACTTGACAGACACCTCACCTCACCAACTATTCAACCGAAAATCCATTTATTAGGGGAGTGAAGCACCCCAAACACCCCCCCAACCCAAAGCTACCTGCCTGCTCCTTCCACTAAACTGTCATCGCTCTTCTGCTTCTCTTCCAACTTCTCCCCTGTACCCACCACATCTCTCCCTCTCTGCCTTTCCCTCAACCATTATGTTCTATGTTCCACTCCTTCCCCACCCCTATCCTATTTAATTTTTCCTTTTTCCCCTCACCCCTTCCACTTTTCACCACGTCTCCACCCACACACAGCCCCTCCCTTCTAGTCTTCTCCTTGTCCCCATCTCTTTCAGCTCCCTTCCTGCTTTTTCTCCATACTGCTTCCCTAACCTTCCCTTGACCCCTCTTCAATTCATCTGTCATCATTGTCTCCCGTTCTCATTCTTCTGCTCCCCCTTTACTTTTACCTGCTACTCACTCTCCTCTTGCCCATCTTCCTACCTCCTTCTTGATTTCTCCTCTGTTGTCTCCCTACTTTCCTCCCAGTCTCCTTCTCGTTCTCCTTCTAATCTCTTGCTTGCCAAACATTCCTGCCTTTGTGAAGGCATCCAGGCTTATCTGTTTAGTTATGGTAACTAATAAGCAGATGTGTCCTTAAGGCCAATGAACCTTTTGACTCGTTTAAGATGATCATACCCTAGGTAGCATGTAGCATATCAAATTAGATAATACAAATCATTAGAGAGCCAGTAAAGAATGCACCATAACCACACCTTTTGATACAGTTAATCTGTTTATTTCCCTATATTAACAATGCTAAAATCATGTAAATTAGTCTCAAAACCATGTGATAAAAATATAAAAACAACACAGGCTGTCCAAAATGCCTAAAGAACCTTATCAGAGCTACAACAACTATGACTTCAATAGTGATGGTACAAATCATAAGGAATAGTAATTGAGCAAGTGTAATAACATGCATTTGATCAGCAATGGAATGTTGTCAGTTTGAAGTCAAAGGTTAATAATAGAGGAAACACCTCACTAACTCATGATTAGCATCAGTGTGTTGGGCTTATGCAAAGGTTTTAGTACCATGAATTTAGAAAACATCTAGCTATGGCTCTATCAAAACAAAACAGCAGTTGGTACCTGGAAAACAAAAGACAAAAAAACATACGCAACTTTCACATATTACCTATCCTTAAGGATCAGCAAACAGCATAAACTTCATCAAAAGGACATCAGCATCAGGACAGAGGGGATTTAGAAAAGGCGATCGGTTCAGTATTTGGACTCTAAGTTCTCTGAACCATAAAGTTAATGTTTAAAGCAGACAGCAAAGCGCTTTTGTTTTAATGATCAAGCACTAAAATAAGCACCAGCATCATTTCATGGAGCATGAGGAAATTACTCAAAATATTGAAATACCAGAACGTCATTAGACAGGCTGGAAAGAGTCAAAGTGACTCATCAATCAGCCAAAGAAGTGGCTTCGTAAAACGGCAAAGAAAGAATCAAATGGCAATGGGCCCACACTCCAAGTGCAGGATGGTTAAGACAAAATTGCCTCACGTTGTCCATTGGTCAGAAACATCTTGCGGTGAAGATTGTCCAATTACTGATTCACTACATATCAGAAAAATATGCTAAACAGACATCCGCACATCAATGATTTAGTTCTTCTCCTTTTGCGTACATCCAGTCGATACAATAAGAATAACTTGTGGAACCTTCCGTTCATTATCAGAGAATTTATTGTTCTTCTCCATTCTAATTACGCTTCGAATCAACAGTTACAGTGATGTAGAAACATTCTTGGATTACACACCATTTCCTCAAAAGAAATACATTTTATTAATACAGGCTCTGAACAAGTTTGAGGTTTAGACAAAGAACTTGTTATACAGCAGACATTATTTTTTTCTTTTAATGTAACAACGTACAATGTTTTGGCAGATACTCAGTTTAACCATGGCCTTGTTTAAACTCAAGGCCTTTTAGTTAGTACAAAATAAAGTTCATAATATTTAGCTGCAAGTATGACAGAGTAATGCATTTTCAAGCATATTTAAACTCTAAAATACAAATTAGTACATTATACATTATACATAATGGTGGCCAATCAACCAGGCACATTATGAGTCACACATTATTTTTCTAGGGTAATACATCTTATATGTTAAGTCAAATATAGAAATACATGTACAAATTAGTAACGTCAATTTCAGCGCTCACAATCCCTCCTCTGATAACTATGTATGTCATTACAATTATATTTCAAATAAATTTGTTTATTTTTGTTACACCATTTTCTAACATTTTGTCTCTCGCACATTTTTATTTATTCTTTCCCTTGAATTGTCCCTAAATAATTTTCCATTCTAATTTCCACCCTCCTCTCATTCTTTTTCAATGTATTCTTTTTAATTACATTAATTACAAGATTCCTTTCTCCAGGTTACCAAGCCAATTCCCCACAAAAGCAATCCTTTGCCAGCTTTTTCCCAAACAGTGGACTCTTTTAGGTCTTTCAAATCAGTTTTATCTCTGGTTAATAAAGCCTCTAATTGCTTTGCTGTTGTCAGGTATATATGAACAACAATATTGCGGACTAAGCAATTTACAAACTCTGCCCTCCTTTGCTAAAAGGATATCTAACGCAAGGGATATCTGAAGAGTCATAGCTCTTACCGCAACCAATTCATTGTCCATGAGGACAATGGCTCCTGAAAGACCTGTCAGCATGTTATCCGCAACAGTGGACAACTGTTGAATTTTAATAAAATTCAGAACAACTCCAGACTGAAGGAATTATTGCTCCAAATATGTTTCCTTACAATCCCAGAAACTGATTCTTGTTTTTGCCTCTTGTTTTCTAATTCAGTCATTTTAGGAAATTTACTGAAGTCTTCAAGTTGGTACATTTTCGGGAAGAGTATTCCCAAGTAACATGTTGTCAGGACCACGATAGCACGTGGGCGCTATTGTGCTAATGTGATAATGAAACCACACATTGTATGTGGTAAAAGACATTTATTTAGCAGAACAGGCCATTGGTGGTATCATTGTGCTCAAACAGGAAAAAGTATTGAGCATCATCATCATGGAAGACTCTAGAATACAGGGGAAACTCCAAATCCCAGACTTCCCATTTAATCCAATTATGTTTGGGTGTGGTCAGGCTATAAATACCTGCCACACCCGTTCAACTGACGCTTCCTATTCTGAGCGTCTAGGGAACGGCTGTATTCCCGGTGAACAGCTGACTGAGTTCTGGTATTTGCGAGCGCCCGGCTCGCGGCGGTAAGGAATTTCCTTTTCAAGACAGCTGAACATAATTACCAGAGATCTGTTTGTTTAGCGAGCGGACGGCTCGCGGCAGTAAGGAATTTCCTTTTCAAGACAGCTGAACATAATTACCAGAGATCTGTTTGTTTAGCGAGCTGACGGCTCGCGGCGGTAAGGAATTTCCTTTTTAGATCCTAGAGTGACAGCTGAGCATAATTATCAGAGATCTGTTTGTTTGACGAGCGTTCAGCTCGCGGCGGTGAGGAATTTCCTTTGACACATTGACACTTTGGAAATTCAGCGTTTATTCTTTGTTTTAAAAAAGGAAACGCTACGCTACGGTGGTGTGTAACAGTGTGTCCTTGAATATTGATTTCTCTGGGAACTCTAAGGCAACAAATATTCTCTAGGGGCATTTCTTTGAAAGAAAGCTAATGCTTCTAAACGTTTATTTTATTTTATGTTCAAAGAATTCTAAAAGTGTTGGTATTTCCTTTTATCATGTTTTGAAGGTGACATTGTGTATTTCCTTTTAAAACAAGAACTTGTCTGCTAAAGGAAAGAGATTAATATTTGAGTTTTATTGTAGTTGAGAATAATTGAGGAATTTCTTGGTGCTGAGTTTCAAGTCTATGCAAGAAGTTATTTGGGTGAAATATTCAGCTAAATGTTTAATGCTTAGTTTTTGGTACAAGATGTGCTGCTGATTTTACTTCTAAAAACAAATACTCTCTTAGGAATAGTGAATGTCATTTTGTATATGTTAAAATTAACCCATTCCTTTTCAGATCTCCCTCCTTGCTGTTCCTTCCCGATTAACCCTTCCCCCGGCTGGGCCACTCGAAAGTTCAGTGCTATTACAGCATCTGACTTTGGTGTTGCCTGGAAGTGGGACCCTGTTCAGCATCGTGCAGATCCCGAGAACTTGGACCTCCTGACACATGTGCCATACCATCCTCTAGGAAGACGGTAATATGTATTTGTCCCACAAATGTAATAGATTCCAGGCACTGCTGGATCTTTACCATTCAACATAACCACCCATTTATTCTGAAATAAAAACACATGTTGCATTCACTCGTTCCCACAAATATTCTATGCATATAAGACTGCGGCCTACATATACAACGCTTACCTACATGTAGTGCATCTAAAGCTAATCTTCCATGCTTAAGGCTGTCATTAAATGCATAGTCATTCCCAGGTTTTCACAAAACTACTCCCTTATCCATTTTTGCCTTTTATGCTCTTCTCCTATCTTCTGTGTGATCTAGAAAACTCTTTTCTACTGGTGTAAGTAAACAGGTCAGATGATTCCTATGTGCGTATGCTGTCCCGAACGTTAATGTAGGCTCAAAGAATCATCCCACTATTTCTATGTTATTTTCCTTAGCTACCTTATTCAGGTATTTATTATAGGAACAAAAGAGAACACCATGTCATAGTTACAGTAGAAATCTTGGATATACTCCTGATTATAAAACCTTGTTAGTAAAAGACTACAGATTATGCCATAGGTTAAAGGCAAACTATGATGGGTTACTCCCTCCTCAACAGATGCTGGAATGTGTGTACAAGCATAACACTCTTTCACATCCATTGTGTCACCATACTCACAAAATAAGCGATAGAAAACATTAGAATACATTTCTCACTGTGTGTCATCCACATGTAGATATTTTTTGTCTAACCTAAACCTATCTAGTTCTGAAAGTATAGTAGTTGTCTCTATATCTGTGGTAGGGTTGTCCTCACCCTTATCGAAAAAAGATACACACACAATCAATATCAGGCATGTTATCACACATACAATCGCCAAACCAATACCCATGTTTTTATAGCACCTATTCTTTCTACTCTGCTGGTTAATGTTACTGAGGATCCTTTGTCAAAAATCAGTAAAGTTGTCAAAAATAAGATTAGCAGCTTGGTAAATCAGGTTATCAAAGTCTTTTCCAGTAGAATTTTCAAAACCCTCTATCTCTGCAGTTTCTTAATTTGTGTTGTTCAACATTTTATTTCATCAGTGCCATATTATTGACCTGGAATGTCTCTATCAAAACAAAAACTCAAACATTCTTCTAGACATTCATTGGTAGTTACATATGCCCAGTCAGGACCTGAGTATCATCAATTTACAATTATTTTTCTTTTCAACTTTTGTTCTTCACTTAATTCACCATCACTCAGATCTTCTTTTCTGGTGGTGTCAACTTCTTCCTAAATTGGTGGTACCGAGTTTATCTTCTTCGTCTTTGACCTTGTTTCTGGCCACTTGTCACCTTTGAATGGCTTTCCTGTCAGCTCTTTTCAGTATTGGACACAAGTTGCCTTCTTTTGACGTCCTGGCAACCGGCTCAGGAGGAGTAAAATTGAGATTTTCCTAGCCTTGGTGTCTGAAAGGCTAGATTTTATTAAAGACACGGAGGCGAGTATTATGCAGTCTTTTCTTGCTTTTAATTTAAACAGCAGCCAAGAAAGAAAAAAACTACATTTCCCCAAAAGGGGAAGGAAAAAACTACAAAGTGACATCACAATGGGGGGAACAACCAATGGGACGTCGAGTACAGCTATTAGTATATTGACTGCGAACAAAAAGACCTCTTTTCTTGATGCGAGAACTAAAGAGGAGGATAAGCAACGAATAAAACAGCATAAAATATAGCCATAACAGCGAAAATGTCCATAAAACAATCTTGAAGCTGGTGAGTGGAGATATGAGCCCAGGAAGGAGAACCGTTGAAGAAGCCATCCTGCTCTGAAGGGAGAACATCATGTGGATTAGGCAGAACCAATGCTGGAAGAAGGAGTTGGGACTAAAATAAAGAAACAGGGAAGGGTTAATAAAGTGGAGGGATAATACTCGCCTCCGTGTCTTTAATAAAATCTAGCCTTTCAGACACCAAGGCTGGGAAAATCTCAATTTTATTACAAGACCGGAGGCTCATATTATGCATGTTCAAAGCATAGCAATAACAGAATCTGAAACATGAGAAATTGGTTTACAATAAAAGATTCTAAATGTATTTTCATTGGGCCAGTCTGCATACCTGAGAATATCCTGCAGTGAGGCTCCACCCCAGAAAGCTCGAGAGGCCATTGCACCTCTAGCAGAATGGGCACCAAAGGATTCAACATAAATCCCAGCTGAAGACATGATCCATCTGATCCAACAGGCTAAGGTAGGGGAAGAAACAGGTTTATGAGGCTTTTGGAAAGAAATGAGTAACTGGGAGACAA
Source organism: Pleurodeles waltl (assembly GCF_031143425.1). NCBI lineage: Eukaryota > Metazoa > Chordata > Amphibia > Caudata > Salamandridae > Pleurodeles > Pleurodeles waltl. The sequence goes on from NC_090436.1 coordinate 533,519,504, forward strand.
AGGAGGGTCTCAGGTCTGCAGTACGATTCACATATTTCTTTGAACAAGTTGCAACACACAATTTGGGTTGAGAGAGAAAAAACTGTTAATGAACAGAGGCAAGGTTAGCTTTAGTGCGCCTTTGAACCTGAAAAGAAACACCTAGAGGAGAAAAGAAAAAGGAGGACACATCCAAAGCTTTAACGTCTGAAACACGTTTAAGGGAAATCAGACATAAAACCATAGTCAACTTTGCAGACAGCTGCTTAAGGGAAAGGAAAGCATTATCCGGCCAGTCAATGAGGAATCTTAATACCAAATTAACATCCCACATTATGCTGTACTTAGGAGATGGAGGAAAAACATATCTTACTCCCTTCAAAAGCTGACAAACAAGTGGGTGCTCACCAATCGGTCTCCCATTGACTCTATAGCGCTCAGCAGAAATGGCTGATCTGTAAGTTTTCATAGTATGGTAATCTTTACCCTGGGAAGCCAGAGAAGCAAGGAAATTCACAACCAATACTACATCAGCTATAAGGGGATCCGAATTCCTGTCCATACACCAGCTGCACCAAGCGGCCAATGCAGATTTATAGGCCTTGGTGGTACCAGGGGCTCTAGATTGTTGGATGAGTTTGAGAGCATGTCCTAAAATTCCTGGGGTTCTCCAGGACGACCCCAAATCTTCCAGGCTATGAGCAAAAGGGAGTTGTCGAGGACCATGTGGTGCTGATGACCCTGGGGATCTAGCAATAGGTCTGGAAAATGAGGAAGCCAGACCGGAGGGTCAGCCGCTAGTTCCAAGAGAGTTGGATACCAAGACTGAGCTTGCCAAAAGGTGGTTATGAAAACCAGAGTGGACTGCTGTCTGCGTGCCTGTGCAAGGACTCGAGGAATCAAAAGGAAAGGAGGAATATCGTAAAGAAGAGATGATGGCCAATTCTGAAGGAAAGCATCCTTGGTGAGAGCCTGCGGATCCGGTCTCCAGCTGAAGAAGGAAGGAAGGTGGGAACTGAGGTGTGAAGCAAAGAGATCTATGGAAAGATCGCCCAAGATGGAAATAAGACGATTGAACACTGAAGGGTGCAGCTGCCAATCGCTAGAATCCTGAAGATGCCTGGAGCACCAGTCTACAACTATATTCAATTTCCCTGGCAAGTAAATAGCTCTGACTGAGATATTTCGAGGAAGACAATATTCCCACAGATGCTTTGCTAGAGTTGATAAAATCATGGACCTACTTCCTAGATGGTTGATGTACCTGATGGCAGTAAGGTTGTCCATTTGGAAAAGAATGGTGCAATTTAGCTTGTCTTTTATAAAGGAGCGGATGCAAAGGAACCTGCAAGCATCTCTAAACTGTTGATGTGCAAGAAGGACACCCTTCTGAGACCATGCGCCTCCTGTCGAGAACTGACCACATCTTGCGCCCCAAACAATCCGTCTTGCATCGGATTCTAATAGAAGATCTGGGGGGGCAGAGAAGATTGTTCTCCCTTTCCAAGCATCTATTTGCATTAGCCACCAAAGTAGTTCCTCCCGGGACTCGGTGTCTAGAGGAGAGGATCGGAATAAGCAAGGCCCCTGTGAAGGTGGCAAATCATCAAACATTGAAGGGCGCGATAATGGAGGGGACCTGGGAAGATAGCCTGAATCGAGGAAGCAAGAAGCCCTACCAGGCGAGCCAGAGTTTTGAGAGAGATATGAGAAAGAGAATGATGAAATTCCTTCTTGATTAGGGAAACCTTGTGCCGGGGAAGTTGAAGAATAGAAAGATTAGTGTCTATGAGAAAACTGAGGAATTCCAGTTTTTGAGAGGGAATGATGGCAGATTTTTGAACATTTAAGAGAAATCCCAACTTGAGGAGAAGATTTTGACAAAGATGTAAGTGGGAAAGAAGCAGATCTGTCAGGAATAAGGCATTGCGCGGTCCAGGTCCCGCCTGAAACTCCGCTGCGCGGTTCTGCGGGTCTTTATGTTCACCACTTGTCATCCCCTCTTGTTCCAAAGGTGGCCATCAGTGTGGTCTGCCCTGTGGCAAAGCTCATGGAGCTGCAGGTTCAGGACATTGGTGGACAAAATGCACTTATCAGTGCTATTCCATAAAGGGACTACAATTCCCATGTTTTTAGAGGCAGCAGCCATCTTGGGGTGTGGCAGGCCTATAAAGCCCAGCCACACTCAAGCACGTTGCTCACTATTTTGAAGACTTTGAATCAGTCAGACCTCGTGGGGGTTCCTCTGAAGAAGAGCAGATTTCCTGCATGGTAGATGGACGGCAAAACGGGGTACCTTTGTTTCCATGGTGAATTCAGATACAAGTTGGCCGTACTCATAGCGGTAAGGTCTAGATGAGCCAAACTTTGAAGGGAGTTGTACTTCCAAAAGGTAAAGCGCCCCTTAGCACAAGGAGCAAAGCGTTTTCAGTTTTCAGAGTAAAGTCACCTTAGTGCGACGATTAAAACGCTTCAGAGAACAGAAGTAAAGCGCCTCTTAGTACAACGGATAAAGCGCTTCAGTCCACAGGAGGAAAGCATTCTTGGCACAGTCATTAAAGCGCTTCAGTCCACATGAGGAAAGCGTTCTTGGCACGGTAATTAAAGCGCTTCAGTCCACATGAGGAAAGCGGTCTTGGCACGGTAATTAAAGCGATTCAGCCCACATGAGTAAAGCATTCTTGGCACAGTCATTAAAGCGCTTCAGTCCACGAGGAAAGCGTTCTTGACACGTTAATTAAAGCGCTTCAGTCCACATAAGGAAAGCGGTCTTGGCACGGTAATTAAATCGCTCCAGTCTACATGAGTAAATCGCTCTTGGCACGGCAATCAAAGCTCTTCAGTCCACATAAGGAAAGCGCCCTTGGCACAGCAATCAAAGTGCTTCCGTTCACATGAGTAAAGCGCCGTGGGCACAGCAAACAAAGCGCTCCAGTCTACATAAGTAAAGCGCTTTTGGCGCGGCAATCAAAGTGCTTCAGTCCACACAAGGAAAGCACCCTTGGCACAGCAATCAAAGCGCTTCAAGCCACATGCATAAAAAGCCCTTGGCACAACAATCAAAGTGATCCAGGCCATGAGTAAGGCACCCCTTAGCATAACGAGCGGAGCGCATCAGGTGAAACAAATGAAAGCATTGTCTGGCATAAGGAACAAAGCGCTTCAACGCCAATGAGCAAAAACTTTCTGGCTTTAAAGCTGTGAATGTGAAAGCATTCTTGGAGATAAACATATTATAGTTTTCATTGTTCTTTTTTTTGGAAAGCATAACACGTGAAAAGCATATTTAATTCTTTTCTAGGTCATGACCAAAGGTTTATGTTATGAATGCTTAGATGTTACAGGATAGATATTCAGAGTATGATCATAGTCCAAAGCTCTTGCCATCTCTTGGTTCTGAGGTTGTAGTTTGTTCTTGTTCCATGATTCAAAGAAGGGGTTTTGCCCTCAATGCAAAAAGGGGTCTCCATCTGATCTCGGAGACAAATTTAGTCAAGAGTCTATTGATGAGTTATACTGCTATGAATGAGTAAGTGCATATTTGTTCTAACCTTTTCTTTTCAGATCTCTCTCCCTGCTGTTCCCTACCCTAATTCCCTTCCCCGACTGGCTTCATCATAACTCTGTGCTATAATAGCTCTCTGAGTTGGTGACGCCGGGAGGTGGGCCTTTTGCAGATCCCGAGGAAAGGACACTGTGACAGAATAGTGAGCCCACAAGTTTTATACTTTCCTCTTGGTCTGTACGTGAGCTGCACAAAATGGCCACCCTAGATACCCTTATGCAAGTAGTCACTCAGATGCAAAGGGATTTGACAGACTCAAAAAATGTTACAGCTGATTTAGTTAATAAAGTAACTCAGTTACAGAGTAAGGTGGATGGTTCTGAATCTGAGTATCGTCCTATGCCTTCCGCACCTACTAATATAGCTGTGAATGTGCCGACACAAATTAATTTAGCTGCATCAGAGAGGTTTTCTGGGGACCCCAATAAGTTTAAAATTTTTCTCACACAGGTGGAACTACATTTTATGTGTCGGCCCAGTGTCTTTCCAGACGCACAATCTAGAATTGCATTCCTTGTATCATATCTGAATGGTGATGCAGCTACTTGGGCAGTGCCATTAATCCGATAAGACAGTCCTCTTTTATAGAACTGGCATCGTTTTGTAGAAATAAAGATTCGATAATGTATTTGTCACACTTCAACCGGTTAGTAGTGGAAACCGCTTGGCCTGAGAAAAAAAGGTCAGCAGTATTTTATCAAGGGCTAAAAGATGAACTAAAAGATGTATTGGCCCAAGTTGAACCACAACCAAAAACTTGCACTGATTTAATTAATCTAACCCTACGGATAGATCACAGACTCTCTGAAAGAAAAGGAGTAAGAAAAAAATGGGAAAAACCCAATTGGAGAATGGAAAGGTCCAGACACCTTCAATTGTCTTCAGATCCTATGATAGAACTGATGGATATTGGAACTGTTCGCCCATCATTGACCAAAGAGGAGATAGACATGCAACGAAAAAATTGTCATTGTCTGTATTGTGGAAAACAGGGTAATTTCGTTAAAGAATGTCAAAATAAACCCAAAAGTAAAATTGATCCAACATTTGTGACAAAGAAAAAGATAGCGTTTGCTTAGGAAAAGTCACAGGAAAACTAAAGTGCCCAAGAAAAAACGAAGGGGACCTCTTGGGCAAATTGACAATCCCTTCAGTGTGCTCTTGCACACATCGTTAAGTAAAACATTTTCGAATATTAGTACAAATGACTGTGTGGGGAAAAAGACATAGGCGGTCATTATGAACATGGCGGGAAAGACCGCCGACCTCCGTGGCGGCGGTGAACAGAATCCCGCCGGCGACAGCGAATGGAAACCCGCCATATAATGATCAAAAAACCCAATCCCGCCAAAAATTCCCAGACTACCACTCCCCACCAGGACCCTGTCGGCGGGAGTCCCAGCCCACCCCATCCCACCCCGCCACCGCCAAGCACACCCACATCCTGCCCTCCAAATAATGATGCACAAATCACCTCGGTGGACAGTGGAGGTCGGACGACCATTGGCAGCTGCGACCGCCTTGGGCGGAAGTGGGCCCAACAGCAACCAGTGCACACATTGGCTAGGCTTAGCACCCACACACCTGACACACATCCAGAACACCATAAAACACCCCCAGACACACCCCACAATCCCTTGCAATGAAACCAGGACCAGAAAACGGAGAGGACCAGAGCAAGACAGAGAACGCCAGCAGACAGGACACGCATATCGACCCACACAGGAGCACCCGTCCCCAGTCCTGACGCCATCTAGCACCCTCACCATGTCCCCCCCAAAAATCCACACTTCACCGAAAGGGAGCTAAGGACCATGGTGGACGAGATCCTAAAAGTGGAGTCACAACTTTTCGGGTCCAAGGTGCAGCACACACCCATCGTCTGGAAAATGGAGCTGTGGCAGACCATTGTGAACAGAGTGAATGCAGTGGGACACCATCCACATACCAGGAACGACATCCGCAAGAGATAGAATGACCTGCAGGGGAAGGTCCGGGCCATGGCATCCAGGCTCCACATCGCAGTGCAGAAGACGGGAGAGGACCGCCACCAACACCACCCGACTACACAGACTGGGAGGAGAACGTATTTGCCATCCTGCACCCAGAGGGACTCACTGGACTCACTGGAGGAATGGACTCAGGTAAGTCATCTACAAGAACCCCATATACACAATACCTGTAATGCATGCACCACCCCATCCCACCCACACCCACCTAGACCCACACCCCACCCAGCCATTACCCACCACATTCACCACCTTGCATCACCCACAACTCACTACCAGGCCTACATCACTCCCACTGTGCACAGCCACCCACCCCTGCACGTACCCACAATGGAATAATAACCCCCACCACAATGTAGCCCCACCACTGACACTAAATGCAATACCCACCTCACAAAGGCACCCTGGAAGGCCACTGAAAGACACACCAGCACAAAATTGCACAGTTCAGTACACCTCAAACCCTCATGCATATGTAACATACATTTCCATGTCCCCCAACAGGTACCACCACCCATGCAACCCTAATGGAGGGGACAAGGAGTGCCACAGCACTCCAGGGTGACAGAGACACATCACAGGACACTGGTGAAGGATCCCTGGACACTGATGAGCAGGCAGGACCCTCACACAGCCCTGGATGCTCACCATGCAGCAGCCCCACCCAGGAAGACACTGTCACCCCTAAAACCCAGTCAAGACCAGCAGGCCAGGAGAGGCGTACCCACACCAGTGGACCCAGGGCAAAAACAGGTGGAACACAACTACAGAGACCACAGTCTCCCACCTCCAACATGCAGGAAGACGAGGGCCCCAGTATAAGAGGTACGTCAAGACCTGCGCAGGGGACACAGGCACAGGGGGCCAGGGCAAGGTCAAGTGCCCCAGTGGGTCAGGGGGTAGGGCACCGGATAGACGCAGCAGCCCAGGACGTCATTGCAGAGGCATTGGGGGCCTACCAACATACCCAAGACAGGTTGGCACAGATTGTATCCACCCTGGAGCAAAGTCAGAGGATGCAGCTGGAACAACACCAACAGGCCATGGAGCAGTGGAAAGAACACAATGCCACAATGGCCACCATTGCTGGAGCACTGCTGCAGTTGGTCAACAAACACTCAGATACCCACACCGGACAAGAGGCCTCCACAACAGCCCTGGACAACCAGCAACAGATGACCCATGCAGCTGAAACAGCACAGGAAATACCCTCCCAGGAATCACAAGGCCTAAGCATGCCACCCCAAGAAGCTCCACAGCATGCGCCTAAACGTAGTCTCAGGCCAAGATATGGCACTGGAAACCCAGCTAAGAACAAGCCCCACTCCAACAATTGGCAGTGCTACTACTGCCAAGCAACCATCCCACCCATTCACCAACTACACTTAGCTGAGGGCTAAATAAAGTAGTAAACTACAAATAGTACCCACCTATGACATCAAACAGGCCTGCCATCAAGTCGGTTTTGAGGACACCCAATCATTTCGACTTCCATCACTGTACATAGCACATTTCACTGTATTCCACCAATAAACAACATATCTCACCTGTAACACTGTCCCCTGTCTTCAATGTTGAACAAAGTGGAGTATGGATGCAACTGGCAGGGAACAACTTTATTGTCAATTTGTGCATGGTGGTGGTAATGTGTGTTTCACATTAGGCTAGGAGGGAATGAATATATTGTCTGTCAGCACCATGTTGAAGAGGTCCATGTCTCGCCTATCATGATCAATTCCCCCTAGGTGGCATGGCACACTTACAGTATCAGTCACTAACAACATTTACAGGCTTAAGTCCCACACAGTTATTGGAAGTAGAGTTGTATCAGTTGGTTCCTGGAATTGACATCTTCCCCTTCCTCATTCTCACCATCACTCTCCTCACCTCTCTGAGGTAACTGATGAGGACCTATAGCACACTCCACCTCCAAAAGGGGGATTGAATGTCTCACTGCCACGTTGTGCAGCATGCAGCAGGCCACCACTATTCTACACACCTTATCAGGCCCATAGGCCAGGGAACCCCCAGAGATATGTAAGCACCGGAATCTAGCCTTCAGGCGACCTTTAGTATGCTCTATCACCCTCCTAGTACGTCCATGGGCCTCATTGTATTTCCTCTCTGCATCCGTCCTGAGATTCCTCACTGGTGTCAGGAGCCAACGCACGTTTGGATAGGCAGAATCACCTAGAGAAATGGTCAATACAGAGTCGTCATTGGAATGTCCTTAGTCAGACAGGCTGGTTTTCTGCAATGTGTCAGTTAGTGACAGGCAAACCTACCTATAATCCACCCTCTGTCCTCTCGTAGTTGTTCCATCTTCTGTGGCACACTACTGTTCCTCAAAACAAATGAATCATGGACAGAACCCGGAAACATGGTATTCACATGGGATATGTACTGGTCTGCAGTACATACCAATTGGATGTTCATGGAGTGAAAGTTCTTCCTGTTTCCGTACACCTGTTCACTCACTCTTGGGAGGGATGATAGCTGTGTGGGTGCCATCGATGGCACCTATGGCATGGGGAATGTTTGCAAAGGCATAGAAGTCAAACTTGATGGCAGGGAGGTCAGCACTTTGGGGGAATCGCACATAGGATTGCAGATGTTGCACAAATGCATTCAGAAATCCTGTCAGTACCTGGCTGAACATTGGCTGTGAAAAACCAGCACTCGTGCCCACTGTCACTTGAAAAGAGCCTGTGGCCAGGAAATGGAGAGCGGAGAGCACCTGCACATCAGTTGGAATGGCATGCTGATTACAATTTCAGGGAGTCAGTGCACAATCCAGTAATGCACATAGGTCCTGAATAGTTGCACGTGTGAGTCTGTAGGTGATTATGATCTGATGCTCTACCATGGTCCCGATATCCACAAGTGGTCTGTACAACTGATGGTGCCCTTCCTTGCCACAAGGGTCGGTACCTATGAGGGGTAAGAAAAATGAGTGATGTGCACACATACACTGGCATATTTGCTAAATACATGCACTGCATTCTTCATAGTAGTGTCTGTACAATAACTGCAACCTGACAGATGTACATGTACATCACTAGGAGGTAACGGAGTAAATCATGTGTGATTATATACTCAATGGATAGAGGCCTAGGTGCTTCATATGGCTCGTAGGCCCAGCATTGTGGGGATTATGAATTTCAAGATGCGTAGGTGATGGCAAAATGCCTGCCCAATGTAGTTCTTCCCCTTCGTTGTGGAAGTGACCTAATACCGCTAGCGGTTGATGTCACAGTGTACAGCGGTGTTGACCGCTGTTCGCACCCTCATTGGATACCATGGATGCCAATGGGGAATCCTGGCGTATCATGATCGCCACCGGCGGTGACGGTGCATACCGCCGTGAAATGTCCGCGCGTTCGTCATCGTTTGATCACTTGACTCCCTGATCCTTGGGGACAAGTACTCCACTCTCGCCTGTGTACTGTGTACTGCTGTCGCCTGCCTCTGGCTATGGATGTTTCACATGGTGCAGGGGAAAGGGCCCCGGCCTTCACCCAGGAAGAACTGGAGAAACTGGTGTCCTGCCCCTGTACTGCAGACTCTACGGACGGCTAGAGGTACAGGTGAGTCTGTTTTTTGGGGGCACTGTGTCAGTGATGGATGGAGTGGATTGCACAGATGTGTGCTCCTGTGAGCCAGCATGGGGCTTGGTGCATGGAATGTTGCGTGCCACTGTCCTGCAGGTCTGGGAGTACTGTCTGTCCTCTGTCGGACAATCTGCTATCTGTTGCCATTGTGCAGGTGCCTGACCTCTGTGTTCCATTTCTGTGTCACCCTAATAGGTCAGCGCCCACCAGAAGAGGGCACATTGGCATGCCATCGCCAAGGGGGTATGAACAGTGGGGGTCTACAACCGGCGGAGCACCCACTGTCGAAAGAGGTGGGAGGACCTGCGGCGCTGGGCATGGAAGATCACAGAGGCCTAGCTGGGGAAGTCCTTCCAATGTGGAAGGGGTGCCCGTCAGGCACTGACCCCCCTCATGCGAAGAATCCTGGCGGTGGCGTACCCAGACCTGGATGGGCGCTTGAAGGCTGCACAGCAGTCACAAAGGGGTGAGTACTCACAGCCCATACTTCAGCCTGGAAGGACGAGTGTGTGTGCGATAGGGATCATGGTGCTTAGGGCAGGGATTTTGACTGGTGTCCAGCTACTGTCTGCTCCCCAAAGGGTGAGGGGTGTCCCTGTCAGGTTTCACCTACCTCAGCTCCAATACAATTTCAGATATAGGTGTTGGTCAGTATACTGCTCAGTAGTCAGGGCCATGGCCATGGGCCTAGTGCATGGTGCTGCCTGTTGGGTGTGTCTGCTGGGTAGGTGTATGTCTGGCCATTGTGTATCAGCATTCAGCTACTTACAAGTGTCTCTCCTGTTTTGTATCCCCATCCCTGTTCTCTTGTGCTTGTCTGGTACAGCATCAACATCAGGCGAGGGAGCTGAGGCACTGGCAAGTGGGGAGGCAGCGGCCCACAGATCCTCCGAGGCAGAGACAACGGACGCCCAGGGGACCAGTGGGTGGGAGGTCGAGGGGACTTCCACGGGGGAGGCTACTACCACAGGAGGTAGTGACTCTAAGACCTCCTCCGATGGGGGTCCTCCGGCAGTGGTGGACACTAGTGGACAAACCATGACCGTGAGATCTTCTGCAACCCCCATACCACCAGCGCCCTCCCTTCTGCTCCCTACCTAGTTGGCCGTGCCCGCCCACCCAGTAAGGTGGGCGTCTCCTTCGCCCCTTGCACCTCCTCCCCTGCCCCAGTCAGCCCTGCTGCCCTCACAGAGGAGGCTCTTGACCTCCTGAAAACCATCTCTGTAGGGCAGACAACCATCGTCAATGCCATCCAGGGTCTGGCTTCTGAGGTGCAGCAGACCAATGCCTATCTGGATGGCATTCACAGTGCTGTGTCTGCCCTACAGAGATCTTTTTAGGCTCTGGCCTCCTCCTGGACGGCAGCCAGTTTCCCTGGCCATTCCGTCCCCCCTCCAACTTCCTCTACCCCTTCCAGCACCCCACTCCCTTCACCCGTCCAAAGCACACAATCAGACCTGCTTACAGGCACATCAACACACAAGAAGCACACTTCCAAACACACCTCCGACCACAAGCATTCACACAGCCAACAGACACCTGCACACACAACAACGTCCACTTCCACCAGTGTGCCCGTCTCTTCCGCCTCCCTGTCTTTCCCCTCTACATCCACACCCTCATGCACTGCACATTCACTCACTGTTACTGCTCCTCTTCCTGACCCACCACAATAGCAGACAGCCATACATGCACCCCATACACCACACCTGCACTCACCACCTCCACTGTTGTTGACACATGCAGCACACTCACCCGACTTGCAGCCACCCACCCAACATACATCCGCAATAGCTGTCTGTCTTCTCCCACTGTGTCCACCCCCACCTCCCAAAACACTCAAACGTACCAAGACACCCACCCATCAGACATCCACCACAGCATACTGAGCAGTCACCTGCACCCACTAGACGCACACCTACACCCCATACATCAACTCCCTCTGCCTCCACTCCCACACCCTCATCCACACCCACCCCAATTGCTCCAAAATAACCTTTCCTTTCCCGTGCAGACATATTTGAACCCACTGGCCCGAAACATGCCCACCTCCCTGCCCTTTCTGCTCCTTCCACATCACAGCCCACCCCCATCCAGCCTTCCCATTCCCGTGCCCCTTCTCCGGTGAAGAAGGCCCGCTCAGAGCCTAGGGCATCCGCCTCCGCCCCGTCGTAAATCCCCATCCCCACCTCCCACCCTCCTTCCGTGAGGTGCCTGGATCCCCATATGGTGCCTGTTCAGTGGAGTACCCAGCACTTGTGGGAGTCAGGTGTGGCCAGTTGTGGCCAAGGACAAATTACTTTTGATGGACTGGCCATTGGCCCTGTTGGCACCATTTAGCTCACTGAGCTACATAATAAAGTTTCAGTGTGGCCTGTGTTTGGGCTGCACGCAGCCCTGGTGTTTTTTAAAATTATTTATGGGTATGTGGCTCTTGTATGTACTATGGCCAAGTTGCAGTGGCCTTTGGTCGGGTACATCCCTCTTGGTGTGGGTTGTCTGACATGTGCTGCTGGGAAAGGTTGGGGGGGCGTTGCAGGGTGGGTGGAGTGGGTGGGTATGTAACTTTGCCCTTTCCTCCCTTGTGTCCTAGGTTGCGGTACTTACCGTCATCGTCTTCATCGACGGTCACGGTCGTGTAGATATATGGCAAGGAGCAAGGCTGGCATGATCTGCAGCTCTCTGTCCATGGCTGGCGCTGCACGTTTTGTTGAGCTCAGGTGAGTGTTTCCTTCTTTTTGTTTCTTTTCCGCCTGGCTTTGTGTGGCAGTGGTTCCCGCCCCGGAACTGGCGGCGGAATGGTGGTTCATAATTTGATTATGTGAATTGCATAATTTGCATAGATTTCATCATTCTCAGGTGACAAGTCCCACTTATCCTTGAATGATATACCGTTCAAGGCACAAAACCTTCCAACTTGATCCGCATGTCCATTTCCCATTGACACGTAGGGGGTCATTCTGACCCTGGCGGTAATTACCGCCATGGCGGAGGTCGGCGGTAGCACCGCCAACAGGCTGGCGGTGCACCGCTGGGCATTCTGACCGCGGTGGTTCAGCCGCGGCCAGAAACGGAAAGTCGGCGGTGACCCGCCGACTTTCCGCTGCCCTTGAGAATCCTCCATGGCGGCGGAGCGCGCTCCGCCGCCATGGGGATTCTGACACCCCCTACCGCCATCCAGTTCCTGGCGGTTCTCCCGCCGGGAACAGGATGGCTGTAGGGGGTGCCGCGGGGCCCCTGGGGGCCCCTGCAGTGCCCATGCCAATGGCATGGGCACTGCAGGGGCCCCCGTAAGAGGGCCCCAAAAAGAATTTCAGTGTCTGCCTAGCAGACACTGAAATTCGCGACGGGTGCAACTGCACCCGTCGCACCTTCCCACACCGCCGGCTCAATTCTGAGCCGGCGTCCTCGTGGGAAGGGTGTTTCCCGCTGGGCTGGCGGGCGGACTTTCGGCGATCGCCCGCCAGCCCAGTGGGAAAGCCAGAATGACCGCCGCGGTCTTTTGACCGCGGAGCGGTCTTTCGGCGGGAACCGCGTGGCGGGCGGCGACCGCCGTCCGCCACGGTCAGAATGACCCCCGTAATCTGTGATCTTTGATGTGCACTGCATCTCACCACAGCGACTTTTTCGGGCAACTGAATCGCTTGTAACAGTTTATGTTTTCTTTCCCCGTTTCTTACTGGTGAGCCAGATGAGGTCAGGCACCCTCCTTGTGCCCACAACTGACAAAAATTGTGCACAATGCAAAATCCATATTGGATATCTGTGTAAATGGTAACTCTCAGATGGGTTGAAATATGGCATGCTCTAGTAAGAGCCACCAATTCTGCCACTTGTTCGGAAAACACTCCTTGAAGCCATGAAGCTTCCAGTATGCCAGAGATGGTACATACTGCGTATCCTGCTCTCAATGTGCCCATATTATGTCTCAGGCAGGAACCATCAACAAAGACAATTTACTTGTTTTCTTCCAAACAAGTATCTGTAATATTGGCTCTTGCTTTTGTGCACAATTCAGTAATTTCTCGACAATCATGCTCAATGTCATTTATTTTATCAATGTTAACATTTTAATTTGGAAGCACAGTGGCTGGGTTAAGCACCATGCATCTCTTAACTGTCACATTAGGAGATCCTTGGATTGTGGTCTGATACCTAATAAGTCTGGCACTGGTCAAGTACTGTATCGTGGACCTAGTAAGCAAGACTTCAATAGAATGAGGAACCATAATGGTGAGGGGATGACCCATCACAATCAGGCTCTGATCAACTGCTGCAATGGATCGCAAAAACCTGGTAAAGCTGCAGCAACCGGGTTCAAAGTGGCTGAAAAATATGCCACTGGGCGATTCACACCGCCATGAGTCTGAGTCAAGACAAAAAAAGAACATGCATCACGTTCATGATAAAACAACAGAAAGGGTTTTGTGTAATCAGGCATACCCAAAGCTGGGGCTTGACACAAACTCTCTTTCAAATAGGTAAATGCTTCTATACAGTCCTGATCTAACACTACAGGGTCAGAAAAATCCTTGTGAGTTAGTTTTTGCAAAGGTGTGAAATGACTGAAACATGTGGGATCAATTGGTGACAATAGCTCACCATTCCCAAAAACATCCTCACATCTTTCTGGATAGTTGGAGCTGGCATCTGCAATATGGTTGCAACCCTTTCTCTTGAGATTTTCCTGATTCCTTTCTCAATCAAATGACCCGAATATTTGACTTATTTCTGACAATATGACCACTCTCTCCCAGGAAGTTCAACAATGCAATTATATTGTATGTACACCCTTCTCTCGTTTTGGACGCAACCAGTAGATCATCAATATACTGCACCAATGTTGGCTGGTAAGGCATCACTAATGATTCCAAATTATTTTTCAAGATCTGGTTGAAAATGGATGGTGACTCTGGGAACCCTTGTGGAATTCTATACCAACAGTAGACCCTGTTTAAGAATTTGAAACAGAAGAGATTTCTGCTGTCCTCATGAAGAGGCACAGAAAAAATACTTGACACAGGTCCAATCCAGTGAACCATTCAGCATCACATGGGATCTGAAACATAATCACAGCTGGATTTGGCACAACTGGGCAATGTTTGACCGTAACGTCATTTATTTTCCTCAAAACCTGAACAACTCGATTTCTATCCCACAAGGCTTGCGCAGTCCGATTATTGGCCAATTACACAGGCTGCTCAACACTTCTTTTAAAATTCCTTTTTCCACAAACTCGGCTATTATCGATTTCACACTCACAATTGCATCTTTTGGCATGTGGTATTGTAGAGTCTGAGGGAAAACTGTATTAGGCTTAACTGTAACTCTGACAAACACAACCCCTTTTATTAAACCAATGTCTTTCCTTGAAAGATCCCATACCTTTGACACAACAGATTTCTGTAAATTAAAAGGAAGATCTTTCACAGCAAAAACTGATAAGAAATTGATCAGAGGAAATTCCATATTCACTGTATCATTGTCAACATTCAGTATCCGGTCATCTTCATCATCACTGTTTGTCTGTATCTCAATACCATCGTTTGAAGAAGAAATCAGGCATTTTGTTTTGAACAAGATATCTCTTCCCAATAAGGACACAGGACTTGAATCACAGACTATGAATTTGTGCAAACCTTTAAAATTGCCAATTTTAACCCTAATTGGTTCTGTAACTGGGTTTGTCAAATATTGATTTGCAACTCCTACAATTTGAACTGTCTTCCCAGATAAGGGCAGGTCTGGAACTTCAGCAGTTCTCACTGTAGACCGTGTGGCTCCAGTGCCAACCAAAAATGAGACTTTGTGACCATTCACCTTTCCTTTAACATCGGGACCTTTCTGATCTACTTTTCATAAAGCAGCTAACACTCATTCTTACTCATCTAAACTCTCATCCACCCATTCATTGTGTATTCCATTCTCACTGTGTAGAGGGTATTGGTGTACAGTATTATTACTCTGGTTCAATCTTTGATCTGTGACCATCTGAGAAAGCATCACCTGCTGCTGGTCCATAGGGGCTTGGGGTATTTGAATTTGTTTTTGAGGCACCATTTGCACCTGGGGTTGCATCTGCTGTATTTGGGGCACTTCTACCTGCAAGGGCTGTACAGGTTGCATGAGCTGCATAGCTGAAAACCCTGCATCGGATTCACATTATTCTGAAAATTTGAATTTGGACCTCTCATTCTTGGCCCTCGCGCATTCTGGAAATAATTGAGATCATTCACTTGCTGAACAACATCTCCCTGATTTACCATTGGACACTCCCATTTCCAATGCCCGAGGCCTCTGCAAGTGTGACACAGCAACATCCTTTTCATCCCTTATGCTTCACCTTGCACCACCACTGTATTCAAATCAGGGCCACGATTTACACTTACCATTCCACCTCCACCTACTTTCTGAAACGGCATGTTTCCCTGCTGCTGAAACGGAAACCTTCCTTGAATCCCTGCCTGTGCAGCCTTGATCTGCATCACCATCGCCTTCTCCTTCAACTTTCTTTGTTTCAACTCAATCTCATCACTACACTACTTTGCATACTACAACACTTTGTCAATCGGCTTTGCTTGCCAGCAAATCAAATGGCACTTCAACAACTGACTTATTTCAGGTCTCAGTCCTTCAACAAATCTGAACACAAAATCACTCATGTCTTTCGGTACTATTGTTTCTGTACCACTGTAATTCTTAAACACCTGCAACAATCTCTCATAGCATGCATGAATTGACTCTTTTGCTTTGTGAGCTGTCCTATCTATGTACTGTCAATCAATGCTCTTAAGCAAAATTCTCGTTTAAAAAAAATATATTTTAGTAACATTTCATTACTTCAGGAGACAGTGCACCCGTTGATGGATCTCTCGGCAGCTCCCTTGTTGCCCAATCTACACTCCTTTTGCATTCAATCCATAAATATGCTAGAACAACTATCTCTAAAAGAGAATTTAAAACCTCCCACATACATTTTTCAAGTTTCACAAACCTATCTGTCTGCTGATACCATTCTACAGGTTTCCCCTTCAGCCTGGGGTAATCATTTGTGAATGACAAAATGTCACTCCTGCTCCAGGGTACATGTACAAGATTCCCTCCTGGAATCTCTCTCATTGGCAGAATTTTCACTGGATCCCCAACCTGCTGCATATTTGCAGAGGGGGATGTCAAAATCCTTCTTCCCTTTCTCCTGTTTCTTTACCCATCTGCCTTCCCAATTGTTTAGTGTGCTCCATGTCTGAACGCATTGAAGTAACTCTTTAAGATGTGTTTTCATTCCTGCAGTTCTCATGTGTTCAAAATCTTTTGCGTTTAATTCTAACCTATAATTCCTCTTCGAATATTTTATTTTCTCAATGTCTATGTTGCATTTCTCTGCTAGGTCTGCTAACCTTAGATGCACCTCACCTGCATCTTTTGTAATCTTCGGACACAAGTATCTCAATTCTGCTTCTGTATAGGACTCAAGATGATTTACATCCAAGGTACCCTCAACACGTTGACCTGCTTCCATTGAAAGCCTAGTATAGTTCAATTATTCCTCTCCCTTGGAAGCACATTGTAGGCTATTCAGCTTATCTAACCCTTCAGTCAATTGCTGGCCTGTCAAACCTTGTAATGAAATGTTATAAGGCTGAGTGCCTAATAACTGTTGTACAGTCAAATTCGGAAGTTGAGGTGTCATTAACTTCAAGCTGGGACCAATATGTGACCCTGCTTCAGTATTCAGAGGGTATCTCAAAGGACTAAAATCTAACAATGACCCTTTTCCATCAAAAATCTTCTGGCATTTTCATTGAGTACTCTTCCCACTTGACTCTGTCTCAAGATTCCCTGACCATTTGTGCCATTGTTTCCTTGAGCGAATAATGGTATCACTGGACCAATAGTGACAGGTACAGACACAGCGTCTGAACTTGGTCTAGCACTTGTATTCTGAGGGTGCATCACTCCCATATTCTATCTCATCAATACAGACATGCCTGTTTGTGTCCCTGTTATAGGAGTGTATTTCGGAATCACTTGTGGCTGCATGTCTATGGTATTGTCACAGTGTCCTTTCCTCGGGATCTGCACGTTGCTGAACAAAAGGCCCACCTTCCGGCATCACCAACTCAGAAAGCTATCATAGCACAGAGTTATGATGAAGCCTGTCGGGGGGAAGAGAATTAGGGTAGGGAACAGCAGGGAGAGAGATCTGAAAAGAAAAGGTTAGAACAAATATGCACTTACTCATTCATAGAAATATAACTCATCAATAGACTCTTGACTAAATGCGTCTCCGATATCAGATGGAGACCTCTTTTGAAATGAGGGCAAAACCCCTTCTTTGAATCATGGAGCAAGAATAAACTTCGACCTCAGAACCAAGAGATGGCAAGAGCTTTGGACTATGATCATCATGGAACAAAAATAAACTATGAACTCAGAACCAAGAGATGGCAAAAGCTTTGGACTATGATCATACTCAGAATATCAATCCTGTAACATCTATGCATTAATAACATAAACCTTTGATCATGAACTAGAAAGAATTAATTATGCTTTTCACATATTATGCTTTCCAAAAAACAATGAAAACTATGATTTGCTTATCTCCAAAAATACTTTCACATTCGCAACTATAAAGGCCGAAAAGTTTTTACTCATTGAACTTGAAGCGCTTTACTTATAATAGCAGGAAGCGCTTTTACTTGTCTTGCCTGAAGCGCTACGCTCGTTATGCTAAGTGGGCACTTTACTCATGTGGCCTGAATCACTTTGATTGTTGTGCCAAGAGGCTTTTACTCCTGTGGATTAAAATGCTTTGATTGCCGTGCCAAGATCGCTTTTCATCTGTGGACTGAAGCACTTGAATTGCTGTGCCAAGAGTGCTTTACACCTGTGGACTGAATCGCTTGAATTGCCGCGCCAAGAGCGCTTTACATCTGTGGACTTAACCGCTTGAATTGCCGTGCCAAGAGCGCTTTACACCTGTGGACTGAAGCGTTTGAATTGCCGTGCCAAGAGCGATTTACGCCTGTGGACTGAAGCGCTTGATTTGCCGTGCCAAGAGCGCTTTACATCTGTGGACTGAAGTGCTTGAATTGCATGCCAAGAGCACTTTACATCTGTCGACTGAAGCGCTTGAATTGCCGTGCCAAGAGCGCTTTACACCTGTGGACTTAAGTGCTTGATTTGCCATGCCAAGAGCGCTTTACATCTGTGGACTGAAGCACTTGAATTGCAGTGCCAAGAGTGCTTTACATCTGTGGACTGAAGTGCTTGAATTGCCATGCCTAGAGCGCTTTACATCTGTGAACTGAAGCACATGAATTGCCGTGCAAAGAGCGCTTTACATCTGTGCTCTGAAACGTCTTTGATCATCGCATCAAGGCCGCTGTACTCTGGAAACTGAAAACGCTTTGCTCGTTGTGCTAAGGGGCTTCTTCTGGAAGTAATGACTTCCTCTAAATTTGGATTCATCAAGGCCTTACTGCTACCAGTACGACCTACTCGTTTTTTAATTCACCACGGAAACAAGGATACTCGATTGGATGTCACTCTGCCATGCAGGAACTCTGCTCTTCTTCAGCGAACTTCAGCATTGAAGTCTTCCAAATAGTGAGCAACGTGTTTGGTTGTGGCTGGGCTTTATAGGCCTGCCACACCCCAAGATGGCTGCTGCCTCTAAAAACATGGGAATTGTGGTCCCTTCATGGAACAGGACTTATAAGTGCATCTTGTCCACCAATGTCCTGAACCTGCAGGTCTGTGAGCTTTGCCACAGGTCAGACAACGCTGATGGCCACCTTTGGAACAAGAGGGGAGGACAAGTGGTGCGCATAAAGCGCTGCAGAGCCGTGCAGTGGAGTTTCAGATGGGACCTGGACCACGCATGGCCTTATTCCTGACAGGTATCTAATCTCCAGTGTCTCTGCGCATTATCCCACTTAGCTTCCGCCAGTGTTTTCTCTGCTCTTCTCATTTTTCTTTCAAATTTCAACACTTGTTGTCTGGCTACTAGCACCCAGATCACTAATGCTTCAAACTGAGCTAGTCTCGGCAGAGGTTTTAAACCATACATTACTCTAAAATTCTCAAATTAAAGGTTCCATTTTCAGGTAATGCTAAACTCCCTTTTTTGTGATTTTGCACCAATGTTTTAACCAAAGGCATGCTCCGGTACCTTTCTCCTCAAATACGATATATGCCGGAGTATCTTTTGGCGGGCAGATTTCTCCTACCCTAAACTGTAATATATTCATCTCCCCTAAGTGTGCTTTTTAGAGCTTTTAAAAACGTCTCTTTCACAAATTAATGTCAAAAATTGGTAATCAGTTAATGACTTTTAATCCCACAATCCTCTTCGTCTCCCTTCTCAACCAATCACGCTTCACTATTGTCCATCAGTCTGTGTGCGACCCTTCTCACTAACCAACATATCCCAGCACGGCTCCATTGATGTCACACTTACTCACAACGACTGACAAAGTCTTGCGGCTTGTCCTCCTAAACTCAAATTCACACTCACCTAATTCAAATTATTTGTGCTAATTTAAATGAAACCAATAAAACAAAGCTGTCCATTTACTATAGGTAGGGGAATCACAATCTCTACAGGAAACTTACCGATTTTTCACTGACGGCTTTCACACTAGCAGCTATTCTTTCTTTCTCAGTTCCTCAGATTCGCAAGCAAAATTCAACCCACACATTTTACTCTCAATCTGATCAATGGGTCTGTCCTGGTGCACATAGGACTCACCAATTCTCAGTCAAAAAGTTATTTCACTCACTTTGACTCACACTCTGACTTGTTGACCACACCCGATGGACCTACCAAACTGACAGATTACACCAAAAACCAAGTGTTTTATACACTTTTCAATATATTCCGGAGTGTTAGACCTTGCAGGGCACGTATATCAACAACCACATGGACAATTTTTGGGCACAAAGAGCCACACACATGTAAAGTTTGCCGACTTCCCTACTCTCACACTTAGGAGTACGCACACTCCTTCTACAACATCATTCGGAGTACACAAACTCCTTAACTCTCTCAAACATCTAAATTCACCTGCAATTTGCAAAACCTGTGCAACCGCATATTCTACTTCATTCTTCCTCTCAATAGAATGCTGAGAACACTCCCAACAAAAACAGGCACACTCCAAGGACCGGGGGAAGTCACCTTGGCCGTTTAGAGACACATCTTCTCTCTATTGTGCATCATTGAAATCCAAAAATCTTTATTCAAAATCAACTAAGTAGGGTATGCTCTTACGGAGACATAACCATCAAACTCTGCTACCAAAACTTGTGAGCGCTCCCAGGCTTATCTGTTTAGTTATAGTAACTAATAAGCAGACGTGTCCCTAAGGCCAATGAACCTTTTGACTCGTTTAAGATAATCATACCCCAGGTAGCATATATAACATCAAATTAAGCAATACAAATCATTATAGAGTCAGTAAAGAATGCACCATGACTCATTTGGCCACGAATAACCACACCTTTTGATATCAGTTAACATGTTTATTTCCCTATATTAAGAATGCTAAAATCAAGTAAATTAGTCTCAAAACCATGCAATAAAAATATAAAAACAACACAGGCTGTCCGAAAAGCCTAAAGATTCTTAATTTTACCAGAGCTACAACAACTATGGCTTCAATAGTGATGGTACAAATCAAAAGTAATAGTAATTGAGCAAGCGTAATAACATACATTTGGTCAGCAATGGAATGTTGTCAGTTCGAAGTCAAAACATATTAATAGAGGAAAACCCTCACTAACTCCTGATTAGCATCACAATGTTGGGATTCATGCAAATGTTTTAGCAACATGAATTTTTAAAACATCTAGCTATGGCTACATCAAAAGAAAACAGCAGTTGGTACCTGGAAAACAAAAGACAGAACAACAAAACACAACTTTCACATATTACCTATCCTTAAGGATCAGCAAACATCATAAACCTCATCAGGAGGACATCAGGACAGAGGGGATTTTGAAAAGGTGGAGTGTTCACTATCCTCTCCCATGCAGATGACACCCAACTCATCCTCTCCCTCACCCGCAACCCCACCACCGACAAAACCAACCTACACGCCGCTCTCCTCGACACCGCCAGCTGGATGACCACTAACCACCTCAAGCTCAACTCAAACAAAACTGAGCTCATCATCTTCGGCCCCAACAAAACCACATGGGACGACTCCTGGTAGCCCACCGCCCTAGGCCCCGCACCCACCCCCGCAGACCACGCACGCAACCTCGGCATCATCCTTGACCCCTCCTTCTCCATGACACAACAAATCAATGCTCTAACCTCATCCTGCTTCCACACACTCCGCAATCTAAAAAAAATCCTTCAAATGGACTCCCCCGGAAACCAGAAAGACAGTCACCCACGCACTCATCAGCAGCAGACTGGACTACGGTAACGCCCTATACGCCGGCATCACACTCAAGCTCAAACTCCAGAGAATCCAGAACACAGCCGCACACCTCGTCCTTGGCCTCCCCCGCCATGAACGAATCTCACCACACCTCAAATCCCTTCACTGAGTCCCCATAGACAAGAGAATTACATTCAAGATCTTCATCCACGCAAACAAATCCCTCCACAACACCAGCCCAACCCACCTCAACGAAAGAGTTAACTTCCACACTCCCACACGCAACCTCCGATCAGCCGATCTCGCCCTAGCCACAGTCCCCCGCATCCAACGCACCACCACAGGAGGCAGGTCTTTCTCCTACCTCGCCCCCAAAACCTGGAACTCCCTCCCCACTGACCTTCGCAAAACCAAAGACCTACTGGTCTTCAGAAAGAACCTCAAGACATGGTTGTTCGATCAGTGACCCCCCCTGCACCCCCTAAATTCCCCCCCCCCAGCGCCTTGAGACCCTCACGGGTGAGTAGCGCGCTCTACAATTTTTTTGATTGATTGATTGATTCAGTATTTGGACTCTAAGTTTTCTGAACCATCACGTTAATGTCTAAGGTAGGCATCAAAGCGCTTTAGTTTAAAGCATTAAGTGCTAAAATACGCATCATGCATGGAGCATGAGGAAATAACTCAACATAATGAAATACCAGAACATCAGCAGACAGGCTGGGAATAGTCAAAGTGACTCATCAATCAGCCCAAGAAGTGCCTCCATAAAACGGCAAAGAAAGAATCGAATGACAATGTCCCCACACTCCAAATGCAGGATGGTTAAGACAAAATTGTCCCACGTTGTCCATTGGTCAGAAACATCTTGTGATGAAGATTGTCCAATTACAGATCTACTGCAGATGAGAAAAATATCCTAGTACATCCAGTCGATACAATAAGAATACATTTGTGGAACCTTCCGTTCATTATCAGAGAATTCATTGTTCTTCTCCATTCCAAATACGCTTCAAATCAACAGTTACAGTGATGCAGAAACATTCTTGGATTGCACAACATTTCCTTAAAAAGAAAACATTTTATTAATACAAGCTCTGAACAAGTTTGAGATTTAGACAAAGAACTTGTTATACGGCGGACATAAGATAGTTCTATTAAGGTAACAACTTACAATGTTTTGGCAGATGCTCAATTTAACCATGGCCTTGTTAAAATTCAAGACATTTTAGTTAGTACAAAATAAAGTTAATAATATTTAGCTGCAGGTATGATGAACTAATGCATTTTCAAGCATATATAAACTATTAATACATATTAGTACATTATTTGTTAATATCCCCATACACGATGATGGCCAATCAATTAGGCACATTATGAGTCACACGTTATTTGTCTATGCTAATACATCTTATATGTTAAGTCAAATATAGGAATACATGTGAAAACTATTAACGTTAATTTCAGCACTCACACCTTCACACTCGTTTCCCCGTTTCTCCTTTTTTGTTCATCTTTAGTTCATTATAAGACCATGCATTGTAAGTAAATCTTCATTGAAAAGTGCATCAATACGTCTTCAGTTTCGATGTGCTATAATGAAAACGTTAAACAAAGATATACATTGTCCAAATATGGAGGAAAAGAAAGCAAGCACTGCCTCAACTTCAAAGGGGATGGGTGGCAGTGAAATGCAAACCCTTGTACATTAAATTATATTTACATTGAATCTTTATGTAGAATCTAGAAAAAGACAATGCGGTAGCTCTAGATACACATGCTGACATAGCTCTTTGTCGCTCTGCCTGAAGGGTGGGCTCAACATTGGATAAGGGGCATAACACGGGCCCATGAGGCGCAGGTGGTTCCCCAATCCTCCTTGGTGCACCCAACTATTCAAGGGGGCCCCCTGTTCAGCTGAAGTCCAAGGAATAGCTCTGATCCATAGGAGACTCAGTGGGAATTCATCACATTGTGCAGGGGTGCTAGACATGTTGTGTTTGCAACACTGCACTGGATCACTCAGTTAGCGCCAATGCAGCCTCCAGGACACATTTTAAGTATACTTCTGATATTTATCTCAATAACAATGCATTTGATTTTTTCATGATATTAAGTGATGTCTAGAATGGAGATCTGTGAAAGTGCCATGGGATACAGAGAGCTTGATTCCTATTGGTTAATACTACCTATGCAAGCAAGGCAGGTATTACTTTAACCTTATAGCAAAACCACCAGACAATCCTAATTAATAAACATTTCTTTGCAAAGTTTCTGTAAACTGTAATACAACCATAGCTCCAATTTTTATCAATATGATGGGGAAAATACACAACTATTAACCCTATTAATCCTAAAGTTTGAAGCACCAAGCTTAAAAACAGTTTTCTCCTCATAAGTGTGTAATCCCTACTGACTCACCGAAAAGTAGTTCAGTCAAATAAAGATCCTCCAATTGTCAAATATCAACAGTGCAGAAAAACAGTTGCATGCATTCACTAAGGTATGCTGTGTCATGTGCCTGCCACTAGACGAAAACACTACTAGGACCTGAAATATCTCTAGGATTTCTAAGTAAGATAAGTAACCCGAGTTATAAGCAGGGCCTTTGGAACTATGTGACAAGGGAGGGCCAAGTTATGCGGAAGGGATGAGTAAATCATGCAACAAGGAAAGGCAAATTATGCAGCATAATGCATCACATTTTGTGATAGCATTACTTCATTAGTTTATCATTTTCGAACTTGTTAACATTGTCTAGACATTGTTCGACCTCATTAGTACCACATTAACATCCAAATATTGCAACACAAATGTAATTTTGAAAAGGACTGCCACTGCACTGTAATGCGTGTGCTGCATTTTCAGTAACTTTTGAACCGTTTGAACTAGAAACAAAATTCGTTTTTTTTTTAAATCTGTAGATTAAGCAGCAGATGATGGCTTATCTGGTGAATGTGGCAAATCTGTAATTATGTGAAAATCTACGCAGCCGCACAGTCGCATAATTCCAGTAGCCCTGGTTATAAGGAAACACATTGATAAGCCCAATTTAACACAATTCGATCAAGGGGATGTTTTTTAGAACAAAAATTTTAAATTTAGCTATATAATTACACCTTCACCTGTTCACCATTTCCTGATATTTTGTTTACCTGGTGAAGCCTCGTTACCTCTTAATCCCTGTCACTGATGGCTGATTTCTCCAGGTCACTCCCCCTAGGAGTTTTTCAGGCTCCCAGGACAGGTGAAGGCTTGAGCTGGCAAAAAGCAGCCTTCGGTGTGCTGTATGCAGGTCAGGTACCTAAAAAAAGAAAACCTACTAAATATTTATTGCTTACCACACCTACATTTAACATAGGTTTAACACTACATATAGAAAGCATTATGGTGGTGTTAACGCATCCCTTTATGATAATTTATTTCACATCAGGACTCGTTTTAGGCCAATGAATCTTTTGACCCAGTTGAGAGACACCTTAGGACGAGATAGCTAATCAATATATCAATCAATACATCAATAATATCATCAATATTTATCACGACAATGCACTTCACTTTAGTTAAAGTCATTAATCAATTAAAGGCACTACCATGACCTTTCAGCCATGAATAACCACACCAGTTTAGTAGATTTTATGAGTTTTATTCCCTATTAGTTACAGTCTAATAGCAAATGCATTAATCTCAACACCAAGAAACATATTAGCATAGTCATGATATGGCAACTTTGGTAAGCTTTCATTAAGGCGAGAATCACAAACATAAGAACATAACATGGCGTGAACATAGATCAGTTTAGCAGAGTGTCATTAATGCATCAGTTCAACAAAGCATAGTCTGGGTCGTTTGTCTATTTGCGTCCGTTTTGGTGAACACCTGTCCTAACCACGGATTAGCATTAGCATGTTGGGCTATATGCAAAACAATTCTGAACACCAATTTGGAAATCATCTACCTATGATCTTTGTCAAAAGTAAGCAGTTGGTGCCTAGAAAGGAAAAGCAAACAGACAAATTACAAATGAATTGTCATAATTACCCTCCAAGGATTAGGTCAGCACACAGGTTCAGTCTTCGTCTTCAGGACATCAGTCAGATCGCCATCAGTCAGAACTCAGCTCTAAGGTAAAAGGGCACTTCCCTCATAAGGAGGTAAAGTGTAAATGGGCAATTCTAAGGGCGAGAATGGTTTAAGTAAACCACCAAATCATCAAACAGAGTGCCAGAGTTTCTGGATAAAATCAATAGCATTCCCTACCTAATTCCTCCTGACTTCCCGTGACATGGGTTTTTATCCCTTTTCCATTGTACATTCCCCCAAAATTCTATTGGTCGTTTGTTATACCCCACTATCTTTAACCTATCAAAATAAGATTTAGGTAATCTTAATCTTCACCCCATATTGTTTTACAAGTCTTTGATTGGTCTTTGTAATTGACGTCTTCAGAAGTTGCACGTCCGGTATGATTTCATCTTTTTGTAATTCTTTGCACATCTTTTGGTCAGCAGTTCCATTGTCTTCATCGGTTTGAAAGACCTTGTACATTACATTAATCTACACTGTTTCAATTCATTTTAACATTTATTCTGCAAGACGATGAGAAGCAGTGGGAAACGGATTTACATGGTTACATTCATCTTCCAATAAGAACTTGCAGGGTCATGTACCCTGTGAGTCAGCACACTGAAAAATAGAAAAATGCATTTACTATGAGAGCCAAGCAGCTAAGCTTCAGCTCATGCTAACTTAAGGCCTATGAGGTTTTCAATACAGGTTTAATAACGCAAATGTTAGTATAAGCTCATTTGAACGTAATATAAACATTTTGGTCATTATCATTAGTCTACGTATACATTGGTGGCCACTCATCGTGGTCACTATTCGAGTGCACGTCTAAGCAAAATTACTATTATTATAGTTTCTATGTGGCAGTCTTATACATTGATTCGCAAACATTTTGTATTAATATAGATTATATAAGGTACGCTCTCTCAGTGGTATGCAAAAGCCCACAAGCTTAGGTGAGCATGCAGCCATGTAGCAAGGCATCACACAGCACATGGCCTAATCCATTCTCTACCCAGAGCACAAGCAAGTGGATGACACAAACGGGTGGCAAGTGACCGTCTCTGCATAGAACACCTGGTGGGCTTGAGACATGGTGGACAATGAAGGTGTGGATAGAGACGCCATCCTGTGACAAGGCATAATTGCGCCTTAATTATCGGTGGTGATTGGAAGATGAAGGGGTTGAGTAGGAAATAGCTGAGAAGTAACTGCTGTAAACCTGGCAGAATAAAAGCCGATACGGCAAATAAAGTCGGATGTGCAACTCTTACATTTTTATTTTTTTAACTAGTTAAGAGATTTTTACAAAGTGCAAGCATGGCTCAAGGGTTTCCGAGCGCTGTATACAGCAGAAGACTACATGATACAATTAAATACAATATAAGATGAGAAAAAGTGCACAGAATAGCAAGTCGCAGTCTATAAAACTCAGTTAGAGGTCCCTTTCTGTAGCCTTGGCTACAGAGTATGTCAGAATAGAGCTTAGTCATAGCACTTGTGATATGGTGGGGGTTCTAGGGCTGAGGTCAGTGACCCGAGATTATCCTTCAGGATGCTTGTAATCTAGGATAGGCCTTGAAGGGGGGCAGTGAGCTCAGCGTCAGCAGCTGTCCCCTTATATGGAGAAGTTCATGTGGTAAGAGGCTGTTCATCAGGATCATTTGACTTCCTTTTTTAAAGTATCAGCTGATGGGTTAATGCATAGCTTTGGAGGAAGGGAGATCCATATTTAAGGGGCTGTGCAGGAAAAGGTAAGAGTCTATGTACTTCTGTTGCTGAATCTTGGTAGTCCCAATCTTAGGAAGTCGGTGCTGTGTAGGGATCGGCTTCCACCTGAGATGGTCAAACTGGGTGATACGTATTTAGTTTTACCAGAATGTAGTGCGTTGTGGGTTAAGCAGGCTGTCTTGAGTGAGTGTCTGGCCTCAATAAGGAGCCACTAGAGCACTTGGAGAGAAGGAGTTAAGTGGTCAAACCACTGAGCTCCATTTATCAGCCTTGCCTCAGCATTTAAGGTTGCCCTAAGTAGCACAAGTTATGTTTTTAGTATTCCAGTTAGGGTAGCAATTCCATAATCAAGTTTGTATGCTAACAAGGCTTGCACTATGGGGTGGCATGGCTTATTGGCCAAATATGAAGGACTCATAATCCCTTCGTTCTGCTCTGGCCCGTGATTTATCCTGTGCCAACTGTTGCTTGGGGTCACATCTAGCTCACATGAGAGTGCTGACTGCTGCAGCCTCAGAGATGAATTCCCTGGGTTGGGTATAATTTGGCACCCAGAGGGGATTCCAGAGAACCAGCAAGGTGAAGGCATGGCCTGCATGGATAGCATGAGCTGCAGCTGTGAGCCGAGACGCATGACTGCCTGGGGCGAGGGGCTGTGGCCATGGGTAGCAGTGCCGCAACAGGTGATGCAGTCCCTCCCTGGACCTCCCCTGAGACTGGTCAGCGGTAAAAGGCCTGACCGGTGGGTACCTGTGAGAATGGGAGGAGCATCTGCCCGGCCAGAAAAGGTGGCAGCCATCGGCCAAAACACGGTTTGAAGGGGGTAGCAGGTTATGAGCCCTGGCAGAGAAGTGACATTATTCGGGAAGGGGCCTCTCCCTAGGCCTCCTCCTTGTGAACAGAGAATGGTGCTGGGTCCACATGACCGCGTCGAGCCTGAGGTGTCTGGGCCTGCTTGGAGTGCCGCATAGTAACTCTGTTGAGTGCCTGAGGGGGTTCTTAAGAGCCTACAGCTGGCCACTTGTGTAAAGATGTGGCCTTGGCATGAAAGTCTGCCCCCGTACCCAGACTTTGCAGTGCTGAGGGGGCTTGTGGCCCCTCACTAGACTCAGGTCCCCTGCTGTGTGGCTCCCTAGTGATTGGAGTGTTTGCTGGGTGGGGTTGTACCCCTGTCTGTGGAGTGCTGCAGTGATGCCTGGCTATGGAGGTGATCAGAAGTGGCTGATGGCCATGCCTGGGAGACACAAATAGCAAGAGAGCGAACTCTCTGGGCACATATCGGTGCCCGGTGCAGGTTGAGACGGGGGGAGGCCTGGGCATACTGGCCCCTCTGTGCTACACTCCTTTTGCATCCAAGCCACCTGACCACCAAGGTAGCAATGACAACACAGGCTGGTAGCCCTGCTTGACAGAGAGAGGAGGGTTCTCAGGTGTCAGGGAGCACATTAGTGCTCGATGGGGACCTACATTTTGGGTTTGATACACTGGACCTGGGTGGCTCATCCCCATGGAGGTGAGGTCTGCTGTGTGAGACAATGGTGTATCATAGCCCTAAGGGCCTTGTATTGCCCTTACTCTCCTCCTGGTAGTGGGGCACTACTTGGCTGGGGTCTGGCCTGGTTGCCCTATTGCTTGGGCACATATACCTTTCAGTCCTTATAAGAACCTACTGTGGCACTATGATGACCGGTGGGGCTTGTAATGACTGCTCAGTGAGCTGCCTGGTTGGTTTGCATGACTGTGTAGGCCTGCTGGACTGACAACCTAAGCCTGAAAGAGTCCTGACAGGGGAAGCGACTGCCTCTGGATGCCGGCAGTGAGTGCTGGGCCTATGAGGTACTGGCTTGGTGTGTGCAGTGACACCTTGTCTAGACTAGAACAAAGGTCACTGGTGGATGCCTGGACACAGTGGGGGACCAGCCTGAGAGGCTTTTTGGGTTTGTGGGCCCTGTGAGCCCTGCCTCCTTGGTTGTGTGCCTGTTGACAGCAGAAGACCCTGCCACGACCATGGGGAAACCAAGAATTAAAATGCCAGGTGCACAATTGGTAGCGGGGGCTCTTCCGAGCCTGCTATAATAGATATAGATGGGTCTGAGCCCATACTACCCCCCCATAAAGCTCTAACTGGATAAGATACTAAGATACTGGCAGCATTTGCAGACACTAAAGTGGTCTAAAGACCGCTAGGGTCACAGTGGTGGTCGGACCACCACATTCACCCATGGCTGTGACGGTTGGACTGCCAGCACTGGCAGTTTCTCTCCACTGGAGGGACTCATGCTGGTGGTGGTCCTAATCCACCAGGGCAGCCCTGCATGCAGCTGCGCCCTGGGGATTACAACCCCCTTCTCTGCCAGCTTTTACATAATGGTTGCCTCGCCATGTAAAGGCTGGCGGAGATGGGGTGCAGGGGGCCTATGGGGGTCCCTGCACTGCCCATGCACTTGGCATGGGCAATGCAGGGACCCCCATGGCCAGCCCAGTCATGCCTTTCACTGTCTGCACTGCAGACAGTGAAGAACGCAACAGGTGCTTTTTCACCCTACGTACCGCAATATTGTCACAAGTTCAATTATGAGCCGGCGTCAATGTTGTGGGCTGTACCCCACTGGGCCAGCAGGCAGAAACACCATTTCCGCCCACTGACCCAGGTAGGAAACATGTAATGGGGCCCACAGGAAGGTGGCTGCACTGGCGGCAACCTGACCGCAGGAGTTTGGCAGACGGGCTTCTCCGTCTGCCAAACTCATAATGACCCCCTAAATCTACCCTCCAAGAAGATATTAGTGCTGTCTCAGTTGGTCTGGGTCTACTGAGAGCCGACCACCTCAAACTAGTGGACAGGTTGAAGGAAGTAGAGACTGTGGTTGATGAGTTGCAATCAGACCACAGGGCACTGACCCAGCAGACCTGAGTGACAGAGTGCATATATTGGAACCCCACACACAGGATGCAGAGGGCTGCAACTGTTAGCATAATGTATAGGTTGTGGGACTCCCCGAAGGTATAGAGGGCGGAGACATTGTGTCTGATCTTGAACAAGGGTTGCAGAAAGATGTTGCTCCAATTCTTCTGTTGCCCTTCTTTGCTCTGCAACAGGCCCACAGGGTGCCAGCTTAGCCACTGTGATGATCCCAAAGTGGCATGGGACTGGTTGGACGCTTATAGGTTGGGATCAGCCCACCGGTTCCTTGGGCCTCTGGAGGCAAGGTAAGGCGCAGACCCAAGAAGCACTCTGAGGTAACTACTCTCAGGGGACTGCGAAGAAACCTTCCATATCGCAGGCAGAGAAAGAACAGGTGTCTACATTGGAGATGCCCGGGTGGCTTAAGTAAGGCCATGGTTTATTGCTGGATGACACTCTCTGCTTGAGCGGGAGTAGGACCTGAGGAGTCAATCCACTTTTAACAGCCCCTATCCACTTGGCCCCTGCCGGGAGACTGGAGTAGTCATGCTTATGACAATGTTTTTCTTTCATGTGTTTGAGCTGAGCTGAACTGTCCTTGGGTTGGGGAGTTCGAAGTTGGGGTATTTGTTGTTTGTCTCAGGGATTGAGATGCATGCTTTGGTGGAAGGTGTGGATACAGAAGTGATTTGGGGTTGGATGCATGAGACACCCTTGCCAATTGGTAAGAAGGCTACTCGGCACCCAGGTCTCACATTTATGACATGGAACACCTGGGGGATGTGGTCCACAACCAACCGTCATCGATTTCACAAGTATCTAGACGCAGGGGGGAAATACATCACCATGCTGCAGGAGACCCATCTTACGGGGGTGGAGGCACCTGCAGTGACAATGGTGAGGCCAGCTATGTGCCACCTCTTACACCGCATATGCTCAGGGGGGCCTTAGTGTGGATTAGGCCGGAACTCCTTTTGAGCTGGGTCACTCCTCTATTGGTAAAGAAAGGAGGTGTGTCTGGGTAGAGAAATCACACTGGGGAGTATGAATGCACCAAACCAGAAACAAGTGACCTTTTCCCAATCCCTCTCGGCATCCCTGGGCCACCTAATGTTGAGGATCTTCTTCTGGGAGGGGACTTTAATTGTGTCGCCGATGTCTTGTTGGATCGTTCCACCCCCTATACCAGGGCGCAAGCACATACATTAGCTGTGGGTCTCCGAGAGTGGGTGCAGCATTTGGAGCTGGATAACATCTGGTGGACCCAGCATAGGGTGGAACAGAATTTTTCCTACTACTACCATATCTATGCACTGCAAAGTAGGCTGGACAGATTTGTGTGGTCAAGCAGGTTGAGTCAATATAAGACACACTCTGAATATCTTGGTCGCACCCTTTCTGACCACAGCCCATTGCTTCTGGGGTTTCCGGCCAATTGATAATCACCCAGTGATTAAGGCTTGGTGACCTAACCCTTTGAAGATGCCTAATATAGGGACTCCTTCTGAGACTCCATTATTGGGTACTTTGATCTTAAAAGCGGCTTAGTGACCACAGGTCTGATGGAGCGGGAGGCCTTCAAGGTGGTGGTCCTCGGCCACCTTTCAGGTCAATGGTGGGATTCAGGAGGAAATTGGCTGGGGAACTGCGAGCATTGGATTACATGTTCCACAAACTGGATAATGCCTTGGGGGTGGACCACATGCCACACAATAGACTCCTTGAGGCGAAGGAGCAATATAACACTGCTCTGGAGCATCAAAGATGTCATGGCTATAGACATTACATAGCCCAAGCCGATGAGGAAGAGGGCCGGTCAGGGAAGCTTTTAGTTTGGCTTATTAGGTCTGAGACTCAAGGCAAACTCATCACTTGGCTTTAAGCAGCTGATGGTACATTACTTTATTCCCCAGGGGCCATCAATGCTGTGTTTATGAACTACTACAATGTGCTCTATCACCACACAGAAGTTGTCCCAGCTACTGCTACAAAATCTGCCCTGTGGGGCCAGGGAGGACCTGTGGGGCCCAGTGATGGTGCAGGAGATTAGGCATGGCATAAAAAAAATGGCTGCTGGCAAAACCCCAGGCCCGGATGGGCTCCACGCAGAGTTTTACTTCACATTTGTAGAATAAATGGCCCCAAGATTGAAAACCTTGCCTGAGACCACAAGGAGTGCAACTGTGGTCTCTTTCCCTTAGATCAAGATTGTAGATGCAGCTACTTCCATGTTTCGGCCCCTTTGCATACTCAACATGGATTTCAAGAACCTCAGTGAGGTTCTGGCATCTCAATTCTTACCTTACATGCCGACACTCGTCCAGAGAGATCAAAATAGCTTTATTCCAGCCTGCAGTTCCTCCCTTAATCTCAGACACCTCTATCATGTTTTATATAGCCCCACAGCTCAGTCCCTACCGGGTGCCATGTTCATGTTGGTGGACCTTGAAAAGGGCTTCAAAACGGTTCAAATTGCAGTTATTCATCAAGTGGAGCTGGGAGAGGGCCGGATTAATTGGGTCACGTTACCGTATACCAACCCGATGGGCCAGGTCAGGACGGGTGCTACAATCTCTCTTCAAAATGAGGTATGTAGAGGCAGGGTGCCCAATATCCCCCCATCCTATTTGAATTGGCCATCAAGCCCTTGGCGGAACTGTTTTGGCAGGAGAGCAGGGGCAGGGGCATAGTTGTGGATGGCTGTGAACACATCCTTTCACTTGATGTTGATGACCTCCTGCTCTATCTGGCTGATGGCCCTGCTGATGCCATGGGTGTGATCTGATGGCTGGAAGAGTTTGGGGCCCTTTCAGGACTTTGGGTCAATAAGGCCAAGATCTATCTGTTCTCGGTGACACAGGGAGCCCAGCAGCCATTGAGCTTTCCACCGGGCCTGACCCGGTCCTCATTGTCTTTTAAATACATGGGTATCCAGGTGTTTCACACCCTTGAAGATATATGGGAGGGCACCCTGACAGGAGCACTCTGATCCCTTAGGGCTTGTGTCCCTTTTTGGAAAGCTCTACAGCTGCCCATCATGGCCCAGATATGCATCTTCAAGATGGTGATGCTTCCTCATATTTTTTCATGAAGCCCTGGTAGGGGTGCCAGCCTCTTTGGTCCTGCAATTAGATTTCTTGCTCTGACAGATGATATGAGATGGGGGCCAGCATAGACTGTCCCTCAACATTCTTTAGCACCTGCCACATAAGGGGTGCCTGGGGGATCTCCACTTTGAGCTGTACCTCCTGGCGGTGCAGCTTCAGTGGGTCATCCAGTGACTTAATGAGGACCCCAGGGATGAGCTGGACCTTGTGGGACTGGTGCTCCATCGAGGAGTGCTGATGGTATGGCTGCTTTGCCCGGTAGCTGTGGTTCCACAGCCTCCTACTTTGTTGATGGCAGCTTTAAAATGTTGGCAGAGCTGTATTGTGAAGACTAGATGTGTACCCCTTTATGCCCCTGCCCTGCTATTGGTGGGAATGCCTCATGGAGATCCTCTTCCCTTATGCATGGCTCCTCAACTCTCAAAATGGATGGAATACGGGCTTGTGATGGTCGCTAACTGCTATCACCTGGAGGCCCTCATCACTTTGGAGGAACTGACAGCTCAGCACACCTTGAACCCAGGACAATTCCTGACCTATGAAGCCCTGGTGCAGACCTTTGGGTAACTCTGGGATGGAGACCAAGAGGAACCGGTGACCCATGCAGTACTCTAATTGTTGATGTCTATGGGATCGGCAAGACACTTGGTAACGTGGCTCTATAGACCCATGAATGATCTGGTACTGAGGACCTTGGTGCGCTCAGGACCAAGTGGTGATGAATATTGGGTTGTGACTTTATGGACCTGGAATGGCGCTGGATCCTGGCATATCCCAATAAAGTCTCTAGAAATAGGAGTCTGAAATACATTCAGTTCAAATGCATCTATATGACCTATCTGACACCTCACAGACTTCAGGTCATCTAAAGGGGAGAGCCACGTGAGTGCCCCAGGTTTGGCACCCAGATGCAGACATTTTTCACATGACTTAGGGCTGGCCCAACCTACAACTGTTCTGAAATGCAGTAGTCCTTTGACTAAATGCTGCACTGGGATGCACACTTAAGTTTATGATTGAGACTTGCCTCATGGGGGAGATTCTCAGACCCAAACCTCAGAGGTTGGGCTCTAGGCTCTTATATTAGCCAAGAGACGTATTGCAATGGCATGGAAGTCTGTAGTGGGATCTGTTATGGAGACTTGGGTGAGGGATGTCACCATGTTGGCTAGAGTGGAAGAGAAGGTTTTGCTTAGGGAGGATGCACAGGGGGTGAACTTATTCCTCACCATGGCTTGCCAGTTGGTGTTGAGCAGAATTTCACTGTACTTAATTTTTGTCTGCAACCATAGGAATGGGAGACGATGTAAAGCATGAGCAATTGTGATCGGGGACATGGTCATCACCTCACTTTCAGCCCAATTGCTATCCTAGCCTGTAAAGGCACAGAACCAGGCAATAAGTTCCAGCAAGGTCAGGATGGAGGTGCTGGGAGATGTTAGTCTGCATAAAGTATCAGTTTCCAGTTCATGACTGGTGTTGGAATGCCCTTAATCATAAGGGATGTATGTATGAGAATGGCCAATTGCTCCAGACTGAGCAGGAAGAGCCAGGAGGAAAGTGGACAACCCTGCCTGGTTCACCATCTGATGTCAATCTGTGGCAACAGGTACCCATTGCAGTTGCTATTGGATGGTAGTAAAGCCAACGTGTCAGCCATTGAAAACCAGGGTCTATTCCCATTTGTTCCATCATTTAGAACAGGAAGTCCCATTCCACTCAGTCAAACACTTTCTCAATGTCTAAGGCTAGGGCCACCTCTTCCTCGTTGCTTTTCTGGGCATTCCTCAGTAAGAGTAATAGCGTATGCATGTGGTTGAGAGGCAATTGTTCCAAGTCAAACCCCACTTGATTTTTGTGCACCAGCGAGGATATGTACCTTTTCAGTCTGTTGGATAGGACTTTGCACAAAATGTCGATGTTATAAATCAAAGAGATAGAGGCACAGTCATTTTCCAGTATTGGGGCTTCTAGTGTATAGGAAGGGGAGAGAGATAAGAAGTTTCAGAATATGCTCACCAGTAGGTGAACTGTGGACACTGCCATCAGTCTATAACTTTTTGTGGAGAGTCTGACCATGCCAGGGGTCTTGCCCAGTGGCAAATCCCTGATGGCTGCTTCTCTTTTCTCATTAGTAATGGCACCATCCAATTCTGTTCTGATTTCTGTGGTGAGTTATGGAAGAGCAAGCTCTTCAATTAAATTGTTTTTGCTTGTCAAAAAGGCTGCATAAAAGGAAGCAAAGTCCTATGTTATAGCTCTGGGACAGCTGAGGATAGTACCATTAGTTGCACAGAGGCATGGTATGGGGGATTGTAGGAGTGATTGGCAGATATATGGCTTCGGTTGCTGATTTAGTTTACTATTTGTGTTATTTTATTAGTGTCCTTCAAACTGAAAAAGTACAAGTGCTTCTTTAAGCAGGTATCAGGTATTAACACAGATTGTTTTCTCTTGTTTTCTCCCCTTCCCCACAGGTCTTCCGAGGAGGTTGTGGTCGCCACCACCCTAAGGGAGAATAGGAAAGGAGGCCGTAAGTAGTACATCCTTACGACATAGTTAGGGTTCCTTCACCATAACACCCTAGACACCATGCTTTTGCTTGTATTGTTGGTAGCACTCTCACAAGATCGTGGGTTTAGTCAACCACTCCCTTCTAGGGGTTTCAGGAGGATAGTATGATCCTTAGCAAAAGGAAGAGCCCACTAACCCTAGTACTTCCTACGATGGCCTGGTGATAATTTTTTAAGGGGACACCCTTCCTCTAACCAGGGCAATGGGTTAAGCAGAAAGTGGAAAAAATAAGGAAAAAATAATCAGTATACAGGAACACCAAAACCTTGTAAACAAATAAAACTTAATAGAGGAGGCAGCACCCGGGTTCCCCACTCCCCTTCACACAATGCAGTGGACACACTCCCCACTGTTGACTATGTGCTCTCCCTCAACAAGTCACTCACCGAAAAGACACAACTCTCCTGAGTTGTAGCCGGCTTACAGGCATCGTCTAGCTGCATCCACCACTCCTCGGTCCACATCTTCCGAGTATCCTCGAGGGAGTCAGCTTTTCTCAGCCCTGTACCGCAATCTATGGCGTCCCAGCTTGCAGGTTCCTCTCATGCATGAACACTCTTCGTGCGTGTTCTCACAGTATCTTCCTCCTTTTCGGCATGCTGCTCCATACACCATAGCGTTCTCATGTCCTGGTCCATTCTTTTTTTCGGTCTCTTTGCTCTGCCACCCTACACTGTACTTCCTGAGTGTTGGTAGCGTGTTATTCCTGGCCAGTCCCTCCTTTCTTGTAACGTCCTTTTTTGTTTTGTTTCTCCCCAGGTCTGACTGAAGTTCCTGGACACGGGAGACTTCAGTGCAAGGGATTCCCAATGTAAGTGTTTGGAGTGGGGAGGGGAGGGGCATCTCCACATGGATGCAGCCTGTCTTTGGTTGACTTGAAACTCCAGGAGCCTCCTGCCATTTTTTGCCATGTTCCTTGTGGCACCCTCTTATTTCATGTAAGGCTTTTTCAGCTGTCTCAGTGACCAAGGTGTTCAGTTCGCATTACTGGTTGTGAGAAGGTCCAGGGAGGCAGCTGACGGAGCCTAATGGTATGCGTTGCTAAGAGCCCAGAGCTCTATTTCGAGGAGTTGTGTAGGAGCCTGTGACTTCTTGCCAGTCTCCACTGAATCTCTCATCATTATGGCGTGGGTGTTGGTTTTCACAGCAGCCCAAAGCATATGGGCAGCGGATACATTTTAGTTTTTTGTCTCCAGGTAATTCATGAGATTGATGGGTAGCTTGCCTTGTTCCTCACTGATTCAGTATCTACGAACGATCATCCTCCACAACTTATCTCTCAGGGTTTGTAGGGTGAGATCAATGGATATGGAGGTGGGGGTGTGGTCAGAGATACATTGCCCTCTGATTGTGCACTTCGAAACCCTGGCGAGGCGAGACACGCTGACAAGGCAGTAATCAATGCATGTCTCTACACTGTGTGGGCAGGTGAAAATTGTGTATTCTATGTCTGTGGGGTGAAGTAGTCACCAGGGCTATGCCATGAAGTGGTCTTTCATTAGGTTGAGCAGCAGTTCCCTGTTATTGTTGTCATGCATGTCTGGGCAGCAGAAGTCAGGATCCAATCACCTCCCACTACTAAGTCACAGCTCTGCATTTTGGTTAGCACCCTGTTTAGTTATGAAAATAATTCATTTTTCCCCAGTGGGAGCGTACACCGATACAATCACACATGTATGGCACTGGCATTTTAGCTGTGCGAACAAAAATCTTTCTTGTGGGCCACACCATGTACGTATGATTCTTACTGGGCACTGTTGGTTGATGAGGTTGTCTACCCACCCCTTTCTGGCATTGTAGGGCTGTTAAGTGTTCCAGTGCCCCAGACAGTTTAGGGCCTGAGGCAGCAATGGCCCGACCCACCTGATCCCTTGTGAGCCTCTCTGATTCCCCTATGGACATGTGTGTTTCCTCTAGCGGGGTGTTGTCTAGGTGGTTGAGGCCAAGGAAGGACAATACTATTTTCTGTCTTGCATATCCTACAACGCCATTGACATTAAAGGACCATACAGATAAGGGGTGCGAAGAGGGTGGCAGCCTTAATGACGAAGTGTAAAGTGAGCAAGAGGTACATATACACCAATCTCCCAGAACAGCACTGATAGTCCCTGGTAGGGCAACAATGAGTAAACTCTAAATAACATGCAACACAGTTGAGAATATTGCATGCATTGAAGTACAACTGTGATAGTCCATGTGCTGTGAGTGCCCAGTTGACAGCACCCAAATGTGCTCTGCTTGTGAACTTTTATGAGGGTGAGCTACCCCGGTTGTCACAGTGGCATAAACTCTGAACAGGGAGCTAATCATGTTCATGACAGTCCGAACCAATATGAACAGGTGAGATGCATAAAGTGTCAGTGCCCTGAAGATCAACGTACCCAGGTACAGATAGATTGATTCACTAGTGGTAAGAAATCTGTCTCTTAGGGCTTGAGAGGGGATTTTTGTAGCTCAAAGTAGATGGTTCCTTAGACAGCCGTTCTTGTTATAGGTGATTGGTAGGAAGGATGTTTCCTAGGGGACTTGTCGCTGCTTGGCGAGGGTCCTTATCTCGGGATGCCAGGGAGTGTTCGATTAGCATTTGGATTAATGTATTCAAGAGGTCCTCAGGCTCC
Source organism: Pleurodeles waltl (assembly GCF_031143425.1). Lineage (NCBI taxonomy): Eukaryota > Metazoa > Chordata > Amphibia > Caudata > Salamandridae > Pleurodeles > Pleurodeles waltl. The sequence goes on from NC_090436.1 coordinate 533,558,063, forward strand.
CGACGATTATGACATTCCTGTGTCTTCCCATCGATAGTCAGGAGCACTATAGCCATCTCCAAGAGGCTATAGCACTCTTATCCATTTTGGATTGTTATATATCCTGCTGAAGCAGCTATATCATACTTTTCTGTATAGGGTAGGGACCAACTCTTGTACAGTACAGTACTGATACATCAATTTTTCTCCACCCAAGTGACCTAGACAATGCTTTATTTATTTCAGTGAAAAATGCCTTATTTTGTTGCAAGGGATGGTTTGGAATAAAAATAGGCTTTGGGGTAAGATGCCCATCTTGATTAAATTAATGAATCTAATAAACGTAAATAATTTCTGCTCCCAGGGCTGTACATTATGACTTGATTGCCTATTCAATAGGACATAATTTAGTTCATAGATCATGTTGACATTGAGGAAACTATTTACTGCTAAGTATCTTACAGAGTTCTTTAAAGGAATCAGTGGTCGTGCTACGAGGAGAGATACTGATTGCTCCGCGAGGTATACTTTTTTTGCCTTATAGTTTTTTTGTATCTGCATACCTGCAAAAACTTCTTAATGAAATTTTGTGCCTTTTCCATATTGCTTTTCGCTGGATCAAGATACAAAACCATATTAGCGGCATATAATGTTCCTTCGGGAGACAGCTATACAATAATTTAAATATTCATATGTTTATCACAAAAGGTTCTATAAACAGCACAAACAGAGGAGAAAAGAGTGGGCACCCTTGCCCTTTTTCCTCGCTAATGAAGATACTCACTCCTATCATTTTAGTCCCTGTCATTTATATTTGTGCTGCTTTATACGCCAAGATAAGCTGGATGGGTATTTTCATTTGCTTCAATACTGCCCATAAGAATTCACAGTTCACCAGAGTGAATGCTTTCTCTCCGTCTGAAAACTATTATCCCTGCCCAGTGTGGACTAGAAAGGTAAGATTTGGTTTCTATAAGAAAATGAGTTTGAGATATAAAATCAGCTTGATCTTACCCTACCATGCTCCCCACTGAGGCTAATATATTTGATAAAACATTCAGAGCAATGTAATAATACATATTCAGAAGTGTGATAGGCCAATAAGAACTTAAATAAAATAGATATTTTAGAGGTTTTAGAAAAAAACTGTTTTCTCTTCTTTAAACATTACCAGAAACTTCCCCTTAATCCATATCTTCTTTATATCTGGTGTAACTAAGGGAATAGTAAACTTGCAAAAACTCTGTATACCTCATTCTGTAGACCATTTGGCCTGGGAAGGTTCTATGCATACATCTTTAATGACTTGCAGAATTTCTTCTACAAATAAAGAAGATTCAAGACAAATTATTCGTTTAAGTTCTAAATGAGCAATGGACACATGTTGAAGAAACGTGAAGAGTTCCTCTTTGCTAGGATTTAATTTCTTAGCATATACATCCAGAGAATGCTTATGCATTTTCTAGTTTTTGTTTTTGAACTTTTCGATTCTTTCTTCTGTTTGATTCTTCTCATCTTATTTTCTTCTTCATAAACACATGGGAACAGATGTCTTAAAATGCAATTTTGAATTTCCTAAATAACAACTTCCTAGAAATTACTATTTAGAAAATGCAAATTGCTATGTACAGAGAAATCGATTGCCTAATAGCGATTCCTACAAAGTAGAAATCGCTATTGGGAAATCGTGAATAAGGAATCCCATTGCATTAATGTCAATGGGCCGGTTTTGCATTTCCCAAATAGCGATTTCCTATTGGAAAATATAAAACTAAGGAGGCAATGAGCAAAAGGCCTCCCTTGGTACATCCCAAAAATAGTGGTGCCCATGTAGAGCACACATATGCCCAAACGCTGTAACTATAGAAGCTGGATACATCTATCATGCAATTTTTAAGTTGTATCAAAGCTCCTAGTTCATTAGTGGCTGGCCCATAATATGATTCCAGGTGCAGGGATTTTTCATTTGTGCTATTACCCGTCTATCTCTATCATTAGTTTCACATTTCATTATCTGACAATCATGTAGATCACAAAATAACATAGCTGTCCCTTTAGGTGCAGCTATTGCAAAGAAGAACAGCATTTCTTAAATCCATTCATATTTCTGTTTTCATTTTTTTGTAATTTATTATTGGTTAGATGCATTTCTTGAACAATTATTTTGTTTTTATCATAGTTGTCTCGTTTTTCAGGGACAAATTAACGCATTTACTTTGAAAGTGAAACATTGAGCCATTTAATTTCTTAGCATATAATTGCAGAAAATGCTTCTTTATATTCTAGTTTTTGTTTTGAAACTTTTCGATTTATGCAATTTCACTGTTAGATTGTTTCCTTTTGGCTTGCTGCACTAACATTCCTCTCACTTTATTTTTATTTTCATAAACACATTGTCCATAAATAAGCTCATCTGTTAACTGCGCCTTCTCATTAAATATTTCAATTTTCATACAGACATTTCCAGCGCCTAATGGGGGGTGTTTGCTCTTGTTAGAAGGATTTTTAAATTGTTTATTATATTTGAATGCTTTGAATTTTATTCAGCTTCATCTATGAATAAAAAAACTTTAATATACTACCTGCCCCAACTCTTTATAATTAATGTTATTTTCTCTAAAAATCTAGCTTCCTCTTGTAATGCTCCTTCGACCTTGGGCCCCTGCCTAGATCAGAGTTAATTACTACACTACTATGATCAGAATAGATGACTGGCCAAATATCTGTAAGCTGTGATTTAATATTGGAGATCATGAAAAAGAAATATACTCTAGCAGCTATATTATACATAGCGATTTTATGAGTATGTTGTTATTTATTCAGATGGTTCCTGCTCCATGCATCTAACAAATTCCGCCAATTGAAAATATGCCCACATTTAGTGAGCTGTATGAATCAAGCTGAGATTAGTGCTCATTGACCCCCTTAATCCCCAGCATCGTAACTATAGAACCCTGCTACATCTACATAGCAATTTTTACGTTGTATCAAAGCCCCTAGTTCATTAATGGTTGACCCATAATATGATGCCAAGCTCAGGGATTTTTCATCTGTGCTATTATCTATCTATCTTTATCAGTAGCTTCACATTTCATTATCTGACAATCATATCAGATCACAAAATAATGTACCTGTCCCTTTATGTCAGCTTTTGCAAAGAAGAACAGTATTTGTTTCATTCATTTGTATTTTTGTATTCACTTGCCTTTCTAATTTATTACATGCGAGATGCATTTCCTGAAGAATTATTTTGTTTTTATTATCTTTGTCCAGTTTTTCTCGCACTAATTAACACATTTACCTTGAAAGGTAAAAACTGAGTCATAATAATATATACTGATTTTTTAAATTTAGTAGTTGAAAAAATGGCTCTTGATTGGTTTTCTTTACTTCTTTCCCTTTCCCTTTAGCCCTCTTCAGAATGGATACTGGCCGTTTTGTGGACCCCTTCAATGCCTCTCCATGCTGCTTCTTCATGCTGATGGTGTTGAATTGTCCCAACTTTGTGCCCCTCTCTTACGCATCCTAGTGTTAATGAACACAGTGGCATTATTTACATTATTTAATCCTAGGACTTATTTAACCTGTCTTCTTTCTACTCAATCTTCTTGATGCATAGTATATTGGTTTATTACTAAAAAGGGGGGAGAGGGGAGATCACATTTACTCGGCATTTTGAACTTGGGTCACGTATAAAGGGGCCTGTTCCACAGAACCTTTGAAACAGCCAGTGTGACTGTTGTAGCAGGTACAGCAAATCTTCTGTATTCCGTCTGTAGAATTTAATTTCCCATAGATATTTGGATATAGAGAAACATAATGTGGGAAAAATAGAGGGCTTAAAATAATTATTTTTCCCTATCTTTAAATAGGATCTCCTCTTTTATGAAAAAGGTTGAAAATAGACAACAAAAGTCCTTGGTGTTTCATCACTTTTAGTGATTACAGAAGCTATCCAACAAACCCTAGCAGTAATAAGATGTTATGGAAATTATGATTGTTCATCACTTAGTACATTATTTTTTAACAGCTCAACAATACATGCAATAGTCTTCTTGTCATCTCTTTCACTTGTCCAAAGGCCATCTAATCCTTCTGGGATCCAAACTATTCAGAATTTGCCTCTTTGAGCCGATTCTTAAGGTCTTCATATTTTCTTTCCATACTTCTGAAACACACTTTGTGTTGTACTTCATGTTTCAGTTTGTACTGCTGCCTCTAATTTAAATATGTGTTCCTCTGCTTTGGAGTTAGCTTCGCTGAGAATTCCAATCATATCTGATAATTAATCTACTTTATAAATTAGATTGTCTAAACTTGTGTTGTAAGTAGCAAGCAGTGAGAAATGTGCTATGGATGTCTTGAACAACACCTATAGAAGTCTTTGTAGTTATGATACCAACAAGTTGATGTTTAGTGATCTTAATATGAACATGGTGTATATTTGGATGAAAGGTGGAGGTCAAAAACCTAGATTTGTTTGCAAAGGAAACTCAAAGTATCAGGAAACTACTATTGTCTAAAAGATAACAGGGAATTCTGTCAGATTAGTGTAAGTGCCAACCCAATCAACATCGCAACCAGAAGGGAGTTAGAGAAATGGATGTGCTTTATTAGGCATTTAGATCTCTTAATATGGTTCCTCTCAACATGGCTTAGAGGTCCATTTTTCATTCTTTCTCTTCAGGTTCCCCTTCTTGTTCTCTTCTGTTGCTGTCTTTTTCCCTCAGATAAACCTTTGGCAATAAGGGTGATCCAGGTCCCTCAAAATGAATCATACAGGGATAAGTCCAATGATATAGGCCAAATTTATGGAGTCTCCGACAGAAGTGCTATCCACCACCTGATTCACGTGCAACTGCTGAATTGACAGTGTATGTGGTTATTCTCCAACTACCTCTCCACCCATGGTGCTCTCTCTTTGTGTACCACCATCTAAGCACATGCGATAAGGAAAAAAGAGACACTTGCCTGGGGCCACAACCCAGTCCCTGGGTCATGGTGGAGGGGACCTTAGTGTCTCCTGTCGGCAGCTAAGTCTGTTGGCTATCTGCTCCTTTCCCGGATCTTTTCTGTCTCCCTCATCCGGCTCGGGCTGCTGGATGCTGTTGACGCCTTCAATCTGCTCTGACTCCTTTGTTTCTGTTAGTGCTACAACCTTCCCTCATGCCTGCTGGGCCTGAGACTTGTGGCTTCTCTGCCCTCATGATCCGCTGGCACTCACCATGCTGTCACTCCTTACTCCTGATCTCCAGCCACCACCACTACTCCCATCTCCATCTTCTTCCAATACCACAACCTCCTCTCTCTCTCCCTTCGTCATCATCGCTTCCCATTTATTGGTCTGCGCTCAAACAACTAATGCGTTGCTCCTCCTTCCGTTGGTTGATAGTGCATCTGCTATCTTGGAATCCTCGTCCTTCTTAGCAGCTCTATCACAAGCAGGAAACAATTAGTGCTCGCAAGTGGACCATCTACCTAAAGTTAAGGATAGTAAAGTTGACCTATTTCTTTAGAGGGATATCAACAAAGAAAATCATAAAATTACCAGTAAAAAAACACTGTGTTATTGAAAATTGGCTTGTACTGTGAGGTACATAGACTGATATTTTTCCATTTAATGTTGTATTTTGATAAAAGGGAGATGCTGTAGAGACCTCTGCATGAGTCCATCGTTTCAATGACCAAAATCATGGAACACACAGGGGGATATATTTTATTTGGTGACAATTGATGATTTGTAGTGGTTTGGATGTTTTGGATATTGCATGCTCCCTTCTCGTAGCAGCTTCTGCAACCTTTTTTATGTTCATGACGGTGTGGTATTTAACTTGAATAAAATATTTTATTCACAACTGGTGTCACAGTCTTCAGCATACGGTTGCTACTAATATTGCAAACATAGTAACTAGTATCAAACCCCATCTTTTTAAATGTTTTACATTTTCCATTATGTGACTTTTATTCATTATTCAACCTCTGGCTTCTTTCAGTTGATTTTTTCTTTGAGAAAAAAGTTCCCTCCATTAAATACTGAAAACATGTAATTATTAATTAATTTATACATTTAGATTTTCTAGGAAAGGCAAAAGAAAGCCCACTAGGCTTTGTGTAAGGTTCTCTAATTAGTCCTTTATTGTTCTCTGTTTTTTAATTTTATTAAGCGCTTGTTCGCCATTGGTATCATGGCACAGTGGGGGAACTACTAGGTAGAGTATTATTTTGTTTAGAAGTGTATGCCTGCTTAATAAGCCAAGTTTTGAGTTTTTTCATAAAGCTGAATTAGTTTTGTATAACAACAAGTTACAGGAAGAACGTTTCAGAGAGAGGGAGCTAGAGCAAGAGAATCCACGGCTACTCATCCCACTCTTCTTAACTCAAGGGATTACCAGGAAAGAGGAGGAAGGACAGAAAAGTTCTCAAACTAGACACTACGGCCCGTATTTATACTTTTTGACGCAAAACTGCGCCAACGCAGTTTTGCGTAAAAAAAAATAGCGCCGGCTAACGCCATTCTGAAGCGCCATGCGGGCACCGTATTTATTGAATGGCGTTAGCCGGCGTTAGCCGACCGGCACTGCCTGGTGTGCGTAAAAAAAAACGACGTACACCAGGCAGCGCCGGCGTAGGGGAAAATGGCGTTTGGGCGTCCAAAAATGGGGCAAGTCAGGCTGAGGCAAAAAAATCGCCTTAACCCGATTTGCGCCATTTTTTTACGACGCCCAACCCCCATTAACATGACTCCTGTCTTAGCAAAGACAGGAGTCATGCCCCCTTGCCCAATGGCCATGCCCAGGGGACTTATGTCCCCTGGGCATGGTCATTGGGCATAGTGGCATGTAGGGAGGCACAATTCAGGCCCCCCTATGCCACAAAAAAATAAAATAATAATACTTACCTGAACTTACCTTAATGTCCCTGGGGTGGGTCCCTCCATCCTTGGGTGTCCTCCTGGGGTGGGCAAGGGTGGCAGGGGGTGTCCCTGGGGGCATGGGAGGGCACCTCTGGGCTCATTCTGAGCCCACAGGTCCCTTAACGCCTGCCCTGACCCAGGCGTTAAAATCCGGCGCAAATGCAGTTTTTTTTGCCCCGCCCACTCCCGGGCGTCATTTTAGCCCAGGAGTATAAATACCACGCACATGCCTGGGAGTCATTTTTTAAGACGGGAACGCCTCCCTTGCATATCATTAACGCAAGGAAGGTGTTCACGCAAAACAATGACGCAAACTCCATGAACTTTGGCGCTAGACGCGTCTAACGCCAAAGTATAAATATGGAGTTAGTTTTGCGTCGAAAAAAACAACGCAAATTCGGCGCAAACGGAGTATAAATATGGCCCTACTTTTTTAATGTTTATATAGAAAATGGTTTGACCCTCCCTTTAAAGTTAAGGCAAGATATTTCAAGTTTTATTCTCTGTTCTAGGAGAATCCAATGGAGTCCTCTCAGCAAAGAGCATAGTTCTAGGTGAACTATGGACCAGCCCTGCTAGTTGGTTGTGAAAACATTGTAGTCTGTGAATCATTTTTTTGGGGAGACCGATGTATAAGGGATTGACATACTCAAGTTTCGAAGTGACCAAAGCCATAGTTACCGTTTTTAAAGCACCCTGGGAAAAATTATGGCTATTTGTTATCTTTCCCAAGGTTAAAAAAAAACAACAGGAAGAGATTACAGCACCATTTTGTGATTTTAAAGATAGATCCTCATTGATAATTATTCCCAGGCTTTATGCTTGTCTTTTGGATGTGGGGAACGGACCCAGTACTACTGTCCAGTACATTTGATTCCACAGACAGTCCTTGTTTTTTAAGATGACAATTTCTGTTTTGTCTGTGTTTAATGTCAATTGCATGCTGGCCATCCATGCCAAGAAAAAGCTCATGGTATTTTGGAATGTTACCTGTGAGGTGGTCAACCCACCCAGGTGAAAGAGAATCTGACAGTAATCAGCATAGTTGTGTATAAGACAATCTATTTTCCTGAGTTCTTGAATGTGAGGCCTCATATAAATATTAAGTAGTTGGGGGTAGAGGGATGAACTCTGAGGCAATTCACACTTCACCTAAACTGCAGTGGTTTTGAATGGACTAAGGTGTGCAGCCTCTGAATGACTGCATAAGAATGATGTGATCCATTTAAGTGCATGGCCTTTTAACACAGCCACCTCCACATGGCCAACCATGATTTCACAGTCAACGGTGTCCAGTGCCTGAGAGATTCAGTAACATCAGAGCCACAGTTTGTTCTCTGTCTCCAGTAGGGCACTTGTTGTCGAGTACCGATAACATGACTAATTCCATATAGTGAGCCAGTGGAAATCCAGCTTGAAAAAGCTCAAGAGAACTGGCTTCCTGTAGGTGGCGACAGTTCATGTGTCATATTAGTCTCCAGAACTTTAGAGGAGAATGGCATAAGTGAAATAGGGTGATAATCTTGATTCAAGAGATCTTCACACTGCTTCTTTTGTAGAGGAATAGTAATAGTCTCTTCAAATGACTTAGATACTATCCCTGAGGCCAGGCTTTTATTTAAAAGGAGTTTAGGATTTTCATGATTCAGGCCTGCTTTTCTAAATTAATCCTTTACACAAGAAGAAGATGATTGCTTCAGGGCGTATGTTTACCAAAGGATTATATACTTTGATGCTTAGTGACTTGATGAAGCATTGACAACAAAGCCATTCCACAGTAAAACTACAGTAAACTACAGTAAATAGTAATTCCTATGTAAGTGTCCAATTCATATACATTTTATTTCTTTCATGAAGTCTTCTGGAAGTTCACATGCACTCTCCCACACTGTATACCCACCACACTCACAACAACAGCACCCCACTCGCTCACAATCACACAAACCAGCTATCTGCTCATGCTCACACAGACCTAGCACACTAAAACAACATGCCACACTTGCATCACCTGCTCTGTCACCAAGCAAGCCACAAAGATATGACCTGCTGCATGACTACTCTGCAGACCAGCTCTTTCTTACTGAAACATAGCTAAATCCTACCCCTGTACTGGACATCGGTACAGCCATCCCAGCTGGATATAAGATAGCCAAGCAAAACTGTCAGCATAAGTCCGGAGGTGGAGTTGCCATCATATTCAAAGATACTATGAGCTGCACTACCTACATGAACACCGCCACCAGCTACATGGAACACCTCACATCAGGAGGTGTTTCACAGGCAACTTTCCCTTGGTGAAACCCTTGTATACAGACCACCAGGAACCCATATCAATTTCGCCAGTGACATTGCAACCTTCGTCGCAACCCTCATCATCCATGCCAACATCTTCATCCTCCTTGGAGACCTCACCTTTCATCTAGAAGGCCACACTGGCATAAACCCTACGGCCTTTTTAGAAAACCTTGCAAACCTTGGCCTCACCTAGTACCTCACTGAAAACACACCAACCTCCAGACATTTATTGCACCGGATTTTCTCCAAATCAGCAACATCACAGTTGACAAGCCAGCAACTATTACCTGGGCAGCCCACACCCTCATTATTTTCAACAAATCCATCCCTCAGCACCGCAGACTCACCACTCCTGGAACCGGCAGCCAAAGCTGAAAAGTATCACAGAAGAGGAGTGGGCTTCCGCCCTCTCTACACTCTGGCCTGAGCCCACCAACAACTTGCCAAAAGCCATCAAGAACCTCAACAGCTGCATCACCGCATGCACCAAGACCCTGGCTCCCCCCAAGCCCAGCCCAACAACAAGAGCCCCACCACAGGTCATCTATTACACAGAGGAACAAAATACAGCTTCAAGCAATTGGAGCAAAAATGGAGAACATGTCAAGACACCACAGAAAAAGGCATCTTCAAATCAGCCCTAAAATGCTACCAGCAGCAGGTACAGAACACAGAGTGCACAACTCTTGCAGATCGCAACAATGCCAGCACTAATAGCAGCAAGGAAGTCTTCGCCATCATCAAAGATTTCATCACACCTTTTGTTGCCTCCAGCAAAACCTCCACTTCAGAAAACCTTTGCAACAAGCTCTCGGAATTCTTCTGTAACAAAATAACTCCCATGTATGGCAACTTCGACCCTCAATGGTAGCCCGTCACTATTGCAACTCAACTTTCCATCAAGGTCGAAGAACAAACTCTGACCTCATGGCCCGCTGTCACCAGTGTTGAAATCACTACTACCATAAAGAACATCCATGTGAGGGGAGTCTCCTCTCCCCCTTGCCCCCAACACACCTTCTCCAAAGGACTCCTGCTGATCAGTGAAGTATTAACACCCATTTTCAATGCCTCCATTGACACACACATTCCAACATACTTGGAAATATGTCACCGTCATGCCCCTTCTCAAGAAACCATCCACTGACCAAGCCACGCATTCCAACTACTGACTTATCTCTCTCTTCTTAGGGAAACTAATCAACCAGTACCTCACTTACCACCTCAGTAGCCACTAGCTTCTCCAGACCAGCTTCTTCACACCCCTTTTGCAGTCCATGTTCATGCCTAACCATAGTACAGAAACAGAAATCATTGCCAACCATAGATGACATCCGTATGATCCTTGACAGAGGAGACATTGCAACCCTTATTCACCTGGACCTCTCTACAGCATCTGATGTGGTCTCACACCCCATCTTCATCAACTGCCTGCACAAGATTGGCGCCCAAGGACCCACTCTCCTCTGAATCTGCTCCTTCTTATTAAATAGAACACAAGCTGTCAGCCTACCACCTTACTCCTTGAATCCTGTAAACTCATCTGTGGAGTGCCTCAAGGTTCAGTGCTCAGCCCCTCACTCTTCATCACTTACATGATCCCTTTGTCCAGCATCATCTGCATGCACAACATCAATATCCTCTCCTACGCCGACACACAACTCATACTCTCCCTCTTGGACAACTCCCCCAACTCAAAAACCTAGAAAAACTTCTGCATGAATGAAGTCACTAACTGGATGAACGCCAACTGTCTCAAGCTCAACACCTACAAGACAGAAGTAGTGATCTTCACAGGTGAAAATGAGCTTTGCAGATACACATAATAGAACACATCAACCATCCGCACTATGATCATTATGTGGAGGTAACATTCTCAAATTTAGTCACACTTTGTCCATTAGGGTCAAAGCCTGTTAAAAAGCACCTGTAGGTTTCAATCTGTTTTTATTTACATTTTTATCCATTCAAAATATTGGACTAAAAATCACTAAAGAGAGATCAAACTTTCCAGTTCCCCACCCAATTCGCCCTCTCCAGACACATTTGTTCTCCTTCTTTTTTTTGTGGGCCGATCAAAGCTTGTGTTTAGGTAAGTCTTCCAGTCATCATTGATAAATTTCTGTCTGTACTGGTCAGTGCCATGGTGCCCTTACAGGAATGAGTTGTCCACTTTTACTGCAAAACAGCAGCCATGTTTAGAGTCATCTAGGATGTTTCAGACCTGTAGTATCTTGGGTCAATGTAGTTCCTGAAGGTTATATATAAAATAATTTAGGAGGGTGCACCTATATTTCCGAAAATATTTCTCTCTCTCATGAACCCATTTTAACCATTGTCTCCATCCCAAAAGCCCACCACAGTTTCTGGAGCAATGCCTCAATCATGAGGGACGAAGTATCCCACTGGGCTAGTATGGACTGTTTCACCACCAAGCATATACCACAATCATATGTATAATCATTGCATGGGATATTTTCTGGTCTCCACAATAGAAATACCAGACTTTATGTCTCTCTAGTGACGTAGGAGCATGGGATATCATTGATACGAGACATGAACCAGCAAAATATACATTGAAATTCTCCCTACTTTGGGGCAACAGAGACTTAACCCCAGGGACAATATGACAGACCTTCAAAGCTTGGTGGGAGTAAGAATGTACAACCACTCAAGACATGTTTGATGCAAGGTCAAGACAGTTGAGGAGAAAAAGGGGGACTTTGGACTTCACAGAGAGAATGATTCAACTACATACACTTCAGACACTGGTCTACGCAGCAATGGATGAAGGAAGTTGCCACAAGACCTCTTACTCCTTTTGAAGAGCTACTGTTAAGTGATGATGATGATGACAATGTGATTTTTTGCATTTTCCAGCTCCTAAATATACCCACTAAAAAAGAGAGGCTCTCCTTACACAGGCCCTAGGAGCAGGAGCTGGAGAGGATCCTGGAGTAGATCTAGTGGGATGACCTAATGACAGGCCCTTTCCCTATTGATGGTGGTCCCTCAGCATCTTTATTTTGGTGATTTAGTTGTACAGCTGTTTTGCTATCAACAGGTTGGGTAAGATCCTCCCTGCACTCAAATAAGCACTTCTCAAGACTGGCATTAAGGTAGTTGACATTGTCCCCTTCTAGTGGTCCTATTTGCTCTATTATACCTATCACCTTTCACTAAAGATACTGCAATTATTTGCATTTTTGTTCTTGTTCTGCAGTTCAGAGGTCCCCTCTACAACTTCAGCTTTGCAGATTTTCTGCTATAAAGTGACCTCTCAGGACCACCTCACCATGCAAGCATGTCCTAGAGGGATGGCTGGTGTCTGGACGTAATGTGCAGAGCTACCTAATGCCCCACACAGATGAGATCACTACCTCTTCCAAAGATGGTGGCACATGGCAAACGCTCCTACTCTTCTTCTCCCTCCCACTCCAGCCTGCCACTTGCTTGAATCCACTGTGGGGGCAACTGCGAGGGGAGAAAATCAATGGAGATGTGAGAAACATATCATTGATGCCAAACCGCCAACACACTCCTCTGACTCTTCAGAATTTGATAAAGCAACTGCTGACTTCCCCAGTTACCACTACTAACTGGAGAGACCTTTGTGGTTGACCCAGGGAACTCTGAAGTTATTTGTGAGGCACCTCAGGTAGGTGGAGGGGTAAGAGTGTGGAGGTGCCGAAACTGCATTTATTTGGCAAAATCAAGAAAGGGGCTACAAATCCTATTTTACCACTAGTGAGACCAATGCTATGGAACTGTATGTAGAAATGTACTTTCCTGAATTGAGTGACTGGCTCCACAACCACTATAAAATGCCAAAACGTTTATCTAGATCTGCTAACCTGTAGTAAACGATTGGCCCTTGGTGCAATCTGCAATGAGTGCTGTTATAAGGAATTAGTAGGAAGATCCACAGTGACAATACTGCAAAGCACTGAAGGAGGGAACTGCAAAGCAGGCTAGGGCATATCTGTGTTAAAGGCTACTACAGAGAATATACTATCTGGGCACCAACTATATCTGGTGATAATCCGTACAAATGGCCAAAGTGATGCTTAGCCCTCCTCTTGGTAAAAAGGGATCTAATTATTTAATTAAATCACATGTGTGGAAAAGACTTAATGAACAAACATTATATAAAATAAATATGTCTCTGGAGACTCCCTTTAAGGACTAAGACAATTAAGATATACACTCGGAGGTAAGAGGAGCCTCAGCCTCTGCCTGCAGTACATGAAGTGACAAAAGACATTCAGGTCAAACCTGATGGCCTCGAGGCGTCAAATTAAGATCATGGTCAGCTAGATACTATACAGAAAATCAGTCATCAGTCTGTTTTCCAGACCCCAGACCACAGAGCTGCGTTTCAATCAACTCACCAAAGTAAAGCCTGGTGGCCGCAGCAATCCCAAGGGCGAGCAAGGCTAAATACGACACCCACAGTCAAAATGTGAAATACAGAGAATACGCCTCCAAACTCTCGCAATCCTGAAGATAAAATTTCAGGAAATGGCTTTTAAGAACGGAGGATGGAGGGAGAAGTGAAACATACCCAGAAACAGGCCATAAGGAACCAACCAAAAAAGTAGGGCACAAGTGCAGCCTAAAAGTGGAAGTACTGAGGAGCATATTTATACTTGTTTTGCTCCGAATTTCCATCATTATTTTTTATGCAAATTCGGTGCAAAACTAACTCTATTTTTATACTTTGGTGCTAGACCCGTCTAGTGCCAAAGTTATGGAGTTAAAGTCATTTTTGGGACGTGGAAACCTACCATGGGCCAATGAGATGCAACATAG